>NC_140586.1:570637811-571237811 GCF_964204655.1 Triturus cristatus
ACATTGACGAAGGCTGACGCCGAAACGCGTTTGTTGTTGAATTTATCTCGCAAATAAATCCAAAGCAGATTTAACCTAACGTGAGTGCTGGCCCTAATTTACTGAGAAGTAAGGAGCTGGAGATATAGCGGTTTGCCACCGCGGGACCGGGCACCCGCTCACGAGTGCAGTAACAAACGCAACACACGGAGCAGAGATTTACACGAAAAGTTACCGCACCACTGCACAAACCGTGGAAGAGCCCCCGAGTTTGGAACAAACACAGCACAGCAGAAAGAACTCGGTGGGGTAAGTGGATGACGGTTTAACCAATTGTGCAGCAGAGCGAGTTAGGACGCGAGCAATTTGAACATTCAAATGTATAGCGAAACGGCGCGCCGTGACGTGGCAGCAAATATATTTAAAGCACGCCCGCATTCTCGGAATGAAGGCACTACATCACAGACAGAACCGCAAAATTTAAAAGGCATGTACCAACTACTGGAAAGACTTCATGAACGGGAGATAAGGAAGTGGTGGGAGGCCACATCCTTACAAAACTATATTGATGTGAACAGGTTACCCAGGGGCCTAAGAATATACACGGTCCCTGCATATGAAAATCCAGACCCAGAGCTCCTAGATGAATGGGCGGAATTTACAGCTAATTAGTCGCAAGGAATGCTCAAAATGTTGGTGTGCTTTGCGTGGCGAGACAGGGAGAAAGCAATTAAGGAGATCGAGGAACTTGAAAAAGCCATCTTGGAGATTACGGATACTAGTAAACACCAAGAGGAGAAAGAGACCATAAAAAACGACTTACAGTCTATGAAAAGAAGATTCAAGAAAGAAAACAGCAAAAATTCGAAAGGGATGCCAGGGATTACGAGCTAGGCAGAATACTAACCTTCGCCAGAAGATATGATGCCCCAAGACGTGATTTAAGATCCACAAAAAGACTAATCATTCAGCCATGTTTCGCCTCGGAATCAGAAGCAACCAGCGCTGAGCACTCTGAAGAAGAAGGTGGTAGTGCAAATCAAGAAACTACACGCCAGACCCCCCCTTTTTACGAGGAGTTCAATTTGATCAGGCAGACATGGTTAAGAGGGGGGAAAGGGAGACCCCCAGAAACCAAAGCCAAAGAATCAAAAGGAGGGGCGGCAGAAAACATCAGAACAAATACCAGGAACAGGAGGGGCAAGAACATGAAACAGTGAAAGACAGCCTTACAATAGTGAATCTGACTAGTAAAAGTTTAACAGCGACAGAAGAATCAGTCTTAAGAATGGGCCTGACATTCTGCCCAACGGAGAATTTTGAATATACACAGACTCGGATCGATCTTTTTAAATTTGTAAGAAGAATGAAACTATATACATTTTTCAAAATGAAAGATCCAGTTGGGATGCATACGAAAGATGATACGGAGGTGAATGAAGACAATTCACTGACAATTAGGGATTTGGATACCCTAGCTACCTTAGATGAATTAGGAGAGGAATACAGCCTACAAGAATTGAGGCACAGGAGCTATCAGGATAGAACTGAAGATATGCAAATTACACAAACACGCGGGTTGAGTCCCTTTAAACCAACTTCAAAGTTCTATCCCCAGATGCCAATGGATGCCATAGACGTTTTTGCGGACAATGTTATTAAAGATCTCCTTTCACTAAGAGCACGAAAGCAAAAAATCAAAATATGGAACCTAACTTACAATCAAAAGAAAGCCATTCAGGATCTGAAAAATGACAAAACAATTATTGTGAAACCATCAGATAAAGGTGGCAATATTGTTTTACAGACTAAAGAGAATTATTGCAAAGAGGCACTCAGACAGCTGAATGTTCGTGAGAACTATATATCAGCCAGCGAAAAAGACTATCTGCATAGTATAGATGCATTTGAAAAAATGATTGACAAATGGCATCAAAAAGGCATTTTGTCTACAGATGAAGTCAACTACCTATGGAATAAACACCCACGGATCCCCACTTTTTATCATCTTCCAAAAATACATAAAGACGCTACCAACCCTCCAGGGAGGCCGATAGTCTCTTCGATTGAAGGCCTGACAGAGAACTTGTCGAGATACGTAGATTACTTTTTGGCACCTTTAGTATCACAGTTGACATCATACACACGTGATACGAAAGACTTTTTAAGACAAATTCAAGGAATAAATTGGGAATCGGATTTTATCATGATAACTTTGGATATAACCAGTTTATACACATGTATCAGACACACAGATGGAGTGGCAGCAGTGGAGTATTTTGTGAAAGGACGATCACTTAGATTTTTGGAACATAATGACATGATTATTGAATTCATATTGTTCTGCCTTAATAACAATATTTTTTTGTTTCAGGAACAGAGGTATAGGCAGGTACAAGGGGCGGCAATGGGCACCTGCTTCGCCCCCAGTTACGCAAATTTATTCGTGGGCTGGTGGGAGAAGCGGGTGGCCTGGGCCGAAACCCATGAGGGCTGGGTGGACAACATCATTTGTTGGAGGAGGTACATTGACGACCTCTTCATTATATGGAGAGGGTCTATGGAATCAGCTGGACAGTATATTTCCTCATTAAACATTAATGAATTAAATCTTCAGTTCACAGGAGAAATGAGCACCACAGAAGTTTCATTTCTAGATTTGCGAGTATTTGTAGAGAACAATGTGATACACACTGCGCTCTACAGAAAGAGAACAGCTGGGAACTCTGTACTACATAAGAAGAGTAGCCACCCTGCAAGTTTGATCCAGAGTATCCCCTATGGGGAACTACTTCGAATCAAACGGAATAGCTCAAGGGAAGAAGACTATAAAAAAGCAGCATGGGAGAGCCTCCAACGCTTTAGAGCGAGGGGATATCCCAAAGATATTTTGAATACAGCAGAGGTTAAGGTAGCACAGCAGAACAGAATTGAACTTTTGAGTCAGGAGAGTACCCAGATAGATGGAACTAATACTGAATATAAATTTAGAATGATCACCACCTACTCCAATGCTGCACGGGAAATTAAAAATATTTTACGAAGCAATTGGAGAATTCTTAAATCGGACATCATTATAGGTAAGGACTTACCTATGGAACCTAGTATAAGCTTCAAAAGAGCTAGATCTCTAAAAGATCAATTGGTGGAGAGTCTTTTAGAAACAAGCAGATCAGAAACAGTTCTACGGAAACTTCATGGCTCTTTTCCTTGTGGCAAGTGCAGAGCATGTGCCACAAGCAAACGAGTCACGACATACAAAATATGGAATGATGAGAGAGAGAGGCGTATCATGAAGTTTATGACCTGTAGTACCCCATATGTGGTTTATTGTCTGGTATGTCCATGCAGTTTACGATATATTGGGAGTACCATTAATCCTGTGAAGATGCGGATTTTGGAACATTCACTTAAAAAACCATAGGTTTCACACATGTTATAGTTAGCTGGACATTTCACTCGTAAAAAACCATTGAAATTCCCCCGTTATAGTTAGTTCAGATAACTATAACTCGCGCGACCACCACTCTATCACAAGGATTATGTCATCAGTGATGTCATGAGTGATGTCACTGACCATGTCATGGGTGATGTAATATGTGACGTCATCAGCAGTGGATTGCGGGCGCGCGAGTTATAGTTATCTGAACTAACTATAACGGGGGAATTTCAATGGTTTTTTACGAGTGAAATGTCCAGCTAACTATAACATGTGTGAAACCTATGGTTTTTTAAGTGAATTTGCAAGGATTTTTAAATGCTAATTCCTAACTATAACGTGTGTGAAACCTATGGTTTTTTAAGTGAATATATATATATATATATATATATATATATATATATATATATATATATATATATATATATATATATATATATATATATATATATATATATATATATATATATATCACCTACTGGCGGTCGCCAGTAGGTAGTTATAGTTAGGACCCTGTTTCCATAGGAAAACCGCAACATTCTATTTGGAATAACTTTGGCGCCGGTCGACGAATCCTCGCGAAATTTTCAAAACAAATGGGGTGCTACGCTCCGCTCCTACCCTGAAAGTCTCGGGGGGATTCGTCAAGCGGGGGCTGAGAAAATTAAAATATTACCTTTCACAACGAAGCGCATTATATGTCCTCCATGTGCGCACGGTGCGCGAAGCGCATCGTGCGTACATGGCCCATCTAGCGTAACGTGGGCACGCGGTGCGCGTAGCGCACCGCGTGCCCACCGTGCGTGCACGGCACTAACTGCGTAAAGTGGGCGCGCAGTGCGCGAAGCGCACCGTGCGCGCACGGAACGAACTGCGTTAAGTGGGTGCGCACGCCACGAATGGCATAAAGTAACTTAGCATTTAAAAAAACGTACAAATTCACTGAAAAAACCATAGGTTTCACACATGTTATAGTTAGGAATTACCATTTAAAAAACCTTGCAAATTCAGTGAAAAAACCATAGGTTTCACACATGTTATAGTTAGCTGGAAATTTTACTGATAAAAAACCAATGAAATTCCCCCGTTATAGTTAGTGCAGGCAACTATAACTCACGCGACCGCAATCTTCTGCTGATGCTAATACTGTATTTAGACACTTATTTGCCCATGTCTTCTTCCATTAAATTTTAGCTATACATATATTACAAATATTTTTTTTTCATTAAGACACATATGTCATCAGCAGAGGATTGCATCAAGCACACAACGTACAGTCATAGCTATATGATCAGTTGATTTAAACTTCCTCGTGTATGTCCCCGTATCAGATGCACGTCATGCATGCTCAATTATTCAGTGTATATGCATATGGCCCTTTATTATACACAGTCATGATCGTCATCTGGGTTTTGAATCATGTGCCAATTTCTTTAAGGGATGCATCAACCAGTATAAATGGGATGGTCACTCCTATGCATTTTCTGTTGCATTTCTCTTTTGCACTAGACTTACAACATGTTGATATTAGTTATGTACACTTACTTTTGTGTAACAAACATTATGTTTGTGATCATTACAAGATGGCCACCAACGATGTGGATGTGTCCTATGTCGATATCCATGATTTGTACTCGTGTTGAACTTTATTAGTTACCTGCTTGGTGTGTTCATTTCACGTGATCAAGGTTGTCAGCAGTCGAAACGCGTTGTGGATTAAACTTGGATACAACGCATTTTTGTCCTGCCTATTATCCTGAGAGCGTACGATACTGTTTCGTTTGTTGCTTTGGATGTCGTTTACCGGCACGCTTCGCCGGTGTGTACGCCACCCTCCTATGGGTCCCAGCACTTCAGAAGGAGCCTTTGCGCTTTGTGGATATATATATATATATATATATATATATATATATATATATATATATATATAACTATTCGTTTGCGTTAAATTGTGTGAGCAAGGCAGTTGTGCCGAAACGCGTAGCGAAAAAGAATAAATACCCAAGCCGGATGGCTGAAAGCATCTCCAGTGTCGGTGTCCGATTTTTATGGAAGTCTGGTTCGGTTGGAATACTAAGCCGCTGAATTGCTGGAACAGCGGAAGAACCGACGCGACCTCGTTCAGGTGTTTCCTCGACTTTCTGGCAAGTTTGGTGTGGAGTATTGCGTAACACTACGAGGAAACCCCCCCTATGCCGTCTCTTTGAATCTTTGACCGGTGTGCCGAGTGACGACTACTGAAGCTGCGAGCCTTGAAAAGCGGAGCACTGAAGTAAAACGCCATGGAAGTAACGGTCAGTGACTGTAGGCAGTGGGGAGAGGAGCCGCGGCCTAAAAGACCCGGCAGAGTATGCTGAGCAGGCAAAGGGTATATTCAGCGTAAAATATTTATTTACAAGCAGACGCTTTTTTGAAAACGAGTGTTTCAGAATGGATACCGTAATTCAGCAAAGTGAAGAAGCCGCTGACTCCGTATTTAGTGAAAGGAGTGATACAGCGGCTGATCCAAAACATGGAGTGGATTCAGCAGTGAAGGAGTCAAATGACAATATCCAAGCGCTAAAGAAAAAGATTGAGAAATTACATCGCAATGAGATTTCAAAGTGGTGGGAGGTAAAGTCATTAAGCAGATACTTGGATGTGGGGAGGGTTCCTCGAGGACTGCGAGTATTGACAGCCCCCACGTATGAAAATCCTGACCCTGAGATGCTCAAGGAGTGGGCGGAGAACAACGCGCATGCGTCAGAGAACATGATGAAAATTTTGATAAAATATGCTGTGAAAGATCGTGAAAAGATACTAGCAGAAATAGTTATATTAGAAGCGGACTTACTAAAAAGCTTGGGAGAGGAGGGGATGAATAAATTCAAGCCTGACCTCAACACTCGCCTTAAGAAATATGAGCAAACAATAACAGAACGGAAAGCCACTAAATTCCAACGGGATAGACAAGATTATATGCGTGGCCAAATCTATACATTTGCACGCCATTTTGACATCATTCGTAAACAACGGCTCTCAAAGGTGAATGTGTTAGCAAGCAAGCAAGTAGTGAATAGTATGTCCACAAATAACCCAGGCGAAGTATCCGATCTCAGCTCAGTGGTAAGCTCTGATGTAGACTCACTCTCTGAGGATGGAATATCGCAACCAATGGTAATGACAAACCCGCCGTCTGTAATTGAAGAATTCGGTTTTTTATATCAGGACCGGACTCAAAATCAACGTCCATCGTTTCAAAATCAAAGGAAAGAAAATTACGCAAACTAAAAAACCGACGGGGCAGGCATGGAATTGCGCTCGGGGAAGAAGAAGCAGTTCCAACGCAAGGGGTGGAAGAAGTAGCACCAACTGTGATAAATCTAATGGACTTGATGCTAACAGATGACGAAATGAAAATCTTGTCACTTGGACTCTCTTTTTGTAAGCGCACAAATTTTAATTATACGCAAACGCGTATTGACTTCATCAAATTTGTAAGGAAATTGAAACTTCAAAAATTCTATGATATGAAAATCACCAATCAAAAGGAGATCAAAAAGGTGATCAGTGAAGATCCAGGAAACCTAGAAGTTGGTGACATGCAGGTATTATTTGATTGTCAACAGCTA
The DNA here is from genome assembly GCF_964204655.1 of Triturus cristatus. Lineage (NCBI taxonomy): Eukaryota > Metazoa > Chordata > Amphibia > Caudata > Salamandridae > Triturus > Triturus cristatus. The sequence goes on from NC_140586.1 coordinate 570,644,841, forward strand.
ATAAGAGAAGGGGAAGGCGCAAGTGTGGTAGAACAGATCAGTCAGGCGGATGAACTATTTTGTTTAGATGTATTTGATAGCTCAGCTACCACGTTTAGACCAAAATCTACCTTCACACCTAACACCCCTAAAGATGTGTTAGATATGTTTTCTGACCTGGTGATTAAGGACTTGAAGGAAATATCTATTAACTCGAGTAAAGATTTTTTGAAAAATGAGACAGCTTTTGACAAAAAATATCAATCTGTGATGGTCAAAATCCAAAATAGACAAGATATAGTAGTAAGGCAGGCCGATAAAGGGGGTAACTTGGTGCTGTGGTCTCTGGAAGCATACAATTGTGAGGCAGCCACACAATTGAGAGACAAACAATGCTACTCATTGGTTCCACAAAGTAATTTGGTTGAAGTTAAACTCAAATATGAAAAGGACCTGGCAAGATGGCGAGGGATTGGTTTAATTAACCAATCAGAATACTCTTTTTTGAAAGTGGATAAACCAGTGGTACCTATATTATATCTGATACCTAAAATTCATAAGCACAAGGAGAAACTACCAGGACGCCCTATCATCTCCGCCATAGGGAGTCTCTTTGAACCAACTTCTAGATACCTGGATTCATTCTTACAATTGTATGTGAGAGCATTACCAGCATATATTCAGGACTCCAGGGACTTTTTGAATAAATTGGAAGACGTAAGATGGGAAGATTCTTATCTCCTCATAACACTAGACGTCGTGAGCCTTTATACTAGCATTGCCGATGAGGATGGGTTAAGGGCAATGAGACACTTCTTAAACTTGAGACCAATTAACCTCTACCAACATACTAACATGCTGTTGGAGATGTGCAGGTTGTGTCTCAACAATAATCATTTTCTTTTTGGAGGTGATACTTATAAACAGCTGAAGGGCACGGCGATGGGCACCTGCTTCGCCCCCAGCTATGCCAACTTGCATATGGGCTGGTGGGAGGAGCAGGTGCTCAGAGTTGATTACATTAGTGAATGGAGGGCTCATGTCATCAAATGGATTCGATTCATTGATGATTTATTCATCATATGGAATGGATCCAGAGAATCAGCACAAAAGTTCATTGATAGTATCAATGTAAACAACTTAAATTTAAAATTCACTGAACAAATAAGCACAGAGAGAGTGACTTACTTAGATTTAGAGGTATATATTGCACAAAACTCAATCCAAACGTGTACATATAGGAAACCAACCGCGGGCAATTCAATTCTGCACGCGGCTAGTTTCCATCCAACTAAACCAAAAATGAGTATCCCCTATGCGGAGAATTTAAGAATGAAAAGAAACTGTAGTGAAGCAGATGCTCTGGGTCAGGCCCAGGGAGCTTTAACACACAGATTTCTACAAAGAGGATACAATTTGGAAACATTCAATCAAGCAAAATTAAAAGTAGACCGTTTGGAGAGAAGTGCATTATTAAAACAAGATATAAGAAAAGCTGAGGAAAAGAAGAAACATAATCAGAGTGAGATCCGTATGATCACTGGTTTCAGTGCATACCAGGCAAGGGTGAGAGACAGCCTGAGTAGACACTGGCACCTTGTCAAACAGGATCCAATATTACAAGGGAAAATCTCAAGAAGGCCGTTGGTGACATTCAACCGGGCTAAATCAATGAGAGATGATTTGTTTAAAACTAGTCTGGAGATCAAGATAGGAGGTGGCTGGTTGAAAGTAAGTCCGGGCTTCCATAAATGCTTTAAATGTAAGGCCTGTAGGCATGGCAAGAACACACAACAGGTAACCTCCCCTCTCCTGAACAGCCCTTGGAAATTAAGAAAACCTCTAAATTGTAAGAGTGATTTTGTAGTTTACATTTTGAAATGCTCTTGCCCTAAGATGTATGTAGGTAGTACCATACATATGGTTCACGTACGTATTCTGCAACATCTTAGGGCAATTGGTAGCAATGACAAGAACTATGTAGCGGCCCGCCATATGAAAGAATTCCACAAAGGCAATACCAGTGAATTAGTGTATTTTATTATTGATCAAATCCCCAAGGATCAAAGAGGGGGAGACAGAGAAAGAAAATTACGGAAACTGGAGTCAAAATATATATTAATGTTCAATACAAAAAGCCCATATGGCATGAATGTCGAGGAAGATTTACATGTACATTTAATATAGAGGTATCCATTCTGAGTATTTTTAGCTTTTTAAAGCTTTTTTAACAATTTTAACTTTCATCAAAGTCACAAATAAATAGATAGTTTCCTTTATATATCGCTTTGATTTCCATTGTTATAATGAGACTTCTTATTAGATATACCAGGGGAGGAATGATAGGACACAAATAAAATATAAACTGTACTATGGATGATTCTTTGGTAAAGTACTGTAATGCACTTGCACTTTGTTACTAATTGCGATCTTTGCACATAAGAAGGCATTATCACCTTATTGAGCATTGTTTACACATGTGATTGCACTGGGCAAAGCACTGGCACTTTATATTAGTAAAATTCTTAAAAATCTTAATATTTATTGAGAAGAAGATAGTTTTGTTTTATGACTAATGTGTCCTACAGAGATGTCATTGTATGTCTCTTTCTCTCCTCTGGTTTTATTGCCAAGGTCCCGACAGTGGATTGACAGGAAATAGTCATTGCGATGTGCCCGATCGAAACAATGATAGATGAACAATTGAATACGGGACAGGGGCACTCGCCCAGGAGACTAGATGATAATGAAATGATAATTATGAACACTGCAATGAATCAATTATGTATTGCTGTGCCAATATTTAAATGCACTTGTGTTTGAAATAATGTCACTCTCTCTCTCCCTTTAAACAATCCTTTAGACAATTGTAAATATATTAACTATTGTGGGTTTTTATTTCCTTGAATGAATTTTATAGGAGTTAAAGTAAATTAAGAGTAAAGAGAGCTAGGCACTATGTCTTGAAACAAACCACTGTGTTTTTGAATCGGCATTACATGAAATAAGTGTTAGTCTGTCTTTCGTGTCCACTCAGGAACTGACCATGTGACTTTGTGATTTATGTATAAATTTAAACTATTCGTTTGCGTTAAATTGTGTGAGCAAGGCAGTTGTGCCGAAACGCGTAGCGAAAAAGAATAAATACCCAAGCCGGATGGCTGAAAGCATCTCCAGTGTCGGTGTCCGATTTTTATGGAAGTCGGGTTTGGTTGTAATATATATATATATATATATATATATATATATATATATATATATATATATATATATATATATATATATATATATATATATATATATATTCACTGAAAAAACCATAGGTTTCAGGGGCGTTATAGTTAGCTGGACTTTTCACTCGTACAAAACCATTGAAATTCCCCCGTTATAGTTAGTTCAGCTAACTATAACTCGCGCGCCCGCAATGCACTGCTGATGACGTCACATATTACATCACTCATGACATGATCAGTGACATCACTCATGACATCACTGATGACATCTCAAATGACATCACTGATGACATCATCCAGTGAATGTGTGTTTTTCTGAAAATTACATATGTTTTATATATGTATATCTCAAGGTCGATGGAAGAATAAATGGGTATATAAGTGTCTAAATGGATGATTTGTTTTTTAAAAATTGATTGTATAACTGACTGATTAAGTGTATCTTAGTGAATACATGGCTTAGTGAGTAATGTTTAAATATGTAAATATCTGTATCAGTCTCTCACTTTGTGTATAAGTGGCTGCATGGGTTGGTGAGTAGCTACATGAGTGTCTATATAGGTTATTAGTTGGTTTTTTGAGTATCAGTATGAGTGTCTGAATGTCTGTATGGTTCGGTGGGGGGTATTACGTAGTGCATAGGTGCATGAATGAGTGGCTCACTGTTTGTATGTGTTGAAGACAGCATGTGTGCAGGACTGTATGGGTGGATGAGTGTGTGCATGGGTGTGTTAGTGAGTGAATGACTGTCTCAATAGTGTCTTTATGAGTAACTACATATGTTTTAAACTAGTATATGTGACTATTGGTGTATATAAGTGAGTATATGTGAGAGTGAGAGATTGAAAGAGTTCCTGTATGAATAAGTATGTGTTTCTATAAGTGATTGTTTAAAAGACTAAGTATGTGTAAGTTTCTGTAGAAATAAGTGTGGTGGTGTGTGTATAACTGTATATGCAAGTAAATGGATGTTTGATTCTTTATTAGCATGAGTGACTATGTGTGTGAGTAACTCTATGGATGAGTGGCATTGTGTAACAGGATGTATAGGTGTATGAGTACATATGATGAGTGAGTACATGTATGAGTGACTGTATAGGACTGTTGGTGAAAGAGTGGATGTGTATGTGGATCTTAGAATTACTGAATAGGTTGTTGTAACTGATATTGGTATGTCCATTGTTTTGAAAATGTTAGTTTCTATTTTTGAATGTGTGTATCAAAGGTTATATTTACACCTCTCTGCAACGCAGCTCTGTGGCGCTTACTGGAGGTACCTAGTGGGCTAGTTGGACCCTAGGGACCCTCAGGATTCAAATGAACTTAATCTCCCAACTTAAAACGCGCCACAGGGCTTGTTTGCACATGTTAACTCAGGCCCCGTCCCCTTCCTTCACCACTGTGTTAACACGCCCTGTGGCCGTTTTTAGTTGGGAGATTAAGTTCATTTGAATCCTGAGGGTCCCTAGGGTCCAACTAGCCCACTAGGTACCTCCAGTAAGCGCCACAGAGCTGCGTTGCAGAGAGGTGTAAAAAGTGGCACGGCCTGGACCACCTCTCTGCAACGCAGCTCAGTGGCGCTTACTGGAAGCACCTGGTGGGCTAGTTAGCCCCCAGGGGACCTCAGGATTGAAGGGGAATTATTTCCCCAACTTAAAACGTACCATAGGGCGTGCTTGCACACGTCACCTCAGGCCCCGTCCCCTCCCTTCCCCACTGTGTAAACACGCCCTGTGGCCGTTTTTTATGTTGGGAGATTAAGTCCCCTTGAATCCTGAGGATCCCTAGGGGCAAAATAGCTCAGTAGGTACGTCCAGTAAGCGCCATTGCAGAGAGGTGTAAAAAGGGGCACGGCCTGCACCACCTCTCTGCAACGCAGAGCAGTGGCGCTTACTAGAAGCACCTGGTGGGCTAGTTGGCCCCCAGGGTCCCTCAGGATTGAAAGGGAATTATTTCCCCAACTTAAAACGTGCCACAGGGCGTGTTTGCACACGTCACCTCAGGCCCCATCCCCTCCCTTTACCACTGGTGAAATGTGCCCTGTGGCCGTTCTAAGTTGAGAGATTAAGGGCCATATTTATGAACACATTTTCCCATAGACACATAATGGGTAAAACCCTTTGATACATATGGCCCTAAGTCCCCTTGAATCCTAAGGGTCCCTAGGGTCAAACTAGCCCACTAGGTACCTCCAGTAAGCACCACAGAGCTGCGTTGCATAGAGGTGTAAAAAGGGGCGTGGCCTCAGAACACCTGTCTGCAACGCAGCTCCCTGGCGCATACTGGAGATACCTGTTGGGCTAGTTGGCCCTCAGGGACCTTCAGTATTGAAGGGGAATTAATTCCCCAACTTACAACTGGCCAGGGGGCGCGTTTGTAGAGTGCTGCAAGGAGGGGGCATGGCCTCCGGCGCTATGCCGGTCTTTTATTTATTTTATTTTTTTAAGAAGGAGGGCTGTGTGGCCCCCTTCTTTTTCTAATTTACTGGCCCTGGGGACCCCATCCCCCAGGGCCTGCATCCTAATTTTTTTTGTTGAAAAAAATTAATTTGGCCCTCTCAAGGCCTTAATCAGCCCTGGGGACCCCAACCCCCGGGTCATGACCTTTTTTAAAAAAAATTCTTTAGGAGGGGGCTGCGTTGCTCCCCTCCTCAGGCCACTTATGGCCCCGGGGACCCCATCCCCCGGGGCCGGCCTTTGTTTTTTAATATTTTTAAAAAAATATATATTTATAGAAACACCTAGGACATGCTAGACAAACCGTATGTACCTATCACCATGACGATTTCGTGATATTCATTAAAAGGCGACTATGCATAGAATTAATCCACATGGAATGTATTTTCACCGCTAGTGAAGCTCTGACGTGTCTGACGCCCTACCGTGCCTAATCTCGGCACCCCCGCAGGTGGGTACTCTCCAAGTAGACACCCTTGTCGTTTATTTATACAAACATGGGTAGCTATTGACAGGCACATTTAATATACACGCACACCAACCCATTCAAAGCGGAATCGACAAAAATTCAACCAAACTATGCAAGAAATCCCCCTCACGGTTAATAAAACACACATCCACCGCCGGATGTGTAATACTTTTTATTTTACTCTCTGGAAAGGAAACGAACCTCACTTGAGAGTCACAGCGTGCTCCTGGCTGAGCCCAATGCTATGTTACACCCACCAGTGCCCGCCTAGTGCCTCACACCTCTGTGTTGTATTCCACCAGCTAGTGTGTATGCTATGACACTCTCTAGCCCATGTGCACTGTAACACCACCCCGTGAATATGTCATGCCACACTTGCCTTCGCACAGGTTATATTGCCCCATCTAACGTGCCTTCCTCGATGCCTATGTTATAACGCACAGCGCTATGCCATACATATTACAATCTGGGATCCATATCTTTGTCACAGTGCATATGCAACGTTACACTCCCCAGCACATATTTTATATTACAACTTTAGAGACTAGTTAGGTTACACAACACTGCCCTGTGCATATTACACTCCAAGGCGCATATCGCATAGCACGCGCTAGTGCCTGTGCTATCTCGCGCTCGCCAATGAATCTGTCATTGCGCACAATGTATTGCATATTATATTTCACGCCCCGGTTCATCTTATATCACACTTTTTGGTGCATAGTTTATACCATATACAATATCTAGTTTTCATTTTCAATCGTGCTCTCAGGACTATGTTATTATTATTATTATTATTATTTATTTTTATAAAGCGCATAGTCACCCGGAGGTATCCCAGCGCAAGAGAACCCTAAAACAGTAAAAACCTGAGAGCCGAGGCTGAATTTCACGGGGAGGGCGTAGGAACTAGGGAAACAGATGTGTCTTTAACAACTTCCTGAAACGCAGATATTGAGGTTCAAGACGTAGTTCACGAGGAAGAGAGTTCCAGAGACGGGCCGCTTGTACCGAGAAGCGTCTTCCTCCTAAACGGACTTTCCTAAATCTAGGGGTGCTGATGAAATTTTCTGCGTTGGAACGGAGGGATCTAGTGGCTATGTAAGGGGTGATAAAATTGCAGAGGACTGGGGGGCCTTGGTTGTGCAAAGTTTTATGCACAAGACACAGGGCTTTAAATTTGATTCTCTCCCTTATGGGGAGCCAATGAAGGAGTTTGAGAGCGGGTTTGGCCGATGATCTGGCCGGGGTGTTGGTTATAATCCGGGCAGCCGTGTTCTGGATTCTCTGCAGTTTATTCAGAGTTGCTTCCGGTGCGCCCAAATAAATCGCGTTACTATAGTCTAGTCTTGATATTATAAGACCTTGGACTAGTAATTTTTGCGATTTAGGAGGAAGAAGGGGCAGGACTTTCCTCAAGGACTTTAGAAGACCAAAGCAGGTCCCTACGACCTTCTTTGCTTGCGGGGCGAATGAGAGTTCAGAATCTATCCATACACCCACACTTTTCACCTCAGTCTTTGGGTCTGGGGGAGGACCTAGACAGGTTGGCCACATGTCCAGGGGGAGTGAGGTTCCTTTTGGGCCAAGTAAGAGGACCTCAGTTTTTGTCCCGTTTAGTTTTAGGGCTGATCTATTCATCCAATGATGGACCTGCGTGAGGCAGTTGAAGAGATCAGCTTTCTGTTGTTTGGGGTGGGACAGAGACACCACTAATTGTGTGTCGTCAGCATAGCTGACGACACTCACTCCGAAAGGGGTGATAACCTCCACCAATGTGAACATATAGATATTAAATAATGTGGGGCTCAGGGAGGAGCCCTGAGGCACACCACATTGGAGGGGCATTTCGGAGGATCGGGCGTTCTTCTCCCAGATCTGATATGATCGTTGTGTCAGGAAGGATGAAAGCCAGGATAAGGCTGTACCTTCTACTCCAACTCTTACCAGTCGTTCGATAAGGAGTTGGTGGTCAACGGTATCGAACGCTGCGCTAAGGTCGAGGAGGATCACTGCCACTGATCCTCCCCCGTCCAATAGCGTTCTAGCTTCCTCTACCGCCGCCAGGAGGGCGATGTCCGTGCCCTGTCCTGGTCGGAAGCCCGTCTGGGAGTTTTTAAGTTTGTTATTGGCCTCTAGGAACTGCGAGAGTTTCCTGTTGACAAGTTTTTCCGCGATCTTACTAACTCCTGGGAGTAAGGAAATGGGCCTGTAGTTCGCCAGGTTCTCAGGATCAAGAGCAGGTTTCTTCAGTAAGGCTTTTACCACAGCCTTCTTCCAGCTCGGGGGTACAACTCCCTGTTGGAGTGAGGTATTAATCAGATGAGTGAGGGAGGGAGCGATAGAAGGGGCTACCTCCTTAAGGATCCGAAGAGGAGCAGGATCTCTGGGGGAACCGCTCTTCATGGAGTTTAGCGTCGTCCGTACTTCGTCTATTGTGACCTGGCCCCACGTGGACAGACCAGTAGAAGATGTCGAACATGGGAGAGCAATTTCTCCCCTCGGGCTCGAGGGAGGAATTGAGTCCAGGATTAGTCGGATTTTGTCCTGGAAGAAGTTAGCCAATTGTTGGCATTTCTCCTGGTCGGCTTTGGGGTCGGAAGGCGGTCCTCGTCCTTGTTCTGGAGGTTTTGAGAGCTCTTTAAGGATAGCGTATGCTTCCTTCCCGGAGCATCCCGCCTTCTCTATCCTCTCCTGAAAAAACACGCTTTTGGTTTTGCGAATAGCGGTTTTGTAAGTTAGAAGAGAAGTAGAGTAGATATTTTTATTGATTCCTGATTTATTGCGTCTCCATGAGCGTTCGGTTTTTTTTACACTCTTGGCGTAGGGCTTTAAGCTCTGGCGTGTACCATGAAGCGGGGGATATCCTTTTAGGCTGTTTAAAGGTGGTGATTTTTGGAAGTGTAGTGTCAAGAGACGACGTGATCCAATCACTGAATTGTTTGTCGGCCGTATTAGAGTCAGAGGAGAGCTTGGGAATGGAGTCTGCAAGAGAAAGGGCCCATTTCTCAGGTGATAGTTTGTGCCATTGACGGTCGGTAACCTGGGTTTTAGGGGTTAGGTGAAAAGGTATGGGAGTTTCCCAGGAAAAAGGGACCAGGAAATGGTCTGTCCATGGAAGGGTCATAGGTGGGTTGGTGGTCACCGTTGCTATATTGGTGAAGATGGGATCCAATAGGTGGCCCTTCTCATGGGTGGGCTCGTTGTTCACTAGACGTACCTTTAGAGATGTGAGGTCATGTCTAATGTCCGAGGCTACTCGATCCATCGGGTCTAAGAAGTGGAGATTCAGATCACCTAATAAAAAGAAGTTGGAGGTGGATGAAGCTAATTGGGAAATAGATTCAAATATGGAATTGCTGAAGTTGCCTGGCGCCCCAGGGGGACGATAGGTCAGAAGCCCTGCCAGGGTGAGGGCTGGAGAGATTTGGATGGAGAACTGGCCGCACTCACAGTCCTCAATGTCAGCGTTAGTCATCCTACAGATGAATTGTTCCCTGTGAATTATGGCTACCCCACCTCCTCTCCCTTTAGGTCTATTTAAAGCTTGACAGAGGTAACCTATAGGGAGGGCTGTGACAACGTCCGGGTCGGTGTAGTCAGAAAGCCATGTTTCGGTTAAAAACAACAGGTCAAGATCCTGATTCTGAATTAAGAGATTTACTTCGGTGGCGTGTTTAGGGAGGGAACGGCAGTTGAGGAGTCCTGATTTCAGGGCAGGTATGGCAGATTTAGGGGGGGGAATCGGATTGCAGTGTGGGCAGGTCGAGAAGGCCTTCTCTGCACTGAACGTGTGGTAGCAGGCCAGGATGATTTTAGGACGTAGGGCGTATAATGTATCAGCCGTATACATCACTCGATCCTGAGGGTCACCTGGCAGAGTAACGGGGCCAAGGGCCGTCCAGGTCCGGACGGGCCCAGACGGGCTTGCCTTTGGCGCGCCTTCGGCGCGCTGACAGCGCGCCCGTGCGCCCGTCCGCTGCGCGTCCGGTGATTACACATTTTTATGGGGCTGAGGAGGGGCGGGTGGGCGTGGCCTCAGGTAGGCGTGTCCTTGCTTCCTCGCCGTGAATGGCGGCGGGAAAGTGCTTTCCTGGGTATGATCGTTGCAGCGAAGGAGTCGCTGTTTAAGCGTGACTCTAGCCCGCTCTGACTGCTTGCCGGGTGAGTGCGCTTTTTAAAATGCAATTTTTTAGCGTGGTGACATAGAAATACACAACAGTGACAGTTTTAAAATATCGGCGGACTCCCGGCTTCCGCCTCAGGAGTGTTCAAGGTTCTGTTTGGTTGGCGCTGCCAGTCGCGTATTTATACTGAGGGGAGTGGGCGTGGCCTCAGGTAGGCGTGTCCTTGCTTCCTCGCCGTGAATGGCGGCGGGAAAGTGCTTTCCTGGGTATGATCGTTGCAGCGAAGGAGTCGCTGTTTAAGCGTGACTCTAGCCCGCTCTGACTGCTTGCCGGGTGAGTGCGCTTTTTAAAATGCAATTTTTTAGCGTGGTGACATAGAAATACACAACAGTGACAGTTTTAAAATATCGGCGGACTCCCGGCTTCCGCCTCAGGAGTGTTCAAGGTTCTGTTTGGTTGGCGCTGCCAGTCGCGTATTTATACTGAGGGGAGTGGGCGTGGCCTCAGGTAGGCGTGTCCTTGCTTCCTCGCCGTGAATGGCGGCGGGAAAGTGCTTTCCTGGGTATGATCGTTGCAGCGAAGGAGTCGCTGTTTAAGCGTGACTCTAGCCCGCTCTGACTGCTTGCCGGGTGAGTGCGCTTTTTAAAATGCAATTTTTTAGCGTGGTGACATAGAAATGCACAACAGTGACAGTTTTAAAATATCGGCGGTCTCCCGGCTTCCGCCTCAGGAGTGTTCAAGGTTCTGTTTGGTTGGCGCTGCCAGTCGCGTATTTATACTGAGGGGAGTGGGCGTGGCCTCAGGTAGGCGTGTCCTTGCTTCCTCGCCGTGAATGGCGGCGGGAAAGTGCTTTCCTGGGTATGATCGTTGCAGCGAAGGAGTCGCTGTTTAAGCGTGACTCTAGCCCGCTCTGACTGCTTGCCGGGTGAGTGCGCTTTTTAAAATGCAATTTTTTAGCGTGGTGACATAGAAATACACAACAGTGACAGTTTTAAAATATCGGCGGACTCCCGGCTTCCGCCTCAGGAGTGTTCAAGGTTCTGTTTGGTTGGCGCTGCCAGTCGCGGATTTATACTGAGGGGAGTGGGCGTGGCCTCAGGTAGGCGTGTCCTTGCTTCCTCGCCGTGAATGGCGGCGGGAAAGTGCTTTCCTGGGTATGATCGTTGCAGCGAAGGAGTCGCTGTTTAAGCGTGACTCTAGCCCGCTGTGACTGCTTGATGGGTGAGTGCGCTTTTTAAAATGCAATTTTTTAGCGTGGTGACATAGAAATGCACAACAGTGACAGTTTTAAAATATCGGCGGTCTCCCGGCTTCCGCCTCAGGAGTGTTCAAGGTTCTGTTTGGTTGGCGCTGCCAGTCGCGTATTTATACTGAGGGGAGTGGGCGTGGCCTCAGGTAGGCGTGTCCTTGCTTCCTCGCCGTGAATGGCGGCGGGAAAGTGCTTTCCTGGGTATGATCGTTGCAGCGAAGGAGTCGCTGTTTAAGCGTGACTCTAGCCCGCTCTGACTGCTTGCCGGGTGAGTGCGCTTTTTAAAATGCAATTTTTTAGCGTGGTGACATAGAAATACACAACAGTGACAGTTTTAAAATATCGGCGGACTCCCGGCTTCCGCCTCAGGAGTGTTCAAGGTTCTGTTTGGTTGGCGCTGCCAGTCGCGTATTTATACTGAGGGGAGTGGGCGTGGCCTCAGGTAGGCGTGTCCTTGCTTCCTCGCCGTGAATGGCGGCGGGAAAGTGCTTTCCTGGGTATGATCGTTGCAGCGAAGGAGTCGCTGTTTAAGCGTGACTCTAGCCCGCTCTGACTGCTTGCCGGGTGAGTGCGCTTTTTAAAATGCAATTTTTTAGCGTGGTGACATAGAAATGCACAACAGTGACAGTTTTAAAATATCGGCGGTCTCCCGGCTTCCGCCTCAGGAGTGTTCAAGGTTCTGTTTGGTTGGCGCTGCCAGTCGCGTATTTATACTGAGGGGAGTGGGCGTGGCCTCAGGTAGGCGTGTCCTTGCTTCCTCGCCGTGAATGGCGGCGGGAAAGTGCTTTCCTGGGTATGATCGTTGCAGCGAAGGAGTCGCTGTTTAAGCGTGACTCTAGCCCGCTCTGACTGCTTGCCGGGTGAGTGCGCTTTTTAAAATGCAATTTTTTAGCGTGGTGACATAGAAATACACAACAGTGACAGTTTTAAAATATCGGCGGACTCCCGGCTTCCGCCTCAGGAGTGTTCAAGGTTCTATATAACACTGCGTCCACCTACCCTTTTCACGGGCATTACATTTTGCGATGGGGGTGGAGGGTCAGGGGGTGTTTCTGCCAAGTGAGCCCGGAGTCACAGTCACAAACGTCCTCTTCTTCCTGAATAAAAGTGAGATTATGCTGCATACTTGTTCATATTTTAAGTAGTTTGCACAGACACACATTTTAAAAACAATAAAGTTCCTAATACCCACCTTCTCTGAACAGTTAGCTTGCTGCCCCATCCACCTCCTCCCTATCCTCTGTTGTCTGAATCCATGGACTAGCCTCCTCCCTCCTGCCATGCATGGTCTGATGTGCTGCTGCTGGAGCGGGTTATGCAAAATTTTTGTATACCCATCCCATTTTGCATGTCGTTTTATTAATTAGATTAATTAATTAATCATAATCGTACTAATGGTTTGGAGTGATGTGGAAATAACTAATCAACCTTATTAATGACCGAAATACATGTGGAATTTGCATCTGCATGGCCTAATTAATGACGTGAACTAAATTTCGTACGCATTTTAATGATAGATAATTAGAACATTGCATGATATATGTCGCTTTGGTGATGAAATTGTGATTCGTGCTTTATTTAGTAAGTATAAACCGCATTGAGTGTTGCTTTTGGCTAGCTAAATACACACACATATGGGTATTAGCGAGGGAATAACATTTAATTAGTCATTTCTATATATTAATTACGTTTTTGTGTTTCTTTGCTTAAGTTGATCATTCTGGCCTATCAAATGATGGCTGCTTTTGGTGCCTAACCCAACTGCCGACGCTGAACCAGGCTTGGGTGAAGTGCGCCTGCGCTAAAAGATGAGCAACAATGGCCCTGTCTTGACCCCAGGCAAGCTGTACTTATCAAGGCCACTGGGAAAGGTTCCAGCGCTACAGACAAAAGGCTTTATTAAAGAACCGGAACCAGCAAGTATGCTGACAACATGGACTAAACCTTATAGGAACGGAGAGGTTGACCCCTGATCAGCCAATCAGAACAGTTTAAAACTCAATATTGTTACATTTTGCTATTGAAATTATTATAAAACCCATAGAATAGAGAGGTTGGAGGGTCGCTCCTTCGATTTCCTGATGATATGCCGACGAAGAGGACGGTGACACTGCAGGACAGCTGTTAGCCTGAATCTTTGACGGACTGAATTAATGCCCAAAATCCTGATGAACTTAACCTGCTAAATTGATGGGCATAGATTTGCGAGATTGCCAGATTTGACATAGAGGACGACTTAAGCCAGAATAGGTAAATATGAATGGCAACTTGATCGAATGAATGATTTAATCTGCAATATTAATATAAATTTGGATTTGAACATCTACAGAAATGAGTTGGGTTGTTTATTCATTGAAATGTGTTAATGAAAAGGTTAATAAGAGTATTAGAAATTCACTTAAATCTACAACTAACAGATCCATCCCGGTCATGAGGGGAATACCAAATGTAGAATCTAGGGCCTAATGAATATAAGAAGGGTTTGCAGGTTTGTTGCTCATTAGGGTAAAGTGGTATCTTCCTCCCTCATTATCCAGCACTTGGAAGGATAATCGTCTCTCGTACGGACTGATGTGTGTTGGTGTTATGGGCCCCACCAGCGAATGTATGGATAGTGTGCGTGTGTGAGATCTTTTGGTCCGCAACGGTAGGGAGGGATTTTGCACTCCGCGCTGGAGCGCTGCCACTGCCCTCCATTTAGCATGATGTACCAGTCCACTCCTCCTGCCCTCCATTGCCCAATTCTATGGCCCATCATTGACCTCCTGATTATCCTCTGTGCTTAGCTTTCTGCCCCTATTCTCCTTCCCCCTGCCCTCCGATGTCTTTGTGCATGCCCCTGCTCCATCCTTTTTGCCCACCATGTTCCATGGACCTGCCACTCCTATCTACTCTGAGTGTTCTGTTGAGCTGCCACTCCCCTCCCACCTGCCTAGCATTGTCAGATGACTGTAACCTGTCCCTGCCCCCTCCACCCTGCCTCTCCACATGCCATGCCCCTATCCCCTTCCTCCTGTCCTCCATGGTCCATTTTACTGCCACACCCTTCTGCCCTCCCTGGTCTGTTGTGCTGCAACCGCTCCTCCTGCCTGCCCGCGCGGTCTGTTGTGAGGCCCCTTCCCCTGAACTCTCTTGTCTGTGACCAGGTCCTGACCCTCCCTTCTATCCTCAATGGTCCTTTGTGCATGCCCCTGCACCCTCCTTCTTGCCCATCATAGCCATTGTGCTGCCACTAACCCTCCCGCTTGCCATGCATGGTCTTCTGTGCTGCCATGGCCCCTCCCACCTTCCCTGTGTGGTCAGCTAGCTGCCCCTGACCCCCTCCCACCTTCCCTCCATGGTCTGTGTGTATGCCATCATAGTCTCATTGTTGCTCTCCATGGTGTGTTTTGTTTCTAGTGCCCAACCTGCCTGACCTTCATGGTCATCTTGCTGCTCCTGCCTTGCCCCCTTGCCCCAAGCCCTCTGTTTCCATGTGCAGACCCCTATTCCCTCCCTCCTGGCTTGTCTGTTCCATTGTAATGCCCCTGATCCGTCCCTCCTGCCCTTTATGGTCTGTTATGCTGCAGCTTTCTCTCCTGTCTGCCCATTATGGTCAGCTAGCTACCATTGCCTCTTTCTCCTCTGTTCTCTGTTGTCCATGTGCATGGTCCTGTCCCCTCCCTATTGCTTTCTATGGATTGTTGTGCTGCACTCCTGTCCCACATGCGCTGTGTGGTGTATTGTGCTGCTGCAAACCCTGATGCCTGCCCTGTAGGGTCAGTTTGGTGCACCTCTCCATGTCCCTCCTGTCCTCTGTTATCCGAGTCCATGTCCCTACCCCAATTCCTCCTGCCTACCATGATCCAATGTACCATACTTGCGAACATTTTGAACTTGGTAAGAGGGAGATTTTGAACAAAAACTGGGGTATTGAATTTCCCCTTTGAGTTACATTGAAAAAGAGGAGATTGTAGACAGGAGAGAGATCAAATAAAGCCCATTTGAGCTTAAAAACATTGGACGTTTCCTGCCTGAAACGGTATGGTTGTACTACCACTGCCTCTTCCTTCTGCCCACAATGGTGTATTATATTGCCACAGCCTCTCTTGCCAGTCCTGTATTGTTGGTTTGTTGCCCCTGCCCCCCTTTCCACTGCCCTCCATAGTCTGTTGTGCTGCCACTGCCCTTCCTGCCTGCCCAGTGTGGTCAAATTGTTGCATCTGCACTCTCCTACCTGCCTTCAATTTTCAGAGTCCTTGCCCCTGGCCTCTGCCTCTCAACAGTATCCCAATGAACAACTAGATTGCTAACATTCTATATTTATTACAAAAGTGTGGAACGCCTGACGTCATCTTGATGTAATCAAAACTGTAATACCTAGAGTATTTCCTTTAGAAATTACATATATGAGAGGGTCTTATTTGCATCAAAATTATGGTTAGTAATATGAGGACATATTTTCTGAGTTTTCAAATAGCGACAAAGAACTTTTACATTATTTGTATTCTTTATGTTTTTTTATCCAGTTGACCACTTGATTAAATGTTGCACCTAGGGGAGAGGATGTGGTGTTACTTCCAGAGCTGCAGACTTTGCAACTGGGGAACCAGGTTGGAGTTTCTGCTTCAACTCAATATTCTGTGATTCTGGTCAAATCACTTAATCTCCCCATGTCTACAACCAAAATGAATTTGTTCTTGTGTGATGTAACCAATGCTCATGTAAAGCACTCCAATACCTGACAAGTCTGCACTATATAAAACTGCAAATACTAAAAAAATAAGTGTTTTGCACACTTCTGTCATTGGGCTACATGTGGGCTACATCTGGGTGATATTTGTGCTGCATTTGGGCTCTTTTGTCTCTGGTGGCCATCTTGGGAGATTTATTTGTTATGAAGTTTCCTAATTTCCTCATTTACTGCAGTCTCCTCAGTAGGAAATGCTTTCAGTTTTTTACTTTGATTCCATCAAGAAGGTATTCAGATATGTCACACATTTGCCATAAATTCTGAATGTTAGCACTCTAGTTGCTCATTAGATCACTGTAGTAAAGCTACTGCTCACCACGGAAGTCTGCTGCTGGTATTAAAAGTGCATGTTTCAGTCTGCATATCAGAAGTTTTTAATGAAATAGAAGAGGATTTGAGAAGTCACTCAAAATGTGCCCTAATTTTTCTTTCTTCAGCACTAATCATAATTTCTATGGCAAAAGGAAACCCCCTCATTGTGTTCCTTTTTAAATTAAATGTTTTAAGTGTTACCAGTTTTTTCCAATCAAGATGGCTTCAGGTGTGCCATACTTTTGTCATAAGTAAGACAGTAAGCGCTCTAGTTGTTCTTAAGAACACTCTTGGACATTCTGTCATTGGGATATACTTGGGCTACATCTGGGTGATATTTGGGCTACATTTGGGCTCTTTTGTCTCTGGTGGCCATCTTGGGAGATTTATTTGTTATGAAGTTTCCTCAGTAAGAAATACTTTCAGTTTTTTACTTTGGTTCCATCAAGAAGGCATTCAGATGTGTCACACATTTGCTTTAAATTCTGAATGTTAGCACTCTAGTTGCTCATTAGATCACTGTAGTAAAGCTACTACTCACCAGGGAAGTCTGCTGCTGGTATTCAAAGTGCATGTTTCAGTCTGCATGTCAGAATTTTTTTATGAAATAGAAGAGGATTTGAGAAGTCACTCAAAATGTGCCCTAATTTTTCTTTCTGCAGCACTAATCATACTTTCTATGGCAAAATGAACCTCCTCATGTTGTTCCTTTTAAAATTAAATGTTTTAAGAGTTACCACTTTATGCTAACCAAGATGGCTTCAGGTGTGCTATACGTTTGTCATAAGTAGGAGTGTTAGCGCTCTAGTTGTTCTTTAGAACACTCTGGGAAGCTGCAGTAGAACACAAAGGAATCAACTGACAGTCTCTGCCCTTGTTGGATGTACATGTTTTACTGAGAATGTCAGACTTCATTCTCACATGACTGAGAAAGATAATGTGAATTTACAGAAAATATGCTCTCAGTTTAGCTTATAGATCACCTTCCAAACCTCTGTGGGAAAGCATGAGAAAATAGTTTTCTCTCAAACATGATTCATGATATCACAGCAGAAGGCTTTTTCACATGGTAAAATCACCTTAGAACACACCACAATTCCTAAAATGAGTATGGTACCATCAACAAATGATTTATAATGTAACTAAAGTCTTAAAGCCTTCTATTAACTGCAATGCTTTTTAATGAGGTGCTATCATGTATATTGGTCCCAAGATGGCTGCCAACACTTCTTGGATGAAGTGCTGACAGCCAATCAGATCTCACGGTGAGATGTGTGGTTAGGCTCCGCCCAGATATATATGTGATTTTACTTTTGATTTTCTCAGGAACTACTGAACGGATTTACACCATATATGCAAAAGGCACATGCCTGACCTGAGGACTACCTCTTTGCCAAATTTCAAGTAATTCTGTTCAGCCGTTCGGGCTGTACCTTCGACTAAAGGTCCTATGGGAAAATGCATGGGGAAAACGCGTTTTGGGACCCCCTTTTTCTCGGCCCCCGCTTGACGAATCACCCCGAGAATTTCAGGGTAGGAGCTGAGCGGAGCGCCCCATTAGTTTTGAAAATTTCACGAAGATAAGTCAACCGGCGCCAAAGTTATTAAAAAAAGAATTTTCCGATTTCCTATGGGAACTTGGTCCTAACTATAACTATCTACTGGCGACCGCCAGTAGATAATATATATATATATATATATATATATATATATATATATATCCAAAATTTTGCCCTGCAAATGAGTCCGCACTCACAAACAGGCAAGTTGCACAACAACATTTATTTACGTGGATGAAGCAAGCATTTTAGTCCGGGTCTTGTTCCTGTAACTGCCTGACGCGTTTGCGAGATCCATATCTCCTTTTTAAAAGGCGCTTGAAAACCCAGCATTTTCGCTATACTGTTATCGCTGCTGCTCTCTTTCAATGATTTCACCTTATGGTGTGCTCTTGCAAGTTATACTGCTTTGCATAATTAATTGGTACTCCACTCTCTGCTTGCAAGGCATTACGGTACTTGTAGTTTAATTGCTTTTCACCCTCAAGTGGGTTTCTCTGGTTTTCACAACTTTATCAAGGGAACCAGCCCTCCACTGGGTTCCAGACTGAATGTCCTGCTTCCATCCGATTTGAAATACCTGCTTGTCCTTAGTTGATTTGGCAAAAGTCCAAAAAACACGGTCCCTTTCTTTCTGGGCGGTGCGTCGACTCCACGGCTGGACCTGCCGTGTGTAAATCTCCCAAATGTTGCCCTGCAAATGAGTCCGCACAACATTTATTTATGTGGATGAAGCAAGCATTATAGTCTGGGTCTTGTTCCTGTAACTGCCTGACGCGTTTCCGAGATCCATATCTCCTTTTATCAAAGGCGCTTGAAAACCCAGCATTTTCGCTATACTGTTATCGCTGCTGCTCTATTTCAATGATTTCACCTTACGGTGTGCTCTTGCAAGGCATACTGCTTTGCATAATTAAGTGTGGAGTGCGGGCTCATTTGCAGGGCAACTTTGGATGATTTATGCACGGCAGGTCCAGCCGTGGGGTCGACGCACCACCCTGAAAAAGAGAAAAGCATCATGTCTTGGAATCATGCCAGGAAATAAACGACAAGCAGGTATTTCAAAAGCAAAGTGAAAGCAGGACTTTCAGTCTGTGTTTCCCTGTTTAAAACTCATGCTTAACATAGAAACCCATTGGAGGGTAATAATTATGCAAGCACTACAAATACCAAAATGCCTTAGGGGAAAGAGCACACCAGAGGCTGGAGCACACCAGAGGCTCATTAACTGAGCAGAGCAGGAAGCGGTAACTGTGGTGCTTTGAATGTTGAAATCTCACATGCCTTTGAGAAAGGAGAAATGTTCTCTGAAAAGCGTCAGGCAAGAGACAAGCAGTGAACTGGAAAAAAGTCTCGGACTAAAATGCCTGCTTTACTCTGAATAAATGTTGGTGTTCCAACTTACCTGTGTGGAGTGCGGGCTCATTTGCAGGGCAACTTTGGATGATTTATGCACGGCAGGTCCAGCCGTGGGGTCGACGCACCACCTTGAAAAAGAGAAAGGGATCGTGTCTTGGAATCATGCCAGGAAATAAAAGACAAGCAGGTATTTCAAAAGCAAAGTGAAAGCAGGACTTTCAGTCTGTGTTTCCCTGTTTAAAACTCATGCTTAACATAGAAACCCATTGGAGGGTAATAATTATGCAAGCACTACAAATACCGAAATGCCTTAGGGGAAAGAGCACACCGGAGGCTGGAGCACACCAAAGGCTCATTAACTGAACAGAGCAGGAAGCGGTAACTGTGGTGCTTTGAATGTTGAAATCTCACATGCCTTTGAGAAAGGAGAAATGTTCTCTGAAACGCGTCAGACAAGCAATGAACTGGAAAAAAGTCTCGGACTAAAATGCCTGCTTTACTCTGAATAAATGTTGGTGTTCCAACTTACCTGTGTGGAGTGTGGGCTCATTTGCAGGGCAACTTTGGATGATATATATATGTATAATATATACATATATATATACATGTATATATATAGAGAGAGAGAAATAGAAAGAGAGAAATAGAAAGAGAAAGACTGAGTGTACATAATGTGTACTTGTGTAATGTGGGCATACATTGTGATCAATAGCTTCTGATGACATCATAAACCTGATTGGTTTATAGACGTATCACACATTGCTCATTACATATTTTTTATATTACATGACTTGTTAATTACATTTAGTACTCTTTAGAACGATTTGGAGCACTTGAGTGTCACCCTCCGTTTAATTTTTAAGAAGATGTTTTTTTTGTGGGTGCAGATATATCAGTCCATGTTTTGAGGAACGTGTGCTTTCTGCTGCTAGGGACTAGGAACTACAGCATATGCTAATATTTAAAATGTGTTTCCATGCAACAGTGTGTATTATTATGTCAAATTTTAAAATGTATAGCGGCATTGTAAGGACAATACAAGATGCATTCTGAAAGGTCCTTTTCTTTTGTAGTACATTGACACATACAGTACATTTAACTAGACTGACAACAGGAAAATACATAGCAATGTGGGACAATGTATTTATGTTTTTGCTGACAGGGCTCTGCATTTAAAGTCTTTATGTTCACACACTGGCGAGGATTAATTGCCTACATTAAGGAGTGCCTTGCAATGGTGAACTTGTCAGGTGTGCTTATTGTCATTTTTAAGAGAGATGTTGTGTTAATCGTCCATTCATTTTTTTAGGGAAGCTACATCACCTGCAGATGCAGCCAACCCTGTGTATTATAGAACTTAGTCCTATTTTCTGTGAAATATGAGCATTGAGACGGCTAGCAAGCATTCAATAACAAGCATTTGCAATGCAATAGGTCTCGCATTTACGCGAGTTTGAGCTATTGGCATTGTAAATGACACTGCCTTTAATTTATGTGTTACTTATCAAATCATATAAATAAGACACTGCCATTTACAATGCTAACAGCTTAAAATCTCACAAATGTGACACCTATTGCATTGCAAATGCTTGTGTTATTAAAGCTGCCTTTCTTTTTCAAACCAAACCCCCAATTTATTCTGCCGCTGTAGGAGGTAAAAAATATGGTGCCTTTAAGTAAAATTTAAAAATTCCATATTACTGCGTCAGACATACTGGAAGGGCGGGGACAGTGTCAGTGGCACGGGACGTCCTGCTTAACGTGCAGCTCACTGGCACTGTGAAATAGGAAATAATATGGTGGCTTTTAAAGAAATAAAAGGAGATACAGTGTTAGTTGCAGGGCAAGTAGTACGTGACGTGCAGCTCACTGCCACTTTAACATTCCTCGTTACTGCAACGTATATACTGGAAGGGCTGGGACAGTGTCAATGGCACAGCAAGTCCTGATTTACCTGCAGCTGACTGCCACTAGCCCATTTCATTTTTCTAACATTTGCCAAAAATCAAGACGTTTCAAACGAAAGCATGTGCAACTGCAATCAATCAATCAGTACATTTATATAGCGCGCTACTCACCCGCGAGGGTCTCAAGGCGCTGGGGTGGGGGGTGCTGCTACTGCCCGAATAGCCAGGTCTTGAGGTGTTTCCTGAAGGTGAGATGGTCCTGCACGCGCTTAATCCAATCCATAAAATATTCCAATTTAACACGGCCAAAAAGATGCGAACAGGTAGCCCGTTGGTGGACTCACATACTTGAACACTCTCCTTCCCCTAAAAATGCTGCCAAAAGCAGTAGATACCACGTTACTGCGTTGGGAAGACAGGAAGGGTTCGGCGATTGTCAGTGGCAGGGGAAGTCCTGTTTAGTGTGCAGCTGACTGCCGCAGTAAAGACAAAAAATATGGTGCCTTTTAGTAAAATGTAAAATTCCATAATAATGCGCCAGATATACTGGAAGGGCTGGGACAGTATCAATGGCTCAGGACGTCCTGCTGTACGTGCAGCTGACTGCTACTGCCATATTTGATTTTTATAACATTTGCCGAAAAACGAGATATTTCAAGATAAAGCATATGTAACTGCACGCCTTTAATGGATGAGCCATGACTGTGTGAAATAATACAGTAGAAAAAGTAAATAATCTAGTTTTGTAGGGCCAAGAAGCTGTGAACAGCACATTGTTGGACTCCCGAACTCGAACACTTTCCCGCCCTTAAAAAAATTGGCAAAAGTAGCAGATGCCATGTTACTGTGTAGGAAAGACAGCAAGGGCTGGGACAGTGTCAGTGGCACGGCAAATATTGCGCGACGTGCAACTGACTGGAGATGCCATGATACTGTATTGAAAAGACTGGAAGGGCTGGGGCAGTGTTAGTGGCACTGCAAACCCCTGCATTATGTGCAACTCACTGCCACTGTAAGAGGTAAAAAATATGGTGCCTTTTAATAAAAGTAAAAAAATGTCATGTTACTGCGTCGAATATACTGGAAGGGCTGGGGCAATGTCAGTGGCACGGGAAGTCCTGCTTAACATGCAGATTACTGGCATTGTAAAATAATAAAAAAATGGTGGCTTTTAAAAACTAGGCTCTGAGCCTGCCCACGAGCGCACAGGTAGGCAGGCAGCTGCTCTGTAACCTCTGCCTAACTCATCCACGTGGGCAAACACCAGCAGCAAGCAACTATTACCCAAAAAGAACACACAGAAAAACCTCCCTGCCCACTCATACCGGCACGGGGGTTTCTCGTCCACTTCAGACTGAAAATGAAATGGGTGGCAAAGTGTGAGCTAGGGGCTTTCTAAGACGCCCTATAATGTGAATGTTACCGCCGCTTAAACATTATTCTTGGAACTCATTCACACGTGATTTCCTCGATCACGTTTTGGCTTGAGCGCGTCTCTGGAGCGTGGAATTACACGACTGACAAGGGGTGGACAGGTGAGGGAGCACGGTAGATGTGGGAGAAAAAACAAGAGCAAGGAAAGCATGGGAGAGCGAGGAAAGCTCGTTCTGCGAGGAGAGGAAAACGCGGGGGAAAAGATTAGCCAGAGACGGCGTTTGAGGGATTGATGTTCGCCGGTGGCAGCAGGCCAAGAGAGGGTAAATAATACACGGGAGGAGGGGGGCGAGGGAGGAGGGGGAAGGGCTAGTAATAATAGACCCACGTAGATGAAGTGTGATGGGGGCGGGCGCAGCCAGCTGCAGCCAGGTACACAGAGCAGAGTCCAGATGAGGAACAGACCCCCGCCCCCCTCCCCAACCCATGATGTCAGAGCACTGGGGATCCCTCCTGCGGCCTACACACGGCTGAGGCATGCACTGTGTGCTGGTTTCTAAGGCAACAACATCACAATAAATGCAAATAATCACAAGGGCCGGGGTTGCCAAGGGAGCCGGAAACGGTGTAAGAGTCACCGCGGGATGCAGCCGGGGAAACCCGGGCTGAGGGACGGAGTATGGGACGGAGTACGGTGAGGGGCGGAGTGCGGGGAAAGAGCTGTACACCCCCGTGAGATGACAAAGGACACTTCGCGAGAAACATTGAACCCAGGCTGAGGGAGACACAGGGGACCATGAGAGAGACGTAACACACAAGGAACACACTGTACCCGTCCCCAAGTAAACCAAGCTTTGGCAACGCGGCCGCGAAAGTGAAAGTGATCGCAATCGCGATTACGATGCAACGGAGGGCGCGCGTGCACGTTCACGTGCACTGTAGCTTTAGGCCACGGCAGCATTTTGAGAAGCCCACATATAAAATGTCTCTTCGAGCCTGTGGCTCGCGAGACCTAAAAAGGTTTACCCATTTACTATAATTCATATGTTACATGTTTGGGTAGATTTGTAGCATAAAATGCAGAATCCTGAAACCACTCTGCAGAGCTATACCACTGTCAGGGTTACTAGGATTGTACGGTATGGAGGACTAAATTATGCTGCAAGGATTTCCAAGTTATGCAACAAAAAATTATTTATTTGGCACATTCGCCTTCAGAATTACTTTAATGTGCTTGAACTAGAATCTTTGTTTGTCAAGTGGCAAATTATGTGACGTAGTAAATCCATAATTACACAGGAAACATTTCAGTCACAGAATCACACACATCCTCTGGCCCTTAACATTGCCCATTATTGTATCACCAATTTATTTATGAACGGTCAACAGAACCTAAATATTCAAAGTACCTACTCCAAAATAAACATGGAATATAAAAACGCATAATGGTAATGCAATATGATTCCAGTGGCATTTGTACGTCCTGGTA
Source organism: Triturus cristatus (assembly GCF_964204655.1). Lineage (NCBI taxonomy): Eukaryota > Metazoa > Chordata > Amphibia > Caudata > Salamandridae > Triturus > Triturus cristatus. Next base: position 570,669,083 of record NC_140586.1, read on the forward strand.
ACAATTACAAACGACTTAGACATAACAGTTTATGATGTGACCAAAACGTTTTGATGCAATATTGGTCCATATTTCATAACTACAGCTTATGTAGTTTCTGTTTATAAACACTTATAAAATATAATTAAATACAAATTTAAGGACACGAAAAGAAACATAAATAGCATGTTTTTTTTCTTTGGAGACTTCCCCACTTCATTTCAACTTTCTGCTTCTTGTCTGCAGTCTAGTGGGTGCATGAGCTGGCTGAAGCAAGTCATTGCATTGTTTATGGCTGCACTGTCCAGCCCTTAACATGAGAGGTCTTGATAAATGTAGATAGCTCCAAAATAAATTGCACAGAGTTGTATAAATAAATATTTTGCTGCGGGGAATCTATGTAAGACATTTGGAACATGGGGCAGCCTAATATGGATACATCCATCTGAATCCTGTCCCCAGTATCTTGAAGACCCACCCAAATTAACAATTAATGGAATGTTTAACTAGTGCCTGCAGTCACATTTACCCCTGTGTGAAACAATTAACTTATGGCTCTTTGGTTTCTGATCCATGGAAGGATATTCTTATGTAACCTCCAAATTACTGAGGTCAGACCTGTAGATTTCCTAAGTCCCAAAGGGAAACTGCGACCATTTGATAGAAAAAAAGATCTGGAAGGTGTCTCTCTCTTTCCCTTCACAGTTGTGCTCATCTTGACAAGAGTGAGAGTTACACAAAACCTGTCAGAGAATGTCCTTTCTTCTGGTGGTACATAAAGCAGTGCCCAAACCCCAAAATCAGTATACACTCTTAGTAATTGGCTTTTCACACAATATGATTTTCCACTATATATCTGCAGATCAGAACCTCAGAAAAACATGGCAATCAAGCACACATAGTGGCACTAATTTAAACAGCTGCTTGTTAGAAATGATCATTCCTGCTTTATAAGTCTGTACACACTATAATGCATTAAATACACAAACAGTGATCAGGTTAACACGTCTCAGTTGTATGTAGCATTAAAAATACCTATACAATCTATGCCACACATGTTAGTATTGAATGCATTTTGGTTTCATAGGAGCACTGAGGGAAAAAGCAGCACTATCTTCCCATTATCGTCTCAGTCCCTGGACATGTAATGCTGACTGTTGCATTGACACAAGGACGCACTTTGAACTCCTGAATTTAATGTTCATGCCATATGCTCTTTCAGAGGCAGTGTTTTATTCAATCCTGCGTCTTGACATCAAGACGTTCTTTAAAATTAACAACCCAGAAATGGAAAGAGGTGTTACTGAGGAAATGTTTGATGTATGTACATGAAAGGTGTGTCATCTCACTGGAAGTTTGAGTATAGGATGAACTTACAGTGACATAAAGGCAATATGAGTCTAAAAAGAATACAAATTCATGTTTGGAGATGCAGCTTCCAGTGAGATTAAGGGGTCGATTCCGATCCTGTATTTTTTTTTTCCGTACGTCTCGCATCCGTAATTTTTCCTGTATGAGTCATACAAGTCCCGTCCCACCCGTGAAGTACGATTCGAATGGGAAAAAAACATATGGATAGGCCCGATCCGTACAAATTCGATCGGGAAAAGTTGTAAGAGACGGACCCGGACACTTTTCCGTACGAAGCCAAAAAATACAGTCCGACCGTACAAGTACGATCCGGACCGGCTTTCCGATTTAGGATTCGTATGGAAAACGTCCCGTACACGGGGAATGACTTTACCCGCTACAAAGCAAACTTTGTACAACTCGTATCCCGGGAAAAGTAGTTCCCGGGGTGCGAGTTGTACAGGCTTCCCCATGCATATGTACGCACCTCACAACAACATTGCGTATGTACACACCTTACAACAACATCATCGCGTATGTACGGTGCGTACCCCAACATCACAACATCATCGCGTATGTACGGTGTGTACCCCAACATCGCGTATGTACGCATCCCACAACAACATCATCGCGTATGTACGGTGTGTACCCCAACATCGCGTATATACGCACCTCAAAACAACATCATCGCGTATGTATGGTGCGTACCACAACATCGCGTATGAACGCATCCCACAACAACAACATCGCGTATGTACGGTGCGTACCCCAACATCGCGTATGTACGCACCCCACAACAACATCATCGCGTATGTATGGTGCGTACCCCAACATCATGTATGTACTCACCCCACAACAACATCATTGCGTATGTACGGTGCATACCTCAACATCGCGTATGTACGCACCCCACAACATCATCACGTATGTACGGTGCGTACCCCAACATCGCGTATATACGCACCCCACAACAACATCATTGCGTATGTACGGTGCGTACCCCAACATCGTGTATGTACGCACCCCACAACAACATCATCACGTATGTACACACCTCACAACAACATCATTGCGTATGTACGGTGCATACCCCAACATCGTGTATGTCCGCACCTCACAACAACATCCTCACGTATGTACGCACCTCACAACAACATCATCGCGTATGTATGGTGCGTACCCCAACATCGCGTATGTACGCACCCCACAACAACAACATCACGTATGTACGCATCTCACAACAACATCATCTCATATGTACGGTGCGTACCCCAACATCGCGTATGTACGCACCCCACAACAACATCCTCACATATATACACACCTCACAACAACATCATCGCGTATGTACGGTGCGTACCCCAACATCGCATATATACGCTCCCCACAACAACGTCATCATGTATGTACGCACCTCACAACAACATCATCGCGTATGTACGGTGCGTACCCCAACATCGCATATGTACGCATCTCACAACAACATCGCGTATGTACGCACCGTACATAGGCAATGTAAAACAGCACAAGGAGGGTCTATTCGACTCGCACAACACCACAAAACACATCTACAGTGCACAAAACATGAAAATGACTGACCTGGCCACATCCAAACAGGCAAATAGAGCGGCAAACTCACAACCACCCCTTAGAACACACCCACCAAAAATTCAAACTGAGGCCCACCCACAAATGGACCAATAAAAAGGGCCCACACACACAAACCATGAGCCTTTGCAACAGACTCACTGCAGCTAGAGAGCACACACCAACAGCTGCACCCATCCACCTTAACATATACACCTTCACACAACCTCCTTCACACATACCCCCCTATTCACATTCAGACACACAACTTCACATTCACACCCACACACCCACAACCATCCACACCCTCACCCCACACCATGCCCACAGACAAGAATCCAAAGTTCACAAGGGAGGAGCTGGAGATCCTTGTCAATGAAGTCATCAGAGTCGAGCCACAGCTGTTTGTAACATTGGTCAGACAGACCAGCATAACCGAAAAATCACGCCTGTGGCAGATGATCGTCGATAGGGTGAATGCTGTTGCACCCATCAGAACGACCAGGACTGAATGCCAAGCCAGGTGGTACGATCTGCGGAGGGCGGTCAAGCGAAAAATTAATGACGACTACACCCAGAGCAACATCACTGGACGGGGTGGGCCCCGCAGACCAGTACATTTCCATCCCTGGGAGGAGAAGGTGATGGCCCTGCTTCCGCCGGTGGGAGTACATGGACTTCAAGGACTTCCAGAGCCTGGTGAGTACACAAACAACTTACGTAACATGGGGGTAATGGCATCCACACCCCAACTACACAAAATGCACGCAACTACCCCCAAGCCCTCACCGGCCACAACCACAGTCAAAAACAACCCTAATGCCAATAACATGTGTATGCCCCATTGAGAAAGCAAGGCCATGCTATGTCTCATGCTACACGAAGCACCAACCCAAGAATGGATGTCCCGTATGCTGGGAGGGTGGGTGTCACAAAACGCATTGTTGAGCTCCAAATCAGACAAAATTGCCCTCATCCCATATGGCCCAGGTACATACCCATGCACCACGCGCAATGCAAAGGGATTGGGAAAGAACTGACAAGATAGCTGACACTGGGCCCGGGTGTAGGCAGCACAAGGCCCTCCTGTGACCAGTGCAAACACAAACACCAAGACAACAAGGTCAGATATCTAGGACAGGAACTCACACTCACTGTGATGGCAGCATGCTCCATGGGGGACAGCTACATCACCTGGGAGCCCCACTGCCAAATCACACTACACCCACCAGCAGGCCCTGTCACACACACCCCTTACACAAGCAGACACCCCCGGGACAGGCAATGGATTTACCCACTGTCACAATGGACATGTAACACAACAACACCAATACATAGCCGAAGAAGCATCCAAGCCAAAAACCTACATGTCAAAGACTCAGGAGATCATATCAATCTGTCCCCCGCAACATACCCATCCACAAGTGAACATTGAGGAGAATGCTAGGCACATACAACTACCTGGAGGAACAGTGTCAACTTGAATGTGTATGAAACATGGATGTTGCATGAAACAGCATTAACATTATCTGTCTCTCACACACAGGGCAACTTGATGATTCTCCCCCCAACAATGGGGGTGAACAATCACAGTCCCAGGCTCGGGAGGAACCTGATCCCACCGGCAGCGACGCCTCTCAACACTCCACGGATGACCCCGACCGACCTGGACCCTCTGGTGTCCAAGCCCCTGCAGCACCTGGTTCAGGAACATCTGTGCCAACCACCACCCCCATTCCTGCCACATCCCGGGAGACACCGAGGAGCCCTGCCTGCAGTGAACACCTGAGCCAGTCTGACCAGGAGGGACAAGGTGCGCCGGGCACCCAGGAGGAGGCAGACAACACTGCCACTGCCATCCCTCAGGGGTCCCGTAGACCCGATGTGCCCACAACGGCAGCCCAGGCTCATGTGGGCAGGGGTGGTGGGAGTGGAGGCAGGCGGAGGCGAGTCCCTGACCAGCCAGCTGAAGTGACCGGTGTGTCACACATAGACAACATCATGGACGCATATCTGCGTGACACCAGGGAGTTCAGCCAGGTAGTGGTGACCCTCAGAGAGATGAAGAACCAGCAGGCCGAGCAACACACCAGTCAACAAGAACACCAAGGACGGAAGGAGGCAAGACTGGCTGAGCTCCTGGTGGTGCAAAGGGACATAAGCCATTCACTCCATCGGATCGCCGACAACATGGGCAACCCTCACTGTGCCACCTGGCGAATACCACCACCAGCCACAGGGAGGGAGGAGGAGGAAGAGGATTCGTCCGACGGAGCGTCCCAAGCATCGTCAAGGCCTGCATCTGAGGGTCCCCGGAGGAAGGTGGGTCGTCCACGGAAAAGACCGTGAGAGGCAGCGGACCATCCACATCTCCCACGTCACCTGGCGTGGCACCTGGACTCCATGTGCGACAGCATCACCTCATTGAATGACATCATCTGCCACATGGACTTGCTGGTCACAGTCTGACCAATGATGCCAAACACTGTGGCTTGGACTCTGATGACTTCAAATGCCAAGGATCCCATCTCCCCCTGTGAACTTTGGATTCTATGGACCCTGTATTGCACCTTTTTCTGTGCACAAATCACGCCCCAGACCTATAATAAAAAAATGTATAATTGTAATTTTATGTTGCAGTCATTTAGCCACAATATACGTGTGGGGATATGTCAAAGTATGCCTGAGTGTGGAACTAATTCCAGCCATCCATACACTTGGATCTAAGTCCGGTCGAGGACACACATGGGTCACAATGTATCACCAAATACAGACATGGAGCCCAATCCTCACCCGTGATGGCCTCAAGCTGCTGAGGGGGGCTTGCAATACTGCTCAGACAGACCAATTTGCCAGAGTATCATGAAGGTGTAGAGGTCATGGGTCATGTTGAGGTGCCCGGGGAGGGAGTCCCAGGTCTGTTTTGCGAGGTGGGAGAACTATCTCCTGCATGCAGTTGTTCTGTGGATGTGATGAATGGTGGCCAGGGCAAGGTGGGCTGCACCCCGTTGGCTGCACGAAGTTGGGCCAATGGGGTGTTGGATGACAGACGTCCAAGGTCGGTTTTGGGTCTGGGGTTGTGGACTGCCTCCTGAGTGTGGTTCAGGAGTCTGAAGGTGATCCTGCAGCAGACAGTGAGCCATTCTAGCTATCTCAGGTGGATGGTGATGTGGTTGGGGCGGGGGATGTTGAAGGTGAGGTGTGCGGATGCACCCTGGATGTGGACAACTCTCCTGCAGTTTTGCTGTTGTTCCTCCGTAGAGGGCGTTGCTGTAGTTGACCCGGCTGGTGTCGTGGGCCTGGGGGACGGTCTGTCTTGCCTTGGAGTGGATCTATCTGTGGATCATTTGCAGCATGCGGAGGGTGTTGCAGCATGAGGTACAGATGGTGCTGAGTTGCATGGTGATTGTAAGCGATGAGTCCATGATGAACATCAGCTTGCGTGCGTGGCCACTGGGTGCTGGTGCGGTGCCCAGGCCGGTGGGACACAAGGAGTTGACCCAGACGTAAGGGGACAATCCTCAGATGATGACCTCAGTCCTGTCCAGGTCCAGCCTCAGGTGGCTGATGGTCAGCCATTCGTCAACGGATCTCATGCCTTCTTGAAGGTTGGATCTGGCAATGGCAGGGTCTTTGGTGAGGTTGAGGAGCAGCTGGGTGTCAATGGCATACGAGATGATGATGAGGTCGTGTGCGCATGTGATGGTGGAGAGGTGGGTCTTGGAGATATTGAAGATCGTCACGCTGAGAGATTAGCCCTGGGGCATGGGCCACATGACCCCAATGTACTACATGCTGCAGGGTGGAGGCCGACTCCCTGGGCCTTGGTGATTTAATCCTGGGCCCTCCTCTGGATACCAGTGTTGGAAATGTGTGAGCTGACAGTGTGGTAGCACATGGTGTACAATGCCGTTGAGAGGTCAAGGGGGGTGGTCTCACCATTGTTGAGTAGGGCTAAGTTGTCGTTGGTAGTGGCAATGATGACGGTTGCAGTGGTGTGATTACTGTGGAAGATGTTCTGGTGCCGGTTGCCTGCAGCTGTTTCCGCGGAGGAAGTTTGTCAGTCACTCGTTGAGTGTCTTCCTGATGACATTTGCTGGGTAGGGAAGCAGGGTGATGTTCCAGGAGATCCTGCGGTACTGCCATCCGTTGTTGAAGAAGGGCCTGGGTCTCTGCATGCCTCCAGCTCCCATGGAATGTGGCAAACTCAAATGAGACATTCAGGACGCCCTGAACGTGGGCTTCAAGGATGGGGAATGATGTGGTTGAGATTTTGTGTGGGAAGGGGCCTGATGGAGAGCCAGAGTGGATGGTGCACATGAGCCAGGTGGTGTATTTGGATCTCTGACAACATTTCGAAAGTCAGAAATTCGACCTACAAAAATATCGCAACAAAAATATCGATGTCAAGAATATCGACATCCTATCTACAACATGGTAAGTACAAAAATATCGAAAATAAAATATCGATGTCAAAAATATCATTTTTAAAAATATCGTTTGTTTTTTTGGTTACAAAAAATATGTAAAATAAACATAATAATACTTATAAATAAAATAAACATAATTAAATATATTTCATAATGTTAAAAATTAATAATTAAGCAATATAATTTAATACAAAAATTATTAAACATATACATATAATATATAATATATATACTTACTTAATAATGTTTTTATAATTATTTTAATAAATTATAAATTATTTAAAAATATAAAAAATTGCAAAAACATTACACACATAAAACAATAACATAAATAAAAATTAAATAATTATATATAACAAATTTAAAAAATTACATTTAATTTAAATATTGTTAAAATTAATTATATACTACATTAGCTAAAATAATAAATAAAATATTAAGGTGCCGATTCCGATCCTGGAAAAACCGGGTACGAACCGTTGGTCGGAGGGTTTTCTCCGTCCGACTCGTACCCGGTAAAATAACCCTACAAACTTGCAAGTACGATTCGTACGGAAACACCATTTCCGTACGAGTCGGAAAAAACACCGACCGACTGTAAAAACACATACCAATGTGATCCGGGACAGCGCCGACATGACGTCGGGACGCATGCAGGCTGCATTTCACGAACCAGGAAGTACGAATCGTACCAACACCAGTCCGGACGGCAATATTTTTACGGCACCCAAAAAGTGCCGGAAAAGCGAAGTACGGCGCGATGCGAGCGGAATTGGGGGCCCGGTACGCGCCGAACCCCCCCCCAGACCCCATGGATGTACGTGCCGTACCCCCACCCGTGTATGTACGAGTCGTACCCCCACCCGTGTATGTATGAGACATACCCCCACCCGTGTATGTACGAGTCGTACCCCCACCCGTGTATGTACGAGTCGTACCCCCACCCGTGTATGTACGAGACGTACCCCCACCCGTGTATGTACGAGACGTACCCCCACCCGTGTATGTATGAGTCGTACCCCCACCCGTGTATGTACGAGACGTACCCCCACCCGTGTATGTCCGCACCGTACATACACGGTGGGGGTACGTCTCGTACATACACGGGTGGGGGTACGACTCGTACATACACGGGTGGGGGTACACGGGTGGGGGTACGTCTCATACATACACGGGTGGGGGTACGTCTCGTACATACACGGGTGGGGGTACGACTCGTACATACACGGGTGGGGGTACGACTCGTACATACATGGGTTGGGATACACGGGTGGGGGTACGACTCGTACATACACTACACGGGTGGGGGTACGTCTCGTACGTATGCGGGCACATGTCTCCATGGTTGGTATTGCAGTTCGCTCCGGACGGTCTTTTTTCCATACGGGTGTACATTCGGACGGACGGGACAGATCGTACTTGCGCGCTCGGACTTCATTTTTCCGATTCGTACGGATAATCGTCCGGGGACGTGTGGGGAATTTTCCCAATGCGATTCGTATGGACTTTTTCCCATACGAATCGTACTTGCCAGTTTGTACGGTACTTGTACGATTCGTACGGAAAAAAATCCGGATACGATTCGTACGGGGAAAAATTTTCCAGGATCGGAATCGGCACCTATATAGCAGAGACAATAAAACTACTACTCTTTGGATAGCGGAGGGCTAAAAATTACTATATCCACTTCAGATAGTGTAACAGTAGGGAAAGTGTTGGATAACGTAGAGGTATAAATTATTATTCCAACTCCAGGGAGTGCAACAGTAAGGAAAGTGTTAGATAGCGTAGGGGTAAAAATAACTATTCCAACTCCAAAGAGTGCAACAGTAGAGAAAGTGTTGGATGGCGTAGGGGTAAAAATTAGTATTCCCACTCCAGACAGTGCAACCGTAGGGAAAATGTTGGATGGCGTAGGGGTAAAAATTACAATTCCCACTCCATACAGTTCAACAGTAGGGAAAGTGTTGGATAGCGTAGGGGTAAAAATTACTATTCCAACTCCAGAGAGTGCAACAGTAGGGAAAGTGTTGGATAGCGTAGGGGTAAAAATTACTATTACAACTCCAGAGAGTGCAACAGTAGGGAAAGTGTTGGATAGCGTAGGAGTAAAAATTGCTATTCCAACTCCAGAGAGTGCAACAATAGGGAAAGTGTTGGATAGCGTAGGGGTAAAAATTACTATTCCAACTCCAGAGAGTGCAACAGTAAGGAAAGTGTTGGATAGCGTAGGGGTAAAAATAACTATTCCAACTCCAAAGAGTGCAACAATAGGGAAAGTGTTGGATGGCATAGAGGTAAAAATTAGTATTCCCACTCCAGACAGTGCAACCGTACGGAAAATGTTGGATGGCGTAGGGGTAAAAATTACAATTCCCACTCCATACAGTGCAACAGTAGGGAAAGTGTTGGATAGCGTAGGGGTAAAAATTACTATTCCAACTCCAGAGAGTGCAACAGTAGGGAAAGTGTTGGATAGCGTAGGGGTAAAAATTGCTATTCCAACTCCAGAGAGTGCAACAGTAAGGAAAGTGTTGGATAGCGTAGGGGTAAAAATTACTATTCCAACTCCAGAGAGTGCAACAGTACGGAAAGTGTTGGGTAGCGTAGGGGTAAAAATTACTTCTCCAACTCCAGAGAGTGCAACAGTAGGGAAAGTGTTGGATTGCGTAGGGGTAAAAATTACTATTCTAACTCCAGAGAGTGCAACAGTAGGGAAAGTGTTGGATAGCTTAGAAGTTAAAAATAACATACTTATAAATACAATAATTCTTTAAAATAATTAATAATGTAATTATTAAATAACTCAAAATTACTTACAAATACCAATAGATATTTATTAAAAACATAACTACCAATAAATAATTAATTAGCAATAAATTATTAATAAATACCAATAAATAATAATGAATGAATATTAATTACCAATTAAAAAATATTAAACAATTACATTTTTTATACCAAAAAATAATTATCAAACTTTAATGACCAATGAAAAAATATTAAACAATTGCATATTTTTTATACCAAAAATAATAATTATTATACATTAATTACCAATTAATAATTACTTATTAATATAGTAGTTAGAAATATCAATACATAATATTTAAACATATCTAATTACCAATTGATTATTAATCAACAATAACCCAATTTTCATAACCAAAATATTATAATTTAAAATATTTACCAATTAATAATTAATCTCCAATTAATTAATTATCAATACCCAGCAACAAATGTAATAATTACTTAATTAGATTTCAATTACTTCCAACACTATTCCCCTATAAACGCACGAAACACTCAAATAAAATAATACAGTTAACATAATTATCAATTAATCAATTAATAAAAACTAATTATGAATTAATAAAAATTAATTACCAATTAATACTTAATTAACAAAATTATAATTATCAATACCAATAAATAAATACAAATATTACTTAATTACAATTAAATTACGTCCCACCCTATTCCCCTATAAACCCACAACCCGCGACAGAATTTAAACGCAAAAATTATTTTAAATTAATTTATAATTCCTAAAAATTTATAATTGAATTCATATAATTAAATTACTTCCCACCCTAATCCCCTATAAACCCACAACCCGCTACAGAATTTAAACGCAAAAATTATTTAAAATTAATTTATAATTCCCAAAAATGTATAATTAAATTCATATAATTAAATTACTTCCCACCCTATTCCCCTATAAACCCACAACCCGCTACGGTACTAAAACACAAAATTAACTTAAAAAAAAACATTATTAACATATAAAAATTGTATACATATATTTTAAAACCAGTTGAACACTTAACAAAAAATAATTAACACATACATAATAAATACATAATACATAGCAATATTATACATATCGATATTAGTGACATAGATATTAGTAACATCGATATATTTCACATAGATATTACTAACTTCGATATTACTAACATCGATATAAAAAAAATCAATATTACTTACCTTAGGGTCGATATTCTGTCCATCGATATTCTGTTCCTTCGATATTCTAGACTCGATATTATTGTAGGTCGAAATTACATTTTCGATATTTAGACTGCTCACCGGTGTATTTGTTGCTGACGGGAGTCCAGAACCTGAGGGGGGTTTGTCACGCGGATAATAGTGCTGTCTGCCTCTGTGTGCCAAGGCTCTCGTGTATGGCCATGAGCTTGCAGTGGTAGAAAGTTGCAAGGGATGTGATCTGCCTTGCAAGGGTGGGGTGTCTTTTGGATGGAGATCTGCTGTCAGTTCACTCACAATGCTGATGAGCTCCTTGATGTCCTGTGTTTTGGTGCCTCGGCCCTATCTGAAGGATCTCCACTTGTCCTTGCTGATGATATGGTGATGGCTGTGTATGGTGTTTTCCAGGGCTGTAAGGTAAATGAAGGTACTTTGTGTTGCAAGGTTTGCACAAGAGTCCGGCTCGATCTGTATGAGTCCAGTAGGTCTGCCTTGTCCCAGGTGGCTTAACTGTTGTTGTGCTTCACAGGAAAGTCCGTCAATGTGGCAAGATTGTTGGATCAGTAGCTGATCCAGTGTGTGAGGTTGCAGGGTGTGGCGGTGGTGTTGGTTCGAGTGTCCCACACAGCTTGTCTGTGGTGACTTACATCAAGCATCTTTGGGGGATCGGTAGCGGGGAGTGGGGCAGAGAGTTACTTGTCGGAGACGTGGATGCGAATGTTGATGGACCAATGTTGGATGGTGGTGTGGTTCTCCTCCAGCAAGAAGTTACTGGCCCCCAGCCACATGTAGCCTTTGGAGGTGAGGGCGTGCGTGCAGATGTACGTGTTGATGGCTTTGCGGAATTGTGGATGTAGGCCTGGAGATCTGTAGATGAGTGTTACTCTGAGGGTTGCCAGGTGGTTGGAGCAAAACCGGATTTGTGACTCTGAGGGTGTACTTGGGAATAAATTGCAATCCGCCGGGATTGTTGTTGCCGTCCATGCGGGTGATCTTGTATCCGTCTGAGATGGCAATTAAGAAGTTGTGTGCTGAGGATGATTTTTACCAGGTTTCTGTCTTGAAGGTGATGTGTGGGGCCGTTGTGTTGAGGAGGTAACAGAGTCCAATGGCGTGCTTGTGGATGGAGCGGGTGTGGAGTAGGAGTAGGTTGTTCTGACAGGGTCTGGTAGGCGGGACAGCGCTGTGTAGGCAGTTGGAGTTGCACACTCAGCATGCAAAGGTGTCATGTGTGCACTTAGGGGTTGCCTGATAGCAGGCGGTTGATTGTCTGGAGGACATTGCTTGGAGGGTGGCTGCAGCATGAGCCTGTTGTGTGACGTGGGTCATGCAAGGACCAGAGGGTCGTGCACTGTGCACGTTGCAGGCGCAGACGGTCCTGCCTTTGGCACGGCGTTGGTGCAACAGTGGCACAGACAAGCTGCTGGCTGCATTTAGAATGGGTGGAGGGGGAAGGGAGGAGCATTTTGTAGGCGTGTGTGTTGCCGAATCAGGGCACTCGATGGGGCGGTGCCGCAGGTGAGGCAGCAGCAGGCGGAAGGGGTGAGAAACTAGGCAAAAAGTAGCACACAAAGACAAGGAGGTCAGAAAGGCACAGTGCAACAGGTGTATGTAAAGGAAGGTGTGTCAGGTTACTCATGGGTCACTCCGAGAAAACGTATGAAGAATCAACAAAAATGACGGCCACAGGATCAGGCAATAAAATGCGGAGCTGCGCACAGGAGACACACCGCCAGCAGGCATTGACGTCCCGTCGTGGAGAGCAACCTGCACAAATACATACACAACCAGGTACTTCATGCACAATAGAGATTATTAGCCATGAAGATATGCATGCATGTTGTCGAAGTACACATACACTCATATGCTCAATTTTTGACAATTATGCCATAGATGACGCATGCAAACTGGCAAGAGATATGCAGTGACAGAGATAAGGCACTTTGGATTGTGCAGAACACCTTTATTGCACAAACTCACACAAAGGGAAATGCATCCATACGAACAGACTCACAGGTCAGTTGACAGAACATGTGGGACATAACCTGGACCCCCCCCCTTCACAACACAGATGTTGTAAATCCCAATGAACTGGCACACAATTCAAGGGGATGAGCCAAACACATCCTGCTGCACACGGAGATGCTGCAAGTCACCATAGAGCCGGTTGTTGTGATGTCCCACACTATGTCCACCCGTAGCATCAGCAATGTTTCAGTGGCAAGGTTTACGCACATTGATGCCTTCATCATACTCCACACTCCACTGCAGTTGACTGTCAAGAAGGGTGACTATCATGTCATGGGAGTGATGCTACATGTTATATGCTCCATGGTGAGAAGACATGTATGCATGGTAACACAACATGCACAGAAGCAGTCCCCACACATTCCCAACCCGTACCACCACCAAAAAGCCTTGCTGCAATCCTTACCCAAACTGACATTTCCACATGTCTGTGCATGGAACGCTGATTCAGCACACGTTGCAATCCTCATGAGGAATAGCAGGAGGACATCGATGACACGAGCAGACAACAGGCGCAAAAACTTCTTCTGACTGGATTCTACTTTTCTTCATGTTGAACCCTGTAATAAATAATATTATTTGCATATAACCTCAATCTTCACTTCCCACCAACTGTATACTCCACTTATACTTCTAAGTACCTGTCTTCCCACAGTGCCTTGCTACTCTCTTGATATGCTGATCGATACTTCTTGATCTAGCTCTATTCTAGACTGGTCTGGTGTTAGCGTCGTCTAGAAGTATTTCTGTAAGACAAATAAAATGTAACCTCTTGTCCTTAAATATCTCCCACCACTATATGTCCCTCTCGTTACCTAGTTACCTGTGTCTAATCTGTGAGACGACTGGTGGAAAACTTTCTTTCATTTATCAAATGTCCGGTCTTTACTGCAGAAGGATATTATTGTGTCAAGCAGCAGATGAAAGGACTCATCTTAATTGATGTAGCTCTTTGTATTATTGTTGTTGAGGAAGAGGCTGAATGATGGTAAGTACAATTATATATACATATTTATAAATATAATTCCATTTACATACTTCTCCAGTTGTACCAATAGTTGAAAGCCAAGAGACTCTCCCTAAAGCTGAAAAGGAATCTTCAATTTCTGGTCTACTAACTTGTTCGCTAAGTTAGCATTCCAGTAGTCTTAATATTCGAATTCTACTCAGCCCGAATATGTTCTAATATTCCATGAATCTATAACTGCCAAAGAATACTCTAAGATGACTTAGCTGTCTTTTTCTCGGAATGTTCACTGCACTGGGAAGCGTTGAATTTGTGACTGGAATACAGCGCTCCTCCGAAACGCTGTCTTCTTCTTAGAAATTTCGTTGAAGTGCGCCACAGTAATCGCGAGCGACCACTAGGACAGGTGCGATCGCTCGCGAGTCAAAAGACTAGACCGATAACCTCTGCATCGGTAGCCGGCGGCCCTCTTGGAATTCCGCGGCTGCGAACCCAGAAGATACCGCATAAACAAGGAGACCTGGGGCATGGACAAGACTTGGCGTAGTCTCCTATGAATCAGATGCAGTTGCAACAGCCCAATAGAGTATCTGCCTTGCCGTGAGACCTGTCTGGTCCTTTCACTCCTGACACAGACATGGGAAATCAGCATGTTAGCAAGACACACCACAAGGGCATTTATTGAGTGGTAATGTTTACGGTTGCGATAGGCTTGCTCCTGTGCCTGTGGTGGTACCAAAGCCACATGAGTCCCATCAATGGACCCAATGACATGGGGCATCCCTCCCAGGGCATAGAAATCAACCTTGACATCTGAGTAGGAAATTTGATGAATTCATCAAGGTGCTCCAACATGGCTGCCAAAACATCATGCAGGACACAGCTGAACATTGTCTGTGACATCCCACCAACATCAGCTTTGGTCAATTGAAATGTACCTGTGGCAAAAAAATGTAGGGCTGCCATCACCTTCATCTTTGGGGTCAGCGCAGTAGGATACCTGTGTCGCGGTTGGAAGTGTGGTGCCAGCCTGTCGGTCAGGTCCTCAATCAACTGTTGAGTGAATCTGTAACGTCGGATGTAGGCACGTTCCCTCATGGCAGCCAAGTCTGGCATTGTTCTTGGGGCAGGCGGTGTCCTGCAAGACATTGTTAGGAATCATGAAGATTGAGAGTCTGCCAACATCAATGTCAATGAACATAGCACATGCTAAACTGCTACTACACATCAGGTAACTATGGAGTCTGGTGTGTGCAATACATCCAGGACACATATGCCACCTTGCTGGCACTCCTACGAAAAGCCAGATACACCTGTTGATTGTCAAGTCTACATGACAGGCCCTGAAATGAGCTTTGGGCACGTCTGAGTGAACAGCCAGAGATATCACCGGAGTGACACACATCCACATAGCTGCATTGGAAGGATGTCATCTCATCCAGACAGTTGACTGCAAGGCACACGCACAGGTCACATGGAATGTCAAATGTACATATGACACACATTGCGATGAAGGGGTGCACGTGACAACAATTAAACACAGCCATTGTGACGACGCAGACATGTATGCCTGGGAAAATATGATGTCCGATGCACACAGACCCTACAGCCGTGGGAATCCACATGTGGCATGGTGTGCGTAGATGTGTGCCATGCCCATCTCCACACAGACCCATGTTGGATGCACCAACAGCAGATGCAGTTGACGGAACACTAACAGCAAGCTCATGGGAACACATGACACACTCCTGACATAGTCACATAGGGGCACGCTGATCGTGACATGTCAGTTGAGAGAGTGTCCCTGTCCCTGGCATCAGGAGACAGGTGCGGGTGGTGATGACTGTGCCATCCCACTGCTGCTGTGCATGACACAGTTGGACTACAGACACACATGTGGCAAGTGTCAACAGTGATGTGTGCCACATAGTGCCCCATCACACATGACATGTGTACACAGGTCATCACACATCAATTGTGCAACTAGATGAGATGACATGTGCAATATCACTGGCTGACACACCTAGGGCCTGCACATGAAAGTATGCAATGACAAGTACTTGATGGACATCCTTATGCGACTCGTAGCCCTCCATTCCTGGCATGTGTACACCTGTATTACCATTGTAAGCGTGTGAAACGCACCGTACACCCGCAATCATCGCGTGTGAACGCTTCATTTCACCATTGTACTTGTGCCGTAGGGGTACGTGTGAAACGCACCGTACACCCGCAATCATCACGTGTGTATGCTTCGTTTCACTATTGTACTTGTGCCGTATGGGTACGTATGAAACGCACCGTACACCCGCAATCATCGCGTGTGTACGCTTCGTTTCACCATTGTACTTGTGCCGTAGGGGTACGTGTGAAACGCACCGTACACCCGCAATCATCATGTGTGTATGCTTCGTTTCACCATTGTACTTGTGCCGTAGGGGTACATATGAAATGCACCGTACCTGTGTGTGGATTTCAAAATTACATAGGGGACACCAAAGGGACAAGTATTAGGCCCTAAATGCATGCTGGTTGTCATGGATACTGAGTTTTCAATTGAAATGTGTCCATCAGGTGTTCTGGAACAGTCAGTTGGCCACAAAATACAATGTTGCAAAGTGGTTGTTGACTTGACATGATGCTCAAAATTTGAACGATGCGAATGCGTGTCATAGGTGTATGTTTAAAGGGATTGGAGTAAACGTACGATGCAAATGTGTCTGACCAATCACTATGTACTCCTCAAAATGAATGCCCCTCAGCAAGACAGATATAAGGCAGCCAGAACCCATGAGAGGGCACTTGCCTGCACAACTTTCCAGTCGACCACACTGCTGCTGTCTCTGCTTACTCTGGACCATGTCACGTACTGTGGAGAGGGCCCAGCCATTCACCCTGGAGGAGAATGGGGCGTTGCTGGACGTCCTCCTCCCACAGTACTCCAAGCTGTATGGGAGACCAGGGGAGCAGGTGAGTGCTGACTCCACTACCTTTCCCTATGCACCTATTGTGTGAATTTCACTTCTGGCATTGTGTCCAGGTGTGACAGACATGCAATGTTGTTTAGAGTGGGTCCCGGGGGGGGACATGCTTATGTCTCTCATGCAGAGCATGAGGTAGTTCCTGTGTGCACTCCTCACTTGCATTGTGCTTACTGTGACATTCACTGCATAGTGCATGACACATTCAGCCTGGGAAATCCTTGGTGGCTTTTTTTCCTATTGTCCTGAGGTGATTCAGTGGTCCCCCCGTAGTGACAGGTGACTGTACCCACAGATGTGTATGAGTTGAGTGGACCTGTGGTGAGAGTGTCCAAATGATGTGTACGACCTCATGGACATTGATGTGTGTGAATGTTCCTTGTCATGTGTGTGAGTGTCTATGTGAAGTGTTGCACCACAGCTGCATGGAGGGTGGCAACAGATCTACCCATCTGATGTGACAAGTATGCCGTGCTGTGTGTCTGACTTGCAGAGCTGGCACGACACCTGTGACACCCCACTGGCAAGTGGCACATGTGCAGAGTGAGGGTTGTATCCGCTGTTGTGACTGACAGGCGAGTGATCTGTGCCTGGGTGTGTCTGTCTAGTCTGCTGAGGCTGCGTCAGTGGAGTGGGACATGTGACTGCTTGACACGTGCTGGCCATCAGCCTGCTGTTGCATGTGCTGCACAGTGTGTGCCATGATCAGTGAGTGTGTCGCACCCCTCATGCCACCTGTTGACTTTCAATGCCATGTAGTGCATTGGGGCTTGCACACAGGCCAATTCCTTATTGTGATTGATGCAATTCCTGTCACCATCCTATGCCCTGTTCAACATTTTAAAGATGTTCAAATGTGTGTCTCTGGGACATGGAGCAGGTGTATTGATGTTGTGTCACTTTGTCATCCTGACAGGTAACTGCCTATGAGAAGGGGGAGATCTGGAGGGACATCATCAGGGCCGTGAGATCTGCGGGGGAGCATAGTCGGAGCCTGCCCCAGGTCCGCAAAAGGTGGCAGGACATCCGGTGCTGGACCCGGTGGATCGCCCGGGTCCAGCTGGGGATCGACCCTCCTCGCCCCCACGGCGGGCACCGACGCCTGACCCCCCACATGAGCCGTGTCCTGGCGGTGGTATTCCCTGACCTCGATAGGCAGTTACAGGAGAGATTGCAGCAACGAGGGGGTAGGTACATGGTTGTTTGTTGTGTTATATGTCACCAGCTTTTGGAAGTGCTCTGTAGCCTGGATACACTCCCAGAGTTTATATGTGCAGTGCATTTTCTGTTCCCCAATGTCACCTGGTGCTCTTTTTCATCCCTTCCCCTC
Source organism: Triturus cristatus (assembly GCF_964204655.1). Classification (NCBI taxonomy): domain Eukaryota; kingdom Metazoa; phylum Chordata; class Amphibia; order Caudata; family Salamandridae; genus Triturus; species Triturus cristatus. Next base: position 570,687,728 of record NC_140586.1, read on the forward strand.
CTTGACATGTGTCCCCTGGTCTGTGTGTAATCACATTTGCACATGGTCATCTAAGGTTCCAGTAAATCTAAGTGCACATTGCTTTCTGCATCATGTGGGAGGGTGGTCTGTGACTTGTGTTGGTACCTTGCCTGTGCCATGACCTGTTCACTATGTTGGGGGTCCATATTTGTTGGCACTGATGATGATTCTCAACATAGGAGTGTGAGGTTTCAAATGAACACCCTTGCAGCATGCATGACCAATGTTGTGGCCTCAGACATGATGTGCATGAGTGTGAGATATGCATAGTGCCATGACGGTTGCTCATGGTACAGTCAGCTCATTCCAGGAACACGGAGCAGTGTGACCACTACAGTCCCCTGAGACACCCTGGCCTCCTAATCATGTGTGTCATCCAACACTGTGCACATTCTCTGTGGGCTCAGCATAGGTCTGCCTCTGTGGCCTTGGTCTCTGGCCTAGTTTGTATTTTTCTAGTGCTACATGTGTCCACTGGACAGGGATACACCATTTTGCTTGTGCATACTCACACTGGGCAGTGCCTGTGTGGCTATTCACAAAAATCTGTTGCTGGTTGTTTGTCACAAATATGTGTTGCCAGCCCCAGGAGGTGATGTTGTGTAAATCTAGCAATTTTTGCTGCACATTTTTTGTTACCCTGAATAAGAGGTGTCACTTCTTGATCTGTATCAATCACATTGACTCAGGTATGGGTGGTTGTGCGGGAGAGGCCTACATGGGCACCCCTGATTTTTCCTTGCCAGGTCTGACCTGTGTGTGAGAATTGGCTGTACACAGAATCACCGTGCAGTGCCCCTGTGATGCTGGCCAGTGCTTAATGTTCGTGCTTTGCAGACTGTGTCATTTTTTCTAAAACATGATTCCTGCTCATACATTTTTGGCACCTGTGTGTGGTTCAGATGCAACGCAGTTTGGACTTTGTGTGCTGACATCTGTGTGGACATTCTGGCTTGCCATGAGGGTGTCTCCACAGTACAGCTATGCTTTTTAACAACCCAATTGCAGGCCCAGTAGCTTATGCATTGTCCTGGGTGTGGACATTGGTGCCACTCCAGATGACAGGCAGTAGGTCATATGTGTAGCCAACTGTGTCATCAGGTGACGGATGGCCATGTGACAACTGACATAATTCAAGTTGTTACTCTAAAACAATTGTACCTTGGCACTCACAGCACTTGTCAACAGTTCTTCATGTTTTAAATGTGGTAATTTGATGATTTGTGTTGAGAACACTGATGTGCCTGCATGAAAGATGTCTCCCAAGGAAGTGCACACCAAACAACATTTCCACTTTCATGGAACACGCTGGCACCTTTGCAAAGAAGCCACTGTTAGAATTAAATGGTGTTGCAGATTCTCCATATACATGTTCCCACAGTGGTCTGGATTTTGTGAGACTCCTTTGTTGTTGGTGATACAAACTAACAAGTCTCAAGACATCCAGACCTCCGTGGGCCCATGTATATGTACTTTCTGCAACACCATTCATTTCTAACAGTGGCTTCTTAGAAAAGGTGCCAGCTTCTTCAATGACAGTGTAAATGTAGTTTTGTGTGCACTGCCTTGTGAGACATATTTCATGCAGGCACATGAGTGTTCTTTTCGCGAAATGGCGAATTGGCACATTCCAAACATGTCGATTGTGTAAAGTATTGTGAGTCCCAAGGTACCAACATTTTTTCGTTTTGTGTTCCAAAGTACTTACAGGTCTCTGAGTGTGGTGACACCTTGAGTATTGATGTGTGTCAGTTTACGTTGGGTGCACCACTACTGTTTCTTTCAGGGTAAACAAGAGGTGGCATGACTTCATTGTATTGCTGTGCTCACCGGTTCACAGACACTAGCTTCTCAGTATATTTCTCATTCAAGTAGTGGCCTGGTGTGTTATTTTTTTCCTTGTGTCCAAGTGGCATAGTGGGTCTACCAACTGGGCAGTACCGGGCTTACATATGTGCGGAGTAATCTAGCTGTTACTTATGATGCATTGCCTGATATGCACTGTGACCAATTGTTTTTGTGCTCATGTGTCAGATGTATACAGGTGACTGATGCATTTCGGTTTCTTCTCCTTGCCCATAGCATCATCATCCGCAATGGAGGGAGACACCTGCACGGACCTGGAGGAGGGACCCAGCGACAGTGCCACCAGTGCTGTAGAGTCAGGAAGAGCCAGTGGCACGGAGGGCGAGGAGAGTCAGTCAGAGGACCTGTCTGGACACGATACCAGCTACAACGCCGACGGGTCCGACACTGACCTCCTGGGGGAGGCGGAGGCTGCAACACCACCTGGCAGCATCCCCACATCGGTCCCCGCCTCCTCCGTTACCATCTCTGCCCTCCCAGTTGCTCCCGTCCCTTCTGTCCGTGCAGAGGCCCACCATGTCTCCTTCGGCCCAGGCACCGCACCCCCTGCCCCTGTCACCCCTGCTGCCCTCAGTGAAGAGTCAGTGGACATACTGCGGCAGTTGCAGGTTGGGCAGGCATCAGTGCTGAATGTCCTCCATGGACACATTAAACTGCTCACACAGATGGTGTCGTTCATGGAGGGCATGTCAGCAACGATGTCTGACCAACACAGGATTCTGCGGTCCATGGACTCTTCCCTGACGGCAGCAGTTAGTCTCCTGCAGTGCTCCGTCCCCCCCCTACCCCAGACCCATCCACACTTCCCTCTCCCATGCCTGTCCAACGCACACACAGACAGTCACGGGCACGCACCCCACCAGACACAGTCAGCACACCCCCAAGTAAGGCAAAGCGCACACCTCCTGGCATGCACACTCAGGGGGATGTAGGCACACCCATAGGGTCTGGGGACAGACGACATACACGCAGCCACAGTCGCAGTCCACAGTCCTCACAACCCTGTTCCTCCAAAACCACTCCCCTTGGCTCCCCTGCCAAACTCTCACCCAAGGAGATCTTTATGGGTGAGCTGGACCTCGCCCCCACTGAGCGACCACCCCACAAGCGGGTGAGGAAGTCCCCGGGCACGGGAGTTGAGTCCCCCACCAGGTCGACCCCCTCCCCCAAGAGCGCTGCACCCCATCCCTCACCCACCACACCCTCTGTTGACCCTGGGGAATCCTCAGGTGCAGGGGTTCGGATGGAGGCACTGGCAGCGGTGTGTAGCGTCGAGCTCACCTCCACCTTCGGCGCTGCCCCACCCCCTGTGGTAGAGACATCCCCCCTGCACCCACAACACCTACCCTTCCCCCTCCTGTCCCTGCGGTGCCTGGTACTGCCACAGATGATGCCGCCCCCCCGGTAGACAAACCTTGAGGTTCATTTGTGCAGGCAAGCTAGGGGAGACGCGGTCCCCTACGTCCCTCCTTGGACTTGAAAGATGGACTGGCCATTGGCCTCTGTACAAAGTCTATTTTTCGTTGTTGTTTTTTGTGCTGAATAAAGCCTTTATTTTCACTTTCAACACTATTGCATTTCAGGTACTTGATGTTGGTGCTGAGGCTCCTGGAGTTGGTGTTCTGGTAATGTGTTAGGGTTCAGAGAAATGTTTTTGTATGATGGTCATGAGGTGGACCATGGTATCTGTGTGCCATCACAATGTCTCTGCAAAGAATCATTGGTAGTATGTGTTAATTTTGTTTAGAGACATTGTCCCAAGGAGTGTTCCTTCCCCATGTGGCACCTGACATCTTCCCTGCAAACAGTTGCAAACAGTTGCACAATTGTTGTGCTGACCTGTGTCAACATTTCCTTTGTTGGTGACGGATCCCTTCAACAATGGCCATGCCTGCTCACCGATGTCTCCTGCTGAATCGTCTGTGCCATCCTTGCTAGTCACTGTACTTGTGTTTTGAGTATGTCGAAATGCCTTCATGGACAAATGCCCCCTTTTCAGCACTATGCATGTGCGTAATCACGGCCTACCACACAAATGGTACTTGTTATGCAGGGTTTTTGGGCACCTGACTGACAATTGTGGGCATTGTATCTAGGGGACTTCCACCCTATTCCTTCCATGAGAGACAACATCTTGTTGGCTGGACCAGCACCTGGACATTCCTATCAGTCCTGGGATGTGCGTGACAGTGTGTGTTCCCTTTGGCTATCTTAGTTTTGTAGGCAGTTACATGACTATACAGTCTTGTGGCATGATATCAGGGTGTGTATTGTGCTGCATCCGCCATGGGTGGGTATGCATGTGTTATATTTCCTCACACCCACATGTGGTGTGTCATGCAGTGTGTGAAATACATCCATCCTCCTGGGAGTGGGACACTGCTGTCAGTGATGTGTTGTCATAGCACTATCATCATAGTCCAAAGTTAGGGATGCGTCCATACCACCATGTAGGTGTAGTCATCTGATAATGATGTACACCCCCCCATATCTCTGTCCACTGCTGGGAGTCATCTGCACCCACCCCCATATCTCTGTCCACTGCTGGGAGTCCTGTGCACCCACCCCCATATGTCTGGACACTGCTGGTATTCATCTGCACCCACCCCCATGTCTCTGTCCACTGCAGGGAGTCATCTGCACCTACCCCCATGTCTCTGTCCACTGCTGGGAGTCCTGTGCACCCACCCCATATGTCTGGAAACTGCTGGTATTCATCTGCACACCCCCCTCATATTGCAGGCCACTGCTGGGAGTCCTGTGCACCCACCCCCATATGTCTGGACACTGCTGGTATTCATCTGCACACACCCCTCATATTGCAGGCCACTGCTGGGAGTCCTGTGCACCCACCCCCATATGTCTGGACACTTCTGGTATTCATCTGCACCCACCCCATGTCTCTGTCCACTGCTGGGTGTCCTCTGCACCCACCCACCATGTCTCTGTCCACTGCTGGGAGTCCTGTGCACCCACCCCCATATGTCTGGACACTGCTGGTATTCATCTGCACCCACCCCCATGTCTCTGTCCACTGCTGGGAGTCCTCTGCACCCACCCCCATGTCTCTGTCCACTGCTGGGAGTCCTGTGCACCCACCCCCATATGTCTGGACACTGCTGGTATTCATCTGCACACACCCCTCATATTGCAGGCCACTGCTGGGAGTCCTGTGCACCCACCCCCATATGTCTGGACACTGCTGGTATTCATCTGCACACACACCTCATATTGCAGGCAACTGCTGGGAGTCCTCTGCACCCACCACATGTCTCTGTCCACTGCGGGAGTCCTCTGCACCCACCCCCATGTCTCTGTCCACTGCTGGGAGTCCTCTGCACCCACCCCCATGTCTCTGTCCACTGCTGGGAGTCCTGTGCATCCACCCCATATGTCTGGACACTGCTGATATTCATCTGCACCCACCCCCATGTCTCTGTCTACTGCTGGGAGTACTCTGTGCCCACCCCCATGTCTCTGTCCACTGCTGGGAGTCCTGTGCACCCACCCCCATATGTCTGTACACTGCTGGTATTCATCTGCTCACACCCCTCATATTGCAGGCCACTGCTGGGAGTCCTGTGCACCCACCCCCATATGTCTGGACACTGCTGGTATTCATCTGCACACACACCTCATATTGCAGGCACCTGCTGGGAGTCCTCTACACCCACCCCCATGTCTCTGTCCACTGCTGGGAGTCCTCTGCACCCACCCCCATGTCTCTGTCCACTGCTGGGAGTCCTCTGCACCCCTCCCCATGTCTCTGTCCACTGCTGGGAGTCCTCTGCACCCACCCCCATGTCTCTGTCCACTGCTGGGAGTCCTCTCCACCCACCCCATATGTCTGGACACTGCTGGTATTCATCTGCACCCACCCCCATGTCTCTATCCACTGCTGGGAGTCCTCTGCGCCCACCCCCATGTCTCTGTCCACTGCTGAGAGTCCTCTGCACCCACCCCCATATGTTTGGTCACTGCTGGTATTCATCTGCACACACCCCTCATATTGCAGGCCACTGCTGGGAGTCCTGTGCACCCACCCCCATATGTCTGGACACTGCTGGTATTCATCTGCACACACACCTCATATTGCAGGCACCTGCTGGGAGTCCTCTACACCCACCCCCAGGTCTCTGTCCACTGCTGGGAGTCCTCTGCACCCACCCCCATGTCTCTCTCCACTGCTGGGAGTCCTCTGCACCCATCCCCATGTCTCTGTCCACTGCTGGGAGTCCTTTGCACCCACCCCCATGTCTCTGTCAACTGCTGGGAGTCCTCTGCACCCACCCCCATATGTCTGGACACTGCTGGTATTCATCTGCACCCACCCCCATGTCTCTATCCACTGCTGGGAGTCCTCTGCGCCCACCCCCATGTCTCTGTCCACTACTGGGAGTCCTCTGCATCCCCCCCCATATGTCTGGACACTGCTGGTATTCATCTGCACACACCCCTCATATTGCAGGCCACTGCTGGGAGTCCTGTGCACCCACCCCCATATGTCTGGACACTGCTGGTATTCATCTGCACCCACCCCCATGTCTCTGTCCACTGCTGGGAGTCCTCTGCACCCACCCCCATGTCTCTGTCCACTGCTGGTATAAATCTGCACCCACCCCTATATGTGTGGCCATTGCTGGGAATCCTCTGCACCCACCCCCTTGGAGCAGTACTCTGCTGGCCTGGTCCTACACACACACCAATAAGAAGGTAACATGCAGGGCCAGTCCGTAAGCCCACATTCCTGGAGTGTGTACGCCTCGTATCCCAAATGTACTGGTGCCATAGGGGTACGTGTGAAATGCACCGTACCCACGCATTCATTGTATGTGTACGGTCCGTATCACTGTTCTACTGGTGCCGTAGGGGTACGTGTGGAACGCACCGTACCCACGCATTCATTGCGTGTGTACGGTCCGTATGACTGTTCTACTGGTGCCGTAGGGGTACGTATGGAACGCACCGTACCCACGCATTCATTGCGTGTGTACGGTCCGTATGACTGTTCTACTGGTGCTAGGGGTACGTGTGCAACGCACAGTACACATCCACTTCCGTTGTTGCGGTATGCAGGGGTTGCTGGCCACGCCCCCCCCCAAGTGACCAGACCCTGGGTGTTGTTCTCACCTTCTGCGGCATGTGCGTCGGGTCCAGTGCACCAGGTGGTAGGCTAGGAGGACCGGGATGACACGTACGATGGGGTTCATGGCGTGTACGTCGCGTACCGGGGCTCCGTTACGTAGCGATTCGCGTCGGAATCTGCTTTTCCGGCTGTGTTTAGCTCCAGTAAAAAAAGAGCCGTACGGAGTGACGTAGGGACGAATCGTACTTGCTGGGCCGGAAACCGCTGCTTGAATGAGTCCGGACGTCGCGTACAAGCTGTTCCGGATCAGAATCGTTGTTTTTTTTTACCCGTACGGTCTTTTGTACGAAACGCACGGAAATAGGCTTTCTGTACGAATCGTACTTCCTAGGTTGTACGGACAGTTTACCGGGTACGAGTCGTACGGAGAAAACGCTCCATACAACGATTCGTACAGCCTTTTCCCAGGATTGGAATCGGCCCCTAAGTGTATGATATGAGACAGTATGCTTAGGAAGTAAACTACTGGGCACAGGCAATGTAGATTATTGGCAGGAATCATAAGAAGGGATGAGTGCTTTGGACAATAAAGGTCATACAGATGATTAATGGCACATTAGCTACAGTTACTAAGGAAATAAATGAGCAACATTATGGTTCACTGTAAAAAGTCGCGAAGAACGCGAAGTGTAACATAGCTAAACATTTATGGTATATAGCCATCTCGGTGGATGAAATTATGTCAACCAGAGGGTGCCTGTACTCAGGAAAGTTGTCAGGCCTTATTGCCTGGGGTGCAACTCTACAAGCACCATGGAGCACTGCTGTCCCCAAGTCACTGGAGGCAAACAGGGACCCACTACGGAGGGAGGCAACAATAGTAATAATACTTCCCAAATTAAACTACCATTATGCTGACTTCTTACATAACCCAACCAGCACTGCAGGACCTGGTGGTATTGTCACACGTTGATTAATTGAATGCCATGTTAGGTGGATGTTTAAAATCCTCTCCACATTTCATCCAGTGTGCCCAGCAATAGCAGCTATCGTTGACAGTGAGATAGCATTTCACTCAGTGTTAATGCTGTATCCATTCCAACTGTTAAGGCATCTGTTTTTTTTGCCTCATATATGACATGGGTTGTTCAAAGAGAGTCCTCTTTCCACACTGCCATTGGCTTTAGTGATTGACCCAATGGCACAAATAATTAGGGAAGAGGTGGTGAATTGTGGTGTCAGAGTAAGAGTGGTCCTTAATGTCACTCTAAGTGAATTGTGATTTCTGTTCATGTGAGACACATTTGGTGAGGTTTTAGCGTCTGAATACAAGTCCAAACGTGAAATCGTCCTATTAGGCACTGTGCCTTGATTTCTCTTCAGTACTTTTCTCTGAAGCCCACTGAGATCTAGGTCTTCTAGTCTAATGGTTGTGTCATATGTTATGCTTGCCAGGGTGGAAGGCTACTCCTTTACCTAACTTTCATCCAGATTTCCTGCTATCCCTTCAAACCATTTCTAATTATGAACACTTTTGCAAAAATATCAAAACATGGCTCCTCTAACTTCTCTTCTTTCATCTCACTGATACAAGTTGTTTCTTGGTAACAGGAAAACTTAAGGGCCGATTATAATGGCGGGCGGATCGCCACCGCCCGCATGGCGGTGGCGATCCACCCGCCAAAATCCACTGCCCGTCTCCCATCCGCCCCCCTTCCACATTACGATGGCGGGGGGGGACCCCGGCGGACGGAAAGACCTGTGAGACACCGCCATCCATATTATGATAAGTGCGGGAATGAGCCTTTCCAATGGTGGCGTTGCCGTCATGGAAAGGCTTGTGGTCTTTGCTGTTGGGGGCCCGTAGCGGGCCCCCAGGGTGTTGGGGGGGAGGGGTGCACATGGGGTGTACCTATGGTACCCCCCTCATTGCCATGCAATACGTGGCAGGCACCACGTGGTGCTTGCCATGTAGTGCATGGCAATGCCTTGCACAGTCCATTTACACTGTGAGTGGGTCTGCAGCCAGCAGATCCACCCGCAATGTAAAGGGGCAGGATGCGCCCACCAGTGTGGCGGGCGCATCCTAATTTACATGGCGGGACCACCGCAACTTCGGTGGTCGGTCCCTGGCTCCAAAGTCCGCCCGTCATCGTTATGGACCCCTTAGTGAGGTGATACTCTACAACCTACAAGTTATTTGTATTAATATATTAGTATAGGTGCATTAAATACATTAAATATATAGAATGCAATCTATTGCACACAAAGGGCAATAACATGAGATGTAACTTATACAACATACTTCATTGGACCTATTCACAAAGGTAAATATATATGTGTATTTTTATTCATGTGTATATTTACTTCTACACCGAGATGCAATACTTCATTTTTTTGCAATTTACCCTTTCTGAGTAGAAATTTTCACCGAGGTGTAGACTTACATCGCCCCCTCAGATCAGGGTTTATGAGTGTTATGTTAGTACTAGTAACTTTGCACATGTAGGCAGAGATCTCCCTATGGCAAAGTATCAGGATAATTATTACAGTGTATTATTCTTTAAAAAACATTATAAAAATATTTGTATGTAATATGCAAATGTAAATACATTGAAAACGTGTATTTTTAACCTAGGACTAATACAATCATGTATTACAGCACATGAACTCACCAGACTATATATGTGAATTAAATAACTAATTAATTTGGATGCATTATGCTAATTACTAAAACAATGTAAACAATAATTAAAGAACCCTAGCATCTACTAAGAGTGGTGCCCCCAGTGACTCAGTTCCCGTTCGGTTCGCTAAACACATCACTCGGACCATCACAGTTAACCTTACTGCCCTCATTAACACCTCGCTTATCCAAGGAGAAGTTCCACAAAAATGGAAAGAGGCGGTCGTCAAAGGTCTACTCAAGAAGCCTTCGTTAGACCCCGCGGACCTATCCAACTACAGACCCATCTCGCTCCTCCCCTGGATAGGTAAGATCGCGGAGAAGCTTGTTAACAAAAAGCTATCCCACTTCCTAGAAGCAAACCACCTTCTTAAAAACTCCCAGACAGGCTTTAGACCAGGCCAGGGCACTGACACCGCCCTTCTGGCTGCCGTAGAGAGGGCAAGAGAAATTATCGACACCGGAGGATCAGTGGCAGTGGTCCTCCTAGACCTAAGCGCGGCATTCGACACTGTCAACCACCAGGTCCTAGCCCAGCGCCTGGATAACATCGGCGTGAAAGACAGCGCGCTGAAATGGCTCGCATCCTTCCTCTCCCGACGCTCCTTCCAAGTCTAGGAAGGAGAAAGCCGCTCTCCCTCTATCCCCCTCCGGTGTGGAGTGCCTCAGGGCTCCTCACTGAGCCCCACGCTTTTCAACGTGTATATGGCCCCACTGGAGGAGCTGGTCTCACCATTCGGAATCACTATCGTCAGCTATGCTGACGACACTCAGCTGGTGGTGACACTGTCCCACCCCAAGCTAGAGACCGCCAATCTTCGAGACTGTCTCTCCAACGTCCATCAATGGATGAATGACTCAGACCTCAAACTAAACGGGTCAAAAACAGAGATCTTGCTCCTAGGTCACAACACTGGGAGCCTTCCCTCAAATCTCTGGCCCGCCTGTATGGGTGAACCCCCTACACCCAAGACGGAGGTCAAGAGTCTGGGAGTATGGCTGGAGACAGATCTCACCTTCAGGACTCAGGCTAGGAAAACAGCTGGCATCTGCTATGGCCTACTTAGATCCTGTAGAAAGGTGCTCCCGCTACTACCATCCCAGTCCCGTCTTCTGCTAATTCAAGGCTTAATTCTATCCAGACTGGACTATAGCAATGCCATCTACCTCGGAGCACCGGAAGCCACTTTCCAAATATTGCAAAAAGCGCAGAATGCCGCAGCGCGCATACTCACGAACACCCCAGCGAGAGCCTCAGCTAAACCAGCTCTGAGGAAGCTTCATTGGCTCCCCGTGAGGGAAAGAGTCGCTTTTAAAGCCCTTTGCCTGACCCACAAGGTTTTGCACAACGCCGGCCCCCCTATTCTGAATAATTTGATCACTCCTTACAGACCAACGAGAGCGCTCCGGTCTGAACAGGGAAACCTTATCACTGTCCCCAGGGTGAAGAAGGCCCGCATAGGCGGCCGCCGCTTCTCTGTCAATACAGCGAGAAAGTGGAACGCACTCCCCCTGAATCTCAGAGCTGAACCAAACCTCCTACGGTTCAGAAAATCCCTCAAAACTCTTCTTTTCCCTTGACTCGTCAGCAGCCTCTCTTTGCCCCCTCCTTAGGAGTCTGAGGTTTCAGCGCTGGGATACTCAAGGGTGACTACGCGCTCTATAAAAACCTTAAATAAATAAATAATAAATAAATAAATAAATAAATAAATGCCACCCTTGCAAACATATTTATTTTTTCCCATCAGGCAGTAAATGTTGTCAACAATTATGTGTTTAATTAATGTAAATTATTTTTATTTTTTAAATATAAGTTTGAAAGTTTAATGTAACTCTTTTTTTAAATCAAGTTTATTATTAATGTTTAAAATAGTTCAAATATGAATTAATAATGACATATTTTTAACATCAAAATAGATTTTAAAAAAAGTCAATGTTGGAATTATTGAGAGTGTGTTGCATTTCCTGAGTGGTCATGGGCGGTGCTTGACTTACTGCAAGTTTACGCTTTTGTGGATGTGTGTTTGTAGTAGCATGTCTCTTCCTAAAACCCTCTATAACTTTCCAAAACCTCCTTCCATTTCCCAGTAAGTATTCCTACTTTTCCAGCCCTTCCAAAGAGGTATATTTACCAAAGAGGAATTATTAAGCAAGAGAGTGGAACATCCACCTATAGGAACACAGTGGTACACTCAGGTGAGTTCATAAATGAGGTGTCAATAGGTCACAAAGGCAATCTGAGATAAAAGTCTAACTTTATGACTTCTGGTATTCACAGAGGTCTTTTACGAGTCTTATCTTTACGGCCGCAGTCAGGCCAGAATCTCTGGCTTGGGCTGTACTCTCCGCACCCGTTCTGTCTTCTCCGTCTAAGGCCGTACTCTCCGGCTTTGGACGTACACTCCGGCTCGGGCCAGATGAAGTGTAATCAATGGGCCTGAATTCAATTTTTACAAAAAGAACATTAGGAACGTGTGATAAATGGTAGAGGAGGTCATGAAGATCAGTTTGGGCAGGGAAAAGGGTGTGGCTAGAAAAGCTTGCTCCTTGGCGTCATAGTACATGCAGTCCGCAATTTGCACTTTCTTCAGTGTTGACTGTAGTATCATTACTACAGTCAACACTAAGGGCACATTCCTAATGTTCCTTTTTAGTAAAAATTGCATTATGGCCATTGATTACACTTCATCCGGCCGAGGTGGAGAGTATGGCCCGAGCCGGAGAGTATGGCCCAGGTGTGGAAAGCATGGCCCAAGCCGGAGATTCTGGCCCAACTGCGGATGTAAAGATATGACTCGTAAATGACCACTTTGAATATCAAAAGTCGTAAAGTTAGACTTTTGTCTCAGATTGCCTTTGTGAATCGGGCCCCTAGTGTCCAACTGCAAATAATGTTCTTGCTTGTGATCCAGCGTTCAGGAACTGACAAATGTTATCATCTGGACCCAATTCAATACCCTACAGTCCCTTTCATGCTGGGTTTAAATCAAACTTACTAATTAGTTCATCTTGTTTATCCTTTTCTTTGGCGATTAAATCTTAATTTAGTTAATCAGGGTCTGGCAAAATAATATTAGAATCTCTGAAATATCACTATAAAATAATCTCTTCATATAACTAATTCAATAACACTAATGATGACAAACTAATTTCAGAGTTAAAAATGCTTTATCTAAAAAAATGTGATTGCTCATCAAGTACAATACAGCTCGAATCATAGATCATCACTTAAGAGAAACATTAGCAAAGTAAATAGCAATTGTACATCTCAAATGTCAGCGCAATGAGTGAGTGGATAGGCGTAGAGACAAAATACATTTGCAAATAAAATGTATGCAAATTCAGAATATCATACTAACCGATCTCATAAGGTTCTAGAAATCTGAAAAGCTACCCTCTGGCCATGAGAGTAAACTGGGCACCTCAATAAGTGTTGAGGAGCAAAGTCAAAGAGTCAGGATCAGCGGAACTACAGTCAGACGATAGAATTTTGGAAACAGCAACACAGCTCTCTCCTCTCGCAAAGTAAGTAAAACTCACTCCCTTACTACTACTAGTTATACTCTAAATTCACTAAAAGTCCAACCCTCATTGTGTCATCTCACATGAATTTGTACATTGTGATTGGTCCAAAACAAGGGGTGTTCAATCACACCTCTCTTGATGTGCCTAACTTTTATAATGTCCCATTGTTCTAACTTCGCACACTGTAATCACTTCCAACAGATGAAAATCAAGTATTGGGCTTCAGTATTTTGCACGTCTCTCCATCTCATTCATGTAACATTTTGTATTACAAATGTCCTCATGCTTCGCTTGGCCAGGAAGTTCCATTTCTTTATCTCTTTCCTCTCTGCACAACCTTGGCCATCATCAGGAACTTACAAAGGACAGATCACAGCGTTCATTTTTCTACATTTCTAATATGTCATGTTAATTCTAAAATGTATCTCTGGACTTTTCTACAGGGCAGCAGACTATACTTCTAGGGAAGACAAATCTATGTGTTATTTATCATTTTGTAAAACTCCACTATTAAATGCTCTTTAGATGCTTTCACTTGCTCGCGCTGCTTATTATTTTCAAATTGTTAGTGGAAAATAAACTCTCGACTTTGGATTTGTTTTCTACATTAGTCATGTGCATTTGTAGCCTACTCTAACACTCCCAGCACAGGCTTGCGCTGTTTTCATCTTTCCCCATTAGTCTTGCACTGTTCGTTTTTCACGTGTTTAATTAGTAATTACACACTGAGGAATTCAATCTGAGCAGGTTTTATTTCTCGAAAACCCTGCTCCATCAATCCCTCCTTTGATGGCGACTTGAGCCATCGTAAAATCACAACCCAAAAATATGATTGTCATCATTTAGACTACTTAGAAAGCAGTAGTTCTCTTTTGTTTCAGCATAACACCATCTATATCTTCTACTATTTCATAATAATTTCCTCTTCTTTCTTCCAAATCTATCTCTTCTCTCTTTCTCTTACATTTTCAATACTTATATATTAACATCCACATAAGTATTACTGTAGCTACAGCAACTATAGGTGTTAGTATATTTCCTAGCAAGCTATTACCAAAATAGAAAAACAATTACCCACTGAGGAAAGACCCTTATCAGGTCTCTCCCAAGCACCATCAACCTTCAGCTCAGTTAAATCCTCCTGTAAATGTGTAATATTTTTAATATATCCGTGCAGGCTCTTACTTTTGTAAGGGATATAAGTACAGCACTGATGAATTTTCAACATACTACAGACTCTGCCCTCTTTTGCCAATAATACATCAAGAGCAAGTCTATTCTGTAAGATCATAGATCTTATAACAACCATTTCTGTATCAATCATTAAGAACCCATCAGCAGTGTCTGTTGATAAACAATCAACCACTGTGGACAATTTTCTAATTTTATGGGAATTTAAAATTACCCCAACTGAAGGTATAAATGCTCCAAAAATATCACCCACAATCTCTGCGGCACTAATTCCCCTTTCACTTTGTGTTAATTCACTCCTCTTTTCATTGATTCCATGACTTTTATCTAAATGATACACTTTAGGGAAAACTATCCCCATATAACAACACCCCTACCAATGTGCAGGCAACCTTTAGTAGGCATTTTTACCACACACATAACATATTCCAGGGAAAACAGGATCCATTCCACCTCTTATTCCCCATCCTCCCGTAATTAGGAAAATATGATCACATTCACTAGAACCACTGAAATAATTGTTAAAATCAGTTTTTAGTCTAAGTAATCAAAGCTTTCCCCAATGATGCCAATCCAGAGTCATTGCAGCATATGTCTCACCCTTCTTGTAATCACCTTCTCTAAAAGCCCATTAGGTACACAGGACTTTTGCTCAGCAGCCTTTTCCTTAAAACTCTGTTTTCTATCTTCTACTAAATTTACAAATTCAATCTCCGGCTGATGCAAACTACAGGTTAAATTATTATGATTTGCATATACACTATCTATTGTTTTAGTCATATGAAAAAATTCACTAAGAAATTCTGCATTTTTCGCACTATTTACCCTATTCATATTCTTTCTAATTGGCATTTCAGAAACTAATAAATCATAATTTGAATAGAAGTACTGCAAACTTCCCTTCTCATAGAACATACTTGTTAGTACACTACATGAAACAACATATGTTATAGGAAGGTGATGATAGGTCACCCCCTCAGACACAGAAGAAGGTAATTGCATGCACACATAACAATCTCTCGCATCCATAGTATCAACATACTAACCATGTGTTTAAATTTGTTTTTATTATGGGTTTTAAACATTTCATACCAGTCAATATGCATGCGATACATCATAAATTGCATAACATATCTGTGTAAATCAGTGCATATTCGGCACATTACATCAAGGCCAATGGCATGAAACTTCATATCCAGTATGCAGTTAAATTGCGTAATATCTTGGTGTTTAAAACTTAAATACAATCAACAAAACAACAATATCATATAACAGTTACTTGATCCCTACGAGTCCTTTATGGTATGTATGTACATCATCGCAACCAGCATATTAAATGTTGCTGCATGTCTCTGAATTGTCACCATCCACCAACCCTGACACATCCAGTGTGTTTGTTTGTTATCAATACGTCGTTTTAGGATCTAATTGCGAGTCGGCTGTATTGGTGCCTGCTCTTCATCACTTATAGGTATGTCTGCTTCTGTTCCTGGGCAACACTGCCACCCTGTGCGAAAATCCAATAATATTGCATCCCATGCCTGTGCTAGAGGCTGCTTCCGCAGCCCAGTCGCATCTTCTCGGCGGAGTGTTATGCTTTCTGCCTGTGCTATAGGAACAAGAAAGGCTTCGGTCCTCTCACTACCTGGCCTGGATCACTCTAATATTGTCAAACAAACAGAATGACCAGGTAGGCTATTATTACCAAGTTGAATAGAGCCTTAGACATACATTCTAAAGTCTCCGTGCTTTATTTCACTTAGGCGTGTAACTTTTTTAAGATCAAAATGATACCATTCATTTCATGTCATGAGATGGACAACACATCATTTGGATGCAATTTGTGGATGTGAAACATTTACATAGATATTACACATAGACACATTAAAGACACATTGAAGCAACGCATTTGTGATGAAACATAGTGTGAAATGATCAAAACAAGAATGAACATACATAAGCACTCCTAAACAATACAAATGACCAGTCCTTGTTTACAAACTAGCCCTAGGCGGACACTGTTCTGTTAAAAAATAAGGCTTGCGGCTGACGTCCTGCCTGTGTCATGAGTAACAGGTTACACAATTAGAACAGGTGTTGGCTGAAAGGGGGAACAACAATTCAAACGTATTCCCTCGAGGCACACCCTGTGATATATAACCCGTACTCAAGAGCCAAAGCGTTTCAAACCCTGACTTGCTGGGGGGTTCTCCTCAGGACTAGGACTGGGTCTCAAGAAACTGAAAAACACAAATTGATAAAAATACGGTGTAAGTGAGACTAAACTACCCTGTCCAGAAATCACATTCATCAGGTAGAAGTATTTAACTCAGTATGTACCTTATCGTTGGCGTTGAATAAATCAAAAGGTTGTAAATGCAGTGAAATGATGATGACTCTGTTCAAATGATGAGGCTACAAAAATTAGAAAATAGTTCAGTAAGGTGTGGATCTGGCACAAAGCTGCCTTGGTCTCGGGGGTACAAGGACAAAGAGTCATACCTTCAGAGCACCTGCAGGCAATCTCAGTGAAATGTTGGTGTGCAAGATGTTGTGTACACAGGTGATCTATATTTCTTTCTTTCTTTAAAGCCCTTCACAGCAAGGATTGATACCAGGCTTTTGTCGCTGGGGGAGTGGGGGGACTTCCAACTGCGCGTAAGCAATTGCTTAGCAACTATAAGACCCAAATCTATATATCTGGACATCACCATATATTTTTTGTGCCTGTGATAGAGCCCTAATATACACACTTCCCATGTCCAGTCCAGTGTTCGCTCCGTACACTGGGCCAAACACTGAGTGACCACTTCCCAATATGTTTGAACAGCTGTGCATGACCATGGCATATTCAGAAGGTCTGCCCCAGCCTTGTTGCATCTAGTGCATTTGACGTCTGCATGGACAAAATATTTGTTTATTCTTTCCGGTGTTAGGTTGGCCCTATGTATTATATAATATTGGATGAGCCGAAACCTCGTATTACGGGGATCTTGGTATGGTACTCAAGTATGTGTTCCCTTTCTTGATCTGTGGTGGGCCTCTGCATGTCTGTGTCCCAGTGGGTCTGCAAAGAGAGTAATTGTGGCACGTGTGAACCCTGAGAGATTCTGTAAACCATTTAGTGAGATGACGACCAGTACCCAGTTTGAGTAACTATTGTATAGTTAAATGAGTGGTAGGTTCTTGTGCTACAGGTCCCACAGTACGCCTAGCGCCTAGGTCACTGCGCCGTGAAGGAGAAACTGACCGCATGGCAGCCCCGAACTTTCGGCCAGGTCTTCGAATGAGGTAAAATGTCCATCATTGTATAAATCCCGACTGTTAGTATGCCCGCTTCCTCTCACAGCATGAGTTCCGCGCTAGATATTGCTCGATGCCGTCTGGGAGTTCCCAGTATAGGGAGAAATGGGGCATATGGTGTTATCAGATGTGTGATGCAGCGGCGGTACCATTGATACGCTACTCGCATCAGCAGCTGTGTGGGAACGCCACCCTTTCTGTTGAGGTGAAACATCGTCACTATCTGGGGCTGGGTGTACCTGGGTGACTGCGCTGCTGTGTCCTTTGGGTGTTGCGCACTTAGCCAGCGTGCCACCCATTGTAGCTGCGCCGCTAAGTAGTAGTGTTCCATGTTGGGTAGTGAAAAGCCTCCCTGAGTGGTCGATGGGTACATTTTAGTCATTGCCACTCTACTTCGCAATCCATGCCAGATGAACTGACACATGTCTGATTGCAGGTCCCTGAACAAAGACGGTCTGAGGTAAAGAAGTAAATTTGTGAAGAGATAAAGCAAACGTCGCAGGCCCTCCATTTTTAGCAGTGCAATTCTGCCCATGACTGCCAATGGTAGGATATTCAAAAAGGTCATTTGTGCCCGCACTGCCATGATGGCGCTCGTCCGATTGCCCTCCAGAAGTTCTTGCTGCTCTCAATATACCTGAACTACGTAATACTGGAATGCCATGAGTTGCCAGTGCACTGACTTGCCGCTAATAATTAATTGCCGGTTTGGGGTAGACTCCGCAAAGGGGTACAGACATGACTTGTCCCAGTTCACTTTTAGTCCTGACACTGAGGCAAACTCAGCCAGCGTGTTCTCGATTACTGCACATGACTGCCCGACATCCCTAAGATATATTAATAGGTCATCGGCATAGAGCAAAACTGCATGTGTGCCATCTCCCAAGGGGATCCCCCATTCATCTTGAGTACTGCACAGTGCCTCTGCCAGTGGTTCGACCGCTAGCGCAAACAGTAGTGGGGAAAGCGGGCAGCCCTGCCTCGTGCCGCTTTCAATAGGGATCTGCTCCGACGTGTGAAGGCCCGTCTTGATCTTGGCTACTGGACACGTGTATAGTAGCTTAACAAGGCCCAGGAACTCGGCTCCCAGATCATATTTATGTAACACAGCAAAAAAGAACCCCCACTCTAGGGTGTCAAAGGCCTTCTCGAGGTCTAAAACTAGACACTCAGTGCGTGGCCAATTGTCTACTGAGTAATGTTTAATGACGTGCTGCGACCGGCACAAAGTAGTTTTGGTCCGCATGTACTAGTTGAGGCACCAGTGGGGCCAGCCAATTCGCTAAAATTTTTGCCAATATCTTATAATCAGTATGAATCTGGCAATATGTCCATCAGTTATATTCATCAGTTGATTTGCTGGAACTTTTGGCTGTCTCACTGCTCTCCCCATAATCACTTTGTGGGGCGAAAATCCAGTATTTTTATCAGGAATACTGCTCAAATTCATCAAAACTAAAGGTAAAGCATCTGGCCATTTCAGTGCTGTGGATGCACATACTTTCGATAGTATTGACTTAATAATGCCATTAATTTGCTCGACCATGCCTGAAGCTTCTGGTCCATAGGCACAATGTAGTTTTTGCTCACTTTGCAATGCTGCACAAATCATCCGAATTATTTCATTGTTAAAATGAGTTCCTCTATTTGTTTCTAAAGAGATTGGAAAACCAAACCTTGGTATTATCTCTCTTAGTAGCAATTTAGCAACTGTTAGACTATCATTTCGTCTAGTTGGATATGCCTCTACCCAACGAGAGAACAAGCAAACCACAAGCAACACATATTTCAAACCATTACATGGGGGCAACTCTATGAAATCTGCTTGCAGTCGGGTAAATGGACCTGCTGCTTTTCCGATTCATCCCCAACTGACAACTGTCTTTCTTCCTGCATTTTACTGCTGGCAAGTTATGCACCTTTGGCAAAGACTTTCTGCAATGAGCCTGAACTTTGGGTTATACCAAGATTGCTTGAAGAGCCTGATCATCGCATCTCTCCCTACGTGTGCTAAGCCATGATACATCCTTGCCATCTGTGATAGCAGGCTGCCTGGCATTATTGATCTATCGTTTGTATACACCCACACTTCATCTTCAACCCTTCGTGTACAACCTGGTTTGATCCATGTTTCTTTTTCTTCCTCACTAGCTTCCTTCTGCAATTGTCTAACCTCTTCCCATGTCTCCACAGAAGAGATCATTAGATGACAATTTGTAAAAGATTTTTGCGTTTCTTTGTTTATTGAAATTGAATTTTGAGCAAAAAATCGTGCAACTTGGTCGACATATCTATTGCCATTTGTCACATAGTCATTTCCAGATTTATGTGCCGAACATTTCACTAGTGCAATTTCTTTGGGCACTTGTAGTGCAACTAGCAAATCCTTCATGTTCTTACTGTTTTGAATTGGTGAACCTGAAGATGTCAAAAATCCATGTTGCATCCACAATTGTCCAAAATCATGCACAACCCCAAAACCATATTGACTACAAGTAAATATAGTCATTCTCAAATTTTTGCCAATTGTACATGCTCTGGCCAAAGCAACCAGTTCAGAAATGTGTGCTTAACTTATTACTTTCAAGCATGAAGCTTCAAGAACCATAGCCCCCGTACAGACTTCATAGGAAGCAGGTAGAGTGCCCTTTTCATCCTTCAAGCAAGATCCATCCACAAACATCATACAATCAGATTCAGGCAATGGTGTGTCTTTTATATCTGGTCTTGGTTTTGTTCACCAATCAGTCACATCCAGGCAATCATGATCTGCTTCGTCCACCACTTCCTCACAACTTGGACTTGTTAACAGTCTTGCTGGATTCAAACTTGTACATCTTGTCAGTCATATTCTCGGCTCCCAGTAACACTCTTTCATACCTTGTCAATCAACTACTTGTAAGATGCTGTGTTCGAGTTTGTGTCAATAAAATCTATACAGAATGTGGCACATACACTCTCAATGGATGTCCCATCACCATTGATTCACTCTGCTCCAAACTCACAGAAGTAGCGGCAACTGCTTTTAAACATCCTGGTAATGCAGTCAATCCAAAGTGGCAGAACAATATGCCACTGAACAGGGTGCCGCTCAATGCGTTTGCGTTAGAACTGAATGTGCACAACCATCTTTTTTCGCAACAGAATAGTGCATAGTCCTTACTGTAGTCTGGCGTTCCTAATGCAGGTGCTCAACAAAGGCTGTCCCGCAACTCTACAAATACCTTCATTCATTCTTCATCCAATTCAATTGGATCGATCACATCTTTATGTGTCAATCTCCGCAATGGCTTGGCTGTTAGTGAAAAACCACTGATCCACTGTCTGAGGACATCCAACCATACCAAAGAACATTCAAACTTCTTTCTGTGTTCTGGGAGGACCCATAAGCAAGATTACAGCTATTTGATCTTGTGATACATTCCTGACTCCTTTTTCAATTTTGTGTACCGAAAATTGAACCTCTTTTTGACAGAATTCCAATTTAGTAGGTGATACTTTAGCCCAACTAATGCCAAATAATTCAGTAAAGCAATTGTATCTGTCACACATGCTTCCCTCGTTTTTCATTCAACAAGTAAATCATCTATATATTGCACGAGTGCTAAATCTTCTGCCATCACCAATTACTCCAGACATTTTTTCAAAGTCCGATTGGAAATTGAGGGACTCTCTGTATACCCTTGAGGAACTCAGCACCATGCCAAGACACGATACCATACCCAAAATGCAAAAAGTTATTGGTTATCTGGATGCAAGGGTATGAAGAAAAATGCTTGGCATAAGTCAATTACAGTGAACTAGTCTGCATCACAAGGAATTTGGTAAAGAATCACTGCTCGGTTTGGCACTATTGGACAACAAGGTATCACAATCTTATTAACTCTCCTCAGGTCTTGAACTATCCTGTACTTGGGGGCGGAGCTTGCGGACGGCATGTCGGCCACTTAAAAGCCCGGCTCCGAGAAACTGCCACATGATCCATCAAATATCCTCCTTCTAATGCCCTCGACAACCCTACTCTGTTGCTGCACTTGACACTGAAGAGGCTGGCACCAGGTGGATTTGCTCGGGACCTTTCAGCCCATTCCACTGATAATGCGAAGCGCTCAGCGCGGGCTGCATGACACATTTAAGCACCGGCCTACAGTGAGTGACATCGGGTGCGACACGGCGCAGTGCAGGCACCCGCTGCGTCACGCCCCATCGGACGTCTGACAGGCTACGAGCGGCAAGGAACGGGCTATTGATGCCGTGATCAGCCTCTGGGGACCGCCGCTCGAGCCTTGACGTGGATTCCAGCCACCAGCGTAGCACACTACGGATCGCGGATCGGGCGGCTACCCGATTCCCGCACTGCTCCCTGCAGAGGAGACGAGGTGAGCGCATAGCTGGGGACGAACTCGGTGCTGCGCTGGTGATATCAGTGCGCCTGAAAGCTGCGTGGGTAGGGGACCCTATAATCAAAGTGGGATGACCCAACCCGGTGGGGAGACCAGAGCAGCTGCATCACTGCAAGTCAGCTGTCTTATATAGAGCTGGGGGGTGACAAACAAACTTTTTCGCGCTACTCCTTGTACTACGTGTCCCCCCCAGCGAGACATAGCACGATCTCCAAAGCCTGGCTGAGATTGCTATAATAAACTGCACCAGTCTATCAAAGTGACGGTTCGAGTGCAGCTGACTAATCGACGAGAGCTATTGGCCGCAGCATAAAGGAGCTGTTGAGTGCCACTTCCACCCTCTTACTGTTTCAACACTACAGGCTCGCCGTGACAACATCTGCGAGCCTGTCATTGCCCGTGCAGCACTGACAGAAATCAGCCCAAGCTCACATTTGACCATGGAAAGTCCAAAAGCCGAGACACTGCGGTGGAGGGAGAGGATGTCGCTCTGGGCCAACCGCACAGCATAGCGGAGGGCGATATACGCTCCATGTTGGTCACAATGGAAAAAAATCTTCAAAGCAGCCTGGCAGCCCTGGGCAATAAGATAGATGCACTCTCTTACGCATGGACAGGATGTCCGAAAGAATAGACAAACATGCGAAGAGTGCAGGATCACCGAGATGGAAGAGGCACAAACGTCGCTTGACACGAGTCACCTAAAAGCGGAAAAAGCCCTGCATGCCCTTCAAGACTAGGCCGAAGATTTGGAGGCGTGCTCACGCCGTAACAATCTGCGCATTACGGGGGTCCCAGAATCGACTCCAACGGGCAATATGGAGAAGTTTATTGAGGCGCTGCTGACCACACTACTAGGCAAGGAAGTGTTTACTGACATTTTCGTGGTGGAAAGAGCGCATAGATCGTTGGGCCCACGTCCTCCTCCTGGTGCGCCACCTCGGCCTATAATAGCACGATTACTGAATTACAAGGACCGGGACTCGGCATTGGCTGCTGTAAGGTCCAAGAAGTCTCTGCAATATGAGGGGTCCAACATCTCCCTATACCCAGACTTCACGGCGCGTGTGCAAGAAGCGCGCAGGCAATTTGCTCCATTTAAGCGCCAGATGAGAGACCTAAATATAGATTACGCCATGTTATATCAAGCCAAACTTTGAGTTAACAGAAAGGGCTCTTCACAGATTTTTACTGAACCCAAATCCCTGCAAAAAGCTCTGAAAGAGTGGGCCAAGGAATCTTGGAGTAGCCCGCCACGCGAAGTACTGGAGGGAGCTGTCGGCGGTAGCCTTGAGGAACAGGACTGAGTTGGACATTGCGGTATTTTCAGTGAATGTTTGCCGGGGTGTTGTGGACAGTTTGGGCTCGAGTGGGGGGCGGGGGTCTGAGCAATGAGAGATTAAGCTAATGGGAGGCGGGCTATCAGTTGCAGTAGTCTCGACCTATGGGTGCCAAATGGGCGCACTATGTGCAGCATGGGGAGAACGCTTGGAGGTATCATTGCATTTAACAAAGTATTAAAATGCGGGGGAAGTCTTGGTTACGAAGGCTAGCTCATATTGGTGGTGGTTTGCGCTGTGTGCTAGGGATAGCCATTGATTATGTTTTCCTTCTGTGCGCAACAACTGCCATTGTGTGAATCACACTGTTCTTGTTTATGTTGGGATGGGGGATGGGATATTGAAATCAGTTTAAGCGAATCTGCATATGTTCTTTTGTTTCTTGCGGGGGCTAGGTGGGGAGCAAATTGTCGTTCAGGTGCAGTTGGGAATTGCCTGACGTGGGTGGCGGGAGGGAGGGTATTGAGACTCTCACGGATTGTTTTATTACTGTGGCATTTTGCGGTTTGCTATATCATGCACATATCAGACTGACAGTACTAACAGAATGGGAGCTATGTGTGGAACAGACTCATGACAGATACGATTAGATCCCGTAGGGATGATTGCCTGGACACTGTTAACGCGCTCACTTTGAACGTACGTGGCCTAAACGACCATAGGAAAGTTCACAAGATTCTAAGTTACCTACACAGACATGACATAGATATCGCACTATTGCAGGAAACGCACCTCCCGCAAGACAGCCCTATGCTACACACTAGATGACTGCGGGGTAACACACATGTGGCCGGATTTACCACACATGCTAGGGGGGGTTCTCACGTGGGTGAACCCTAAGAAGTCGTTCAAGTTGGAGCCTTTGGAGACTGACGTGGAGGGTAGATTTGCGATCACTAAGTGTAGAGGGAAGGGGATGGATCTGCTTTTGGTAAATGTTTATGATCTGAATTTTAATAAACACGACTCTTTCAGAAAATTGTCCGACGCGGTACACCTCCGCACGTTTGGATGTCTCTTATGGGGAGGGGATTTTAATTTTGTTAGAGACCCTACTTTGGATAGGTCTAGCGGACCTTAGAGACGCACATCAGCCTCAGCTAAAATTATGGACACCATCTTGGTGAGTTTAGACATGTGCGATGTCTGGCACCAGTGACATCCGGGACAAGGGGGATACACACACTACTCTGCGTACCATGATGTTCACACTAGGATCGATTACTGGTTTGCGGCTAGGCAACTGCTTATGCTGGAGCAGAGTTTTCAGTTTGAAAATTCAGTGGCTTTTGAAGCTCTGGCATGTCTATTCGTTGTACTAATTTATTAATAATTAATAATTAATTATTTGTCTTGTGCAGTGCGTTTATATTAATCAATCCGTTTGTCCTAACAAGAGAGAGTTACACGTGGGTGCGCATAAATGTGCTGTTTAAAATAACGTGCGTGTTTTCATGTTTAAACGTTGCTATGTGCTGTTTATTTTTGAGCATAAAATGCTTTCCGAATTAATGCTTTTCTATGTTGCAGGTGCTAGATAGATGCATACACATAAGGGTATTAGTGGGGTTAACACTGTTTAATCACTATGCTGTGGTGATGTTGTTTTTGTTTCTTTTAATTAAGATGGTCTATTGAGGCCTATGATGGCCTAGAAAAGATGGCCGATTTGTGAGCCTGGCTGTGATTTATAATATGAAAACTGTGACGAGGGAGACCCCTGCTGGAAATGGTCCTGAAGCTAACTGACCATGGTCCTTGCTTGCTTGTTTGAAAACTTTCCATGAGGACAGCAGCAGTTTTGGGAGATCTCCAAGTGAAATGAAAATGTCCTTGGCAGCCTTGGGAAACAAAGGAGCCTTAGAGAAAAACTCTGAACTGTGGCTCGATTGCCGAGGAGAAGTAGAACTAATAAGATACATGTTTTATTTCTTGGTTCCTGTTCCGTAGTCTCTATTATGTGAACTTTTCCTGAGCGGAGATTTTCAAATGTAGCGATGTTACATCCTTTCCTTCTCGCTCTGCTCAGCAGGTCCGGCGGACATTACAGTTTTTTCTATGTTTCCAATGTATCTTTCCATTGTTTAGAAACTATAAGAAATGTTAGCCTAGAGAGGGTTTTTGCCACTTGCCATTTTGCCTTTGCCGCGTACCGAATCTACGTTGCTGAGGATTGATGCTGAAGGGACTTCGTCTTGAGAGACATTTACCGAGAGACTTGTCCTGACCCGTACTGACATTTAGCTAGAATAGGTAATTATGAGAAAATGATTTACTCTGATTGATTTCCTTTGACTAATTTTAGATAAAGCAATATAATTTTAAACATGGTGTTGGATATTCTTTCTTGTCAATTATTGGCAATCCAAGTAGTTGGTGTAGCCAATACGCAAATCAGAACACGTCTTACTGAACCTGTAAGAGTACAGATAGGGAAATTTTCAGACATGCACAGATTCATTGTCTGTGACACGAGTCCAGTGAACCTGTTGGGTAGGGACTTGTTGTGCAAGATGAACTGCACAATTTTTTGTACACCGGATGGAATAGCCTTTGAGACACCAGATGAAGATGTTTTGTACCGAGTGACTCTAGAGAATAGAGAAAGTGAGTTAATTGGTGCATTTGCTGTGTTTAATCCGGAGGATTTGCCTCAAGAGCTGAGAGACACAGTGAAAAGGACAGTTTGGGATTTTACTGGAGAGGATGTGGGATTGATGAATAATGTAGATCCAGTGAAAATTGCAGTGAAAGAGGGAATTACATATCCTAACATTCCTCAATACAAAATGACACCAGAAATAATTGAAGGGATAACTCCTATAATTGAGAAAATGATTCAGCAAGGAGTCCTGAGAGAACTACTGAGTAGTCCATGTAATTCACCGATAATGGGACTAAAAAAGCCCAATGGGAAATTTAGGATCGTACAGGATTTGAGAAAAGTTAATCAAATTGTGGTGGCATGTTGTCCTATTGTGCCAAATCCATCAGTGATCCTGTATCAAATTCCACATGATGCTGAGTGGTATACAGTGATTGATTTGTGTCATGCGTTCTTTTCAATTCCATTGCATCATGATAGCCAGCCGATTTTTGCATTTAGGTTTGGCCAGCGTATCTTAGCATGGTGTCGAATCCCACAGGGGTATGCGGAGAGTCCTTCGATATTTAATCAGTTATTGAAGAAATCGTTGGAAAGTTTGATCATGCCCGAGAGTTCAGTGCTAGTGCAGTATATTGATGACCTACTGGTGGCATCAAAGACACGTGAAGCTTGTGAAGTAGATACCATAGCTTTACTGAATCATCTGGCAGATGGAGGGTTAAAGGTATCTCCAGCCAAATTACAATTTTGCAAGAAAGAGGTGCATTATCTTGGACACAATATTGAAAAGGGTCTGAGAAAAGTGACTAATGACAGGATCAGAATAATCAGAGAAATGAAAGCTCCAAAAACCCAGAGAGAAGTGAGAATGTTCCTGGGTATGGTGGGTTATTGTCGTCAGTGGATAATTAATTTTTCCTTGATAGCAAAGCCACTGATTAAACTGACAAAAAGTGAGATGACAGATCCATTGGATCTAGATGCAGAACAAATGGCAGCATTTGAAGAGCTCAAGAGTAAAATGTGTGAGGCTCCAGCTTTGGGTATGCCTGACTATGAAAAAGAATTTGAGCTGTACTGCAGTGAGAGAAATGGATGTGCACTTTCAGTGTTAATTCAGAAACATGGATTACTGAGAAGGCCTATTGCGTACTTCTCATCGACACTTGACCCTGTAGCTGTGGGTTTACCAGGTTGTCTGAAATCTGTGGCAGCAACATGCAGAAGCCTGGAACAGAGTGAGGGAATCATAATGGGATATCCTGTAAGGGTATTCGTACCTCACAATGTGGCAATTCTTTTGACAAGAAGCAGAACTCAGTACATGTCACATAGTCGGTTGACTAAATATGAAAAAGTGATTTTGGGAGCATCAAATGTGACTCTTGAGAGATGTGTAAATGTGAATCCAGCGACACTTTTGCCAGATATTGAAAATGTGGGTGTGAAAATGGAAGATGATCATGATTGTTTGGATGTGCTTGAGTACTGTACAAAACCGAGACCAGACATAAGGGATCTACCCTTGAATGTGAGTGATCATGTGTTGTTTGTGGATGGATCATGCCTGAGAAATGATGATGGTGTGCTATGTGCAGCATATGCGGTATGCAAAGTTTCAGAGGTCATGGAAGCATCACCATTGAAAGGAGTGAAATCTGCGCAAGTTGCTGAATTGGTGGCATTGACAAAAGCTTGCGAAATTGGGAAAGATTTGAGGACAACTGTAATGACTGATAGTCAGTATGGATTTGGAGTGGTGCATGATTTTGGCCAGCTTTGGCTACAAAGAGGTTTCTTGACATCGGGTGGAACTCCGATAAAGAATGCTGAAATGATTGGTAAATTGCTTGAGGCGATACAGCTGCCTAAGGAGTTAGCAGTTGTAAAATGTGCTGCCCATGGACAAGGGGAGGATTTTATAATGGTCGGAAACCGTTATGCCAACGATGTTGCACAATACTGTGCCAAAACAAATCAGTCCATCAATAGGGACAGAGAGGGGGAAATGTCTTTACTCTCTGTGATGTTTACTAATGTCTTAGAAACCTGGGATGAAGTGAAACAGTTGCAAGATGAGGCAGGAGAGGAAGAGAAAAAAGATTGGATTAAGGCAGGATGTGCTCCAAGAGAAACAGACCATGTTTGGGTCTACAGAGATGGCAGACCAGTAATGCCCAACTCCATCTTGTCGTCAATGGCAAGGATGTATCATGGCCAGGGACATTTGGGGAGGGACGCGATGGTTAGGTCGTTCAAGCAGACCTGGTACAATGCAAAGTTCAGGACAATTGCAGAAAGCATCTGTCAGAGGTGTTTAGTTTGTCAGCAATTTAACACTGGGAAAAAGACAGTGGTGAGTCTGGGAACAATAGGCAGAGAAGGAGGTCCTTTTACAAGAATGCAGATTGATTTCATTGAAATGCCCCAAGTAAACAGACTGAGGTATGTTTTAGTGGTAGTCTGTTTGTTTTCAAGGTGGGTGGAAGCTTACCCGACTAGAAGAAATGATGGATTAACAGTGGCAAAGTTACTGTTAAGGGAGTTGATTCCTAGGTACGGGTTTCCAGTAACAGTTGAGTCTGATAGAGGTGGACACTTTCAAAATGAGCTTATGAGTTTGATTTGTGAAGCATTGAAAATACAGCAGAAGCTACATTGTGCATACCGACCAGAGGCTTCTGGTGTGGTTGAGCAGATTAATGGCACAATCAAGAATAGGATTGGAAAAATGTGTTTAGCCACTGGTATGAAATGGCCAGATGTTTTACCTCTAGTTCTGATGACTATGAGATCTACTCCAGATAGAACTACTGGTTTGAGTCCGCACGAAATAATCATGGGACGTGCAATGCGCCATGCATTCGTGCCTGTCAATAAGTTGGTGACAATAACTGATGACATGATTTTGGATTACTGTAAAGGCCTGGCTGACGCAGTTCATTCTGTGTTTCACCAGGTTGGAGAAGAAGCTACCACACTTGAGAAGAAGCAAGCCCATGATCTGAGTCCAGGAGACTGGGTGAGGATAAAAGTTCACAGAAGAAGAAATTGCTTGATTCCAAGGTGGGGAAGGCCGAGACAAGTTATTCTGACTACGACGACTGCAGTAAAGTGTGCTGGAGTGAGACACTGGGTACATGCAAGTCATACTCTGAGAGTTCCAAACCCAAAAGAAGGGACTGGTAAAGAGTATTTTGAAGAGTCAGATTCCAGTGATGATGAAGATACAGAATCAGTGGGGAAAGAAGTAGGAAAAGCTTCGAATGAACCACTGCGAGTATCAGAGAAGAGATCAGATTCTGTAAGAGAGCCTGAAGTTTCAAACAGCAGTGAAGGAAAAAGAAAAGAAAAGAGAAATCACACAGAGACTACTCCTGAATCAGAAGAGGAGGAGATTGAAGAACCACTTGAGATTATACTTGAAGAAGTAGGGTCAAAAGAAGATAGAGAGGGACAGATTGCGGAAGACCCCCGAGGAGGTGTAGGGAACATTCTTGATGAGCTAGGTGAAGGGACAAGTAGACAGCAAGAAGATTGCGTGTCGGAGACTCGAGGAGGGACAGAAGTAGGGAAGTCTCGAACAGTGGTGAAAAAATCTGTGGAAAAGAAGAAAGCTGCTGGAAAACGGAAACAAGAGGCACTTGAAACAGATGATGAAGATGAACAAACAGAGGGTCGAGTTCTGAGAAAGAGAACTTGGATTGGAGAAAGAAGTAATAAAGAAATAAAGCCGAAAAAAGGTGTTAAGAGGAGATCGTTGGCCTAACAACAGAGTTAAGAGGCTGAAATACAGAATAATAAGAGCAAGTACATCGAAAGCTGAACAAGTGAATGAAGTTTCGAGTCAAAGTTCAAAAGCTGAAGGAGAAGAATCAAAGGAATCAAAAGAACCAGTGGAAATAAAAAGAGTAAGAAGACCCAACCAAAAGTACAGATCACCGGAATGGTCTTATGTGGCACTGTCTGAAGGAGGAAAAGAAGAAACAGTGACTCGAGATAATCCGGAAGAGATCTTGAGAGAAGTGGTTGAGGAAGATACTGGTGAAATTCTGAAAGTACTCTTGACTGACATTGGAGAAGAGTCGAGTACTGAGGATTTTGATGTCGGAGATCTAATACAATTTGATGTTGAAGAAATTGAAGTGAAGAATGACAAGTATCCAAACTGAATAAAGGAAGAATTCACTTGGATTAAGTGAACGAAAAGATCATTTGGAAAAACTGAAAGCTGAAGAATTTGCTGAAGAATTGAAAAAGTTCCAACAGTAGTGGAGTAGTAGAGGCTAAACTAAAGTAGTAAAATGGCTAACATAGAGGATAATAGAAATAGATGTGCCTTCTTTAAGAGGTGGTGTAGGATGTGCTGCTGCTGTACTGGATTATTAATGCTTCTATGGGGTGTTTTAGTTTTATTAGTTACTTTTAAAGTAGAGTTTGAGATGCATACAGAGAATGTGACAAATGTAGAGAAGAATTCGCAAAAAGTAGTTCCAATTAGAATTAGTAATACTTACATACACAAAGATAGGTCAATTAATAACTTTTCTAGTAATGTTTTTTCAAAATTGTTATATGAATATGTGAAAACAATGGAAGTAAGGGATTGCTACGTCTGTATGCAATTACCTGCATCTGTTTCAGAGGGTGTTACTTATCATCATTTACCAGCTACATATGGTATTTCCTGTAGTATTTTAAGTAGTGTTTTTTATTTGTTAGGGAAAGTGGATTATAAGATGTCTAACAGAGATAGTATTTTTGGGCACTTGCCAATGGACAAAGAGCTGAATCCAGCTAAAGAAGCTAACACTTTTGGTGAGATTTTTATTGAAGAAAAAGGATTAACATTAGATTACATTTTTAAGAATAATTTAACTTGCAGTTTGAAAGGAGAGGAGAAAGCTTTCCTGGATATGGTAGAGGAAAGGAGATTGAACATACATGAGAAAGCGGGAAAATACAAAGTGAGTGAGACAATTTGGGACATTGAGATGGGAAAAGAGTTGAAGAATGGGGCTAGTCCAACTTTAGCTTTAGATGCACCGCAGAAGGGTAAACTTTGTATTACGAGAAGGAAATCCCAATATGATACATATTTTGTTGGGACTAGTGAGTGCCATGATACATACTTCATTGCAACAGGTTGGGGTTTCAGAGGTGGAGAAGATACAATTTTTCCAGGAGTATATTATGTTTGTGGGAATAAGGCTTATTACAAGTTGCCTGACCATTGGTATGGCACGTGTTATGTGGGCCTGGTTTTTCCAAAGATTTTTCATATAGATAAAATAACAGATGTAGAACATATTAACTTACTAATGCGTTTTAAGAGAGAAACTTGGTCTGAAATAGTGGGTGACATTTTTGGGGTTTTGATTCCAGCAGTGGGAATTTCTTTGAATGCTTATGGAATTCGGAAACTGTCCACAGTGGTTGATCGCTTATCGACAAATACCGCTGGAGGGTTTCTTTTGGTGAATACGGAATTAAGTGCCGTACGTGCCATGTCTATGCAAAATCGACTTGCCCTTGATATTCTATTGGCCAAGGAGGGTGGAGTCTGTGGAATGCTGAAAGTTCAACATTGTTGCACTTACATTCCAGACGAAAGCAAAGACCTGAAGGTCTATATCAAAAATATTACTGATTTGCATGAAGAATTAGTACCACTTGAAGCTGAGAATTTATGGACTAAAATAGCTAATAAAATGATAGCTGTTAAGGATTTTATTGCAAAAATAGGTAGTACTATTATAGGTAGAATATTGTTTCCTTTAACTTGTATAATTGTTGCTTTATTGATAATAAGATTGGTGTGTGTGTGTTGTAAAAATAGGGGAGGGAGGAAGAAATTGAATAAAGAAAAGAGAAACAAGAGGTTGAAAAGAGAACCGCAAGAAATTGAATTAGAAGAATTGAGGGAGAGTGTTTACTTAGAGACAAAAAGGGATGATGAAAGAGTGACTGGTGTGTAATGTTGTGTAAGGGGGAAAAGACATTTCCGACTTCTCCTAAAATGGGACTAAATTTTCACAAATTTTTTTTTTTGGGTTTATTTGGTGATAAAATCACCAAAGGGGGATTGCTGGAGCAGAGTTTTCAGTTTGAAAATTCAGTGGCTTTTGAAGCTCTGGCATGTCTATTCGTTGTACTAATTTATTAATAATTAATAATTAATTATTTGTCTTGTGCAGTGCGTTTATATTAATCAATCCGTTTGTCCTAACAAGAGAGAGTTACACGTGGGTGCGCATAAATGTGCTGTTTAAAATAACGTACGTGTTTTCATGTTTAAACGTTGCTATGTGCTGTTTATTTTTGAGCATAAAATGCTTTCCGAATTAATGCTTTTCTATGTTGCAAGTGCTAGATAGATGCATACACATAAGGGTATTAGTGGGGTTAACACTGTTTAATCACTATGCTGTGGTGATGTTGTTTTTGTTTCTTTTAATTAAGATGGTCTATTGAGGCCTATGATGGCCTAGAAAAGATGGCCGATTTGTGAGCCTGGCTGTGATTTATAATATGAAAACTGTGACGAGGGAGACCCCTGCTGGAAATGGTCCTGAAGCTAACTGACCATGGTCCTTGCTTGCTTGTTTGAAAACTTTCCATGAGGACAGCAACAGTTTTGGGAGATCTCCAAGTGAAATGAAAATGTCCTTGGCAGCCTTGGGAAACAAAGGAGCCTTAGAGAAAAACTCTGAACTGTGGCTCGATTGCCGAGGAGAAGTAGAACTAATAAGATACATGTTTTATTTCTTGGTTCCTGTTCCGTAGTCTCTATTATGTGAACGTTTCCTGAGCGGAGATTTTCAAATGTAGCGATGTTACATCCTTTCCTTCTCGCTCTGCTCAGCAGGTCCGGCGGACATTACAGTTTTTTCTATGTTTCCAATGTATCTTTCCATTGTTTAGAAACCATAAGAAATGTTAGCCTAGAGAGGGTTTTTGCCACTTGCCATTTTGCCTTTGCCGCGTACCGAATCTACGTTGCTGAGGATTGATGCTGAAGGGACTTCGTCTTGAGAGACATTTACCGAGAGACTTGTCCTGACCCGTACTGACATTTAGCTAGAATAGGTAATTATGAGAAAATGATTTACTCTGATTGATTTCCTTTGACTAATTTTAGATAAAGCAATATAATTTTAAACATGGTGTTGGATATTCTTTCTTGTCAATTATTGGGTTTACATTTTTGATTATTGCTGTATATGTTGTATAGATTATGTTTAAGGACAGTCACAAAAACCAGGTCTTATCGACCTCGATATAGATGCAGGGTGATTAGGAGTTTTTCTTTCCACAGGTTTATTGCTGGTAGAGTATTTGAGCGTATGTTAGTGAAATGGGCCCTAGCGTATGATGTATGCATGTGCGTGTAACTGTGAGATTACTCTATCCGTGGTAGTGGGAATATTATATATACCTTGATCTCTATCACTTACAAATATTAAGACATGTAAGATCCTTCCGCGCACCTATTCTGACCATTCCTCCCTCTTATTGGAACTTGACGCTCCTAAGGTGCGTATTCCCCCCTTTACCTGGCGATTCCCTCCCCATTTACTACTGGATGCGGTCTTCAAGGAAGAAATGGCCATGGCTATTGAACTGTTCTTCGAGAAAAACGTGGGATCAGTTGACTCCTTTCAGACTGTATGGGAAACATTCTCAATAACCAGAGGTACGAGACAGGGTTGCCCCGTGTCCCCTATTTTATATGCCCTAGTGGCTGAGCCTCTAGCTTGTGCACTTAGGGAATAACATAGCCACAGAGGCATACGTTTCCCGAACTAGGACCTGATTGTCTCCACTTATGCAGACAACACATTATTGTATGTCCGCAACCCTGAGACCAATCTGTCACCGGTACTGCCGGAGGTTGTGCTCTTTGGTTCTATGTCTGGTTTGCGTGTCAATTGGACTAAGTCCATTATGTTTCCCCTAACACCTGCCACGACGATTTTTGAACCCAAATACCCACTGCAGTGTATTGTATTGTATAGCGAGCTTATATAGCGTGAACTGTCACCCTGCGGGTATCCTGGCGCTGTAACTTAGACAGATGGCATCAACAACAACGGGCCTGATTATCAGTGGAAAGCACTGCTCTCAATCCTAGGCAATAGCCAAGTTTTCAAACTCTTTCTAAAGCATAACAAGGAGTTAGCTTGTCTAATGCTCTGGGGTAGCTCATTCCAGAGGTGTGAGGCCGCTGTGCCGAATGCCCTGCCTCCCATCCTGGATTTCTTAAATCTGATAGTTGTTACCAGGTTTGCGCTGGAAGAGCGAAGATGTGCAGAGAAGTCAGAGCTTGGAACAGAGTGGAAGCAGAGACTTTATCAAGGGTACTTGCAACCTCTCTTACACCCATTTCCAGCAATATTGAGGAGGCGGCCTTGTCTTATACGAATTGGCTTACCCAGGCTTGTGCTAATCTTGTTCCACCTAAATTAGCGGTTTTCAATAGAACTGTGCCTTCAGCCCCATGGTATACGAGCGAACCAAAATCGCAAAAATGTATATGCAAGAGATTGGAACGCAATTGGAGGAAGGCATATACGGAGGGGGAAAAACTGTTATACTTGGCAAGCTTGGCCAAATATAAACGAATGTTACGGGAAGCCAAGCAAAAGCACTATGCCACTCAGATCTTAGCGGCAAAAAATTCAACAAAAGAGCTTTTCTCCACCATTAATAAGCTGTCCTCAGTAAAACCTGCCTCTGTTCCGGCTAGTACAGAGCTTTGCGAAAAAATTGCATCATTTTTTCTGACCAAAGTTAATACTATCTTTACTAGTCTTAGTGACCCTATTGCGAGGGATCAGGAGGACGAGACAGAGACCAGTGGGATCCCACCACCCGTCATCCTTAAGGAGTTTAGGCATCTCACCCTTCAGGACACCTTGGAGCTATTAGCCAAAGTTAACTCCGGGTCCCCACTTGACCCTTGCCCTCTGAAAATCATCAAACTGGCTCCTTTGCCTATAGCCACCCACCTCACCTTAATCTTTAACGGCATGTTTGATGGAGGGATATTTCCAGAAATTTGGAAAAAGGCTTCCATTCTCCCTCTTCTGAAAAAACCTACCTTGGATCCCTCTGATCCAAATAATTTCCGGCCTATCTCCCGTCTCCCATTTCCAGCTAAACTAGTAGAGAGGGCAATAAACCAACAACTCACAGCTTTTGTGAGGAACACTTTATTATTGGATGACTCTCAGCACGGATTTCGGGAAGGACACAGCACTGAATCCGCTTTGATCACGGCTACGGAACAGATCAGGTCCGCGGTGGATCAGGGAGGCAGAGCAGCCTTGATCCTTTTGGATCTATCCGCTGCTTTCGACACGGTCCATCACGGTTTGTTGATGGACCAAGTAAGGAAAGGCGGAATTCAGCAGAAGGCATGGGATCTACTAAACTCCTTTCTCGCTGATCGGAGCCAAATAGTATCTTTGGAAAATTTTTCTTCCCAACATTTTTCTCTGCCTTGCGGGGTCCCACAGGGATCCTCGCTGAGTCCCACCTTGTTCAATATTTACGTCTCCTCCCTTGCGCCCATTATCAGAAGCCATGGTTTTAGTGTCACCTCCTATGCGGATGACACGCAAATTATTGTGTCTTTACTCCCTGGCCATGAACTAGGGATGGACCAGAACTTTCAGTCCTGTATGTCTGAAGTGGCCCAATGGATGGCAAGCAACTGCCTCAAGTTGAATTCCAACAAAACCGAGGTCATGTTGTTTGGTAACAACCCTAGTTTCTGGACCCCTGCATGGTGGCCGCAGGAACTGGGGGCCCTTCCCATTCCGGTAAATAAAGTAAAGAATCTCGGAATGGTGGTAGACACCAAACTATCCATGGCATTACAGGTAAATGCGGTAGCCTCTAAAACCGGCTACATCCTAAGAATGCTGAAAAAGATTCTGTTCCTACTTCCTCAGGAGCATCGGCAGACCATTGTAGTGGCCCTGATTACATCCAGACTGGACTACTGCAACAGTCTATACCTCAACATTCAGGAAAACCTATTGCACAGATTGCAGCTTCTGCAGAACGCTGCTGCCAGACTCTTAACTGGCATCCCCAAATTTCCTCCCATATCAAAGGCCATTCGAGACCTACACTGGCTTCCAATCAAGTGTAGGGTCCAGTTCAAGTCCCTTTGTTTGGTCTTTAAGGCCCTACACGGAGAAGGCCCAGACTTCCTCAAAAATTGATTCAAAAGGTATGTCCCGGCCCGGCATCTCCGTTCTTCAGACGCCAGACTGATCACGGTCCCTGTCATAAAAAAAGCTAGTTGGGGAGGCCGTAGGTTTTCATACGGTGCAGCCAAGTTGTGGAACGGATTGCCACTTTACTTGAGATGCATGGAAAACTTACTGCAATTTTGGCAAGCGCTGAAGACTTGGTTGTTTGATAAATAATGCCGGTTCTTGGATCAGGGAGAAATGGACAGCGCCAGGACACCTACTTGGTAATCGCGCGCTATATAAATCACAATAACATAACATAACATGTCTTATGGGCTTGCACCAGGTAAATCTCTTCTGCATAGATAAAGGGCCCATACCGTGCACTGCTCTAAACACAATGCATAGGGATTTGAAACTAACTCTTTCCTTGATGGGCAGCCAATGAAGATCTCTCAGGGCCGATGTGGTGGAGGACCTGTGTTGCCTATTTAATACCAGCTTTGCTGCTATAGACTGGACTCTCTGCAACCCCTGCAAGATATATTGTGGAGCTCCCAAGTACAAGGAGTTGCTGTAGTCCAGTCTACACAGTATTATGCTCCTCACTACAATGGTTCCAGCCTCATTAGGCAGCAATGGAAGAATCTGTCGAAGTGCTTTCAGCAAAGCAAAGCAGACGCTAACCGTTTTGTTAGCCTGTGACGCCATTTGGAGATTGTCATCAATCAGGACTCCCAGGTTACGTACAGTTTTGACTGGGGCCAATGGGTCATCCCCAGGGGTGAGTTTAAACTCTAGCGGCAGGTGCTGTACCATTTTATCAGTAGAGCAATATACCACCTCTGTTTTCCCCCTGTTGAACTGCAAAGAATTTTTTTGGAGCCAACCAGAGGTCTGGCGCATGCATTCCTGGAATGTATCCATGGGCACCGCATGCTTCCCTTCCAAAGAGAATACCAATTGGGTGTCGTCAGCATAGTTGACCAGGTCAATCCCAAAAGTTGTTATGATGGGGATCAAAGGGCGCAGATATATATTAAAAAGAATGGGGCTTATTGCCGAACCCTGCGGCACTCCGTAGCGTACCGGAGACTTGGAGGAGGCAAACGGTGTCATGGTTAAGAACTGTTGTCTCTCTGATAGGTACGGTTGTACCATTCTTTCCAGCCTTCCAATCAACACTGCATGGCTCACCATGTCGAATGCGGCCGACATATCTAGCAACACTAACACAGATGAGTTACCGTTGTCGGCTCGCATTCGCAGATTATCCAATACGGTTGCCAAAGCGGTTTCCGTCCCATCTCCTGGGTGAAAACCAAACTGATCCCTATCCAACAGATGATTTTCTTCAAGATAGCACGATAAGTACTTGCTGAGAGCCTTTTCCAGAATTTTTATAGGATAAGGCAAAAGAGATACGGGCCTAAAGTTTGCTGGGTTTGTTGGATCCAGAGAGGATTTCTTAAGCAAGGAGCTTACCACTGCCTGCTTCCATACCTCTGGGACCACTCCTTCTTCTAAGGATTGACAGCAAATCTGTCGCATCCAGGGAAATAGTTCTTGTCCACACTCCTTCCAGATCTTATGAGGGAGGGGATCTAGGGGGGACCCAGTAGATACACTTTGAGCAAGGCTGTTGAAGAGCTCCTTGGTGAGAGGTTGAAAGTACTCCAAAGATGTTTCTTTCCAGGGTTCCTCAGCTAGTATCTGAGGTAGTGCATCCTGGCGACTAGCATTACCTGGGTCAAACCCTCCGATGATTTTGGTGATCTTTTCATCAAAGAAAGTGGCGATCTCATCGCATAATTTCTGTGATGCAACCACTTTAATACCCATGCAGGCGGAGCTAGAGAGATCCCTTATGATATTGAAGAAAGCTTTTGTACTGTTAGGCACATGTAGGATGGATTTAGCATAGAAGAGTGCTTTGGACTCTGCAATAGTCTCCTTATATTGGGCCTGCACTAATTTCAGCTCTTTCCTATCTGACTCTAGGTATGATCTTCGCCACCTCCTCTCAGCCTGTCTACATGTGATTCACATTAATTTCAGCTCCTCACTGTACCAAGGAGCTGAAGGTTTCCTTCTATTCTTCATTCGTTTCAGTGGTCCACGGATGCGGTACGATATTTGGGGGTTAAATTGTACACAGACTCGGAAGTGGTTTTCAAGGAAAATTATGGTGTGGCAATTAATAAGCTTGAGGAAGACACTGCACTATGGGTGCGCCTCCCATTGTCCTTGATGGGCAGAGAGTCCCTTATGAAGATGGTCATACTACCATGTTTCTTATTTCTTTTCGTGAATATCCCTACAGTTTTACCACAAGTGTTTTTTCAACGTCTACAGTCCCTTATGATACACCTCGCCTGGGCGGGGAAACAGGCCCGTGTCACGTGGCAAATACTTACACTTTCATATTCAATGGGGGGACTAGGTGCACCTGATTTGGACTTATACTACAGAGCCGCGCAAAGGGCGCAGGCATACCATTGAATACACAGACCTCTTGACATACCACACATTCGTATGGAAACAATAGTTG
Source organism: Triturus cristatus (assembly GCF_964204655.1). Lineage (NCBI taxonomy): Eukaryota > Metazoa > Chordata > Amphibia > Caudata > Salamandridae > Triturus > Triturus cristatus. The sequence goes on from NC_140586.1 coordinate 570,726,516, forward strand.
CAGTCCCTAAACCTCTTCCGTCCTTGTTGTTTATGCCCCCTGATAGACGTACGGGGATAATTGATTCGCTTAATACCATTACGCACGCTTGGCACTACTTACTGAAATTACAAGCAGGGGTTATACTGTATTCCCCTGTGGCCCGACTAGACTGTATGGATAAAGGGGTAGTGACGGTGCTCCAGACGCTTGGCGCACAACATATAGGTGATCTCTTCATAGATGGTGAGGTTAAGAAAAGGGGAGACATGGTGGAGAATGAGGACTCACTGACGCTTCTCACAAAATTCCAGTTCCACAGAGTTAGGCATGAACTTAGTGAGTTACTAGGGGATGACATGGCAGAATCCCCTGAGATGCAGGCCTTGACAACCCTCTTTAAAGCGCAGGCACCCACTAGGATGGTATCCAGAATTTACCACGTCACGATGTCTAGCAGAAGGCATGAATACAATAAAGCTAGACTGGCCTGGCAACGAGACTTACAGAGCGACATTACAGATGATATATGGACATACTGCTGCATGAGCACAAAGCGTATATCCTTGAATGGGAGACATAGACTAATTCATTTTAAATGTCTTAATAGGGTTTATTATACTCCGGAGCGACTGTATAGATATGGCGTGAGAGAAGAGCCTACATGCGCTACGTGTAATGCCCAGTCTGCTGACTTTTTCCATTTGGCCTGGACATGTCCAGGGATAGCTCATTTCTGGGGACTGATTTTTGCTGAACTGAACCCAGTTACGGAGCTGTCACTAACGCCGGATCTGAGGCTCGCCCTGCTTGGGTATTCCAAACCTATCTCCAAGGCGAAAAGAAGGCTAATAGATATTTGCTTATTATTGGCAAAGAGATGTGTGACAGTATGCTGGTTGCGTGGACCTCTTCCTCAGTGGTCAAGGGACATGCTGTATTGTTGTACCCAAACTGAAAATTATAGCGACATGTTACCACCTCGTAATAGGCCCAAAAACTTCTGGGCTTTGTATAGAGCATTTGTAGCGCACAAAGATTCAGCTGAGGTGAACGCTGGTAACGCGGTACAAGATGCCGCTCCATTTGGACCCCAAAATGGCTCGCAGAGTTGAAACTATATTGTATGTATTATAAGCTGAACTGTTATGCCCTCACGATACGACGTAATTGGGTAAGAGAAAGGGTGCGGTGGCAAGATATATACGGTGGTCATGTAGTCTGTATTACACTTTATTGATGCGAGTGTGGTACTGAACAGTTCATATGCGAACTGCTACTGTGATGACAAGATTATTGTATGAGTCTCATGTTACGGTTGTATAAAATCAATAAACATAATAAAAAATAAACAAAATATCCTGTACTTCCCACTCGGTTTCTTAATCCCCTTAATAGGTGAATTACAAGGAGTCCCTAGTATCTCTCTCAAAATGCCTTGTTCAATCATTTGTTCAATTACAGGTGTTACTCCTGCAATCGTCTCAGGACTCTACTGTGGTGTTTTGGGAAATTCTGCACCTTGTTTGACTGAAATCTGAATAGTATCAACTTCCTTTATCAATCTAATGTCTTTCCCTGTAAAATCCCACACATAATTCATCACTGTGTCTCTCACTTCAACAGGCAAATCCTTTGCTGTAAATAAAGGATATAAATCATTCACCTCTGTCCCTTGCCTTGCTAACATTACCTTGAATGGAACATCTTCAGCTGGCGTTTGAAATGAAATGCCATCTGGTGTACAATAGATGGTGCAATCAATTATATTTTTTGATAACCAATTTTATTAGCATTTATAAGAACAAAAACATAGCAAAGTTTGACCTAAAAAATGACGCATCCTGGTCATCCTTTGCTGCTTACAGTGAAGAATCTAACCGCAAAATGCTTAGTGCCCTGAATCCGGCCAATCACTTCACCGATCCTCTCCCCGCAAACGCTGTTAAAGACTTAACCCTACTGCTTCTACCTCTCTGGACCAAGATCATAAATAGCTTACTATGACAAGGTTGCATCCGGGACACCCTTAAAGCCAGGCAGGTATCCCCCGTTCTAAAGAAACCCACGGCCGACCCTACGGACTTAAACAACTACCGCTCTATATCCAACATTCCTACCTTGGCCAAACTATTAGAAAAATGTGTACACCTCCAGCTGATAAGACATATTGATCACTTTTACCTACTTAACAAATACCAATCAGGTTTCCGAGCAGGTCACAGCACTGAATCAGCCATGACACATATAATTGACGATGCTCTACAAATCCTAGATCAGAATGGAGCCTGCCTACTCATCTTGCTAGACCTCTCCTCAGCCTTTGATACGGTCAAACACGAGAACCTGATAGATCTTCTGAAACACAGAATGGGATTATCGGGGTCAGTGCTAAACTGGTTTACCTCATTCCTCCAAAACAGGTCACAACAATTCAAGGTCAACAACTCCCTGTCCAAACCCGTCCCAGTAACTTTAGGAGTCCCGCAAGGGTCCTCACTATCCCCGACACTGTTCAATCCTTTCATGGAACCACTCAGCGAAATTCTCTACACGTCTAACATGCAATATCACATGTACGCTGATGACACACAACTATACCTTAAGATCCATACCCTAGAAGACATCAAATCGCTTAACAGAACGCTTGGAAAAACCCAGACATGGTTGGCAGAAAACCATCTCAAATTGAATGCCCTAAAAACCGATATCCTCCTAATCGCTTTACCTGCCCAAGTTCCCATAATACAAAACTGGATCAAACACCTTACTGCACTCAACGGCCAACCAACCATCGTGGACTCAGCGAAATCACTGGGAATAACACTTGACAGAAACCTCAATATGCAAAAACACATCAGCAATGCAACAAAAGGAGCAAACTTTCAGATAAATACATTGAGGAAGCGGAAACCTTTCTTGCCGGAAAATGACTTTATGCAGGCAGTACAAGCTCTAGTTATCCCTAGAGTGGAGTACGGAAGTGTCTCTCTCTGTGGCCTGCCCAAAGCTACAATGGCCCCTCTAAGAGCTTCAATCAATGCTGTAGCGAGACTCATCACTGGTTCTAAAAGAAGCTCCCACATCTCCCCGGACCTAAAATCCTTGAATTGGCTACCTTTTGAAGCCAGAATTCATTTGAAAATAGCGTGTATGACTCATAAAGCCATGCATCACAAGGCACCCAGCTATTTGGCACAGAAACTAACGCTCTGTGGTGGGGTCAGATCCTCAAGAAGTGCGGAAAACTTGTTACTGAAACCGCAAAGATCCAACAAGAAGAAAACATATACCTGAACCTTTTCAGGGATGGCGCCCAGAATCTGGAATGCCCTACCCCCAGAAACCAGACTTAATTCCTCTACTGCATCTTTAAAAAAAGATGTAAAATCGATTCTCATGGCTAAATTCACCTGAGCATGGATTAAAGAAATGTTTAGACCAAACGTACCCTCGCTACTGAACTTTATTATGCCAAGGGACCATCCAGGCATCCTAGACAGTATATCTACCCCTTGCCTGACTCACTGGGAAAGTTTTGTGATGTACCTTATTACTTTACTTTTACGAGATGTTATGTATACGTGCTTTGACTTACATTTAACCGATGTGTAAAGAACTGTACTTTGTAACCTAGACACTCACCTTGTAAAGCGCTCTGATATCCGCAAGGGTCTTGTTCGCGCTGTATAAAACTTTCAAAATAAAATAAAATAAAATAAATAAATAGGGAGTCAGCAATGAAATGCACGATACATCAGTGTCAATCATCGACAAATAATAAGGTAGCCCAATGAAAAAATACAAGGCCCTTGCACTGGCTCTCTCGGATCTAGAATAAAACCATAAAGCAAGTGGGAAGTCCGCATGAATTTCAGCCCAGCATGTTCAGCCACTTGCCCCACACCCTCTCAAACTTCTCAGGCCAGCCTCAGGCCTCAAAAAGAGGTTCCTCCTGGGTCACGCACCAGTCTATCCCTCTGCGCCACCTACACACAGTGGAAGGCTTTGCCTGTGACCAGGCTGCCGCAATGTCTCGTTTGGCCACTGCCAACGCTGTGCCCAAGGAACACTTGTCTGCTCGAGAGCCACCTAAGCCGTCAAACACCCCCAGGAGAAGATGGATGGGATCATGGGGGACCTGCCATCCCAAAGTGTATGTGAGTTCAGTTTCTATTCCCGCCCAGAAGGAGGTGAGTTCGGGGCACAGCCAGACCATAAGGAAAAAATCGGCTGGGGCCTTGCCGCAAAGTGTGCAATCCGGCGAGGGGCGCAGACCTGCCCTGTGTTGGTGTGTAGGTGTAAGATATGCCGTTTGGAGATAATACAACTGATTGAGGCGTAGTTTCGAAGAGCATGTCAGTGTCTTGGGAGCCATCAGGGCATCTCGCCAGTCCACCTCCTCCAGGGGACCCACCCATCCCTCCCAGCGAGTCCTCAATGCATCTAAGGTGACAGGGCCGTTGTTCACAAGGGAGCGATATGGTGCGATTAATTTTACATAACAAATCCCTACCTAACAGATTTCTTGGATTGGTATCAAACACCACAAAACGATGCAAGTCCCTAAAATCTCCAATGTGCACCATCATTGGTTTTGTCACTGGAGTTTTAATCAACTGATTCGAAACACCTACAACTTGGATAGTATGTCCCGAGATGGGTAGGTTTGGGATTTCCACAGTTCTCAATGTGGAACAGGCAGCACCAGTGTCTACAAGGAATGTAACAACATTACCTTCAACTTCTCCATCAACAAAAGGACCACACTGATCGACCTGTAAGGATGCTCCAAGAACGCACTCCTCCTCCTCCCTCAGGCACCGTCATTAAGATGGATCTGGTTCACTCTCCTGGCACTGCAACCAGTATTGGGAAACCATTTGTACATTTTGATTATTACCAATCTGTTCTCCCGTATGGAAACCTACATTCGCACTGCATCTGTGTACTTGAGCATTCACATCATTCTGCATCGGGGCTTGTGGTATTTGTACTTGAGTAACTATCTGTTGTTTCTGCTGTTGACTTCTGTTCACCTCATTCTGCGTTTGTTAATTGAAATTCGGTTTCATTCCATTGTTTTCTAAGAAAACCCTACACTTGCATTTCCAATGTCCCAACTTGCTGCAAGCATGTCAAAGATATTTCTTTTTCATTTCATACTTATTACCTTTACCTCTACCCTTTTCTTGAGTAAGAACACCTCCATTCATCATACCACATCCCATGTTAGAAATTTGACCATTTTGAATATTTTGATTCTGACCTTTTCCCTGAAAACCAGCTTGAGAACAATCCACAAAAGTATCACCTTTCTTTGCTGTTTTCATTTGTGCCCACATTAATTTCTCTTTCAACTTATTGTGTCTGGATTCAATATCATCACTAAAATATTTTGCATATTGTAGTATTTCATCTACACTTTTATTTTGCCAGCAAATTAAATGCTGTTCAATCATGTTACTAATTTCTGGTTTCAAACCAAACACAAGCTTGTATAAAAAATGTTCCATATGTTTGTCAGTTATGCCCTCAAAACCACTATACTGTTTAAACACCGGTAAAAGCCTCTCATAATAAGCATGTACTGATTCTTTCGTCTCTTGAGTCGTTCTATCAAATTTTACCCAATCTTTCTCTTTTGGTGAAATCTTTCCCTTCAAATAGGTAATTAATTGATTATACTTTTTCATCACTTCATCTGACGGTGCTCCAGTCTTTGCCTCTCTGGGATATTCCTCTTTTGGCCAATCTATTGCATTTTGGCACTGAGTCCACAAATCAGCTCTAACCACAATATCAAACAACCCATCCACATCTTTCAACAAAACGTTTGAAATCTTTACTAATTTCTCTACTTGTTTGTACCATTCGACTGGGAAATTCATTTGTGAAAGATAGTATATCCTGTCTTGATCACGGAACCTGAACATATCCACACTCCTGGTACCTCTCTCATTGGATATATAATTTCAGTCGTTGTTGTCCCTGTCCCTGTTTCCCTCACAAGATACATAGATGATGCTCGTTTATTTAAAAGCATTTCTTCTTTCTTTTTAGCCCATCTGCCTTTCCAACGTTCCAATTCACCCCATCGTTTCAATGTATTAATTAATCCCTTAATCTGGAACCGTTTACCAGAAGCAATCAAACTCTCCAAATCTTTATCACTAAATCCAATCTATATGTCTTTTGCACAGCCTTTGATTTATTAATGTCAACTCCATACGTTTGTGCAATCTCAGCAAACCTCTCATGAAGATTCTTCGCTCTCATCGTAATATTTTTACACAAAAACAACAATTCTTCTTCCTGATATTTGCTCAATCTCTAACGGGGCTATTGTACCTAGAATCATTTCTTCTAAATCTGCTCACATCTATGCCCGTATTCACTTTATTAGACACCATCCCTCTAATCCATCCATTTAATTCTTTGGGTGATGGTCCTACTGAACCCCCTGAAGTAGGTGTCACTTCTCTCACAATCTTCCAGGTTCTATCTATACATTTCACTTTGGGGTTTCCACTGATCTCTCTGTAATATCAATCAATGTTCCTATCTCACTTGCTTCAACACCATTATTAACCCTATCATTATTAACAGGTACTGTCAAAGCATGCACTTGTGAAATATTTTGACCCTCGCTATACAATGGAACTATGGGACCAACTGTCACTGATAAAGCTTCTGCATTTAAATTCAATCGAGTAATCCTTTGTGTCAAATCATCTTTTTCCTTACTTATTACATTTGTACTCCTCACTTGCGAAGACAGAGGAACCTCAATTTGAATCAAGGGAGCATTTGGAGTAGCTCTTGCCTGCTCTTCCTGATATGGTGGAGGTCTCACCTAATAACTCATCATCAATTTCGTTTGGATCTGGAGCTGTACATTTCACATTTTTCTTTTTCTCCTTGTACTTTCCTCCAGCCTGATCCTCTACTACAACAACCGGATATAAACCTTCACCTCTTTCAATCACATCTCTTCTTCATCTTTTCATCTGAGCATCCCATTTTGCCTCTGAATATCTACTCATAGTATTTCTATATTTGTTTGCAGATCTGTCTCTTTCTCTCTTATATGCTTCATGTTCCCATTCCTCAACTGCTGCATACTGCATAGGTCTAGGATTTGGTCTTAATTGATTAATCTCATAACTCAGGTTCTCTAAAATCCTCACATTAAAAGTACCATGTTCTGGAAATGCCATATTCCCACCTCCTTCTGCATACTTCACCTAATTCTCCAACCACGTACATGTATGATATCCTCATTCTAATGACATAAATGAAGCCGACGTACCATCAGGTGGCACAGGAATTCCCCCTCTAATAGGTATAGGCACATCCTTTCTAAATAAAGTTCTCATCAACGTCAGTCTAATTCTTCTGCTACACTAAAACTCACACAAACCAAGGGAAATCTTCCATATTTCCACTCACGCTATTCGTTCATGCTGCCCAATTCTAGTGAGACTCACACCAACCAACTAATAGTGACACAACACCCTTTTGTGACGGTTCATGCAAGCTGACCAATGCCAGTGCGGCTCTCTGTGACGTCAGTATAACTCCTACTGCTTACCCTCCCTTTACAAAGTATTTCGGCACCAGATTACAAACCTTTTTTAAAGGAAAACAAAATTAGAAACAACATAAAAAAACCTGCCTTGTCTGTCTCACTAAAAAAGAGATAGATCCAATCAGACAAAGAAATCTTTCGCAACTAGTGTAATATCGACCAGCGTTACTCCACCCTCAATCAAGTGAAAAGAAATTTCGGGACTTCTTCAGCTGCGCTTTCTAAAGGTACCCAAATAAATCTCCACTATGCTAACTTCAGAGTTCCCTATGCAATATTAACAATCTCTTTCGTTGCTTAATATCACACCAGCAGACAACGCAATACTTAGTGTATGCCATACTATTCCTTGCCCGTTAGGCTAATACCATCTTATGCCACTCCGTGCCCGTCTTTTCTTAAGGTCAATGACAGACCACTACATATAACAATAGTACGATATGTTAATAACCAAAATTATTATTTCTAACCTATTAATTTGCCAGTCTAATTAATAAAACCATCAGGTCTGCTACCAAAAACTGATCCAGTGTTCAGGAACTGACAAATTATATCATCTGGACCCAATTCAATACCCTACAGTCCCTTTCATGCTGGGTAAGTTTAAATCAAACTTACCAATTGGTTCACCTTATTTATCCTTTTCTTTGGCGATTAAATCTTTATTTAGTTAATCAGGGTTTGGGAAAATAATATTAGAATCTCTAAAATATCACTGTAAAATAATCTCTTCATATAACTAATTCAATAACACTAATAATGACAAACTCATTGAGAGTTAAAAATGCTTTATCTAAAATAATGTGATTGCTCATCAAGTACAATACAGCTCGATTCGTAGATCATCACATAAAAGAAACATTAGCAAATAAACAGCAATTGTACATCTCAAATGTCAGAGCAATGAGTGAGTGGATAGGCATAGAGACAAAAGGATAAAGACATTTGCAAATAAAATGCATGCACATTCAAAATATCATACTAACCGATCTCACAAGGTTCTAGAAATCTGAAGAGCTACACTCTGGCCATGAGAGTGAACTGGGCACCTCAAGAAGAGTTGAGGAGCAAAGTCAAAGAGTCAGGGTCAGCAGAACAACAGCCAGCCCATCGAATTTAGGAAACAGCAACACAGCTTTCTCCTCTCACAAAGTAAGAAAAACACGCTCTAAAACCCACCTCCTTACTACTAATAGTTATACTCTAAATTCACTAAAGGTCCAACCCTCATTGTGTCATCTCTCATGAATGTGTGCATAGTGATTGGTCCAAAACAAGGGGTGTTTAATCACACCACTCTCGATGTGCCTAACTTTATAATGTCCTGTTGTTCTAACTTTGCACACTGTAATCACTTCTAACAGAGGAAACTCAAGTATCGAGCTTCCGTATTTTGCACGTCTCTCCATCTTACTCATGTAACATTTTGTATTACAAATGTCCTCATGCTCGGCAAGGAAGTCTCAATTTTTTTTATCTCTTTCCTCTCTGCAGACCCTTTGCCATCATCAGGAACTTACGAAGGATAGATCACAGTCTTGCACTGTTAGTCTTTCACGTCTTTTGATTATTAATTTACACACTGAGGAGTTCAATCCGAGCAGGTTTTATTTTGCGAAAATTCTGCCCCATCACTTGTATCCTGTCAGAAGGTGGATGTAAGAATTGGGATGCATCAACATATATCTTGCTGTTGAATGCTATATATGGCAAAGCTATTTCCACCAGGGATAAAAATATTTGCCTGGCTACTGTTGGAGCCTCATGTTTCAAGAAGTCTTAATAGTTTGGCAGTTATCAAGTACATGAATATTAGAGGATACACAGGCATGCAGTGAATAATTATTGAAGCAGAGACGGTGCCTGTTCTTATCTCTGTACCTGGCTGTGAATAGCAGTAGTTAGAGGAACACTGGTATGCACTAATCCAATAGGGATGAACATTAAGGTGACCAGGCTGAAGGTTAGTGTCTGACTGACAGGAACCAATGTCTGCAAACCCCAACTATTGAATTCACATGAGCAGTGTTTAGCATTTCCCAGTACTAAAACTGTGTTGCCCAATAACCTAGTTCTGCAAGACCTATTTAAAGCCCAAGATAAAGAATCAGATAAGCCTAATGCCCATAAATTGATAATTAACTTTTTGCTGCAATGTTCAGAACCTGATGGATACATTTTTACAAAATAAGGAGCTCTGATACCTATGGAAAGGTTGTGCAATTTAAACATCAAAATAAATAAATAAGTCTGATAAAACTCTATCTTTTGGCCTTCAGTAAACCCCTTGTTTCATTCAGATGTTGTCTGTCTTCTCACCTTCTCACCCGTAGCTCCCATTGGATTACTGACAGAATATGAATGTGTACAGTTGCGAAACACAAAAATATCGCAAAATAAATATCGTTAACAAAAATATCACCTTCTTATTGTTTTTTTGTATACATTTTTATTGCCATTTGAGTACATCTTATCACATTGATATACTATTTCCAAACCCCCCAACCATCGTGTTCTAATTCAACAATCACAGAGGACAATATGCTTTGAAATATAATCACCTTCTTCTAGTTAACTAATAAAACCACAAATATCAAGAACACAACTATCATTGTTCATAATATCGATTTTTACTTTTATCGAAAACACAAGTATCTGAAACAAAAATGTCATCACCTGTAAATAAACATGTAATATGTGCAAAGTGTCAATTCACACGATATCAACTATAATAAAATTCCAAAATAATTACATTATCATTAATAAACATAAAAAGGCTCTTTTACATAAAACAGTTAATTAAAATAATCATAAAACATTGTATACACATGTTTGAATTAAAAATAAATATATTGCATCACCAAAATAATTATAATTCACTCCAATAAATTATATAACTAAATTCATATCAATATAAGCAAAAACAAATTTGCATTAATCAAAAACATTTGCCCAACAATCTAAATACATATATATATAGAGAGAGAGAGATATTGATATCTATCTATATATCTATCTATCTATCTATCTATCTATCTATCTATCTATCTATCTATCTATCTATCTATCTATCTATCTATCTATCTATATATCTATCTATCTATCTATCTATCTATGTCTATGTATACCAAAGGTTAGAGATGTTATTGTTAGGGAAACATTATCTATTCTTGCCATACAAATCATATTTAAACTTCACAAACAGATTTTACACACCACCTTCTATTTACTATGTCACGCAGCTACGTACACCATGTTCTCACCTCACTTACTACATGAACTATAACTTCTTATATTGGGGTTCTATTTTCACTATGAGATACGTCCCCATGAACACACTCTATATTTACCACCCCTATTTGTTTGGGGGATTTTCCTTGTATTAGATGGGGTCTCATTGCACCCTGTTTGCATCCTGTGTCTAATAACACAGGTACTGGTTGGCTGTTTACTCTCATGAGACAGTGATAGGGTGTCGGGGAACCTGGGCTTGTGTACACTGAGGTTTTAGCCAGTCCTATTTCCATGGGTTCTACCTTTTGAGAACAATGTCTGGTTTGTGCCCTAATGCTCCGCAATTGAAACACCGTGGTAAATTTGATCCCCAGCCAATTCCTAGGGGAGAGTGATGGTATTGACCTTCCTATGTGTCCCTGATCCAGTTGGTTTTGCAGGGCCACCCGTTCTTACCCGCCTGCTAATATCTTCTCGCTCTCCTCTGGACTCTTGAGCTTGATTAGAAGCAAAAGCAATCTCCATAGTTGTTTCAAGGGTTAAACGGCTCTGTTGTTTGACCCTTTTTTGTATCGGGGGATGTAAAGAGGAGAGAAATTTTCCAAATTAATGTTCTCTAAAATCTCTTCTTTGGTCGCACTCTCAGGCTTTAGCCATCTATCCGCCATGTCCTTTACTCTACAATACAAGGCTCTAGGAGTTTCTTGCCTCTCATTAATTTGATGTAGCCTTATTCAGTAAGTCTTATCTTCTATGTAGAGGCACTCGAATCTACTCTTGTCCTCTATGTAGTGGTGCCGCAGGGGTTAACTACTTGGTAAGCAGTTTGTAAGTCCCCAGTTAGCGGAGGCTACGAAATATTGTACCCATCGATCTTCGGGCCAGCGTGCTGCTTGACCTAAATGTTCAAAGTTGATTAACAAAACAAATCTGGGTCTTCTCTTGTAGCATACTTCTGGAACACTATGGAAGGCAAAGAGTTTTCACATTTTTGTTGCACTACGGCTTCTGCCAACGTATTAAGTGCAGTGTCTTGTGACTGTTAAACATTATCGATATGCTCGGCTTGATTCTGTTCAGCTTTCTAGAATGATTCATGGTCTTCAGTAGCCACATTCATACATTTTTCCAAAGTTTTTTCCATTCATTGTTCTCTTTTGGACAATTTTGCCCCAAGACCCTCCATTTCCCCCAGTGCCCCTTCTGACACCATCTTATAGAAGGGTGGACGAGAATATGGCTTCAGAGGCTTTTCTGTTTTTTTAATGTTGACTTTTATTAAGTACACAGTGGGAAATGAGAGAAAATAAATAATTTCATAAAGACCGAATGTAAAGTCCCACTCTGTCTTATTATATAACCAGTTATTCTATGTGGTATGGGTGTGCGATACTCTTTTAACCTAGTGTTTTCCTATTTCTTCTCTTCATAGGTCTCCTTGGTTGGTCACCACCAGCAATCTCGGCGAAAGCAGGAAAACACAGTGGTAAATTAAAAGATGGGCAGATTTTCTCCCCTATTCCTTCATCTGTCTTCCTTCCACAAACGTTCACTTATATGGGAAGTCCGTCACCAGCCACACATGAAAGAGGGTTACTTGAGTCGAATGCAAAGTTTCCCTCTTACTTTCGACACTAGGATTGATAGTGTGGTAGGGCCAGCGGAGGAAAAAGAAATACACAAACTCAGGATTTGGGCAGCTAGATAATCCCCTTCCCTTATACCAGGTTCCTTGTATCACATCAATAGAAAGCTTTTACTCCTTTGCTTACCAGTGCTCTCTCTCACCTCCGGCCTATAGATGAACTCTGTCATTAGTACACAGGAAAAGGAAGGTAACACAGTAAAGGGGACAAAATAAGTAATGGCACTATTATAAGTTAATGATATATTGGCTTTGGTGAGGCGCGTTCTCGAGACACTCAACTGAGTAGCCACAACTCTCTTAAGTTGTGGCGTGCTGAAATGCGAAGGCTGGCGGTATCTACAAATCTTCACTCCACTCTTCTGACTCTTCGCTCTTGTCTTTCTCCTCGCCTGGTAGCATTTTGTCTGTTTCCGTTCGGAGTACTTTGTTGTTGTTGCGTCAGTTCCTTTGGATCTCCTCTCCTCCCTCTCCCCCCCCGTAATTGGCATGTATTCAGGGACAGCCTCCTTTTTGTCATTCTTCTCTTTTAGTCCGTTCCTTTCCACCTACTCCTAGAAAGTAGAGTCCTTCCTTACTTTCTGGGATCCTCTGGATGACACCAGCCCCATCTCCTATCTTACACTTTGTTTTCCAGATGCCACCAGCATGGATCAAGTATCTCCAAGGGAACCGAATTCACTCTTCCAGGTATGTGCAGAGGACAGTTTGGCCCCTTTCCACACATATTATCAAACACACTGCAAAAAATTGCATACAAAATAACTCTGACAATCGATATTACCTGCAACAATATTTTCAAAATCAATATTTTTTATAATGATATTAAAAACAACACTTAATGACATTTCTGTAATCTCAATATTCTTAACACAATATTTTTGTATCACAATATTTAGTATGCAATATTGTGTCCAAACATCGCTCCAACTAGCTTGATCAGAGCTCATGGAAACCTGTTGCTTGCTAGCCTGGATCCCCTAAGAACTGGTGAAAGAAACGCTCTGAAGAAGTTCTGCAAAGAATAACTGACTGACAGAATTGATCCAACACACCTATGACCTCGCATCAGCCATTGAGAGCCAAATGGTTCCACTTGGAACATATTGTTGTTCTTCTACCCTCTTTACTGCAATGACGTGACCAGTGTATCTGACCTCTAAAAGCATTTCTAGGGAAAATCCTAAGACTCTCTATGCTGGTAGCTCTTTCAATGGGGCAAACTTCAAAGCCGATCCCACTGTTATACATTTATGCAATAGTCTAAATTTGGCCTTAGTTCTGCAAAAATACCCACACTGATAAGATATATTCCTTTTGATGTTTTTCTTCATTTCTTATCTGACTACAGTGGTTTTCTTAGCCGTTCATGATAAGTGTTGCCCACATAGGCACTTTTGCAATGTTTAAAGCTCATTTACTCCAATTTCCCTTTACCTATTTTCTATTCACTTTCTGTGGTCGCTAGCTGATTCGTATTTTATTAACTTAGTTTGAATCTTAGATTCTTCATTTGCTTACAAGTATTGACTATTTCAGTTATTGATCATTGCTCTTCTTACCCAAAGGTGAGACGTTAAGATAGGGCCAGATGTACTAAGACTTTTTGTGGTCTCAAAGGGCCCGATTCGCAAAATGGTATGATTTTCTACTAGAAATGGCTCTTTAGGTAGGTACCAAATCCAAATTACCACTGAGTAACACGTTACCCAATCACAATTTGGGTTTCCGACTACATACTGTTTAGGGGGTCCCTTCCAAATACTGTTTCGGAATGGGATTTATTAATGTTTTTTCTCCAAAAACTGGTTGCAAAACATCAACATTTTATTGACTACTGAAATGTAGTGGTAAACCATTTACAAATGAGAAGTGATCCCTTACCCTTACCCTCTGTGAATGTTGATATAACATTGTTAAAGAGTAGGCAGTGGTTTCATGTTTCTTTAAATGCATCCCTTTTTCTTTTAAGGAAAGGAGGATGAAAAATAATGTATTGCTCAATTTAAAAGCAATTGCAGACATGGTGGTCTGCTGACCTCAGCAGGCCACCATCCCTGTGGTGGTGTGAATCATAGTGCCTCACAATTAGCAACCTGCCTCATTAATTTTCATGAGGTAGGTCAAATTGCTCTCGAATTACAATTCAGTATTTTGCAAACCAGTCTATTAGTGCATAGGTCAGTTTGCACAATACTGTAAATTGCTATCAGTATTTTGCGACCAGTGCTTAGTTCATCCGGCCCTTTGTGTTCACCTACATGAGTGATGGAACATGGAACCCTGCCACCTGTATATTACCTGTGGGATTCTTACGCCTTCAACAATAATATGTTACACATTATAATACTGAAGTGTGGGATTTGTGCAAGTGTGCTGTAAGTCCAAATGTGAGAGGTGAATCAATTCCTTACACTAAATAAATTGCATTTTAAATAGTGTTTATGTTTGGATACAGTAGCTTTATGTGTGTACACTTCTTTAAAATATGTTTCATTTATTGATTTGCATTTAATGCAGATCTCTAAACACATGAGATATTATGAAATGTATATTTTGTATTGCGCAGCAATTGTTTGGAAACATTCTGTACATGTAGAACATATATTTGTGCAAGGCAGGCAATTCTGCCCCAGCTTGTCAATCTATATGGGTGTTATAAAGAACAATATCTACTCAATTATAAGATTCTGTATCATAATATTTGAGAATGTTCTATGAGATGTTACTTCATTATTTTATTTTCACTATTAACAAAATGTATTACAGCAAGAATCGCATATAATTTGTATAGTATGTACTCTACGGTGTAAACATTCAAATCAACCAGACAGAAACTTTTTGCAAATCTTTTCAATACACACATATCATAATAATCAGAATACAAATTAATATTACCCATGATATCAATTTATCCAGCCATTCTCAAAATGATCACTGTGTGCATAATACTGTAAGGAAAAGGCAAACACAGAACAAGCAGACCTTTGAGGCCAACATCTGTAAATATTCTACTTGGCTGCTGTGGATAAAAGAGATTGGCGTGCACAGATTTCCTTACAAAGTGTTGATACACGTGTAGGTGGAAATCCCGTGACATGAAAAAGAATGTACAAGCAGCTCAGCACAGTGCAGGCGAAAGAGGGGGGAATGAGACTAACAACCTCACCTCATCGACTTTGGATAGTGATGCTCATGTAGTAGGACATTAGGTCAAGGTCAAAAAGTATGTGCTCATTGTCCAAAGTTACATTACATTTACCAGGAGGAAAACTGAACTAAGCCAACAGAAGTTAGATTAATAAACATCTCCCTCTGTACTGTTTTTATTCCACAACCATTACTTGGTAGCATCAGGCTTAGTTTGCTCAGGTGCGCTCCAGTCCTGGCCTAAAGGCAGATCCATGTCAGGTGATGGCGTTGATAATAGACAGCTAGATTTTCCAGTGTTTGCAGCTCTAATCTGATGCTAGTGGTGGGAAACGCACCACAGATGTTTTTGATCCTCCCAAAGACCTATTGCTACAAATTCTATACAACTCCCACTGAACAGTAATCCCTAGTTTTATTCTTGCATTTTTACTTTCAGTTATATTTTTTTGCAGAAAATATCATGTGGCAACGGGAAAGAAATATCAGGCACTGTAACAGCCTCTGTTATGTACATGGTAATCAAAGGGGGTGGGGAAAAACAACGCCTTGTGGTTGCTTACGAGATTTTACCTATCATTCAATATATGTACTTATTACAGCCTCTTATATTACCTCCTTAAAATTAAATTTAAATACTCCTTTACAAGACCAACCATCAGAACATGGTGAAAGAGCAGATCGTCTTCTGGTTTCAACATTTATTTTTTGTTGCTGAAATACAGGAGAACGCTACAATACAATTGCCTCTGAGTCTGAACCAATCTTTTTCAACACTACACAAATTTTGACAACAGCATCAGCTGTGTAGGAGACCTCATGTCATAATTTCTATAATTTTTTTAAAATATATTTTTATTCGCAATTAGACATGTGCTCAAAATGAAAATAAAATCAATACAATCAGAGAAACACAGTAGAAAGGCACTCCCTTTAGCATATCAAGAATATCATGAAAATAACAATACCCGCATTTCCTACAAAACATTATGTATGCTCAAACTCAATACTGCTCATCAATACAGTACTACTGCACTGCGTAATTCCCAGTAGATATCAGCATTTTTATAATAATCAAATTATATGATAGCTCCATTCCAGTGGGGGGTAAATGAGCATCCATTGTGTCAAATGGTTCTTCCCTTCTGGTTGCCCATAGCCATGTCCTTGTTGCCTACAGTACCTTCTTCTGTACATAATAATCAAGTAATGTGAACACAACACATTGTACCAGTTCCATAGAAAAATCCGAATAAACAAACCTATAACAACTTCTAAACCCAAACCACCAGAGGGTCGCCCACCTAAACTTATGCCTTTAGTGTAAAGCATCCAATCAAAGGTCGGCAGAAGGGGGGTAGGAGAGGAAAACAGAAAAAAGAAAGAAAGAGACACAGGGTCTCAATACCTAACGGAACATCTGTAGCTATCCCCCAGCGGTTTACGTCGTTTCGTAACCCTATCGTCTCTTAACATGGCTTGTTCCTCCGCTCTGACCCAGCGGGTGACATCATCCTCCCAGGTCCTTACTAGCGGTGCATGCAGTGATTTCCACCCAAGAGCTATCCGTCTCCTAGCAACGATGAGAGCCAGATCTATAAACCTGTGCCCCAATTTTTGCGGCTTAGGTCTCGGAAATAATCCCAGTAGACAAATCTCTGGGGAGCACGCCAGGGATCTAGAGAAGACCCTATTAAGCGTATCTACAACAGTAGACCAGTAACCTACCAGCTGCCCACAGAACCAGATCATATGATCAAAATCTGCGTCCAATTTAGAGTATCTGGTGCAGGCCTGATCCTCCCTGCAATCTACCATGTTTAACCTATGTGGGGTAAGGTATTGTATTTGTATGCGGTATTTGTAGACCGTGGCTATCACCCAACGGGTATCTTGGCGCTATAGTACGTGAATCATCGTCAGACAGTGGAGGAGGGTAACGGGAGTATGTTAAGCAGGACAATTACAGAGCTATCAAGCTCTAGGGAACAGCCATGTTTTGATCCTCTTCCTAAACTACAGAAGATCATGGGACTGTCTAAATTCCAAAGGGAGGCTGTTCCAGAGTTTGGCAGCAGCCAAACTGAACGCCCTACCTCCTGACTTGACTCTTCGAATTTTCGGGACTTCACCAAACAAGCGGAGACACCTTGTTGGAGTATACCATGTGAAGGTCTCTTGGAGAGGTATGGGTCCAAAGCCGTGAAGGGCGTTGAAGACCAAGCATAGAGACTTAAACTGAACCCTCTGCATTATTGGCAACCAGTGAAGCTCTGCAAGGGCCAATGAGCCTGACGAGCGTCGTGGTTTCATCAGTGCCAATTTGGCCGCCACAGTTTGGACTCTTTGAAGGCGTTCAATCAAAAGTTTAGGGGCCTCCAACAGTAGGACGTTACAGTAGTCCAGTATACTGAGGATAATACTACCAACGACCAGCGCTCTGGCCGTCTTTGGTAGCCACGGGAAGATCTTCCTCAGAGCTCTAATCAGGGAGAAGCAATTCCCCACCACCTTGTTTACATGCGTTTCCAGAGTTAAGTTAGCATCAAGCATGACTCCCAGATTACGTACTGCTTTAGAGTAGAAGTAGTTGAAGAGGGCCAAAAATTGTCAGGAAAAGGGGGAGGGACCCTCCCTACTGCGCAATATAAGACTTCAGTCTTATCTGAATTGAATTGAAGTGAGTTGGCTCTTAGCCAGTGGGCATTATCCTGAATGCAGTCATGAAATGTTGCCAAAGGAATCAACTGATTTCCCTCTAGGGAGAAGAAGAGTTGGGTGTCGTCGGCATAGTTCACCAATTTCACACCGTGCGCCTTTATAATTTCAATCAAGGGTCTCATATAAATATTTTAAATATTAAATTGTATTAATTTAAAAGCTGCATTTCGGGATACCTTTTTTGGACCGCCAAAGATCTTTTCCCACTCCTTCTTAGTCAATTGTCTATTTAACGCGGTCTCCCATCTTTCCAACAAGCCAGTCAGGGAAGGAGGTGTTAGTTCCCTTATTGCCAAGTACAACCATTTCACTAAGTGTCCCGCTGAGCCGAGCGTCAATAGCGCCTGTAAGGCAGGATGGGTGCCTGGTTCATTCTCCTCTATGCCCCATAGTTCTGTCATCGCCCCTCGGATTTTGTGGTAGTTTAAAAACTGTCCTGGTGGGAGTTCATGGTACTCTAAAAACTCGGCCGATGGCAACAGTTCACCATCCCTGAAACAGTCCCCAACTGTCTGTATGCCCACCTCCTCCCATCCCACCAGTTGCCTGCCAGTAAGGGGTGGACATCTACCCGCCTGAGAGACACCCGTGATTGGTATGCTGGATGCATAACGCAACGTTTCCTTAGAACGTGCTGCACACCTATCCCAACAGGTCACCGCCACGGAAAGCAAGGCCCCCACATTGGTAAGTTTCTGGCGACGATTAAGCAACCTAGGGAACAGTAACATGCGTAGAGCGTCTGGGGAAAGCAATGATGTAGATAGGTCTCTCCCATCCAACCATCTAGCAAGCCACTAGAGCTGGGCCGCCAGATAGTAACCCTCGAAATCCGGGGCCCCCAGCCCCCCGTTCGCCAACGGGAGCCGCATGGTCTGCAGCGACACCCTATTCCGGCCACCATCCCACACCAAATCTCGCAATATCCCATCAAGATTTCTGAACCATTGTTTGGGCACCACAACAGGCAGGTTGACAAAATAATACAAAAGTCGTGGCAGTATAGCCATTTTGGACAGAGCTATCCTAGCCATGACCGGAAGTTTGAGCATCCGCCAGAATGCCACATTCGTCGGAAGGGATCTCAGGGCCCCCCCCCAGATTATCATCAAAAAGATCAGTTTGTGAATGATAAATTCATGTCTCCAGGTATCTAAAGGAGACTGGCGTCCATTCTAGGCCAGGTGGAAAGTCCCGTGGCCGCAGAAGTGCGGGCTGCAGTGGGAACACAGAAGTCTTCTGCCTGTTCACACGCAGACCCGAGAGTTCTGCAAATTCGTCAAATAGGCGCATCACAGTATGTATCCCATTGAGACCATCCCGCAGATATATCAACACATCATCTGCATAAAGCGATATTATGTGTTCAGCCCCATCAAGAGGGATCTTCAGACCACGCCCTTCCTGTCGAAATTGTGCCGCTAGTGGTTCCATCACTAGTGTGAAAATCAGGGGTGCCAAAGGACACCCCTATCGAGTGCCTCCATGGATGAAATACGGGGTCAATATTACATGGCCAGTACGCACACGGGCCATAGGCCCTGCATATAAGAGGTGGATCCACTTCCCCTCCCCCAGCTGCATCTTACCCATCACTGCTAGTAGAAAATCCCATCGCAACGAATCAAACGCTTTTTCTAAATCAATCGCTACCACAACAGTATCAGGGAAATGTCGGGGTGTAACATGACGTGATAGAGCCGCCAAAGGTTGCCAGACGTGGATTGTGTGGGGATAAAGCCGTTCTGGTCTTCATGAACCAGACGCCTCATGTGGGGCAAAAGCCTAGTCACCAGCGCCTTACTCAGGATCTTGAAATCCATATTCAACATGGATAATGGTCAAAACTCAGTCAAATGAGCATGTATGTTCTTGGTTTTTGGCAGTGGGATCACCAATGCCTCTCTAATTGTAGGCAGTAGTTGCTATTCCTGAAATGCAATGGCGTACACCTGTTCTAATTTTAGGGCAAGAATATCAATGAAAGTAGCCTAAAACTTGGCCGGGAGGCCATCAGGTCCCGGTGTTTTTCCTCTAGCCATATCTCTGACTGCCGCTCTAACTTTTCCCGCTTTAACTGGGAGCGCCAATTCGTCTCCATACTTGCGTTCTAAACTGGCCAGCTCCAAGCCCTCAAGATAAATAAGTACGTTCTCTTCCAGAGTCACCCCCGGCGACCCATACAGCGTCTCATAATATGTTCGTAATGCAGTGTTGATAGCCTTGGGGGAGGAAAGGATCCGGTCTTGACCGACTGTTACACTGGGAATACACTTAATCAGCCAGACCAGCAATCGCCCAGCCTTACCACCCTCCATATGTTGGCGTGATCGATAGGCTTTGAGATCAAATGCCCGCAATCTGTCCCATGTAGCGTTATAGAGGCTTTTCACGTCTGCCCGCTTACCCTGCAATCCAGACCCACCAGCAATCTCTCCATCCAGGGTCAAAATTAGTTTTTCTAAGTCCTCCAATTCCTGGGTCCCCATCCTCCTGAGTCCCACCTTCTGTCCCAAACAGTGTACCCACACTACCACCTTGAACGCTTCCCATTCCATCAACGGGGAGCTGGCCGTCCCCTGATTCTATGTAAAATAGTGCACCAGCTCTACAGACAGCAGCTGTCGTAAACCATCGTCCTCTAATAGCCCTGGGTCTAATCTCCACAAGGGGATGGGGGTCTTTTCGAGTGTGGGCGTAAATCACATGAGTAGGGGGCTATGATCCGACAAAGACCTACCCAAGTATTCAGCTCCCGTTAACATATCCGACAATGCAGCCGAGCAGAAGGATATATCCAACCTGGTGTGTAAGTCATACAAGTGCGAATAATAGGAATATTCTCTGCGTTGTGAATTCTGCAGTCTCCAAGTATCCAACAAATCCCACCCCATCGCCCAGCTCCTAAGGCCCCTCGCCGCATCAGCGGCGAACGTACCCTTCAGTGGAGGGGTCGATCGATCCCACCCTACATCATACACACAATTGAAGTCTCCCCCCACCACCAAGTTTTCATTGGAGATTCCAGACATTTTACCAGATAAACGTTCAAGGAAGGGGAGTTGCTCCCGGTTAGGTGCATACACACAACACATCGAGATCTCCTTCCCATTCAACGTACCTGAGATTATCACAAACCTCCCATCTGTGTCAACTATTTTCTTAGTAAGCGAAAATTGAAGCCCGGGGCGAATTTAGATTTTTCACAGCCTGGTGGGCAGAAAATCTGGATGTTATTAAAGACACGGAGGCTAAGATTATGCAAATCTCCTTTATTGCGCAGTTCACAGCAGCAACAATGAAGAGAACTAGAACTTCTAAACATTCCAACATAGTATATAGTCCATGTACAGGAAATCTTCTCCCTTCTTTGTGCGAACAAGATAACTTTAAAATTCTTCTTTGAAACCTTAAAGAAGACGTCCATAAAGTCTTTGAAATATTTAATCTGCAAAACAAAGATCATCAATTAGCTATCCCAGGGTCGGAATGATAGAGGAGGGATAATCTTAGCCTTCGTGTCTTTAATAAAATCCAGATTTTCTGCCCACCAGGCTGTGAAAAATCTAAATTTTATGGCATGACACGGAGGCCAATATTATGCAAGTTTAAAGTGTGTTCAAAACATTATCAATAACATTTGAAAACTTATCTAAAAAAGGACGGCCATCCACAAGCCCTCAGGAGGACACCGCAAAGACTATATCGGCGCAAAGAAAAAGACAACTTAAAATTAACCCCGCTAAAGGTACAAAAAAGCAGAGGAGCTCCAACCCTACCCTCTTGACTTCACGCTTTGGCGGTGACAATGACAGTGCCTCGGGCACAATGGATGGGCAGTTCAAAGGCCCTAACCTTCCTATCTCCATCGACAGTGACGATGGACTAGAGGATGAGATCGACCTCTCCTATTCCTCAGACTTCAATTCTGAAGAGGAAGGCGAAATCACAGATACTTCAGGTGAGGCATCAGGGAGCTCAGGGTCTAAAATGGGAATCCTTCACCCCTTTGGGTAATATATGTTTGACCCTCTCCTCATTAAGCACCCCCTCTCTCCAGAATGGGTCCTGTCTCATCACATTGGAGAATACCTCTCCTTCTGGCTACGCAAAGAAATACCTAAAGAAGTCAGATCTCATCTTAGATCTGAATGTCCCCGCCCCTCCCTACCGGATAAGATAACTGTGACCCCCGATTTGGACAGTAAGGTAGTGGCATTCATTGCCAAAACTGGAAGAGACCCGAGAAAAGGACTTGACAAAGGACTTAAATCATGTCAAGATAGACTCTTAGACATTACGGGCCCTCTCACAAAAATCTTTGAATTAGCCGAAGGAGGTTATCTTAATAACACTCCCATAGACCCAAAGGAGCTGCGTCAATGGGTGCTGAGATTATCACAAACCTCCCATCTGTGTCAACTATTTTCTTAGTAAGCGAAAATTGAAGCCCGGGGCGAATCCATAGTAACACGCCTCTCGCAAAGGCTGAATAAGTGGTTGCAAACAGTTGTCCCCTCCACCTACGCCTGAGGTCATAATTTCTATAAATAGTACAGTTCGAAATAAAGAGAGTTGGCTTTATGTCAGCGTACTTCATGGCTTTCATGTGTTTTTTCATGTTTGACTGTGCTATTACGGGTCGTTGATGGAACCTATGGCATTTCAAGGATCGTTACATTATTCCATTTGTTTTCCCATTAGGTTTTGGTGATGGGGTATCAGGTAAGGATTTTGTTAGAGTGCTGATGTGACAAGAGAGTGCAAGTGTGGCCGGCACCGATCGCAGGTAGGCGGGCCATGAGGATGTGTGAGGTAGGGATGAGGATGCGGGAGGGGGGGGGGCGAGGGGAAGCGGCTAAGAAAATATTAAATGAAAAACCTAGCTTTTCTCCGCTTCCTTGCCCGTCCCTCCTCTGTAGTCCTCCCTTGCTGGGAGTCAGCCACAGGAAGCACACTCAGGCTCCGAGTCAGCCAATCACAACGCTACCTTGGCAGCGTTGTGGTTGGTATGAGCGCTGTTTTTTGGCGCTCAGGTGCTGACTGGAGGCCAGGGCATGTTCTCCGCGTAGCCTGCGATGCAGCCTGCATGGAGGACATGCGAAGTGTGCATGAATGTTCTGGGCAGCCTGAGAGGGCCGTCCAAACAGTAATTGTGCACTTTAGGAGGGTGCAACCACTCCTTCCCTGCCCCTGTCCCCTCATGCAAAGCTGTGGGCAGAAGTAGGAGAAAATAAAATGATAATAACTTGAGTTATTATCATTTTATTTTCTCTGCCTTTCACTGCAAAAAAAGCAGTGGGGCGATGCTCCTCTGCCTTAGGGAGCCACTGGGGAGAGTGAGTGTGTATATGTTTACATACTACCTTTGCTGACATGTTAGTGTTTCAATTGCTCATTCATGTTTTTTTTTTTTATGAAGTGCATGTTTTTGAATGTTCTAGCCTGTCTAAATACACAATGACATTTCCCCTTGTTCATTTGTTTTAGTTTGCAGTTATGATAACATGTTGTTGGTGTAAGCCCTTTGTCTATAGTGGCTACTGTGCAATATTTTTGAATGCTCACGATTTATAATGGAAATGTAATCCCCTGGCTCCTTTTCGTACCACTCTTTCTTGCAGTAGAAGTTGAACTTTTCTAATGCAGTCTGTTCAGCAATGAGGCTCTTTTCCCAGCATCTGCATTGGTGAAGCCCAAAATGTTTTCATTTCGGATTGTCTTTCAAGGACAACTAGGGGTAACACAAAGAAAATCAAGATGTAATGCTAATTTTACAGTGGCAAACCTGTTTTCCGATTCTGTACAAAGAAAAAAGCATTTTCTTCCTCAAAGTCCTTAAAGTATTTCATGAGGATTTAATCCCACCGGCCCTCAAACTCTTTAATGACTCTGACTGGACCATATTTAGACCTCGTGCTTTTCTCAATGTTTATTGGTTGCCTCTTTCTCACTTCCTACCTTTGTAGTCAAGCCTGCAAACTCACTCTAACTTCATCCACAAGTACACTATTTGGGCCAGTGAAGGCCATGTAATATACAACAGACTTACATAGACAAAATGCAAATTGATAATATGTGTTCATTGCATGTGACAACTCTAGAGTTTCAATAATCAAGCAGCATCATTAGAGAAGCTTGTAGCTTCTATTAGTCACTGGCCACCACATGGAAATGAACTTTGATAAAACAGCGTGTGTAAGTAAATATAGGAGATCTCATGCAGAGGAGCATCACTGCAAACTTACAAGAAATTAGGTGCCATTTTGGTGACTCAGATTAGGACCTAAAGAAACAGTGTGGATAGAGAGCAGTAAAGGGATACTTTAACCCGCAGGGAGTGGTATCCACCCTTGACGAAAATGACCACTAAGATTCCCTGACTGGAAAAAGGAATAATATTGTCCTTTGAGGGTCATCAACCAGATTTTTCAATTCCCATTTAGAATGGGCATAGGTCCATAACAACATATACCTGGGAAACAGCATAAAAAGTATCACTGATGCTACCAATATACCACCAGGGTTGAAAGTGTGTGTTATTTCACATACTTTACCCCTGGTATTAAGTTAATCACCATTGGTTATGCAGTCTCAGTGGTACCCTCGCCCAATTACGACTTTGGCGGTGCGGTGTCGGGTCTGCACTGCGAAAGCTGTGGTTGGACTGCCCGGCAGATTAGGAGTTTCCTCCTGTCTGGGGGGTTTCGTTTTTTACGTTTCCTCCGCTGTGCCCTGAAAATGGGCACCGCTATGCAAACGCCAAAAATTGTTCCTGCACGGTATGGACTGTAAAGTCCATGCTGTGCAGGAACTGGTATGCATGGACACAAGGGGGCACATGCTGTGCCCTGCTCTGTGCATCCACAGGACGTGAGGCACCAAGGGGCCCTGTAGGGCCTCCTTTGTTTCCTGTCTGCCACGGTTTTCATAGCGGTGAAACAGCCATGAAAACTGTGGCGGAGAGGAAACTTGTAATATGCTTGCCAGGACTGCGGCGGTCGCGCCAAGCATATTACTGCCTCCTGAAAGCCGCAACACCACCAGGGAATGGCGGTTCTTGGTGGCTGTGACGGAGCTGTGGCGGGCCGACCGCCATTGTCGTAATAGAGCGGTTGGGAGACTGCTACTTTGGCGCCACAACGAGTTTGGCGGGACTCGTAATCGGGGCCTAAGTGTTTTTCCTTTGTTCCCATGCCTATTGTACATAGAGATAGAAGTAGACATTTCAACATGTGCCTTTAACATGTGCCTTTAACAAGAGTACAACATTTTAAGAAAGAATAAACTGCTCAGTGAAAGCTTCCCAAGCTACAATATCTCTAACTAGTGGAGCAACATCATATTTCCATGGAAGGGCATGGTGGGGCACAGGAAGCATGGGGCCACCATGGAGTTGGGTGCCCATCGTCATTCACACACGTGTTCACACTCCTGCTCTGGCCCTGTTTGTCTCACCCTCAGTGTCACAGGACAGGAAACTAGCTACCACTTCCTGCCATAGCTCCACAATTGGTTTTCTGCGCAGACCCCTTGATTCTTCAGTCCGCAGTGCAACTCTTTCTGCTGCTGCCATGTTCCTACCTCTCTCCACCATCTACTGTGAGGTGGGACAGGTGGTGATTTCCAATGGTGCGCAATGTCTCTCTGAGCTACTCTCAGAGCCAGGTCTAGGAACCTATCGCCCATTTTTTTCTCTGACTGCCTACAGTCTAAGCAGGCATTACCAACAACCAAGGGTATGCTCCAAGTCTGTCACCACCTGTGCCCTAGAGCGCTCTATGACTGGGGAACCCCATACCATGATGTGAAAAATCTGCATCAGGCAGAGTGCACCGAGGGCAGCTCACATACGTGCACTGGAACATAAAGTTTACTCTATGTGGTATAAGATATGTACAATGCGAGTAGTTTAATTGGGTCCAAGGCACCATGCAACCACCGTACTGCTGCAACCAGTGCACCAAATGCCAGAAATTAAAAGTTCCTGGTTGGACAAAACTAAATTTCGTATCCTACGAGGTTGCTCCACTGCTTGGGTATATTACTCACCTCGGCTCAGTTCAAGGTTTTACTTCAACACAGTCACTTTTTTGCTCCGCAAAATCCTCCAGCTGGAAAAGGCTCATAGCTACAGTGAGACAGAGCTCCATAAGGCCAAATACCTTTAACGTGGGGTCTGGGTGAACCCATTTTCAGGACGGCAAAAAGCTCTGATCGGGATGAACCTTGTTTTTTAGCCTGCTTAGTGTGCAGCATCCCAGTGCAAGCCTCATTATCTTGTCGCTGTACTCCGGTAGTGGAAAAATAACTAAGTCCCACTTTTCTAAAAGTTATTTCTGGTCACTCCTGCAGTACCAGGCCCTCAGGACAGGCTTTTAAGTAACATGACTCTTTCTAGCCAGGGCTCCTGCAGGGTTTAATACTCTGCTCAGTTCAGCCCTTAAAACTGTCTGCTTTCAGTTTCATTGGAGAAGGCAAAAAGGAGGTCAGACACAAGACCTTTAGGGAGCAGATCGAGCCCTTTGGTGCCAATAGGAGTCAAGGAGTCTTCTTTCTTACAGCAGGACTTTCTTCTTTTGGTGTAGTCTTCCCAGATCCAGGAATGTGCTGAGACGGAAGTGGGAGGTGCCACTCTTCTACTGGGAACTAACTAGTGATTGGAGAACTGTTCTCGTCCAATCCTGTCTATTTTCATGCACATGCTACCACCTTTCACAACACTTTCACTTTGCTTCAGTATAAAAGATCCAAGAAGCCTTAAATGTAACATGGATAACACTTCTGCTAGGAGGGTAAATGGCTCTGTCTAAACAACTCCCCTATTTATATGAGATAATCTGCACACAGTCAGGGTCCAATCTTCTTCCTCTCCAACTGGAGTTGAAGCCTACCGGTCTAGGATGGCCTGAGACTGAACGAGAGCAGACCTGCCAGGCGTGTTTCCATCTGTAGTTCACAAGATGAAGTGCTAAAGTTGTCCTTCATTCTGCCAATTGTTCATATCCCCTCCAAGATGACTAATCAATGTTAAGGAAAAAGTGACCAGTTGTTGACAACGCCTCTGCTTTCCTAGACCCAGAGGACAGGCTACTGTCCTTTGAACAGTAGGGTTGTTAATTCCAGTAAGGAATAAGCAATGGCCTCAGGTGGAGAGATGAGAATTATATGTCAGGTTGGACTCAGACAGCGCCAAGTACAATTTTAGAAAGGTAATTTTTAATCTGATCACATCATTAAATTAGATTTTGAAAACAAAATGGAAAATAACTTTAATTCATTTTTCTAGCATTTTTCCAGATGGGGATTAAGGTTTCCACTTGACTTGAGCTTCTGTGACATTCTTGAGCCCTAGGCTAGCAAACGTATATTAAGAGCACTGAGTATTGTTGACATGTTTCTTAGTGTGTGAGACTTTACCCTCCTGAGGGTGGGGAGAAGAAAGATCAAGTACCTTGGCTGGCTACAGCGGTGAACTTTGGAGATCTGAATACCCCATGATGTGAAGACATGTCTGAGTTTCCAAAATACACACTTTTCTAGTGCAGAAAGAGTTCATATGATCTCAAATACATTGGAAAACATGTTGGCCAAAATGGGAACAGAACTGTAGAGCTACAAGCTATGTCCTCTATTTAACATATCATGCAGTCCCCTAAAAGCATATTCCGGGCTCAAAAGCAGCTACAGAGGTTGAAATACTCTAACCCCCCCCAATAAAAACTGCATCACAATTACTCAAAGTTGCATCATGACTTTTAAGCTGACCTGATTATTGTGGACAACTTTTTGATGTGAGACGTGCAACACACTGGTGATCTGAGGAGGTGGAGGAAGTGCGAGCTCTTCCATGTGTCTCCCATGTATGAACCTGCCTGATTCCTCCCCCGCCAGGACAATTCATTCTCCATGGTAGTGAGTGATCCTCTTCCTTCAGGCTGCAAGGGGGCGAGCAGAGGCGGTTGTTTGAGGAGACCAGTAGAGGGCGGTGATGGTTGAGTTAGAGGGCTGCATCTGGAGCCTCCATCAAGATCAACTGCCCCTCTGTCTCAGAAGTGGCCAGGTTCTCATGCTGCATCTATTACCTATTGGCCGTGGCCTCTCTCTGTCTGCTACCAGGGCATCCTTGACCTTTCCTCTCCACCATCAGCACCGCCATGTGCACCACCTGCATCGCAGATGCCGAGACACAGGGACATCGGGCGGCATAAGTCACTGGTAAGCTAGAGGGGTTGTGATGGCTGGGGGTGTGATGTGAGGTGAGGTGGCGTGCCTGGGGTTCTGGGTGGTAGTGGTGCTATGGTTGGGGAGCTAGGATTGGGGAAGGGTGTGGGTTTTCACAGCACTTGGAGGTGAGTGGCCTAATGGCCTGATGCAGCCTGGTACCACCCTAGCATAGGATCCTGGACTCTGGGCCCCCAAGGAATTGGGAGTAAAAAGTTCTCACATTGAACATGGACCAAACGAACTTCAACTGTGGGATCACCAACAATCAAGATAGCATAAACATGCAAACACCCTGACACTGGCAAGCAAAGGAAGATGCATAGTTTGTTATTAACCCAAGTGCACCTACACTTTAACAAGCCCAAAAGCTCCAGATCCTCAAGAAAGTCTGTAGGGCAAAGAATGTGCAGTAAAACAAGTCCTGCAACATTGGAGTGGACAATCGCAGCATCAGAGGGGTTAACTGGTAAAGGGCATTTCAGAATATTTCACACAATTCCCCACTTTAAACATTTTAATCTGATATTCTACTGGGCAGTAATTCCTGACAAGAAATGTAACAACGGTTGCTGAGTCAATGGCAACAGAGACAAGAATGACGATAAAGCACTTAGGATTACATGTACATAGTTTTTTCCATGTTGCAAATGGCCCATATTGCAGCATTGGGTCGTTCGTGACCGGAAAGAGCCTTTTTCTATGTACAAAGGTCCATTTTGCAATTCGGTAATCTATTACCAAATTGCAAAATGGGTTAGCGATCTGGTATTAGGAAGGGCGTGTTAAGGGTGTCCCTTCCTAATAGCAACTCGCAGTGGTATGTAAGAATGTTTTGCAATTGAAATGCGGTCGAAAAACATTCACATTTTAGCACCAACTTGAAGTTGGTGGTAGCCCCTTCCCGTTTGTGAAAGTATGCGAAAACATTTTTTTAAGAGCAGGCAGTTGTCCCACAGACCACTGCCTACTCTTAAAAAATGAAAAGAAAACTTTTCCTTTTTGGTTTTGAAACACATTCTTTGTTCCTTTAAGGAAAATGGGATGCATTTAAAAAATAAATAGTTTATTTATTTTAGGCAAACACAGACATGGTGGTGTGCTATCCTTATGAGGCCACCATCCCTGTGTTTTTAGAAATTCCCAATGGGTTGCAAATTTGCAAACTACCTCATGAATATTAATGAGGTAGGACAGTTCCATTAAGGAATCGTTATATTTGTCAAAGACACGTTAGTGCATAGGTGCTTGCAATTACCTAATAGCGAATCATAAAAATTTGCTATTAGGGATTAGCAAATTGAAACTTACATACCTGTGGTCCTTAATGATCTAAATCCCCAAATCGTCAGTGTTAAAAGCCCGAAAGATTTGATCCAGCTTCATCTTTCCCCACAAAGGGTAAGCTCAATCAAGCTAAGCCCTATGACCTACCGACAGTCGTCACCTCAATTGTTACCAGACCCCACTCAGGGCTCAACTGTAAACAAGATTACTTGAGAAGAAGTCCAGGGTTAATTGGCAGAACATTCTTCAAGCCAACTAATATACCCTCATTAACCATTATCTCCAAATAATTATTATATCAAAGGAGCCAATAAACACCTTCACATCGTTTAGTGGAACACCGAGGGCGGAAGCAACAAAAATGAAATGAAGAAAAACTGCATCCCAAACCATAATGAGCACCAGGCTACCTCAGTCAGCATGGAAACAACTGACACTGAACCAAACACTCAGGAGAAAGAGAATAGTAAAAAAGAAATGTATTTCATACAAATGGTTGAAATTCAACTGCAAACAACATGGTGGCCTGACCAATAATGTGAAGTTTTTTGGGTTCTCTTGCAATACTCTCCAGCTGAAGTGGCAGAGATCGAGTCCCTCTGTAGAGAAAGCGATATAGCTACAATATATGATGGCAATCAAGTCAAAATCTAGTTTGAAAAAAGAGGCTTTCGTGAATAAAATGAAGTCAACTTCTGATACCCCTAGAGAGTCAAGGCCCAAGAATATGAAGGCACTTGGACTACCTGACCAATATGGAGGCTATCATTAGAAACCAGTGTAACAATAATAAATGCTGTACAATTTAATTCCTATAAACCGGGGAGTCGGAGTAATAACAACCTATAGAACCTCGCATGAAGAGCATTAAATGTGCGTCTGCCACGCGATCAACCGTCAGCTTTTACTCATATGTTACCACAGTGGCAAGCCACGCTTGAC
This sequence comes from Triturus cristatus, assembly GCF_964204655.1. Lineage (NCBI taxonomy): Eukaryota > Metazoa > Chordata > Amphibia > Caudata > Salamandridae > Triturus > Triturus cristatus. The sequence goes on from NC_140586.1 coordinate 570,757,289, forward strand.
TACTCCTGGATAACTATTAAGGATTTTCAGGACATGCCAATTTATATAGTGGTCATTCATATCAAGTTGTATCTTTCAACCACAAACTGATTCATTCACAGATTTAATTGGGCCACCAAATGGATTTAGAAAGAACACTGAAAATACAATGGAATTAGACCGCAACTGATTACCTGACTGAAGCTATTTAATAATGCTTGGTAGAATCTTTCATTTAGGGTATCGTTTCCCTTTCAGTACCCAACAAATGGCCTCACTTCATAGCCAGGCTTCTGAAAATAGTATCTAAACTGTCTACACTGCATTCTAATTCTAGATTTAAAAAATCAAGGGATATGCCCCAACCAAATTGCAATGGCAATGGAGAAAATTGTGCACTTAAACCAAGCTTAATAAAGTCACAAGGCATTTGAAGCTAGAACATGGCTCACCAACAAATTGTGCCACGCAGCAGAAGAGATGCGTCAGCTCCGTTGGATCCGCAGAGGCTAGTAAGCACCTTAAGCCCACTTCCAAGGGTCCTGAACAGTAGTGGCGCCCCTGGACAGGGTAGACTCACAGATGGAAGAGTCCAGGCTCAGGTGCAAGGTTGTTGGAAGCCTGTTATGTCCCTGTGTCTTCAGATTCCAATTCTTCTCACCCAGACAAGAGGCAGCAGACAGCAGATCTGCACAGCAAAGCAGGAGTCCAGCAGAGTGCAATTCAGCAGAGTGGCAGTCCTTCAGCAGCACAGCAGTCCTTCTTCTTGGCAGAGTATCCTCAGGTTCAGAAGGGCACTGAAGAGTTGATATCTGAGGTCCAGTATTTATGCCCAGTTGTGCCTTTGAAGTGTGGAAGAAGATTCTAGAAGTCTCCCTTTGAAGTCATCAGGCTTCTTGACTCCCCTGCCCTGGCTACAGACTAGCAACAGGGAGAATGCAGCCCTTTATGTGGAGGCAGAACACAGCCTACTCAAGTTGGAGTAGTGCTATGCTCTGCTCTGCCTTCCCATCCTGCCAGTAAAGGTCCATCCAGGTGCACCTAAGCTCTCTATTTTGTGTGGCTGTCAAGGAACAATTCTCAAAACCCAACTGTCAGCTACACTCTGTCATGTGACCAGAGACAGGCTGCAGGCACTAAATGGCTAAGGCCGAAAAATGCCAACTTTCTAAAAGAGGCATTTTCAAAATTGTAATTTAAAATCTGGACTTACCATAAGAGAGGATTTTTCATTACAATTCCAACGACTCCAAACATGAACTGGTTACCTGTTCCCATTTGGAAGTTACAGCTTAATAAATGTAATAAGGTATCTTCAATGTTTTCCTATAGGAAAGGCGGGCCTTGCAGCAGTAAAAAATGAATTTCTGAGTTTTTTACTACCAGGAAACGTAAATTTTGATAGCACGTGTTCAACTTTTTAAATGCACTGCACCCTGCCCTCTGGGCTGTCGAGGGCCTACCCTAGGGTGACTTATATTTATTAAAAAGGACGTTTTGGGCCTGGCAAAAGGTTTTTTTGTCAGTTCGAAATTGTAGTGTAAAACTGCACCCACAGTTTGCAGTAGGAGGCCTGAGACTTGTTTAAAGGAGTACTCAAGTGGGTGGCAGAATCAGTGCTGCAGGCTCACTGGTAGTATTTAATTTACAGGACCTGGGTACATGTAGTAGCACTTTACTAGGAACTTACAAGTAAATGAAATATGCCAATTGAGCATACACCAATTTTACCATATTTTAAGGAGAGAGCACTAGCACTTTAGCACTGGTTAGCAGGAGTAAAATCTCCAGAGGCCCAAGGCCAGCAAAAATGGAGCGTTCAGGGCAAAGAAATTAGGGTGAAAACCCTGCCTGGGATGCCAGGTCTAACAAATACTTTCCCAGATGTGGGAGGAGATGTGTCATTATCTCACAGAGAATTACCAGGAAAAAAGGGATTCTCTGTTTTGCACAAATGAAATTAAATGAAAAGTGAGTCTTATATAGCGCAACTGTCACTCCTAACGGAGTCTCTTGGCGCTGTAAATGACAAGGATCAATTGTATAGAATATGACCAAAATTAGGTGTAGACAGCCCGCATCGGATATCCCAAAGATCCATGTCTTTAATGCCTTTCTGAACTGCCCCTCCTGTTCAATTACTCTAAGTTCCTTTGCATACAGTTCCAACCCTTTGCTCCCAGTACAGTGGCTGATTTCCCACCTTTAGTTACTAATTTGAAGCACGGCACTTTGCAGCACTAGATCTTAATGTTCTTGCTGTAGTATAAAGCTTAAATCTTGCTGAAAGATATATCGGGCCCAAATGACGATGTGCTCTAAAAGTCGTCAGTAGTAGTTTGAACAAAATTCTTTTATGAACTGGAAGCCAGTGGAGTGTCTTCAGGGCAGCCGAGGCCGACACTCTACGCGGAAGCCCTAGGACTAGTCTGGCTGCAGCATGCTGGACTACCTGTAGTCTCCTCAGGATGGTTTTGTTGATTCCTGCGAGGAGGCTATTACAGTAGTCCAGCCGCGATAGTATAAGAGCCACCGCCACTGTTTTCCTGGCGGCCAACGGAATCAGATTGAAGAACTTTCTCAAGGTTTTTATAAGACCAAAACAAGTCCCGGTTGTCTTCGTCAGGACATTTTGCTTAAACGATAGGGAAGAATCAAACCAAACGCCCAGAATTTTTGCTACCTCCACCGTTGATGGGGGGGCTGTAGTGTTATCTGGCCACCAATCCTTTGGTTGAAAGAAGTTGTTTTTACCGATAGGTAAAATCTCTGTTTTGTCAGTGTTACAGCAAAGATGATTATCTTTCATTCATTTTATAATTGCTGTAAAACAAAATTAGAAATGTTCTTCAGCATCGGTAGAATTCTTATCCAATGACAGAATCAACTGAGTGTCATCAGCGTACGATGTGATTTCGATCCCATAGGTCGAAATCAACGAGATAAGAGTGGCCATATATATATTAAATAAGAGTGGACTGAGTGAAAGCCCCCTGTTGCACACCGGTAGAGACGGTCTGTGCTGGTGAAAGAAAAGATCCCAGCGAGATCACCTGCTTCCTATTTGACATGATAGATGTAATCCATACCAATGCAGATTCCGATACACCACAAGATCTCAATCTGGCTAACAAGATGTTGTGTGAAATGGAGTCAAAAGCGGCAGACAAGTCTAAAAGGATCAAGACTGCCTTCTTGCTGCTGTCCGTTATAAATTTAATGGTGTCCGATATCTCAAGTAACGCTGACTCAGTCGAGTGTTTTGGTCGAAAGCCAGATTGGCTGGAATGGAAAATCTGTGTTGACTCTGAGTAACTAGAGAGTTCTTTATATACTATTCTCTCTGTAATCTTACCTAAGATTGGTAACAGGGATATAGGCCTGTAATTAGAGAGATTAGAGGGATCAATGTTCGGTTTTTACTTCAATGGCTTCACTGTGGCAAATTTCCATTCAACCGGTACAATACCGGTAGAAAGTGATGAGTTCACAATATTATTGATCACCGGATTCACAATATTGATGATAGTAAGATCGGGGGACATGCGTCCAATGGGGAGCCCGATTTGCAGGCCAGTATCGCCTCCTTAGTCTGGCAGAGCGTGGCCATTTGAAAGGCATGGAGGCCAGACCTGTCATCTCCATTATCTGACACCTGCCCCTCAGTGAGCTCCGAGAACTTATAGATGTCCAAGTTCTTTTGAATGGCCTTGATCTTATCTTCAAAGTATATCGCGCTTTCATTACATAACTTCCGAGAAGGAGGGATTTCCACATGTAAACCTTTGGGATGTGTGAAAGAGTGAAACAACAGTAGACTTAGGTATCTCTGTCAGGATCAATAGAAGCAAATTATTTCCACCGGACTCTTCATCCTTTAAGATAATGGATAACGTGCGTGCAAGTGTGACTTACACTGAATCTTAATATTTATGCATTTCTTGCGAGGCGTTAAATGAAACATGTATGTTACATAGATATAAATATTAACCTAAAGTATTTACCGGTTCTCTGTTTACATATATAATTGGCTCTGTGGGCCTTTCCTTTACATTGCGTTCACGTTTAGCATGTCTGGCGAAAATCTTTTATCAATCAATTGCCACAACTGTACAAGAAAAAAAGGTAAGCATTTTGGCAATTAGAAGTGACAATGTCAAGGGCAAACCTGGTCGTAGGTCACGTGTATCTGTGGCACAGGAGGCTCGTGAGTTTAATTTTCAAAAGAATGACATGCCATATAACAAACTAGGTGGGAGGTGAAGAATGGCAAAATTAAAGTGCTACAGCCATATTTCACAATCTCAGTCCATAGAAGAAAAAATTGCCCGGTTTATACAATTCTTACTATAGATTCGTGTCTCAGAACGAAAGTTAGACCTAGTATTACTGCCATGTAAATCTGACAACACAGATCATAAAATTCTCCATGAGTCTTGAAAGGCAACCACTGGGCTAAGAGAGCATTCCCCACAGGTAAATATGTGGATTCAACGTTAGGTGACTGCACATCAGCTGGAATTATCATTGTGTGTCAGTTTGAACTTTTTTGTAAAGGCTCTGACTTGCTCCCAGATTATCAACTGGTCATTGTTTCTAAATAAATTCATTTTGTAACTGACCAGCACATCAATCTCTCAAATAGCAGCTTTCTTTTTTTTGTAAATAGTCATATGCCCCCAACATCAGTTTGTTGTTTCCAAAGGTGCACTTTTACAGTGCACAGATACCAGACTTGATTTTTAGTTAATTGCTCTATATATCAGCCTGCCATTTTTGTAGAGTACTCTCTTTGAAAATTAAAAGCATTACTTTTAGTGAGTTCATTTACCAGTCAGTGCCCTCATGTTCACAGGATTCTTCTGGCATCCTTGGAAACATATGCCCAGTTATTCCATGTCTTCTGCTAGCTAGGTAATGTCATGTAGAACCCCAGATTTCCTCCACTGTACACCAGCCAATGCCACCATGAGCCCAGATGTTTTCCATATGTCAGTAAATATAACAATCGCCATTAAGCTTGTCAGTGCCATCACGTGCCTAGGTAGAAACCAGAGAGCAGCTAATGCCTTGATGCTGCCAGATATCTCGCATTTGTCTGTCAGCCCATCTATGTTCGCAGCCACCCATCATATATTAATTTATGCTGTGATGTGCACGAAATATCTCCTACGTACCATTCAATGATGTGGTGTGATCAGATGCCCATAGTTCCAGGATATGCAAATATGTGCCCCAGATAGTCTCTTCATGCCAGACAACTGCATCATGTTTACATGATTTCCTAAATGGCAGGGATTGCCTAAGTATGCCCCAAGTACCCTACACATGCCAGTCAATTCCATTATGTGCTCTAAATAACAATCACATTCCAGGGAGTGACTTGATGTTCCTCGGTTATCTTCATATGTTCAATGCCATGATTGGCCCCAGGCATCCCTCCATAGGGCTGGCATTGCTGAGGAGTCTTAGGTACCACCACAAATAGACATTATGTGCCCAAGTTGCGCCATATGTGTCAGTGTAGAGGTGTGCCCTAGTTATCCCCCACAGGATACTCAATGCCATGATGTGCCAAGGATATATGCCAGTGAATGCCAGGAAGGTCTGGGGGCCAGCATTTTGCCTGCCCACACACCTGAGCATGCACATAAATACAGGTACAAGTGCAGACACACACACATAGCTGACCCCACTTTCATGGTCAACAAGAGATATACATGCATAAACACAGGAACGCACACTCACTCGCTTGCATTCAACGTATCCCATCACTCGCCTCCCTTGTGGACTTGAAACATCTGATTTTTTGTTTGCATTCATCTCTGCAGGGCGGGAGTTAGGGGATAAGTTACATGTACTCGCACTGGACTTGTATGCCAATTCTTTAGTACAAGTGTATTAAGTGTTTTTGCACTCACACAACCAGCGTGCACTAATTTGCAGGCTTTATGTGTGAAAAACCAAATTGTCAATGTATTAAAGTGAGGGTTCAGGTTGTGGATGGCTTTGTGACTGAATGTCAATATTGTGATTTCCTACATATTATAAGGAAAAGAAGGTGGTAAGGGGCATCTCAACTTCATATAACTCAGAATGATCACCCGCTGTCAATATCCATTTACAAAGTGGAAGCAGTAGCTGAGGGACAGCTTGCCTATCTGTATGTCAATTGAGAGCAACAGAGGAAGCCCACAGTGGCCCAAAGGATGGGTGCAAGCTCTCCTTGACGTCCCTATCTACTGTGCCATGATGCAGACCAAATCGAATTGTGAATGCAAATGTAGAGATGAAGTCTGCTGTCCTTTTCAGGTCTACATCTCTGCATTCACATGCATTGGCAAACATTTGCAGAGAGAATCCTGCCTCAGAAATATTAATGAAGGAGTGTAAGAAACTGAGTTATTAGTTGAGAGGGGTGGAAGCGCCTTAAATAATAAACACAATACTTGTCAGGGTGAACCTCAGAATTCACTAAATTAATCAGTGCTTTAACACTTTGGTAGCTTGGTACAAAAGCAGTCAGGCTTAACTGAGACTCAATGTGTAAAGTACTTATGTAGCACTCAAACACTAAATATTATTAAATAAAATGACATCACCAAAACAAGAAAGATCCAATCAGTGATACCAGAGGTATGGGTTTGTAAATGTTATCTGAAAATAGTGCCAAAAGTAACATAGCGCCAACTTCAGTTGTCTGGTCGCACTGGTCTGGGACAAAGTCACAAGTTCAGGCTGACTACGATGGATCCTGAACTGGATAAAGGACTGATTTTGGCCCACTGGGCATTGTACTGTTTTTGTCCTTGGTGCTGTGATGCAAGGTTCTTCTGTGTTCACTGTGTTGGTTTCGCTGAAGCCACCGATCAGGAGCTCCGAGGTCCTGCAGTGTAGGGTCCAGGGTCAGTCTGCGCCATGCTGCATCCGTTCTTGTAAAGCCACTGATCAGGAGCTGTGAGGTACTGTGATTTGAGGCCTGTATCGGCCTGCACTGCGCTGTCTCGGATCCGGTGAAACCTTCAGTGGCGCAGGAGGAGCACACTCTGACACCAGCCAAAGGTCCAGGACCTTGGACCATCATGAATCTCTAAACGACTCCTACACAGACTCCTGACCATCCAGAATGCAGCTGCAAGACTCATACTTGACCTCCCACACCACACCCACATGACAACCCAATTCACAAGCGAAACCAAGTCATACTTCTCACACACACATACAAAGCCCTATACAAAACAGGATCAGAATACCTGAACAGCCGCATACACATTCATCAACCCACCAGACACCTACACTTGCACACACTCCTCACATCTGCAAAAGTAAAACTGGAGGTCACTCATCCCCCTACTTTGCACCCGAGAAATGGAACAACCTACCCCAACACATCAGAGCCTCCTCCTCACTTCTTGAATTCCGCAAGAAGCTGAATACCTGACTCTTCATATAAGCATCTTGGGGCCACACACCTACACACCTTGCCCAAGCACCTGGATACACTCTAAGGTGATTAGTGCGCTATACAAATCAACACAAAATAACATAACATTCACAGTCATGTGACATTGGGCACTGGCAAAAAGGCGTAGTTGGTTCCGGGCAGAAAATTACTAATTTTCTAAAAGTGGCATTTTCAAAATTGTAACTTAAAATCTGATTTTACCATTAAAGTGGATTTTAAATTACAATTCATTTGAGTGTAAATAGCATTTCTCTATCTGGTCCCAAACTGAAGTTATCACTTATTAAGTGCAATAAAGTAACCGAGTGTTAGTGTATGGGAGAGATAGCCTTACAGCAGTGAAAAACAAACTTAGGAGTTCTTCACTGCCAGGACATGTGAAATTTAACCCTACAGGTCCTACTTTTTAAATATCATTCACCCTGCCCTTGGGGGGCAGAGGGGAGGTTAGGGCCTACATTTAGTATGAATTATTAGTTTTGAAAGTAAGGGTTAGGCCTGGCAGAAGGTTTATTTTGCGAAGTCAAAATGGCAGTTTTAAACTACTGTGCAGGCTGCAGTGGCAGGCCTCAGACATGTTTTACAGTGCTATGTTTAGTGGGTGGCACAATGAGTCATGAGTGTTGAAGCTCACTATTAGCCTTTGATTTACAGACCACGGGTACATGTGGTACCTTTAACTAGGGACTTGAAAGTAAATTCAGTGTGTCAATTGAGGGATACTTAAAAGAAAGAGCACAAGCACTTTGCTACTAGATAGATGGGGGAAAGTGCTCAGAGAACTAATGCCAACAAACACAAGTTCAGAAAAAAATCAGGGAGTGAAGGCAAAAAGTGTGAGGGGATACAATGACAAAGATCTCTTTGAATGCTTGCAAATGGCCTTTTTCTTTTTTTTTTGGAATAACATTTTATTGATTTTATCAATTACACAGATATATTCACACTTATGTCCACAGCACCATAGAACACATTTCTGAATAACATACATAGGATTACATTCACAATGTCAATACTTCTCTGAGTTCTTTCCGTCTTAGTGCCAGGCCTACCAGCGGGGATGTACATAGGGACCCTCTGTAGTTATTCCACGCCTTCCATTTCGTTTCCCACTTCCTAGGGCATCCTCTAATGATGAACACTTCCTTTTCAGCTATCATGCATCTGTCGAGCTCCTGTACCCATACTCGTATGGATGGTGCACTTGCAGCCCCCCAGTGGCGTGCTATCTCTCGTTTGATCAAAGTGAAGCCTAGCGTAACCATCTGCTGCTCGATCTCGGTGAGGTCTGTAGCTTCCCATATATTAAGTAGGCCTACCTGAGGCGTGAGGGTCAGCGTTTTCCCCAACACGGTTTGAAGCTTGGTCGTAGCTCCCTCCCATAACGATTTGATCGCAGGGCATTCCCATATCATATGATAGAACGTGCCTCCTGCCGACATCCCCTACTACACAGTGAATCATCCCTGGCCCCTATGTGTGCTAGGACCACCCCCGTCATATAGGACATATATAGGATCTGTAGTTGGATCAGTCGGTATCTGAGGGTAATCGCCGCCCCTCTAGGAGACATCAGTGCCTCCCTCCAGTCCTCTTCCTCAAGGGGTCCTACGTCCTGTTGCCACTTTTCTCGAAGCACCTCAAATGCATCAGGGAGGTTGTTGCAGAGCTTTTTATATGTCAGGGAGATGGCCTTCGATTGCAGTTGGCCATCTAAGAGTTTGTCTTCTAGGGGCGACACGTCTGGAATGTTATGTAAGTTAGTAAACGCCTTCTGGAGGGCATGTCGAACCTGAAGGTAGCGAAATAGTTCACCTTGCGCCATATGGTAGGTTTCCTTCAGTTCCTCAAAGCTGAGGATGGCACCTTTTTTTATCAGATCACCGACCCTCGAGATGCCAATCAGGTCCCATTTGTCAAACCCTGGCTGAAAACAAAGGGTACCGAGTCCTTGGGTCTGCCATAGTGGCGCCGCCTTTGTGAGGATGTTTGCCCATCCTAGGTGAGAATTCGCTCGGCGCCAGATGCCAACTGTATGGGCCATTGGGCCTACAAATGCCTGTTTCCTGCCTTTGGAGTATAACGCTCCCAGATATCCTGCACGCCCCGTTAGGTATTTATCTAATATGAACGCCGGGTCGTGAGGGGGTCGGTACATCCAATGATTTACCACCACCAATTGCGAGGCCCAATAATATAATTTCAGGTCCGGCAGGGATATACCGCCATCGTACCACCCTTTGGTAAGTTTCCCCATCGATATCCTGGGGGCCCCGCCGTTCCACAGTAGAGTACGAGCCTCGCCCTCTACCGCCGTAAAATAGGCATCTGGGACTTTGTTTGGGCAGTTTTGAAGGATGTATAAAAATCGCGGGAGAGCAAGCATTTTAAAGAGGGCGGCTCGGCCCACCAGGGAGAGCGGTAGGGACCGCCAATGTTCGACATCTCAGCCGGGCCAGTGGGGGGGGCAGATTTTGGCTGTAAAACAGAGCCGGACTCGCCGTAACATATACTCCCAAATATCGAAACCCATCTTCTGCCACCTCCAGCTTACAATCAGCTGGGAGGGGAGGAACCTTCCCGTGGAGCATATACAATATGGATTTGGTCCAGTTAATGGCGTATCCGGAATACCTACCAAAGTTAGTGAATATATCTAATACCACTCTGATGGACCGATAGGGGGAGGCAAGATAGAGTAGGATATCATCTGCGTACAGTGATATTTTATCCTCCAAATCCGGTGCCCATTGCAACCCTCTTACCATTATATCCCGCCGAATCCATGCCGCCAGTGGCTCAAGCATTAGGGAGAATATTAGCGGCGAGAGTGGGCAGCCCTGCCGGGTTCCTCTTCTAAGCCGGAAGGAATAGAGTAGTTGCACCCATTTTAAAAACTTAGGACCGAATCCGAAGCGCACTAGTACCTGAAATAGATATGGCCACTCTATGGAGTCAAAAGCCATGGAGGCATCTAATGATAGGATCGCCGCATCTTCCTCTAAGAAGCTTTTCCGGGCCAGAACATTCTGGAGACTACGAATATTTAATGTCGTATTCCTCCCTGGCATGAGGCCAGATTGGTCCGGGTGTACCAGAGACAAGATGACCAACCTGGTGGCTAGTACTTTCTCCAAAATCTTGGCTTCTACTCTAATCAGGGAAATTGGTCTATACGACCCACATTTATCCCCGGGCTTTCCGGGCTTACGAATCACAACTATAATCACAACTATAGTTGCTAGACGTTGGTCAGGCGGGAGTCTGCCCGCTTCACAGCTTTCATGTACATGGCCCGGAGATGTGGGGCTATCTGAGAACTCATCACTTTGAGGAACTCGATAGGGGTGCCATTAGGTCCAATTGCCTTGCCCGAACGAATACGGGCAATGGCTTTCTGGATTTCCTCATCCGAGAGGTCACCGTCGAGGGTGTGTCTATCTTCTTCAGAAAGGGTGGGCAGGACGCTGTCCACGAGAAGCTGTCGGGAGTCTTCTGAATTGTATGTGGTGGATGGGGAGTAAACTTTCTCAAAGTACTCCACAAATGCTTCTGCTATGTCTTTGTGGTGTGTAACCGTCTCCCCACTGAGCAGAGGTAGTCTCTGGACCCACCTGTCTCCGTGATCCCTCTTTTCCAACCATGCTAGTGTCTTTCCCGCCTTATCTCCCAGTTCATACAGTCTATGCTGCATATTCAGATGTTTAGTCATCATATGCTCTCTCGTCTTCAGCTTGTACTCCTCTCTCTTAAGTGCGAGGCGATGTATTCCGTCATCTGTGGGGTTGGTAGCATTTTCAGCTTCCAATTTTTGAAGCTCATCCTCCAGCTGGAGAAGCGTTTTGCGTTTATTACGTAGATAGCCGGTCTTCAATGCTAAGGCCCGCCCCTTCAGTACCACCTTAAATGCCTCCCAAATAGTAAGGGCCGAATCAACCGACCCCAAGTTTTCGTCAAAATAGTTTTTGGTACTAGTACATAGGTCCTCTTTGATATCAGGTATTTTTAACAGCCATGGGTCTATTACGATCATGGTCCGGGGTTGTCGTTCCCAATGAGTGTATTCGATCCACACCAGGGAGTGGTCAGAGATCCCTCTCGGGAGGACTCGAGGTTGCGAAAAAAACCCTATTGCGGTCGAACACGTCAGAAAGTAATCAATACGGGATGAGCTCTTGTGCGCATTTGAATAGTAAGTGAACTGCGGCGCTGTCAGGTGCGCTTCGCGTCCGATATCAACGAGGCCCATAGCCGTTATAAATTCTAGCATGAGCCTATTGGGTTTAACCCCTGGCCGCTGTGGGTGTCTGTCAGTTGTGTCATCAATGGTAAGGTTGTAGTCCCCGCCCAGAATCAGAGTGCCTGTGGGGAGGTTGAATAATATCTTGCCCATGTCCGCTAGGGCGTCTTTACCTAGTGCTGGTGGAAAGTATACTGAAATAATATTTAATGCTCTCCCCTCCCATTGAGCCTCTAAAACAGCAAATCTACCCCGAGGGTCAGCCCATGTCCGGTGCACAATCAGTGCTAGGTTTTTCTTGACTAGAATACCTGTTCCTCGGGAACCTGTGGTGTAGTCTGCATGTACTACAAGTTTGTATCCCCATCGCGTAAGAGCTTTGCATTTATTCCCAACTAGGTGTGTCTCTTGTAGTAACACTACGTCTGGAGATTGGCACTTGAAATACTGTTGTACCACCCCTCGCTTTATTTTATCTCCCATCCCATTGACGTCACCTCTCTATCACCCCCAGTCATCGTAACAGTGGTATAGCCATGTGTGACGGTTCAACAATAGTGTTTGCAATCTGAATGGTATCTGGTGTCTGAGTGCTGCTATAGTTCTACGTTCATTCACAACTCTTTCCTGATGGCCAAAGCTGTCTATGCTCATAAGCTGTCCTCTTAGCAAATCAATAAACCCCCCCCCCCCCTGAAACCCCCTCCCGGTTCCCTCCCTTCCCTACCCTCCCCCCTCCCTGCCCCCCTGCCCGTGGATTTAAAACTACCCACTCCCCAACATGGCAGAGTGCCTCTCACCCCCCCCCTAGACTGCGAAAAATTTCACAGGGTCAGCAGCTCCAGCCCCGCATGATCAAATCACAATAGTTATGGTTTGCCATCCATTGATACTACCTATTCAGTCTATGGTTCGTTACCTTGTCCTAGGGCCCTGCCCCCCACCCCAAGCATCTATACCCCCAGATTGTGTCCTGGGATGGGTATAGGTCCACCTTTTGCCTTCCTCCAACTCACCTGAGGGTGCGGCAGGGCGCCTTCACACTCATGTCTCTCCTGGAGTATCCGCTATGGTTCCCCCAGCTGGCCCCCAACCTCCGGGGCTTCAGGCACCAGCGTCGCCGGACGACCCCAGCCTGCCGACGTGGTCTGCCACTGCATCCTGGCCTCTGATTGCCAGCTCCGGCCTTACCCTCCATCCAGTCCCATGCCTCCTCCGGGGACTCAAAGAACCAGGTGGTCCCGCCCGATTCTACCCTCAGTTTTGCTGGGAACATCATCGCGTATTTGATTTCTCGTTCCCGCTTCACTGATTGGAAGCTGCGTCTTTGGGCTTGTACCCTTGCAGTAAAGTCTGCGAAGAAGGCCACTTCGCTATTTCCAACTTTCAGTGGGGGCCCAGCCCTAGCTGCCTGCAAGATACTGTCTCTGTCTCTATAGTTGAATACTCTGGCAATAATCGGTCGTGGAGGGGCCCCCGGCTTAGGCCTTCCCCCGGGTACTCTATGTGCTCTCTCGATTGAAAAGTAGTTGGACAAGGCTCTAGGTTTGAGCTTCTGGGTGATTAGTTCTTCCACATATAGGTCCGTCGCCGGCCCTTCCTCCCGCTCCGGGATCCCAAGGATACGCACGTTGTTGCGATGCGCGCGACCTTCGTACTCATCAAGCTGCCTCGCCATTCGATTCTGCTTCTGTTGCATATCGGCCATTTGCGCGCAAATGGCCTTTTTCTGATGTTCCAGATTAGTGCATCTGGCACAGCATGCAAAATTATTTGGGTCACATTGCCGATGCTGTATGCACACAGCCAGTGTGAGTCAAACTGAATTCCTCTATATCTGGCTCTCCTGGACCCCTTTTTAGGCTAGGCGACAGCACTCTGGCCCATAGGGAACTACAAGAAGCCTGCAGAATCATGTAAGTGGTCAGTGAAGAAGATCGAGGACAGACACTGGCTGAATGCCAGCTTTTGCTCCATCCAGCCCAGGCTCCTGCTTCCTTCATTCAGTCACTGGATGGGATGGGAATGTCCCCTTCATGGTGTATAGTTGTGTCCCCTGCCTTAAGTGCCAAAAGGCAAGTATGTGTTATCTAGGTTTTTGTACTTTTGATTCCATCCTCACAATAAATTAGCATGTGAGTGAAGGCCTAGCCCGATTCTTTGATGTGCGCATGCTCCTGGACCTGCCTTGGACCAGGAGGAGTGCATAAATTACAACCTCTATTGTGACAGGGGACTACTGTTCCTGTCACAGGTTCAATCAAGTAGGGGTGGTGGCAGCATACCGTGCCTTTGGCAATCCTTGTGAGACAGGACCTTTTTTATCTGTCACAAGAGTGATGGCCTACCGACTCACTCGCATAAAGTTCAGCTGCTACAGGGTAAGCCAGATCCTTGCTCTACTATTGTAAGCGCATGTGGGTACGTATGTATGTGTGAGGTTTACATGTTACACACCTGATGAGTGCTTGAGTAAACTAGAGTAAAGTATACCAGTGGGTTCCATATTGGAAGCCCCTGACCTGTTCATGTGCATAAGACTGCAGTGAGGTTACTTTCCCAGACAGTGGAAGTGCATTGCTGACATATATGAGACTACAGTAAAATGACCTAGACACTGAAGTCAAGAAAGAGGAGACAGGTTTCCCTAGTAGATGATGAGGATGAAGAAAGGGACTACATTTCCATTTGTCAGAGTGTAAAGGGTCCTTTAGAAAGGGGTCAAATGTTGTGACTCTTCCTGATCACTGTTAGGAGTGTTCAGATAAGGAATTGCCACTTAAAAATATATAAGGGAATTCTCAATGCTAGCCTATGAGAGGAGCAGGCCTCACAGAAGTGAGAAACAAAATTGGCTGTTTATCACTAACAGGACATGCCACACAATAAAGGCACATGTACTGCCTTTTACTTACACAGCACCCTGTTTAAAGGGCTACCTGGGACCTACCTTGGGGTGGCTTATTTTTAATAAGAGAGAAGTTTAATGCTTGGCAAGTAGTTTTAAAAGCCAAATAAAAATGGTAGTAAACTGAGACGCATGCCCTGCAGAAGCAGGCCTGAGACAGGTTATAAAGGCTACGTCTGTGGGTTGCACGAGCTGTGCTGCTGGCCAACCATTAGCATTTAATTTACAGGCCTTGGGTGTGTGGGATTCTACTTTACAAGCGACTTACAGGTAAATCAAATCTGCCAAACAGGTGTAAACCAATCATACCATGTTTAGGGAAGAGAGCACATGCACTTTAGCACTGATTAGCAGTGGCAAATTGCCCAGAGTCCTAAAGTACACAAAAAGAAAATTAGAAAAATAGGTGGAGGAAGGCAAAATGTTTGGGGATAACCCTGCGAAAACAGGCAGGTTTAACAGTGTCCGAGTCACCACTGAAGAAAAGGCCATTGCCAAGCTATATTACTGGTCCAGTGTGCCTGAATTAACTCTGGTGCTGCAGCTGCAACAAATTCCCAAGTGTGCCCGAATGGTTTGCACCACTGACTTATGTTTAGCCTGAATGTGCTCGAACTGACTTTTGTAGCGGCTAACCCCACAGCACTAGCACAATCTGTGTTCAAGTGATTCCGCAGCTGACTGAGGTGATGATCGGAAGGACACCATATCCTACTCAGCCACCACCGCTAACCTGCAGTGCCTTGAAGGAACTTGACTCTTGCTCCTGGAGCTGCGACCAGAAGCAGTCTGCATCACTGGCTTCATCCAACAGGAGAACAGATCAGCTGAACTGCTGACTCATCACTCAATCCAGAAAGAAGGAGGCCTGGCTATGACCTGCAAGGCCCAATCCCTACAGACGCCATGTGCCCAGAAGAAGACTGCTAACTGAAGACAGCCACACGCCTGCTGCTACCTCCGGACTCTGCTTCATGATCTGTTGCTACTCCTAGGAACTAGGACAGCCATCAGATGCTGGTACATCTTCTCACCAAGTGGAAGGACAAGGACTGAAGTGTGGGAGTCCAAAACGAGGCCTACTAAAGACACAAACTATTGGTGAGATAACCGCTGAAGACTGAGTATCTGCTCTTGTCTACCAGGTGATTGGGGGAATGTGGGTGCACCTCTGCCTAGACCCACACCACAGTCCCTTTAAGATAAATGTGGTGGACAGGACAGCGGAGGGGTCATCCTCACTGGGAAGGAGTAGTCCTGCACCAGAGACTCTGAGCACCTGATACCTTTCATAGTGTGTAATATATTGAGGTTTATTGTATATTAAGGTAATTACGGTGATGATTGTCTGTTGGGTACTGAGCTTGTGGTACCCGCACAATACCTCTCTGAAAAACCTGTGACCCCTTGCCATCACTACCACAGAGAGTCAAGTCCTGAAGGGGTTGTACTTGGACCTGTTGGAAGAGCCACAGTACCAAAGACCCCAGCACATCAGAGGCACGCAACAACAGCCCCCACTGCTGTGGCCCAATAGCCCCAGCTTCCCCTGTGGCCCCCGAATGAGGTCTGACAATCTGACATGGTGCTCGTCACACTCAGTCAGTTAGGGGATGAGGTTTGGAATGGGTTTGCCTATGCTGAGAGTGCATAGTGACCTATCCCCTCACGTGAGGTAAATGCTCTGTTCCCGCCCTTCCCCCCACTTATATGCGAGTTGCGGTTGCACATATGGATGGATGGTTACAGACTGAACCGCTTTCCACCCACATGGCAGTAACAAAACTGATTCCTTGAACTGAACCTGGTTCCAGCCAACAGCACACTTACTGAAAGTGGTAGCAGGCAACATCGGTTTGGCCATTTTCACTCAATAGGAATCACAAATAGTGCCAAATGGTTGTTATAATGGCATAGTAATGCATAAGAGAGCACACCAGGGATTCACACATTATTAAATAATGACTAACATCCTGCCATCCATTCTCATTTCTTTTATTTCTATCTCACTTTTTCTGTTTAAAGTAGCATCCCCATACAAAAGGAACATTCACGACATTGGGACTTATTCCTATAGATAGTAATCTGTTTTAATCTTACAAACATTGTCATGTGTGCGTTGAATTCCTTCTCTGTGAAACCTCCTGAACCATGTTCCCTTATCCTATGTGATTAGGTCTCATGTCACCGGTGCTATGTCTATCATTTCTATTATGGGTTCATTTTAATTATGATTCGACACTTAAAGCTGGTGTTAAGGGGACAAGTACTCTTGCTTTCAGATAATAATGCCAGGGTCAAAGTTCACATAGACTAATAGAACTAATAACCTCTCGTAAACGGAATGTTAGCCAGGCAAGTCTTGTTCTTACTTTGCGATATAATTAATGGATATAGATCGAATCATTTGTAAATGATGAATATCCTTTTTTTCTCTTTGCTGCATTTTACTACGTTGCTGGGGAAACGACCGTATTTCACAGCATCCCTTCGTTTGTATCAGTGCCATGGTGTACCCTTCCGATTACTGAAAGCTGAGTTTGGAGTATTAAATTATACATCTCGATGAAATGTACAGTACATGTGAAATTATGAGTAATTTCCAGTTTTTTCAAATCATCCAGTCCCTTTTTTTTTATCATCCATCTTCTTATTGTGGAAGTGTTCATACGTGCGTTTAAAATGAAAAAAAAATCCTTTTCTTTTCAAAATATTTTTTTTCTAGTAAGTATTGTGGCGGTTGACTTCGTGATATACTTCCGGTTCTGAAGGTCGTGGTGCCTCGTGGCCATTGTTGGTTCAAAATGAAAGGCGACAGTAGGAGATGAAAGTGAGTCTGTGTGTCACTGCTGCTGTTAGGAGGTCAGGGAGGATGTGCCATGTTTGAACAGAGCAATCAATCTGCTACAAAATGTAAACAATTAATTATTGAAAGTAGTAAAGTTTTATTGCTAACCTCCTAAAAGAGTAATTACAAGCTGTAAAAGGTTATGAACAACTCACTCACTAAGCCTTTCTGCTCCGCTCCACTGAATGAGGCTGAAAGCTTTCCTGCGGATTGAAATACCACATTCTGCCAGGATGGGCAAATCACTTTTTCATTTCCATGATGAAGTATGCTGGGTTTCTCCACATAATTTAATTGATAAAAAGGGAATTGACTTCTGTGACTGCCAGTCCAGTGAGGCCCATCATCATCCCGGGAAACAGCCTTTACCACGAAGCATTTTCTACGCGTTACGTTTACCACGGTACACTTACCTCGTAAACGTCTTCACAACGCGTATTGCTTCAACGACGCCTTTAGCACGCAAGCAACGTCATCACAGAAAAACGTCTTCCTGGTCGGAAAAAAAAGCGTCAGTCCTTCGTTAGTGTCGGCGAAGACCTAAGAAAAAGGGAAAAAAAAAGAAGAAAGGGGGCTTGGGGGGGTCCCCCCCCCCCCAAAAACGAAAAAGCGGGGTAAAGGCAAGATCGAGGTAAGGGCAATGCGAAGAAAAAACATTCCGTTGTAACGCATGCGTGGTAAAGGCATGCGTTGCAACGGAATGCGTAGTAACGACATATATTCCATCATCCCACTCTTACTGCGCCACTACTTCGATGACACTGCTCTTCATTTGGAGTGCGGTGTCTTTCCAGGAGCATCACCGTTTCATTGTCGGGCTGCAATTGACTAGACTGTGGGACGGAAGCGGAAGAGTTTCTTCCTTGCAAGCTGTTATGTCAATGTAAAGGACTTAAATTAAAACAATCACTGCTAATATGCCAGGGATAAACTCCAAGGTGTACGACCAATGGGAAGTCTGGACACACTTTAGCAACAGTTTAAATGGCGCAAGTGAGAGAGTGGAAATGTCATAGACTATGACATCTGATAGAATATGACTCCTAGGTAACCCTCACACATAACATTGGGCACACTAAAGATCTACTCTAGTCATGGCTACTTAGCGCCTTATTTAGGAGGCCTTGCGACCGTTTTGCGCTTCCGTTGTGTCACTTTTCGTGACGCATCGGCGTCGTAAAACATGCCTCCTGTTGGGCCCTATTTACAAAGTGACGCATCTAAACAGATGCGTCACTTTGCAAACCCCTGCGCTACATTATACCTGCATCAGGTATAATGTATGCAGGGTGGGCGTTCCCACGTAAGTAAGCCTTGTAGAAGTGACGCAGTGAAATCGACGAGATTTCACTGCGCCACTTCTCAGGTGCAAATGCATCAATATCTTACGCCTGCCTCATGACAGGCGTAAGACTGACACAGGCCCTTTCACATGGGGCTTGCGCCATGTGAAAGGAGACATTGCTGGAGTTGCGTCACATTTGTGACACACTCCAGAAATGCGTCACTTTTGCACCTACAGATACGTCAGAAATACTGACGTATCTGTAACTCTTTGCGACATGACGCGTCATACAGTAAATATGACGCATCTATTATGTCGCAAGGAGGGCGCACTGAGAAGTGACGCATCGCTGCTTTCATGCAGCGATGCGTCACTTCTCGTAAATGAGGCCTTTGGTTTTTATCAGATGAGAAGAGATAAATGTGATTTATGAAATTTGGGGTCCCGTCATCATAGAACGTAAAAGACTATTAGCCAAAGGCATAAGAGGTGGTCTTTTGTGCTTATTCTCTATTAAAGGTGGTAAAGTAACAATGCACTAAATTAAATAGATCCATATAGTTCATGACCGATTTCACAGTGCTTCATTAACAAACACTTGAACAAAATATACAATTCTATTATTTCCTCTTTCAGCTGATCTAAATTCTTTGATGTAACCCCTGTATGGTCACCTTTCGTATTCTCTCACTACTATTCATCTACGGGTGTCTATTTATTTCTATCACTGTAATCATTTAAAATCATTGAAAACCTCCTATAAACATCACCATTCTCATTCTCCCTCCTGAGAAACCTGAGAATTGTGGTGCATCTCTAAATGTAAAATTTGTTTAGGCTCCTGCTAGATTGGACAAGCTGACAGCTTGAACTCTGCAGGGAAAAGGGGGTACATGATTTCAAATCAGTTGAAATTGCCCAGACATAAAGAATTACCATAATAATAAAACAAATTAATATTATCTGCTACTACTGGCAAATTAAGGCAATTACTGCGAGCACTGTATGATATGTGCAAATGTCGTGTCAAAATTTAGGGCCTTACATATAGTTTGGTAGACAACAAACTCCGTCAACACATTACAGATAACCCGTCAGCCATACTGCAAGTGCAATAGACTATAATCAGGGCCATTGGAATTATGCTATTCTGTAGCTTATTTGGCATAATCATGAATTTGCTACATAATCCATCATCTGCTGCATAATCTGATGATTTTAACAGAAATAACATTTTGCACGCAGTGGAAGGCCCTTTGCACAGGTTAATGGGTCATCTTTCAGTTACTTATTTCTGTATTTGGTTTTTAAACTGGTACTAAGGAGGGGAAATACTTGCCACAACAGTATTACCATGTGTAAAAATGACAAAATAATGATGTAACTATAAAAAAACCTGAATCATTATACCACAAATTAGCTTTTTTCTTGACACATAATTTAGCCAACCCTGCCACATAATTTGGTGCTCCCCTGCTGCATAATTCCAGTGGCCCTAGCCGTAGTGTACTTGTAATAAGGCAGACAGGACATCTACCACGTTTGTGATATAGTATTCCATCTGCCAAACACTAAGCTGAAGACTAAGAAGGAACTTTTTTTCTTTCTGGAATTGGGAATTCATAATATATTCAGAAACAAACTCTCAAAGGGAACGGTTCCTGAATACATTATTATATTATTTGATACCCACAAGTTTGGCGAGGAGTCATACTTTTAGTTCTTACAGTAATTTTCCAAGAAGCAAAAAACTAAGGTAAGATTTCCATTTTATATTTTAGCCTAAAGAATAAATAATTATTCCAAAGCTGATGGATATCTTTGTTTTTCCCTCTTTTGAGGTGGTTATGTGAATAAGTATAATACTTATTAACAGTAGCATTTGTTAAGTGCACGATTAACAGTGAGCGTAGTATCCATGCACCACATAAAAGAGAAACTGGCAGAATCGACTGACTATAAAAGGTGCCTGGCTTCCTGAAATTGTGGAAGCTCTAAATCAAGTTGTAGCCAGAATTACTGCCAACTTGCAGCAATTGCAATTACTTTAGCTACTGCTAGAGCAGAAACTCAAACATAAAATAAGAGTTACATGTAATTAAATTGTCTACGAAGCAAATTAAGTTGCTCAAGTGCAATCATGTTTCCATCAATAGCTTCCAGTACATCCAGAGGTATTACAATATTTTCTTTACCTAAAATGGTGGATGGAGAGAGTAGTCAAGACTCTAATGCAATTGTTCACTCATCCCCACAATATATGTGTACTCCTAATTTAAATTTAACCCAACCAGACCTTTTTAATGAAGAACCACATAAGATAAATATATTCCTTACTCAGTGCAATTCTTCTGTCGACCACATATTATTTCAGATGACCAATCATGAACCACATTTTTTAATCATATGTCAGTGGAGATGCAACTTCTTGGGAAATAGCAACTGCCCCCTTTTACATAGATGGGCTAATTTTTTTGAAATAAAGTGTTTAATCATTGTGAGGTAACACAAGCAGAAGATAACTAATTGTTGGTTTTAAAATAGAAAAATTGAGACTTAGGGCCTGATTTAGATCTTGGTGGACGGGTTACTCCATCACAACAGTGACAGATATCCCAACCACCAACATTTAAATCTATTTTCCTACTCAGATGTCAGTGCTACTCCTCCCACCACTCCTGCTCAGGAAAACCCATTAGCCTGGTGATGGGCCATCAGGGTCTGCAGGACACACCTCAGCTCCCTCAGCGTTACTGTCTCGAGTGAATACACAAACGGCCCAACTCTAACCCTCCCTCAGGCTTGGATTCCATAGGCAGAAAGAGGCACAGAATGCTAAAGCAAGAAAACGTCCACTTTCTAAAAGTGGCATTTTCAAATACACAATTTAAAGACCAACTTAACTAAAATATGCACTTTTTGAGTTCAGGGACTCCAAATCTCTACCTATTCCCAATTGGAATTTACATGTGTAAGAGGTTACTAGGCAGCTCCAATGATCACCCATGGGAGAGATAGTCCTTGCAATAGTGAGTAACTAAATTAGCAGTAATTCACTATCACGAAATGTAAAACACACCAGTACATGTCCTACCTTTCAAATAAAATGCACCCTGCCCATGGGGCTACATTGGGCCTACCTTAGGGGTGCTTTGCATGTAGTAAAAGGGAAGGTTTGGGCCTGGCAAGTGGTTGCACTTGCCAGGTCGCTATGGCAGTTAAAAACTGCTCTCACAGACACTGCAGTGGCAGGTCTGAGACATGGTTGCAGGGCTACTTATGCGGGTGGCACAATCAGTGCTGCAGGCCCAATAGTAGCATTTGATTTACATGCCCTTTTCAAATACAATGTAACATCAAGTGTCATATGTGATCATGTGGAATGAAGAATAACTGCTATCAGTACTGGCATGAGTGTTGTAGTGTGATTGTCAAATTAGGCTGAGCCTTACTGATTAAGGGCCAAACCCTTACTAGTTGAATAGTTTATAACGGGTATCCACTCGCGAGGTTTTGTTTCTTTGAGATAAAACACGTTAGGGTCTCTTTGGTTGATTTAATTTTGTGATACAGTCTTTATCACCACGGTTTCTTTAGATCAGGACTGAACAAGATACTTTCGTGTACACAGAAGATCACATCGACTGGTGTTTAACTATACAAGTGTGTTATGAAATATACTATGTTGGCTCATAATGCATAATGTGTCATAATAGTTCACTGTTTGGTTTTGCCCTGGTAAAGGGACTTTTTTGCAAGCAGTCAAACGGTAACCGACAGGGCGTTTTTTGCTTTCCTCCTGTTTCACAAATGAGAAACTGGAGTACTAAATACAGAACTAGAGCTTATTTCATTTGTTTTCTGTGGTGTCAAATTTTTTGTTAATTTTGTGTCCAACAATGTATTTTGAGATGTTAAGCAATTTGTATATTGATTCTCTGCATTGTTGTGTTCCTTTGTGAATTTTTGTACGATGATTTCCTGGTTTAAAAATTGATGGGTAATTTTTTTAAAAAACCTATGAAATCTTTAAAAAACGAACAAAAGAACATTGAAAGAAAAATCAACTAAACGAAAACTAACGGTCACATCAAGTGTCATGTGTGATCATGTGGAATGAAGAATAACTGCTATCAGTACTGGCATGTGTGTTGTGTGATTATCAAATTAGGCCTAGCCTTACTGACTAAGGGCCAAACCCTTTCTAGTTGAACAGTTTATATCCGGCATCCACTCGCAAGATATTGTTTCTTTGAGATAAAACACGTTAGGGACTGATTAAGGGCCAAACCCTTTCTAGCTGAACACTTTCTTAAAGTGGCATTTTCAAACACAAAATTTAAAAACCAACTTCACTAAAATATGTACTTTTAAATTGTGAGCTCAGGGACCCCAAACTCTAAATCTCTACCTATTCCCAATTGGAATTTCCATGTGTAAGAGGTTACAAGGCAGCTCCAATGATCACCTATGGGAGAGATACTCCTTGCAATAGTGAAAAACGAAATTAGGAGTATTTTACTATCAATACATGTAAAACACAACACAACAGTACATGTCCTACCTTTCAAATAAACTGCACCCTGCCCATGGGGCTACCTTTAGCCTACCTTAGGTGTGCTTTGCATGTAGTAAAGTGGAAGGTTTGGGCCTGGCAAGTGGTTGCACTTGCCAGGTCGATAAAAACTGCTCTCACAGACACTGCAGTGGCAGGTCTGAGACATGGTTGCAGTGCTACTCATGCGGGTGGCCCAATCAGTGCTGCAGGCCTAATAGAAGCACTTGATTTACAGGCCATGTGTAAACACAGTGCACTTTCCTAGGGACTTACCAGTAAATCAAATATGCCACTCATGGATAACCAATCACAATCTACACAGGGAGCACTTGAACTTTAGCACTGTTCAGCAGTTGTAAAGTGCCCAGAGTTTTAAACCCAGCAAAATCAAAATGCAGCACACTGTCAAAAACAGGAGGTCAGAAGCAAACAAGCATTGACATAGCCAATAGGTCTCACCTTTGGGACATTATAAGTGTTTAGCCATGCAACAGTTGATGTTGCACCAAGGATATTGTGCTGCATGATTAAATACTTATAAGGTCCCAAAGGTGAGACCTATTTGCTATGCCAATGCTTGTTATATGTGCTCTTTCTCTAGCCTCCTGCAGTCCATAGTGTTATGCCTCTTATACTATTCTTCTATAAATGCACACTTAGTTTATGCAATAAACATAAAATAAATAAATATAAAATAAGTTTTTCAATTGTTGAATTACTAATGAGTACCTCTAGATACACAATGAAGACCTTAGGTCAATGGCTTATTTTGTTTTTACTATTTTACCTAAAGATTAGTCAAATAGTGAAATCATGCAAAACCAGTTTTTTCAGCTTGCCCATGGAGCAAAATTAACAGGAAGATTCCACCAAGATCCACTTGGTGGGAAACCTAGAAATAATTGACCTCTTTCTTGCTCAAGGCAGAATAAAAGACTGTTCAGGCAGCCTGACCTCCCTGATGCCAAATGAAGTCGAGGGAGGTATAGGGTGGACCAAAGTGATCATCAGTGGCTACCGTTTGACCACCATGGCCGTAGCACATGGCCCTATCAGCCACCTTTTAAGACTGTTCCATTTAAAACATCCTATACAAGAAGTGCCAACAAATTGCACGAGTCAGTAATTTTGTTTGGAGTGCGATGCGAAATTATACCGTACAATATGCCTCCTCTCTCTGCCCACTGTGGTAGGCAGATTTGTATCTCGCAAAAAATGGCAAATTCACCGCGTCACCGTCACCTGCCCATTCCATACAAAAAATATCATCCAGTCGTAGCTATCAGTAAGTCATATCCTTTTAATGTTATTGGGGATATCGTTTGTGCTATAATTATTTGTGCAGAGTATGATATAAGGTAATTTGTGAAGTCAAGTTAAAGAACGCAAGTAGCACATCAGGGACGTGTTAAGCCTTGGGCAACTTCTTTCACTGCAAATTTCAAGGGATCTGCGTTTTTGTTTTTAATATATGTATATTCATACATATATTTTAAAAATGCCAAGGGACCATTGTCAGTTTTGTTTCCCTTCACACTAAAGATGACCCGCTTCCTTCTTGAGGAGCAATGCCATGACGCGCAAAGGTATTTGTTCGTGGGTTGCAGTCATTCTGGTGATGGTTAACAATGGCTCTAGCTGCAACAGAATAAAACAGATCCGATTTTCTTTGTTAGATCGTTGATGTTTTTTTAGAGTTGGTAAACTGCACCTCTTTAGAATGAGAAGCTCCAGGGAGCAAAGCCTTCATCCATTAGTAGTGACTGCTGGTGTCATCGGATATTCACGCAGGGTCGTGGCAGGCACGAGACTGCGTTTGCCGTCAGCAGGCTTGCGCACTCTGCAGTTCAGTTAACCTGCGTTGATGTCATTCCAGTCAGAAGCTCCCACCTCGTCGCGAGGATGCTGAGCTAGTTCGTCGTCGCAGCTTGGAGTCATGTCTTCGGCGCACTGCCGTAATGGGAACAAGGGTGATTGGTCGGGCAGGCGGGGAGTAGTGCTATTTGTCAGGAGTCATGCTATTCGCTCAATAAAAGAAAATCAAACAGATGTTGCTTTTAACTGTGCACCACCCTCATGGCGTGATTTAAGCGCGGCGTGGTCCTTGAAAGAGGATCTCTTGTCTTTATGGGGCCATGTGTTTAAAACACATGGCCCCATAAAGATAAGAATCATTTTGCGACGGGAGTAAGTCAGGTGAGCCCGTCCAAGTGGGATGGCTCATAGAGAGAAAAGAATACGTCAGAAAGAGCTCTTTCCCAATGGCTGGCCACCGTTTAGCATAAACGGTGGCGCCGGCCAATGGGAAAGAGGGGCAGGGCTTTAAGCCCAATACTGAAGCTCCCTCTAAATCATTAAATCTCGCCAGCGAGACTGCGCATTTGTGCAGCCTTACACTAGCCGAGACCTAAAAAGACAGTGGAAAACATAGCACAGATGCCAGGTCTAACAGAGAGTTTAGTTTCAAAGACATCCTGTGACTGGACAGTTAAATCCAGAAGCATATCATTCTCACAAACCTAATACAACTGAAGAAAATTACGCATTTAGGGATAAGGAATTGTTAGCTATACAAGACACTGTTCAGACCTGGAGACACTATTTAAAAAGATGCAAGTTCACAACCATGAGCATAAAACATGTACAATATTTAAGGGGAACTAGAACATTATCTGTAAAACTATTGAGATCGTCACTCTTTTTTCTTTCAGTATAACTTCATCATCACTTACCTTACCACGAAAGAAAATAATAAAGTTGATGCATTATTGCACTATCAAGACTTTATGGAGAAAGATTAGTGAGAACAGTTACTTCTACACAGGGAACTCATAACAGGGTTGACCTCAATAGTAGGATTTAAATAAAATATTTGAGATCCCTGATCTCTAAAAAAAACTTTAGTTGTGGGTGGAAAGATTGGCGGAATACAGAGGAGTACTGTATGGCTTAACATAGAAGGCTCAAACATTATACTTACCTAACTCCTTTTTACAATTACTAGTCTTAAAGTGGTATCATTCAGGATGTATGTCGATACATCGCGCACCATTCCATCGCGTGCATTTACCACGCGTTTATTACATCGCAAAGTCTACAAGATCGTCAACTTTAACATCGCACGTTGTTGCAACGCCAATGCGTTGATTGCTATTGGCCAGTACATAACTTCGCAGACCACGAAATCGCACGTCCTGACAACGCGTTCTTTGTGGCCTACCACAGTTTTTGCATTCTTTGGCCGAATGCCTTTCAAGGACGTGCCTTTCAGAGGCATACTGCTGACAATTTGTAAACTTGGTAGATTTGTGAAGTTCACCGTACTCGTTCCTCCGACGATTTTCTCCGAATAGGTAAGTGTTTCCAATGCGAGTAATGTAACCCTAATACATCCCGAAGTGATTTAAGTTTAATTCCGTCCTGCCTATTATGGCATCAACAGTTTAAGTTATTAAACTCTGTGGGGAGGGGTGGGCAATTGGAGGTGATTTTATTCAATGGATATGAGATTAATATCCCTTTTGTCGTTTTGTGCTTTGTTTCGCTCTGTTTCATGTATGAACTGCTCTTTTATCCTACTGAAATAAAAATGTTATCAAAAAGACAATAATAAATATCCCATATCGGTGCGTATTTGGCCAGCCCCGCACTTCCCAGAGTGTGCTTGCTACCCGTTCGATAAGGCACCTGGACGCCACCCAAAGCAGTACGAAGCGCTATATAAATACCATTACTG
The DNA here is from genome assembly GCF_964204655.1 of Triturus cristatus. Taxonomy (NCBI): domain Eukaryota; kingdom Metazoa; phylum Chordata; class Amphibia; order Caudata; family Salamandridae; genus Triturus; species Triturus cristatus. The sequence goes on from NC_140586.1 coordinate 570,784,308, forward strand.
TTCGGGATAGTCTGGTCCGCTGTGTATAAAATAAGAATGGCTTTTATAATCTGATTTCTAAAGTGCATTTTTTATTTTCAGCAGTGTACGTTTCTTTTGCTGCCAATTACATTTTTGAGGCACAGTGTTTTCAATGGGAACTCAAAATTTCGACCTGATTCTTTTATTCCTTGTGTGACGTGAACCCGTGTTCTGCTCTGGGTGCTAGTTTTTCGTATGAAACCGAGTTCATGTACGTAATGAAACGACAGAGGTATATTTAAATACATTTATTACAGCTGGCAGTGCAGTGTGGGAGTCCCAGCTCGCTCCTCCCTTTATATGAACTAATAAAGAACATTAGGGGCCATATTATACACGGGGCGCAAACGCCCGCTGCGCCACAGGGGCATCAGTGTTGGATGTCCCCAGTTATCCATCTGTCTATAGTCAAATGGTGTGATGCTTGCATCTTCAACCATTCAGGTAAAATTCAGGGGCAGTTTCACGCCAGAGCAAAGCCCAATCCTGTGTGCATAAACTGAGATAAAAATACAATCCTAACACTATTAAAGGAAAGGTCTTTGCTTTTAAATAAAACGCAGCCAATCCTGTATTTCTCCAAGTTAATAATGGTGAGCAGTAAATGTCCATAAATATTTATGTGACTTATTCTGATAGCCGTCTACAAAAGGCCCTGAAAAGATTATGCCTGCAATTCTTATAAATGTGTCAGGTACGGTGTTAATCGACTGTGTGACTCGCTTTTATCTTTATCAGCACATTTATCATTTTCGGACAGTTGCAGAACTAATTGTTTTCAGTTCATGACCAAACGTAGCTGTTTTGAGAATAGTTTGACCTTTAGAGGCAATCTAATTCTATTAAAGTCGAGAACTAAATACTATTGTCTTTGCCGGGCAAGCAAAACGTTTGTCGTTATTGCACATAGCGAAGTGGTTACCGTTATGTTAACTAGCTGTATCATGCATAGATGGGGTATTTAGCTAACCCGCATAAAGTGTGTTAATTCAGAAACCTACAATGTGTGTCGTACAAAAACTTACTGAGACTAGACAGCACAGTGCAGGTGAGGTGCAGGTGAAATATTTTAAAACTGTCAAAACAAATTAATTCACTTGATGATGCCATTTTCGCTCATTAACGCTTGTGATCAGTAAAACTGTATGGATGTGCAAGCCATCCTTCATCCATCCACCCTTTCATCCATCCATTCATCCACCCATCCTATCACCCGTCCATCCATACACCCTTCATTCATCCATCCATCCACCTATCATTCATCCACCCACCTTTTCACACTACCATCCATCCACCCATCATTCATCCACCCACCCTTTCATCCATCCACCCTTCACCCTTCCATCCATCCATTCATCCACCCAGCCTTTCATCCATCCATCTAACCATCCTTCACCCACCCACCCTTTCATCCATCCATTCATCCACCCACCCTGACTAAAGCCATCAAACGTCCTTAATTGTGAAGCCCACCGTACGTTCGCCAGCACATCTCGTACAGTCCTCCAATAATTCTCATTGAGTGTGACATTTCTTTATTTCCCTCTTTTGCTCATGTTTCCTATTCCTATTGAAGTATCTAATGTTAATGAACACTTTCCTTGTCTTTTAGTAAAGGTCTGTAATTCTCGTAGATTTCATTCCCTGCCATCTGTAAAATGCAGGCTTCTTTCTGACAAAACATTTCTTGCGAATGAGAAGGAGTCATTATGATCAGAGAAATGTCACTCGCAATTTACATTTTACTTTTTTCATGCTGTAACTGTAAAAAGAAATCTCTGCAATGACCAAACCTAATTATGTTAAATTCGGCGCCCTTTGCAATGTGCTGGGTACATCAAGGGAAACTCGTGTATTTGTTTTTCATTCTTGTACAATATTTACGTAACATTGTCACATTTTTAATTTTTGATATATATGCCCAGCTTCCATAATCCCGCGATGTAAATGCCTATGCGCATTACTATCATGCCTTCTAAAAGCGTTTATGCGTTGTCCGATGTAAATGCTAGCAATGTAAATGTCTATGCGCATTACTAGCATGCGTTGTAAAAGCATGCGATGTCAAGCCTCCTGCGATGTGAAAGTCACGTTGCGATGGCAGCGCATGAAAACAGAGTCGTTGTGATGGGTGTTTCCCTATCATTCATCGCCAATAGTTAGACATTTGGGTTTGAAAAGGTATATAAAGTTGCTCAAAAGACAATTTGGGGGCCTGGGTTAGGAAAACAATCTATACATCTAAACAATTTGTATAAACTTGTGGTGTATACAAAGAAATACATCTTTGGAACAAAAGCAACATGAATTTTTACAACCACTATAGAAGATAAAAAAATTATTTTTTGGTTTTTTTAAAAGTCAACTACAATAAACTGCCTTAATAATACATCATCTAATCTAGTCTATCAAGAACTCATCAAAGTAGCTGTCATAAAAATGACTTAGCATCAATTTACTTAAGTTTGTCACAGGCTAAGTAGGAAAGATTATTGTACTGCCTGTTGATATATTTGAACTACCAAAGAAAACAAACTGTGTAGGTTCTTTTACTGTTCTTACGCCATCTATTCTGAATAGAGGTCAAAGATTGTTTGCAAATAAGCAATAAGTACAGGCAGAGTCAAAATATGTGATTTAAAGTTTCTTCCTGTATTTGACACAATTGACAAGGTCTTTGAGAGTGTTTCAAAACGAGATTGTCTCAAATTCTTAAAACTTCCTGTTGTGTTTTACTTTTGATGGTTTGATACAAAAATTCTGTCTATATGCTGTAAATGACACCTGAATATGATGCAAGCATGTATAATTTTCTTTCTGCAATAAGTCTTTGGTAAGGTGACATTATTTTATAGATCTTTTGATGAGCCCTGTCTGATATTGCATATTTATGTGCGAAAGGACTTGAGTAGATGGTAGCTGATATTCTTCAAGAAAAGCTGAAATATGTAGATAATATTATTGTACCTTTTTAAGGGCTAAGGTTTTAATATGTTGCAAGATTACATTCTTTAAGGTGTCTGGATCAGCCTGAAAACAATCACAGAAAAAAATCATAATTTTTATATTTTTAATAGCGCTTAGACTTGTGAAGCCAAAACACAAGTCTAATTATGCAGTGGGGTATCTAGAACCTTACATTGAATCAAGAGCTGATATTTTATATACACATTTTTTATAAGCTTTCTCAGTGAATAGTCAAATTGCAAAACTGGTTTTAACTTAGTAGATGCAACAGTAATTGTGGGACTGATAGTCCCACCTCTGTATCTCTCAATGAATTGTTTTATGCCTTTACACATTGACTTGCTTCGGGAAGTCAAATTAACTACATGTGATCTCCAGTTTATCTACACATCTAAGTTGATCCCTAAGTATGGATATGTTGTGACATTATTGATTGTGATCTTGTTTAATGACAATTTAAAGTTTGGATCAGACAACAAATAGTACATGATTTTTGTTTCTAAGTAATTGACGTTCAAGTTATTTGTGCTATTGTAATCCATTTAGCAATGTAATGTTGAAGGCCTATTTGAGTCAATGAAATCATCGGCATATGCCAAATAACTGCGAGCTCTTAGATTGACTTTTAATGTAAATTCTTTGCTGTGAACTAAAGAAAGTCGTAAATTCACAATATAAGAAGAAAAACATGGTGGAGTCAGAATACACCCCTGTTTAAGTCCATTTCGTGGAACAAAATTGTGTAGTTAGGCCCAGAACTGTCCGACAGTTTTATTCTGACCCAAGTATCTTTAGGTAACACTATTAAGAACAACCCAGGAAGATCAATTTTGCATTAATCAATTTGATCAAATGTTGTAGAATATTCTATAAAAGAAACAAATCATTTTTCTCTGCCTTGAATAGCTGTGTTTGCTGTAAGGCTCAAGACCACAATGGTATCAGTTGAAGAGAATTGATCTCTAAACTCAGTTTGAAAAGAGTTTATAATGTTGTTGTCTGTAGTCCATTTTTGTAGATTGTTTAAAGGTGCTTTGCAAACAGTTTGCCATTTGCTTCAACTAAGGTGATCAGATGATTGGATCCATTTGTGGGCCACGTTTGTAAATTGTTTGGATAATACACCTTTCAAGGATTTCAAGGATTGTGGGGTTTGGCTAAGTAAGACGATTTCAGTAAATACAAGGAGTAATAAAGAACTTGACGTGCCTGGATCTTTCTTGATTAAGATTTGCAGCAAATAATCCGATTGACAATTTGCTTTTTTGTAATGCTACCAGGATCTGGTGGAGTAAATTTGAAGGAATTCCAAATGTTTTTTGGGGCCTCATATAGTTTAACAATTTAGGGTTTGCAAGTGTGATAAGGAATAATATTGTTGCATTATTTTTTGTTAAGTTCTTTTACCCACAAGCATCCAGAATTTAACACTGTCCTTCGAATGAGTGGACTGGTATAATTCAGCTTATGCGTCCTGCCTCTTTGCGGAGGTAATTGCATACATGTTCTTCCTTAAGTTTAATTTTAAAATTCCAATTGGCTGATGCTTGTAGACAAAACAAGAGTATTTCAATGTGTATCTTCCTTTTTTTTCTGTATCTTCTTTTTTCTACGTGTACTAGGATATCATGTTTGCTGATACCATATTTGAACTTGCATGCTTTATTATTCCTTGACTGTATTGAGGATAAGAATTTAAAACATATATATGATGTATTTCTCAAGATTTTATTAATCTAGAAGTAAAAGCATTTGTGAAAAAAATGAAGTTTTGGGCCCAGAGATCTAATATTTTGGTAATTGAGGAGCTGTTACATTTTATTCTCTTCGACCTGATTTTGTTATTGCCTATGTTTTCATGTTTTCTTTCAATCAACTGTCTAATGGATGGAATGTTAAGACTGGTGGTCACTTTCTCTTCTGTCAATAATTCTAAAGTCCAAACATAGCGAGTAATCTCTTCCAAAAAACAAATGTATAATCAATAATAGAGCCACTGTTTCGAGTCTGATATGTGTTTTTGGCAGATCGGTCTCTTTCTAATCTCCAGTCAAGGGAAACTAGAACCTAACGGATGCAGTAGTGACCCCATAGGTCTTCTTGTTTTTTCGCTGTTTTTTAAATATGGAATGTAATATATATTCTCTCCTACTGTAAGGGCCGAGGGAGACCTGAAAAATAAATAAGCCTTATCCTTACTTACCTTGAGTACGTGCCTCTTGTTGGTTGGAGTAGGATGTTTGTTTGGATATATATATATATATATATATATATATATATATATATATATATATATATATATATATATATATATATATATATATATTCACTGAAAAAAACATAGGTTTCAGGGGCGTTATAGTTAGCTGGACTTTTCACTCGTACAAAACCATTGAAATTCCCCCGTTATAGTTAGTTCAGCTAACTATAACTCACGCGCCCGCAATGCACTGCTGATGACGTCACATATTACATCACTCATGACATGGTCAGTGACATCACTGATGACATCACTGATGACATCTCAAATGACATCACTGATGACATCATCCAGTGAATGTGTGTTTTTCTGAAAATTACATATCGTATCGTATCGCGTTCCTATATAGCGCAGCTGTCACCCTACAGGTATCCTGGCGCTTGGACTGAGATGGAAAAAGAAGTTTTTAGCCAACCAAGTGTCTAGAGCTTACAGCAACGAGAAAGAAGAAAGAAAAGAAAATGCCGACCGAGAGTACAGGATTAGGAAGTCATATGCCCCTCCCTGGGAAAGAGCCAGGTTTTCAGACTCCGCCTAAAGTCCGTCAGGGAATTGGCCTGTCTGATATTCAGAGGGAGGTCATTCCAGCAGCGCGAGGCCACTGTTTCATATATGTATATCTCAAGGTCGATGGAAGAATAAATGGGTATATAAGTGTCTAAATGGATGATTTGTTTTTGAAAAATTGATTGTATAACTGACTGATTAAGTGTAACTTAGTGAATACATGGCTTAGTGAGTAATGTTTAAATATGTAAATATCTGTATCAGTCTCTCACTTTGTGTATAAGTGGCTGCATGGGTTGGTGAGTAGCTACATTAGTGTCTATATAGGTTATTAGTTGGTTTTTTGAGTATCAGTATGAGTGTCTGAGTGTCTGTATGGTTCGGTGGGGGTATTACGTAGTGCATAGGTGCATGAATGAGTGACTCACTGTTTGTATGTGTTGAAGACAGCATGTGTGCAGGACTGTATGGGTGGATGAGTGTGTGCATGGGTGTGTTAGTGAGTGAATGACTGTCTCAATAGTGTCTTTATTAGTAACTACATATGTTTTAAACTAGTATATGTGACTATTGGTGTATATAAGTGAGTATATGTGAGAGTGAGAGATTGGAAGAGTTCCTGTATGAATAAGTATGTGTTTCTATAAGTGATTGTTTAAAAGACTAAGTATGTGTAAGTTTCTGTAGAAGTAAGTGTGGTGGTGTGTGTATAACTGTATTTGCAATTAAATGGATGTTTGATTCTTTATTAGCATGAGTGACTATGTGTGTCAGTAACTCTATGGATGAGTGGTGTTGTGTAACAGGATGTATAGGTGTATGAGTACATATGATGAGTGAGTACATGTATGAGTGACTGTTGGTGAATGAGTGGATGTGTTTGTGGATCTTAGAATTACTGAATAGGTTGTTGTAACTGGTATTGGTATGTCCATTGTTTTGAAAATTTGAGTTTCTATTTTTGAATGTGTGTATGAAAGGTTATATTAGGGGGAGAGGAGGTCTGCCACTCTATCACAAGGATGATGTCACTGACCATGTCATGAGTGATGTCATTTGAGATGTCATCAGTGATGTCATGAGTGATGTCACTGACCATGTCATGAGTGATGTAATATGTGACGTCATCAGCAGTGCATTGCGGGCGCGCAAGTTATAGTTAGCTGAACTAACTATAACGGGGGAATTTCAATGGTTTTGTACGAGTGAAAAGTCCAGCTAACTATAACACCTCTGAAACCTATGGTTTTTTCAGTGATTTTCTAAGGTTTTTTAAATGCTAATTCCTAACTATAACGTGGCTGAAACCTATGGTTTTTTCAGTGAATTTCAAAGGTTTTTTAAATGCTAATTTCTAACCATGCCTACAGAGATAGGACATGTGAAGAAAGAAGAAAAAACGCACAGAAAGAAAAAAAAGAAATGCAGAAAGAAGCAACAGAAGTCCTCAAAGACGAAGAAAAGTGCAGGAAGAAGGATAACGTGCAGAAAGAAATAACAGACCAGAAAGAAGCCTTGTTGCAAAATCATCCTGTACCCTCAACTTTTTCAGACGGATACTGGTGGTAACTGAGTCTGACTAACCAGTCCTAGAGCCAGTGCTATGTTAAAAGACACTCAGAATACAGTGAAAACACCTACATACACTAGGGAACACTATGCGTTGGGGTCCCCCTGTGATTGGCATGACCTCCTCTGTAAGCCCCTAGTATATAATAGGGCAGGGGATTAAAACTAACTCTTAAAACGCGCCACAGGGCGTGTTTGCACACATCACCTCAGGCCCCGTCCCCTCCCTTCCCCACTGTGTAAACACGCCCTGTGGCCGTTTTAAGTTGGGAGATTAAGTCCCCTTGAATCCTGAGGGTCCCTAGGGTCCAACTAGACCACTAGGTACCTCCAGTAAGCACCACAGAGCTGCATTGCAGAGAGGTGTAAAAAGTGGCATGGCCTGGACCACCTCTCTGCAAAGTATTCCAGTGGCACTTACTGGAAGCACCTGGTGGGCTACTTAGCCCCCAGGGGCCCTCAGGATTGAAGGGGAATTATTTCCCCAACTTAAAACGCGCCATAGGGTGTGTTTGCACACGTCACCTCAGGCCCCGTCCCCTTCCCTTCCCCACTGTGTAAACACGCCCTGTGGCCGTTTTAAGTTGGGAGATTAAGTCCCCTTGAATCCTGAGGGTCCCTAGGGGCAAAATAGCCCACTAGGTACGTCCAGTATGCGCCATTGGAGAGAGGTGTAAAAAGGGGCACGGCCTGCACCACCTCTCGGCAACGCAGAGCAGTGGCGCTTACTGGAAGCACCTGGTGGGCTAGTTGGCCCCCAGGGTCCCTCAGGATTGAAAGGGAATTATTTCCCCAACTTAAAATGCGCCACAGGGCGTGTTTGCACACGTCACCTCAGGCCCCGTCCCCTCCCTTCACCACTGTGTAAATGCGCCCTGTGGCCGTTCTAAGTTGAGAGATTAAGTCCCCTTGAATCCTAAGGGTCCCTACGGTCAAACTAGCCCACTAGGTACCTCCAGTAAGCGCCACAGAGCTGCGTTGCCTAGAGGTGTACAAAGGGGCGTGGCATCAGAACACCTGTCTGCAACGCAGCTCCCTGGCGCATACTGGAGATACCTGTTGGGCTAGTTGGCCCTCAGGGGCCCTCAGTATTGAAGGGGAATTAATTCCCCAACTTACAACTGGCTAGGGGGCGCGTTTGCAGAGTGCTGCAAGGAGGGGGCGTGGCACCCGGCGCCATGCCTGGTCTTTTATTTATTTATTTTTTTAAGAAGGAGGGCTGTGTGGCCCCCCTTCTTTTTCTAATTTATTGTCCCTGGGGACCCCATCCCCCTGGGCCTGCACCCTAATTTTTTTTGTTGAAAAAAATTAATTTGGAAGGGGGCCGTGTGGCCCCCCTCCCAAGGCCTTAATCGGCCCCGGGGACCACAACCCCCGGGTCATGGCCTTTTAAAAAAAAAATCTTTAGGAGGGGGGCTGAGTTGCCCCCCTCCTCAGGCCACTTATGGCCCCGGGGACCCCCTCCCCTGGGGGCGGCCTTTGTTTTTTACTATTTAAAAAAAATATATATTTATAGAAACACCTAGGACATGCTGGACAAACCGTATGTACCTATCACCATGGCGATTTGCGTGATATTCATTAAAAGGCGACTATGCATACAATGAATCCACGTGGAATGTATTTACACCGCTAGTGAAGCCCTGACATGTCTGATGCCCTACCGTGTCTAATCCCGGCGCCCCTGCCGGTGGGTACTCTCCAAGTAGACACGCTTGTCGTTTATTTATACAAACATGGGTAGCTATTGATGGGCACATTTAATACACACGCACACCAAGCCATTCAAAGGGGATTCGACAAAAATTTGACCAAACTATGCAAGAAACCCCCCTCACGGTAAATAAAACACACATCCACCGCCGGATGTGTAATATCTTTTATTTTACTCTCTGGAAAGGAGACGAACCTCACTTGAGAGTCACAGCGTGCTCCTGGCTGAGCCCAATGCTGTGTTACACCCACCAGTGCCCGCCGAGTGCCACACACCTCTGTGTTGTATTCCACCAGCTAGTGCGTATGCTATGACACTCTTTAGCCCATGTGCACTGTAACACCACCCCGTGAATATGTCATGCCACACTTGCCTTCGCACGGGTTATATTGCCCCATCTAACGTGCCTTCCTCGATGCCTATGTTATAACGCACAGCACTATGCCATACTTATTACAATCTGGGATCCATATCTTTGTCACAGTGCATATGCAACGTTACACTCCCCAGCACATATTTTATATTACAACTTTAGAGACTAGTTAGGTTACACAACACTGCCCTGTGCATATTACACTCCGAGGCGCATATCGCATAGCACACGCTAGTGCCTGTGCTATCTCGCGCTCTCCAATGAATCTGTCATTGCGCACAATGTATTGCATATTGTATTTCACGCCCAGGTTCATCTTATATCAAACTTTTTGGTGCATAGTTTATACCATATACTATATCTAGTTTTCGTTTTCAATCGTGCTCTCAGGACTATGTTCTATATAACACTGCGGCCACCTACCCTTTTCACAGGCATTACATTTTACGATGGGGGGTGGAGGGTCAGGGGGTGTTTCTGCCAAGTGAGCCCGGAGACACAGTCACAAACGTCCTCTTCTTCCTAAATAAAAATGAGATTATGCTGCATACTTGTTCATATTTTAAGTAGTTCACACAGACACACATTTTAAAAACAATAAAGTTCCTAATACCCACCTTCTCTGAACAGTTAGCTTGCTGCCCCATCCACCTCCTCCCTATCCTCTGTTGTCTGAATCCATGGACTAGCCTCCTCCCTCCTGCCATGCATGGTCTGATGTGCTGCCACTGCCCTCCATTTAGCATGATGTACCAGTCCACTCCTCCTGCCCTCCATTGCCCAATTCTATGGCCCATCATTGACCTCCTGCTTAGCCTCTGTGTTTAGCTTGCTGCCCCTATTCTCCTTCCCCCTGCCCTCCGATGTATATGTGCATGCCCCTGCTCCATCCTTTTTGCCCACCATGTTCCATGGACCTGCCACTCCTATCTACTCTGAGTGTTCTGTTGAGCTGCCACTCCCCTCCCACCTGCCTAGCATTGTCAGATGACTGTTACCTGTCCCTGCCACCTCCACCCTGCCTGTCCATATGCCATGCCCCTATCCCCTTCCTCCTGTCCTCCATGGTCCATTTTACTGCCACACCCTTCAGCCCTCCCTGGTCTGTTGTGCTGCAACTGCTCCTCCTGCCTGCCCCACGCGGTCTGGTGTGAGGCCCCTTCCCCTGAACTCTCTTGACTGTGCCCAGGTCCTGACCCTCCATGGTCCTTTGTGTATGCCCCTGCACCCTCCTTCTTGCCCATCATAGCCATTGTGCTGCCTCTAACCCTCCCGCTTGCCATGCATGGTCTTCTGTGCTGCCATGGCCCCTCCCACCTTCCCTGTGTGGTCAGCTAGCTGCACCTGACCCCCTCCCACCTTCCCTCCAAGGTCTGTGTGTATGCCATCATAGTCTCACTGTTGCTCTCCATGGTGTGTCTTGTTTCTAGTGCCCATCCTGCCTGACCTCCATGGTCATCTTGCTGCTCCTGCCCTGCTCCCTTGCCCCCAGCCCTCTGTTTCCAAGTGCAGACCCCTATTCCCTCCCTCCTGGCTTGTCTGTTCCATTATAATGCCCCTGATCCGTCCCTCCTGCCCTTTATGGTCTGTTATGCTGCAGCTTTCTCTCCTGTCTGTCCATTATGGTCAGCTAGCTACCATTGCCTCTTTCCCCTCTGTTCTCTGTTGTCCATGTGCATGGTCCTGTCCCCTCCCTATTGCTTTCTATGGATTGTTGTGCTACACTCCCGACCCGCATGCCATGTGTGGTGTATTGTGCTGCTGCAAACCCTGATGCCAGTCCTGTAGGGTCAGTTTGGTGCACCTCTCCATGTCCCTCCTGTCCTCTGTTATCCGAGTCCATGTCCCTACCCCAATTCCTCCTGCCTACCATGATCCAATGTACCATACTTGCGAACATTTTGAACTTTGTAAGAGGGAGATTTTGAAAAAAAACTGGGGTATTGATTTTCCCCTTTGAGTTACCTTGAAAAAGAGGAGATTGTAGACAGGAGACAGATCAAATAAAGCCCATTTGAGCTTAAACAAATTGGACGTTTTCTGGCTGAAACGGGTCTGTTGGCATGTATGGTTGTACTACCACTGCCTCTTCCTTCTGCCCACAATGGTCTAGTATATTGCCACAGCCTCTCTTGCCAGTCCTGTATTGTTGGTTTGTTGCCCCTGCCCCCCTTTCCACTGCCCTCCATAGTCTGTTGTGCTGCCACTGCCCTTCCTGCCTGCCCAGTGTGGTCAAATTAATGCCTCTGCACTCTCCTACCTGCCTTCAATTTTCGGAGTCCGTGTCCCTGGCCTCTGCCTCTCAACAGTATCCCAATGAACAACTAGATTGCTAACATTCTATATTTATTACAAAAGTGTGGAACGCCTGACATCATCTTGATGTAATCAAACTGTAATACCTAGAGCATTTCCTTTAGAAATTACATATATGAGAGGGTCTTATGTGCATCGAAATTATGGTTAGTGCTCTAAAAAACTAAAATGAGGACAGTTTTCAAATAGCGACAAAGAACTTTTAAATTATTTGTAATCTTTATTTTTTTTATCCAGTTGACCACTTGATTAAATATTGCACTTAGGGGAGAGGAAGTGGTGTTACTTCCAGAGCTGCAGACTTTGCAACTGGGGAAGCAGGTTGGAGTTTCTGCTTCAGCTCAACATTCTGTGATTCTGGTCAAATCACTTGCACCCTTATGCATCAAGGCAAAATCCAGTCGGTAAAATACCGAATCGTTAATAGCTCCCGGTATTGCGTGAAAAATACCCAATCCCAATGCATCAACCCAAAACCTGAGCAAATAACGAATCGCAAAATAAATAACCCCGAACATACCGAATCGCTAATACCCAAAATGCTAATTTACCGAATCACTATATACCGAATTAGCAATTACCGAAATCACTATTAGCTCCCGGAAAGTGCCAATAGCAAATAACGAATCGCACCCCAATGCAACAAAACTCGCTATTACCGAAAATCCCAAAAATCGCTATTTTGCAAGAGCTAAATAAGGGGAATCAAAACCTGGAGGTAAAGTTACAAAAAAAAAAAAAAAGAAAATGCAAAAAAAATTTCAACATGTGCAAATGATTGAGGCAATCACAAAACCCTTAAATGTGGCCCAGGAGACCCTGTTGGCTCCCACAAAATGGCTGCCCTCTACGTGCTTGCAAGGAGGATGCGGATCAATGCAGCAGGACAGCGCAGGAGAAGGGTCCAGGAGCGAGTTTTCAGACTGCGCATAACCTTGCTGGGGCAGAATGAGGACGAGGTGTACCAGAAGTATCGCCTCAATCGCGCTATGATCATGCGCCTGATTGCAGACCTGGAACCATTACTGCAGCACCAGACACACCGGACAAATGCTATCCCTGCGCACGTTCAGGTCCTATGCAGCCTGCACCTACTGGCCTCAGGGAGTTTCCAGGGGGTAATTGCGGTGGCCGGAGGTGTTTCGCAAAGCGCACTGTCACGCTTCTTCAAGAAATTCCTAGATGCCATGCTGACAATGCTCCACACACACATCAGCTTCCCCACAACCCCACAGCAGTTGGACCGCACCAAACAGGCTTTCTACCAGGTGGCACAATTCCCACATGTGATTGGATGCATCGACTGCACGCATATCCCCATATGTCCTCCGTCAGCAAATGAGTACCTATTCCGGAACCGCAAGTCATACCACTCGATCAACGTGCAGGTTGTGTGCGATGCCAACAACATCATAACGGACCTAGTGGCACAATTCCCAGGGAGCACACACGACTCATACATCTTCCGCAACAGTGGAATGCACAGGCGACTAATCAATGGAGAATTTGGAGAGGGACTCCTGCTAGGTACGTAGAAATACGCTTCCCCACACCAACACCACACATGTATGTACATCACCAATGCTAAGTCTATGCTTCTATCTTCTAGGTGACAGTGCTTACGCCCTGCGGGAATACATACTCACCCCATACCTAAATCCAGCAACCCCGCAGGAACATCGCTACAACGCAGCACACATCAGCACGAGGAATGTGATAGAGCGGACTTTTGGGATTCTCAAGAGCCGCTTCCGTATCCTCCACAAGACTGGCGGCGCCATGCTATACCAACCAGAAACATGCTGTCGGATAATTGCTGTATGTGCAATGCTGCACAACATTGCCACCAGAAGGGGGATACCCATGGAGGTGGACAGGGATGACGACCACCGGGCTGACCAACCACCCGCCCAACGACGACAGGCACACATCCCAAACACAGCAGAGGGCCATAGGAGGCGGACATACATAATGCAAAATCATTTTTGACCCTGGGTAAAATGAGACATTACAAGTTGGTTTTGGGTGCAACTGTTTAATGCACAGTAGCACTGAGGATTGTGCAACAGAACTAGCATTATAAATCATGCTCCGATTGCATTCATGTAAATAAAAGGTGCCTTAAAGTCAGGCCTGTGCAAACACAATAATTGGATGGCCATGGTTGCCCCACCATGGTCCGGCAGCATGTCCAACTGTCTAGTGGCGCTTGCCACGTACACCAAGCCTCCGCTCAGGTGCATCCAATGCATCACCACGGCCTGTCCCCGTGGAGGCACGCGAACTGCGGCGCCTGGTGCTGGCCTCTGCCAGTGACACGCTGCTGACACTGGAGGCAGCCTCACTTGTGTCATCCCCTCCCAATGCTGCAGCACTGCATGTGCTGCTCTGAAGTTGTTCCACAGCAGTGGTGATGTGTCCCAGTGACTTAGCGACATCCCCGCAGAAGTGCCCAAGGTCCACCTGCAGGGAGACTGTGCGGCGTGCCAACACAGCGGTGCTGTTGCTGTGCCGTTGTATGGCCTTGGTAGCGGCGGCGGAACGCAACATTAGCTGCCGGTTACTCCTCCTCTGGGACTCATGGCCCTCCCTGATGGCACGGGTGAGCTCACGTACCTCCTCCCTGAGCTGAGCATTGCCATCAGCAACCACAGTGGTCTGGTCCCTGACCGCCGTGCCCATGTCCCTGACCGCGGTGCCCATGTCGGTGACTGCTGCAGTCATGGCGCGCATCTCCCTCGCAAGGCGCACGATATTGCAGCTAATGCTAGCCACATGTCGTCCCTGCAGGCTCTGTGTACGCAGCATCCTCTCCTCGATTGCAGAGGTTGTTGGGACATCCTGGTCTGCTGAGGAGACGGAACTGCGACGGGCCCTGTGACGCCGTGCGTGTCTTGAGCCTCCAGGTGGTGCAGCAGGTGGTGTAGATGTGCGCTGCCTGGGTGCCAATTGCGGGGGGGGGGGTGTTACCATCTCCTGCAAGGGCGCAACTTGGTGCCTGTGCCTCTGCGGTATTGTGGCTGTACTAGCTGCAGGCTGTTTTGCTGGTGCCGTTGCTTGTGGCGCTGTTGCTGGTGCCTTGGCTAGTGGCGCAGGTGCTGGTGCCTTAGCTTGTGGCACTGGTGCTTGTGCCGTTGATTGTGGCGCTGGTGGAGGTGGTGCTGGTGGGGTGGCAGGTGTTGGCGATGAGTGCGCATCCTGCGCTGTCTCCTGGTCTGACTCGACGGGTGTCTCCGAAATGATCAGCTGGTCGCTGTCGTCAGAGTCCCCAGGTGATGCATCTGTGTGTGAAACAGTGCATGATTAGTGGGATGAATACACCTACATAGTGTTGTACCCATTAATGTCCCTCTGTTGTCCAACAAATGAACAGTCTCCAGCCATGTACAAATGATGTGGTGTATGCTCATTGGATTTACGCCTGTACATGCACACTGGGCTGACTAGACTACAACTCCCAAGATGCAGTAGTGTCATGTGTGGAGCTGTCTGTGCCAGAGCTGCAGACACAGTGAGATTGGGCTGGGGGCATGGGTATGGATTTACGCTATGCTGGGTGTGGCACAGGCATGCATCTTACCTTGGGCACTTGTGGCTGCGCCGGACGTGTCCATCTGGGTCACCCCCACGACGGCTTCCCGCTCTATCGTCCCTTCCACAAGGTCCTCCAGGGCTGTGTTGGATGGTGCAGTAGATGTGCCGCCTCCAGTCCTTCTAGCCTCCCGGAGCCTCTCAGCAATCCTCTCTTTGGCGCGCTACCGCAGGTCATACCACCGTTTTTTAAGGTCGTCGATGCTGCGGGTAGTGACGCCAACCGCATTGACCCTCTCACGGATGCGCAGCCAGATGCGCCGCTTCTCTGTCTCAGGCACCTTGAGGGACAGCTTGCCAAAGAGGCGGTCGTGTTTGCTGGACACTCCCTCAATGAGGTACTCCAGCTCCCTGTCCGAAAACTTCTTCTTGCGCTTGCGTGCAGATTCTGCGCTGGATGGCACTTCCTGCGACATGATGGATGTCTGATGTGATTTGCAGAATCGGTGTGGCCTCACTCTGCACAGCCAGTCTTTCTTCCCAGCTCCTGTCTGCTCCTCTGTCGAGGCTATGTGGGTGGGGCAGCAGTATTTCCTGGTTGGTGATGTCATCTGCACGTTCCCGGAGCGACGCGGCAATTTGCGATTTCGCTATTACCGATTCGGTAATAGCTAACTCGGTATTACCGGACTCGCTATTAGCCAATTCGGTATTACCGAACTCGCTATTTGCTAGTGAGGCCGTTTGCGTGCCCCGCTATTAAGGAATCGGTAAATTTAGCGATTTTTAAGGAATCGCTAAATTTCACCGAATCTGTTGATGCATGCCAATTACCGATTCCTTAATGGCGATTCCTTATTTTTCGCTATTAAGGAATCGGTATTCGTTTGGTTGATGCATATGCCCCTTAATCTCCACATGTCTACAACCAAAATGAATTTGATCTTGTGTGATGTAACCAATGCTCATGTAAAGCACTCCAATACCTGACAAGTCTGCACTATATAAAACTGCAAATACACAAAATTAAGTGTTTTGCACACTTCTGTCATTGGGCTACATGTGGGCTACATCTGGGTGATATTTGTGCTGCTTTGGGCTGTTTTGTCTCAGGTGGCCATCATGGGAGATTTATTTGTTATGAAGTTTCCTAATTTCCTCATTTACTGCAGTCTCCTCAGTAGGAAATGCTTTCAGTTTTTTACTTTGATTCCATCAAGAAGGTATTCAGATATGTCACACATTTGCCATAAATTCTGAATGTTAGCACTCTAGTTGCTCATTAGATCACTGTAGTAAAGCTTCTGCTCACCACGAAAGTCTGCTGCTGGTATTAAAAGTGCATGTTTCAGTCTGTATATCAGAATTTTTTAATGAAATAGAAGAGGATTTGAGAAGTCACTCAAAATGTGCCCTAATTTTTCTTTCTTCAGCACCAATCATAATTTCTATGGCAGAATGAACCCCCTCATTGTGTCCCTTTTTTAATTAAATGTTTTAAGTGTTACCAGTTTATTCCAATCAAGATGGCTTCAGGTGTGCCATACTTTTGTCATAAGTAAGACTGTTAGCGCTCTAGTTGTTCGTTAGAACACTCTGGGACATTCTGTCATTGGGCTATACTTGGGCTACATCTGGGTGATACTTGGGATACATTTGGGCTCTTTTGTCTCTGGTGGCCATCTTGGGAGACTTATTTGTTATGAAGTTTCCTAATTTCCTCATTTACTGCAGTCTCCTCAGTAGGAAATACTTTCAGTTTTGTACTTTGGTTCCATCAAGAAGGCATTCAGATGTGTCAGACATTTGCCATAAATTCAGAATGTTAGCACTCTAGTTGCTTATTAGATCACTGTAGAAAAGCTACTGCTCACCAGGGAAGTCTGCTGCTGGTATTGAAAGTGCATGTTTCAGTCTGCATGTCAGAATTTTTTACTGAAATAGAAGATGATTTGAGAAGTCTCTCAAAATGTGCCCTAATTTTTCTTTCTGCAGCACTAATCATACTTTCTATGGCAAAATGAACCCCCTCATTTTGTTCCTTTTTAAATTAAATGTTTTAAGAGTTACCACTTTATTCCAATCAAGATGGCTTCAGGTGTGCAATACGTTTATCATAAGTAGCACTGTTAGCGCTCTAGTTGTTCTTTAGAACACTCTGGGAAGCTGCAGTAGAATACAAAGGAATCAACTGACAGTCTCTGCCCTTGTTGGATGTACATGTTTTACTGAGAATGTCAGACTTCATTCTCACATGACTGAGACAGATAATGTGAATTTACAGAAAATATGCTCTCAGTTTAGCTTATAGATCACCTTCCAAACCTCTGAGGGGAAAAGCATGAGAAAATAGTTTTCTCTCAAACATGATTCATGATATCACAGCAGAAGGCTTTTTCACATGGTAAAATCACCTTAGAACACACCACAATTCCTAAAATGTGTATGGTACCATCAACAAATGATTTATAATGTAACTAAAGTCTTAAAACCTTCTATTAACTGCAATGCTTTTTAATGAGGTGCTATCATGTATATTGGTCCCAAGATGGCTGCCAACACTTCTTGGATGAAGTACTCACTGTGTTTAAACAACAACATGTTCTTGTTCAATAAACAGATCTATAGACAGATAAGGGGATGCGCAATGGGATTTTCATTCTCACCAAATTATGCGAATCTCACTATGGGGTGGTTCGAGCAAAATCTAGCTTGGAACACGGCAAACTATGAGTGGAAAAATAAAATCATACTATGGCTGAGATTCATAGATGATCTCCTGATCATTTGGAACGGGACCGAAGAAGATTTTGCCAGATATTTTGACAAATTGAATAACTCCCCTACTAACCTAAAGTTCACATACAACATAAGTAGGGAAAGTGTAATATTCCTTGACACAGAAATATACATAGAAAACGACTCCTTACAAAACACCTTACATAGAAAGAGCACTGCAACAAACGCCACACTACATGGGGAAAGCTTCCACGATGAAAATCTGAAATGGAGCATCCCATATGGGGAGTTCCTAATACTTAAACGCAACTGCTCAAACAATCAGGAATTCATCAGGAACAGCTGAAGATGCAAGCAGCCGCTTCCTAACTCGAAAATATCCAAAGAAGGTAGTCACAAAGTGCCTGGACAGAGTACTAAGTCAAGATAGAAATACTATTCTATCCCAAAAAAAAGAAAAAAATAGTGATAAAAAAATCAGACTGATCACGACATACAGTGCAGAAAATAAAAAATTGAACAAAATCATCAGAAAACACTGGGGCATCTTAAAACTGGATACAACAATGGCGGACATCATAGGAGACCACCCTGAAATATCATACAAAAGAGCGAGAAACATTGGGGACCAAATTGTCCACAGTCACTTCCAAGAAGCACCGAAAAAAACATGGTTACAAAGGGAAGGCTTTTGGCCATGTAAACAGTGCAAGGTCTGTAACATCACCACACCCCAGAGAGAAGTTGATATCAAAAAGGGCATGACTTGGAAGATACGACAATATCTCACATGTAAAAGCTCTTATGTGATATATATGATTGAATGTCCATGCCATAAAAAATACATAGGAAGTACTATCTTTGAAGTTAAAAAACGCATTCTGGAACACGTCCGGGCCACAATCCATAAAGATCGAACAAATGCAGTCGCGATACAGATGGAAAAATGTCACAACGGCGACTGGGAAACCTTAAGATACTGGGCTCTGGAACAGGTACCTATATCGGAAAGAGGAGGAGATCGGCTGAAAATCCTCCGACAAAAGGAATCGAAACACATTCTCACATTCAGAACCCTGGATCCAAGAGGCTTGACCCAAACAAAGAACTTTATGTTCACCTATAAATAAAGAACAACTTTTGATCCTCTTTACAAGCAACTGGAAATACATTGCTCACCAGAGAGCAAACGAGGAGCCCATCTAAAAACAGGATGAGGAACTTTCTCACCAACAACGAAATCACAAGGAGAAATGCAAAAGAAAGACTGTAAAACAAAGAAGGCAACCAATAAGAGACAACAAATGAACAAAGTACACCGAAGTACAAATAAGACATTTGTCAGAAGTCCGAATGTGTAAAACTAATTTGATTAATTTCACTTGACAGCAAGCACAACTTATATTTTACTTTAATACACTTCATTAACCACAATGCACTAGTTTAAACAAAACAGGAAGTGAACACGTGCTAAACATAAAAGAAAGGCACTTGTCATGTGACCTCATCCCGTGATCAAGCCTTTGGCAGAGGCGAAACACGTTGGGTTTGGCAAGGAAAATAAAGCAGTTTCCATGAAAAACTACGAGTGAGTGCGATCTTTTCTTAGCCTGAGAAATCGAGAGACTAAGAGCCTGGTACATACATATATATATATATTTTAGGGACCTCAACTTAGACACACTGCTTTTGAGTAATACTTTAATGGGCACAAGCCTTTGTTACTGTGTAATTCATCTCTCCTGTGGCCATTCTCAGTGTTGTATGTACAACATGAACAGGAGGGCAGTGGTCATATGCATATATTAAAAGCATTAGTCCTTGCATGTAATTTATTTGGATGATTGGTATATGCCAATAATGTTTGATTTATTTTTATTGTTTTGTTCCTATATGCACCGGGCAAATGTATAGCAATGATCAAATTAATTTAAAGAGGTTTGTCAAAATATCTGTGACACTTCACGGTGCTTGTATTGCTTTAAATTTACACGAAGACTTAATTACTGAAAGGTTTTTATTGGTTGAATGTAATTTAAATATGGCAACCCGTCACAGGCGCGTCAGGTGATCAAGATCACTTTTGCGATCGAAACGCGTCCAGGGCGGACACTTGTCTGTTTTTACTACGATGGTTGATTAAATTACTATCATGGAGTAACCCCTGTTGTTTGAAGCGGTTTTTTCATCTTTAAAGATATCGAGAGGTCCGTACCTGTGTGTTGAAACCTAACAGCAACTCAGGCATCAAAGCTGCATATATATATATATATATATATATATATATATATATCCACACACGCAGGTTAGCCCCAAGGAGTTCGACCACCAGAAGATGCATAGTTCAATACTTTTAATGAAAAACTTGCAAGCAGGCAGCCGACAAACGAATACATCAATGGATCAACATGCCAAACGCGTTTCAGGAGTCCCTTTATCCTTTCATCAGTGGCAAATCATGGCGGATGCGAGCATTGTTTGTAGCGCACTTCTTATTAACGATCACCTGCCCCAGTGGGCGTGGCCTTTCTCAAAGCCTTCTGGTGAATGTAGTGTGTTCAGTAATCCCCTGTGGGTGCGCTCGTATCAGTCATGCAATAAAACACAGTTATTACCCATGTGGGTTGAAGCACTCACTCGACGGCATGCCTGCCCTGCTTTGCAGAATTTCAATCGAACAAGCTGGCACCAGTCCTGCACGGGCGTCAGCTCTCTTCTTTCCAAATTGCAGCACCATCATGGCACCAACAGGGACCTGCTTTCACGCAGTGGGTCTCACTCCACGGCTGGGCAACAGCCGATTTAAATCCACACACGCATATATATATATATATTTTGCAGAATCATCAAAAAAGATGAATTATTTGTAGGCTGAAAATTAGAATTTAAGGCCCCTGCTATCATTTTAGTTGCTTCAGAAATGTAGTCTACTAATTTTTCAATATCCTTTGTCAGTGTTGCAAATAATGGAGCATTTCTGAGCTACCTTGTCAATATGTAAATGTTGATAAAAAGAAGATACATTTTGTTTATGAATTTAGTGAAAAATGCCAAATGTGATTTGAAGAAGAGACAATTTTAATGTTTGTAAAATGTATTCTATTTTTAAGTAGTATGACCATGCCTCCACTTGGTATGCTAAACCTCTCTTTAGATGCAGGAAATGTGTGAACAAAAAGTTTGAAAGGTAAAGACCTGGTAAGTGCCAAATTCCTTGACAGCTAATGTGATATTTATTTAGATACTTCATCAGTTCCGAGACACATAATCTTGTATGTTTTTCAACTACAGCACTATTCCAAGAACAGATGAGCACTTTACTGGTTGGAAGTTGCAGTGATACATCATGAATGATTTATTTCTCTATGAAAATTTTGTTCCTCTGAAACAATAATGGTTAAATTATCCATTTTCTTTGATTTAAGTCTATCCGGTCCTTAGAGTGCATCATGCTTTTCTAGTCTTAAAAGAGAGGTGTAGTTCTGTTTTGGAGCTTGATTTCGTAAGGTGTCCCAATCTTCTAATTTAGCCTTCCTTTTCTAATGCAGGGTTATCACAATGCTATTTTATCAGGTGGTACTGGTATAGATTGTTTTATCCAAGATCGATTCCACTCTGTCCATACCCTGTGAACTGATTTTACTGAACACTTGAAGGATTTTATTAATTTCAACATATTTTGGAAGTTGAGTAAGTCATGTGGCATTTCTTACTCATAAATTGGGTGTAGGTCAACATGATAATTCTGGGTTGCTGTTAACTGTAACTTGGTGGCAGAAGAGAAATTTAAGAGCAGTGCTATTGACATTTCTACACAGAAATATGTTTCCTTTGTTTTCGAGACCTACAGGAGAGGGCATGTTTAGATCTTTAAGCAACACAGTGCCAAAACAAGTGAGAATGATACTCTTGACTATATTTTCTGGGTACTCTCTAGTTTTTGTTCTGGATCATTCACCCCTTTGTTTAATATAGCTGCAGGGAAACTTGGTGAAGGGGTGTCTAGTAGGTTTACAATATTTGATATACCATTTGCGATTCCTTGTTACAGGATGATTTGTAAAGTGCTCTCAGTGTAAACAGTTGTAATTGTAGTACTTACCGTTTGTCCAGACCTATCAATGTTATAGTTAGGACCTAATTTCTATTCAAAAAGTGTTTTTTCTTTTGCCAATCTATTTGGTGCCGTTTGACGAATCTTTGCAAAATTTTCAAAACTGGTGGGGCGCTCCGGTCAGCTCCTGTCTTGAAAGTTTTTGGGGAGATTCGTCAAGCGGGTGCTGAGGATACAGGGGGTCCCAAAACACGTTTTCCCCAAGTTAATTTCCATAGGAAACTTTAGACAAAGCTACAGCCCGAACTGCTGAACTGAATTACACCAAATTTGGCAAAAAGGTAGGTCTCGGTTCAGAAAGAGCCCTTTTTGTTAAATGGTGTAAATCCATCCAGTAGTTTCAGAGAAATTAGAAAAATAAAAATATCGATATCTGAGCACCGAGGAGGAGTCGCGAACCCTCCCGAGCACGAGCTTCACTCAGATTGGCTGCCAACACTCCAAACCAGGACACCTGACCCCCTAGGCCTGCTCAGGGGGTCCCACAAGGACCCCCAGGGCCAAAAAAAGCATTTTTTTTTTATCAGCCGAATTCGCGCTGTGGTCGCGTATCTGGCCGAGAACATTTAAAAAAAACAAAGTGTGGGAGCATTCTTGAAAGCCCCTGGGAGGGCCAGGTCCCGGGGGCACCCACCAATTATCTTGCAGGGGCTCCGCAGACCCGGGGACCACCGCCTCCCCAGGGCCTAATAAATTGAATACAGGGGGGGCACGCGGCCCCCGAAGACCCAGGGACAGCCACCTCCACGGGGCTTCTTTAATAAATGCGGGGAGGGGTCCCAAGTCCCACACAGCCCCAGGGACCGCCATCTCCCGGGACATTCAAGTAAAGGTGCCTCACAGGCCCCCGCCGAGCCTTGGTTACCACTGTAGGAGAGTAGAATCTGCTTCACATGGGTACCCCCACTTTTTGCTGGTCTTTCACTGTTTTTCGACCTTAGTCTGGCTATGGCCCTGCTAATCAGGACACCAGCCTAGCTGCTTCCTCTCTAAAATGGTTTCCATGTACATTAGGTACATTTCTAATTGGATTCTGGAGTGCCCTATTAGCCCCTAGTATATGGTATACTATGTACCTAGGGCATAGGTACCTCAGAGGCCTACCAGGGGCTGAAGCATGTATTATGCCACCCCTGGGAAGCACTCCAAAAGGGCACCACAGGTCTTCTACTGCACCCTGGGTAAGGTGGTGCTTGCACCCCTTACTGTGGTATAGGCTATCTATATCACTACCATTGCACACACATATAAACCTATAAGTCACTCCTATGGTAGGCTTTAACAATCCTGAAGGCAGAGTTCCTTGTTTTTATGTGCGAGGGTGCTCCTGCATGAGCAGAGCCCCTCTGCAGCATTCGGAGTACCTCCTCTGATGCTGTTGTTGGTGCAGCCTGACCATGTACTCTTAAGTGCATTATAACCTTGCGGTAAATGCTAACTTTGGGATAACTGCACGGAAACATGTCGTGTTTGGTGTCAAGCGCTTTGGAATACTACCCCCCCACCAGTTCTGGCGGCGGGGGTAGCATTCCACCGTTCTAGAGGGAGAGACATGTTCACACTGGTCTAACCCGGTAGGACTTTCTACAGCCCTGGCATCACAAAATGGATGCCTCTGCCACAGACATGGGTCTGGCCTCCTGCTGCTGACCGAAACTCCGGCAGGGGAGGCCTTAACAATAGGTTTCCTGTCCCAGGGAGGTGTAACCACCTCCCCAGACAGGCAGATGTGTATTGGGGCTGGGCGGGAGCACTCTCTGGTGCTTTGAAGTCCTGCACTGGGGGCACACTTGGTGTTCCTGTGCATAGTCTAGTTCAAACCGGTTGCAGGGGCTACTTGCCCCTTCTCTGGCATGAAATTGGACAAAGGAAATGGGTGTAACCACCCCTCTTTCCAAACCCTCCTATAGGTGGGTCCCTAGAGTATGTCCAACCCCCAAACTTTGTATAAGTGTAGGAACCCAGTCCTTGCGACTTTAGATTACCCTGGACGAAACTCTGCAATATATATCCTGGACCTTCGGCGTTCTACTTTGCTTAGAAGACTGAAGAAATCTCCCTTGGGGTCAAAGACTAGCTCCCGTGCTTGGCAGGCACCAAGGAAGCAACTGACCAGTCTGCATCGCTGAAGCTCCCGCCGGACACCGAAGTCTTTGCATCACCAGAGGCTACCCTGAGTCCACAGCAAAGCTGAGGCCCGTGGCTATTATGGGTGACGTGGAACCATGACCCCTGGACACCAACATCATCTTCCTGGTCTTCCTCGAAGTTGTGCTTTGGGCTCCAAGTAGCCCCAGCCTTGAGCATTTCCTGTACCGAAGATTTCTGGCCTCCACTCCACGAGAGACCTGTGGGCCAGTTTCCAGTGCGACCGCTTGAGGCTCCTTTGCGATCACTAGCCTGTTGGCTAGTAGGTCCCCATGAAGGCAACTCCTCATCTGATTTGACTTTCCTGGTTGCTCCAGATGTCCCCCGACTTACCCTTGCTGGGTGAGTCCCCCAGACCTTGCTGGTCTGCACCGCCGTCCTTTCTCTGATTCCAAGTGACTTGCCGTTGCTAAGGCTTGTTGGTTACAATCTGGTCGCCAACACCGCAACACTTGACAGACTTCATGGGACAGCTCGAATCCAGCTCCTGGTCATCATCGGCGCCTCCTGGACCTCGTGGCTGAAGAGTCAAGACACCCATCAACTCACCTGAAGCACCCGACATCTGTGGGCATTGGTCTATCGTGCCCTTGGTCACTGGTAAGTGACCCAGACTCTGTCCCCTCTACTTTCAGGTTCCTTCCATCCTAGATCCAGGCTTGGATCACTTCAGACACTTCTCCTCTTCACGGCAGCAGCACTTCTTCGCCAGCTTCCATTGAAATCGACGACGCGACCCGACACCAAAAGACACCAATGCACCCGGCTTCCCTGGGTGAGGTAACACGAGTACTCCGGTGCTCCCGTGGGTGCTAGCCCTAGAACTTCCTAAGTCCAAAAGGGTTTGGTCCTGACTCATTTCTAAGTGTCCCTAATCTTTAAATTTCCAACCGCGACATTGCCCATAGAAGCTAACGGAAACCCGCGGCTGTGTTCACACACTGCACACGGCCCCGTGGGTCCCCTGTGTCACTACATTGGGTGGTTCCTTGGGGTCCCAGCGATTCTACAGGCTCTAGGCCTTGTGTCTAGTTCATTCGTGGTTCTTATACCACTTTATTGGTATATGGTTTGGTACGCCCCTAGGGCCCAAACGTGTATTTGTTCTATTACTGTTGATTGCTAACTTATAAATTAAGTACTTCGAACTCCAGTCTTATAAAGAGACTAGAGGGGTGTGTTTTATCTTAAATACATATATTTTAAATATATACCTGGTGTGGTTGTCCTTTCATTTGGTCATTCAAGAGATTCTAGACTGGTAAAACAAGCTGCTTTACATTGCTTTAAGACTTAGCCTGAAGGCTG
This sequence comes from Triturus cristatus, assembly GCF_964204655.1. Taxonomy (NCBI): domain Eukaryota; kingdom Metazoa; phylum Chordata; class Amphibia; order Caudata; family Salamandridae; genus Triturus; species Triturus cristatus. The sequence continues at coordinate 570,809,875 of NC_140586.1, forward strand.
CTCTCCATAGCTACCACTAGGATAGCTTTCAATAAAGGTTGTCTTAAACCTATTCACCATAAGGGGTTGTTTGGACTGATACAAGGTGCCCACTATAATTAGTGGACAGCATATATCAGGCCAACTTCTCACATTGGTGTGCAGCGTGTGGGATTCCAGCTTGCTTTGTAGTACTGTAAATTTCTGAACCATGTTGGTAGCATGGTCCTACCCTGCCGATTTTGGTATCAGCGAACCGCAAATGACTAATGCGGTATGTATGAGTGTTTTCATCATGTTTCACCGATGAATTCACCGTGTATACGATACTACATATCAAACCCTCGGGTTCCATTTTAAAAGGGTAACCATTTTGTGGTTGCCCTCACATAGGCTGCGCATTGAGGCCATGCCCAGGCCTAAAGGACACGCAATCTTTCTTTTGTTTCTGTGTGACCTATGCAAACTGACTCCGCTGCCTGAGGTCAGTCCTGCCCGGCCGGTTCCTTTTACTGCGGCCTTATGGGATTAGCATCAGGGCCCAACACATCATAAAGTCGTGTATCCCACGCGACTCCTGACTAATCCCTTTCACACTCAACCCTGTTTCCTACTTTATGGCTTGTTTTACGAGTAGGAGGTGTCCGTTTTATTGGGGTCTGCTGAAATCTGATGAGGGTTCTGAGCCTCGCTGGGTAAATAATTATGTGCTGACCGAGCTGAAATGTGGGATTATCATCATGACTGTTGTCTTCCTTTGAAGCGAAAATATGTGAACGACCACTTGTAAAATAGGGGTGGTGTTGCCCAGAGCGTAATATTCTGTATATAAGAAAAGACTGGTTTTTGGTTGGGAGCAGTCTCCTGAGAACATACACCGTGTTGTACTTCTCGGATACCTGTGATTGGTCTGCAGCCAATAAATACGATCTTTGACTTCACCTAGAAGACTCTGTGTTTCTGTGGTCCGAAACAGGAAGAACTCGAAGTCTTCGGGTGTGTCCCCTGGCACCGCTGGGTTGGTTCTGAAAAACCCAGTACTTCAGTTGGCGCCCAACGTAGGGCGATTTCAGCGGTACCGGTCCAAGCAAGAGGTTCGTGAGGAGCTTCGTGTGAAAATTCTGGAGGAAGGCCGCCACTTCATCGACCCCTGCATGTCGACGTGGTCCGAAAGTCTTTGCTGCAAGGTGCTCCGCGTCCCGACGGCTACAAAGGACTGCTGCCCTGACTATCGCCCTGTTTTGGACCCTTGATGATCTGGTAGAGCGAAACGATTTAACGAGTCTTCTGGTGACGTCATCGATACCTCAGTTAAGTATAAGTGGAGCGTCTCCCAGTCCTTAGTTTGGTTTGGTATCCCTTTGGGATCGCTTTGATTTGGAGCTTGCAAGTGCCAAAGCCGAAGGACTCGTGTATTCACGAGACTATCGTATTCGATAATCCTTTGAAGTTTGAAACTAGACTAGTGTGCGACGATGCCTGGTTCTAGTATATTTGGAAATTTGTTTTGTTTGGGTTGTAATAGGGACTTCCGATTAGAGGATTCGTGTCCGGTTCCTCCAATTGGAACTCCAACGTATGAGCTTTATGTGAAGCATGGCGTGGGCCCCATTGCGTATAATGAAGTGTGGATCCGATACACCAGGAAGGATGGTGTTTTAAAATGGCCCCAAAATGGTAGTTTCGACACAGAAATCCTAGATAACTTAGAAGTTAAATTATTTAAAACGAAAGCCCGGCCGGCGATGTTTGATTCTTTCAGCCTATGGCGAAAGGAAGCCAAGCAGAAAGAAATCAAATTAGCCAAGAAAAATAAAAGAGAGAAAGGTATGTCGATAATGCAAACAGCCTTGCAGTTTAAAGATAATGAAGAAGAGCAAATGAATGAGCAGCTGCACAGGCAACGTAAATTAGTGATTGATAAATGCTACCCAGTTTTGCCGCCCCTTCAGCAAGATGCGTCAGAAGAAAAGGAGAAAGATCCCCTAATGTCACATTTGCTGAGTTCGCCACCCCCGTATGCGCAGAGTGCTACAGCGCCTCCGCAGCCTTTAAATGTACGGCCTCCAGTTAATTTGCCGCAAGCTTTCCCGCAGCCACCAGCTCCTCCTCATCCGGCTCCTATGCCTATGGCGCAGCCCTCTCAAGGGCCGCCGGTTTCGCTGCCTATCTCTTCTGCGCTTCCTGCGACTTTACCTAGTACATCAGCTGCCTCCCTCGGCGCTCTTCCTGATACGACCCCTGTACCTGTATCTGCACCCGTTTTTCTTCCCTCCGTCTTTCCCCCTGTTCTTGCCTCAACTTCTCCTTCTACACGACAACGAATAGCTAGTGCGGTCACTAGTTTTATATCGCCTCTCTTTGGGTCATCTAGTACGACCCCTGGTTCACAACGTACGCAGTTGCGTAGTCAGCTGTCAGGTTCTGAAGAGAAAGAAGTATTAGACCGCATGGCATATAAATGGATTGTTTTTCCTTCAAGATATGATGTAGAGTCTGTTGTAAATGTTTTTCATCAATGGGAAGCACCAAAACAGAGATACGTTTTCGAGAAAATGTGTGTATTCCTCTGTGAGGAATTGGAAGATCATGGTTTGGACTTAAGCCCGCAGGAATTGTGTCATGTACGGTTTGAATTTGGAAAAGGTACGATTGTGGGTCCCGATGTTGAGAAAGCAGTTGCGACATTATTGTCTTTTAGGACCGAGGGTCCTTCTCAGTCACTGTTTGAACGTGACTCTTCTGATAGGAAGGTTAGACAATACCCTATGAGAGAAGTCCCTCCGGTATGGAAGGACGCGGTTGCGGCTGATGCCGCTAACGGTATTGCTGCTATGCCAGCTCATTTCCAACGTGTTTGGGTACATGTTCCTTGGAAGCGATCAGAAGTTTTAGCCCTTAAGCAGACATTGCCTGACCCCCGTAAAAACCCCGCAGGATATTATAAGGAGTTATCACAGACTGCAGAATCGTGTGTCATGAACCTAGCTGACATAGATATGTTGTTCGGGAATTTCGTTCCGCAGCCTTTATGGGGGTTGATTCGTAATGCAGATCATGCTGCAGAACTAGGTGGCACATGGGCTAATATCACTGCTACAGACACTAGACAAGTTGGTGGTGCGAAACCTGAGCCCTTAGTAGCAGAACTCCCTGGTAGAATTATTACCTACATGAAGACTTTAATGCCAGCGATGCGTGTGAATTGGGATAAATTATCCGCATGCAAACAAAAGAAAGACGAAACAGTGTCTGATTTCTTCACCAGGTTTGAAGAAACATTTATCGACCACAGTGGTCAAGACATGAGTACGGAAGGTGGTCAACGGTTATTTGTTGATAAATTTGTGCATAATTTGCTTCCCGAGTTGTGTAAGAAATGAAAAGATTCAGAGAGTTCTTGGGCTGTTTCCTCATCAGCGCAAATACTGGCTACTGCACAGTATTACGAAAATAGGAATAAAGATGAGAAGGATAGAGCAGACAAGAAAACAAAAGAATTAAAGACGAAGGTTCTTTTACAGCAGGCTTACCCGCCACGTGGAGATCAGAATAACTATAAGCAAGATCAGAGTAACTATCAACAACCCCAACAGTTTCAGAGTAACTCGCAAAGGTTCGGGTATTCCCAACCGCGTGTTCCTGTGGGTCCCAATCAGTGTTCGTATTGCAAACAAGAAGGTCATTTTAAGTATAGTTGTCCTATATTGTTGCAGCGCACGAATAATGCTTATGGCGCGAGAGGTAGAGGTGGTCAGCAAGCTCCTAGAGGTAGAGGGCGTGGGAATGTTCCCCAGAACGCGCGTCCTCTTCCGCCTCAAAATACGATGAACAGTTTTGATCAGCAGGCCAATGTAACTGGTGGGACAGCTCAGTACTATAATAACGACTATTATGCAGAAGATGGAAATGCGGAAGGTGATGATTACTAGGACAGCCATACACAGAGAGAGGGAGTTGTTTCAGTACCAGTGGACCAGAGTGGACCGTATGTCAAGGTGACTACAGCGGGGGGGAACAACCTTTACAACGCAACTTTTACAACGCACTACACTTACAACGCATTTTTTACAACGCAAAATCCATTACAACGCACTACACTTACAACGCATGACACTACAACGCATTTTTAAAAACTACCTTTACAACGCATTCCATTACAACGCCTACCATTACAACGCATAATATTACACTACACTATCCAACACTTACCCTACTGTTGCACCCCCTGGAGTTAGAATAGTAATTTTTACCCCTATACTATCCAACACTTACCCTACTGTTGCACCCCCTGGAGTTAGAATAGTAATTTTTACCCCTATACTATCCAACACTTACCCTACTGTTGCACCCCCTGGAGTTAGAATAGTAATTTTTACCCCTATACTATCCAACACTTACCCTACTGTTGCACTCCCTGGAGTTAGAATAGTAATTTTTACCCCTATACTATCCAACACTTACCCTACTGTTGCACCCCCTGGAGTTAGAATAGTAATTTTTACCCCTATACTATCCAACACTTACCCTACTGTTGCACCCCCTGGAGTTAGAATAGTAATTTTTACCCCTATACTATCCAACACTTACCCTACTGTTGCACCCCCTGGAGTTAGAATAGTAATTTTTACCCCTATACTATCCAACACTTACCCTACTGTTGCACCCCCTGGAGTTAGAATAGTAATTTTTACCCCTATACTATCCAACACTTACCCTACTGTTGCACCCCCTGGAGTTAGAATAGTAATTTTTACCCCTATACTATCCAACACTTACCCTACTGTTGCACCCCCTGGAGTTAGAATAGTAATTTTTACCCCTATACTATCCAACACTTACCCTACTGTTGCACCCCCTGGAGTTAGAAAAGTAATTTTTACCCCTATACTATCTAATACTTACCTTAAATGCAATTTACTATTATGCGTTGTAATGGTATGCGTTGTAAAGGTAGTTTTTAAAAATGCGTTGTAGTGTCATGCGTTGTAAGTGTAGTGCGTTGTAATGGATTTTGCGTTGTAAGTGCATGCGTTGTAAAAGTGTGCGTTGTAACGACATACATCCACAGCGGGTGTATCAGAGCCTTTTCTATTGGATACTGGTGCTGCAAAGAGTTCAATTATGCACTCAAAACTCCCTGGCGCGCCTTTGTCTGGCGAAATGAATGTTTCAGTAGGTTTGTCTGGCGCCCCGGTTAAGAACCCGATCTCTAGTCCTATGCCCCTTTCTGTTGGACCTTGTGAGCTGAAAGCACCCCTTATCCTAACGACATGTTGTGGTGAAAATCTGTTAGGATTGGATTTATTAAAGAGATTACATGCGACATTATATTGTTCCCCCTCGGGAGTACAACTTACACTGGGTAGGGTGTTGCAGGGATTCTGCTTTTGCACAGAACTATGCGCAGGAGACCAGGACCTCAGAGAATTGTGGTGTACCAGAAAACTCCCCTCAGAACCCAGAACCCATTATCCGACTAGCTTAGTATCTCATTCGTTAACCTAGATCTAGCTAGGTGGTCCCAATGTATAGACAAACCAGAACAAGCGACTTAGATATTTCTCAGGAGTGGTGGGAATCTGAAATACCTGTTCGTACTTATTTATTAGTCCACAACGGAATAATACAGACACGGTAAAGTTTAAAGAGTTTATTTTATAAACCTCGCGTCCTAAGATGCAGTACTTCGGCTAACACTAGCAGACTAACAATACAGATCAGAATCATGAGCATTATTACAATACCATATAGAATGAAAGGAGCAATCATACTATTAACCCCTTCGCTGCTAGGCCTTTTCCCCTCCTGTGCTAAGCCTTTTTTGGGCTATTTGGGGTAGTGCGCGCTTAGGCCCCTGTAACTTTTTCACCACATTAGGTATCCACGCCAAATTTGCGTCCTTTTCTTCCAACATCTTGGGGATTCTAAAGGTACCCAGGGTTTGTGGATTCTTCTAGAGGGTTCCCAGAAATTAGTCAAAATACAGCAAAATTTTGGTTTTCTTGTGAAAAATGGGAAAAACGGGCTGCAAATGAAAGCTTCTGGGGTTTTCTCTGCACATGGTATCAAAAAAGGGTTTGTGGGGCTGAAATCACCATTTCTCCAGCTTTTAGGAAATGACAGAATTTTGTCAGAAAACCAACATTTTTTACACAGTTTTGGCATTTTTCTGGGACATACCCTATTTTTGCTATTTTTTGTGCTTTCAACCTCTTTCCAGTTAATGGTAGAAATGGGTACAAAAACAATAATGGATCCTGGAAAGCTATACATTTTTGAAAAGTAGACAAACTTCTGAATTCAGCAAGGGGTCATTTTTGTAGATCCATCAAGGTTTCTTTATAGAAACTACCAGTTAAATATAGGAAAAATTAAAAATTAGTTGAAAAAAGCAGCCTTTTGAGTCAACGTTTTCACCTGTAACTTCTTCTAATTATCACATCTCTTAGAAAGCAATGTACCGTTACATCCACTGGATCTTCCTGGTTGTGGGGATATATAGGACTTGTAGGTTCAACAAGAGCCCAACGAACCCAGAGTAAAAAACTGAGCAGCATTTTGTAATGTTTTCTTTTTTATTCTGGGTATATAGCAATTATTGTGGGAAAATGTATACATGGAAAAATCGGTATGAAAGACACCTATGTATTTCTGAAATGGGAACAAATTAGAGAGTTTAGAAACAGTGCATATTTGCACATTTTCGAAATTGGGAATACTCATACTTGCATGACAATTATTGGTCATTTTTCAAAATGACTTTTTTTTTACACAATGTCTTTCATTTGGAAGGGAGAAATGCATCCAAAATCAATAGGTAATAACAGTTGCTTTACAAATCTGAACTACCCTAAGTCTCCCGATAAAAATGGTACCTCACTTGTGTGGGTAGGCATAGTGCCCACGACAGGAAGTGGCTCAAAACCTAAGCTGAACACACCACATTTTCACACTGAAAATTTACACTTTTTTTGCGAAGAGTCTAGCTGTAGTTTTTGTACCCTAGCCCTGCCGGCACCTAGGGAAACCTAGCAAACCTATACATTTTTGAAAACTAGACACCCAGGGGAATCCAGGATGGGGTGACTTGACTGCCTCCCACCATGGTCTGTTACCCAGAATCCCTTGCAAACGTAAAAAAATGACAAAAAAAACACATTTTCCCCACATTTCTGGGATGGAAAGTTCTGGAATCTGTGTGGATCCACAAATTTCCACCCACCCCGCGTTCCCCAAAGTCCTACGAGAAAAATGGTAGCTCACTTGTGCGGGTCGGCCTAGTGCCCGCGACAGGAAACGGCGCAAAACGCAACGTGGTCACACCTCAATTTTGCAGTGAAAAATGACCCTTTTTTGGCAAAGTGACTAGCTGTAGTTTTTGAACCCTAGCCCTGCCGGCACCTAGGGAAACCTAGCAAACCTATACATTTTTGAAAACTAGACACCCAGGGGAATCCAGGATGGGGTGACTTGACTGCCTCCCACCATGGTCTGTTACCCAGAATCCCTTGCAAACGTATAAAAATGTAAAAAAAAACACATTTTCCCCACATTTCTGGGATGGAAAGTTCTGGAATCTGCGTGGATCCACAAATTTCCACCCACCCCGCGTTCCCCATTGTCCTACGAGAAAAATGGTACCTCACTTGTGCGGGTCGGCCAAGTGCCCGCGACAGGAAACGGCGCAAAACGCAACGTGGTCACACCTCAATTTTGCAGTGAAAAATGACCCTTTTTTGGCAAAGTGACTAGCTGTAGTTTTTGAACCCTAGCCCTGCCGGCACCTAGGGAAACCTAGCAAACCTATACATTTTTGAAAACTAGAAACCCAGGGGAATCCAGGATGGGGTGACTTGACTGCCTCCCATCATGGTCTGTTACCCAGAATCCCTTGCAAACGTAGAAATATGACAAAAAAAACACATTTTCCCCACATTTCGGGGATGGAAAGTTCTGGAATCTGCGTGGATCCACAAATTTCCACCCACCCCGCGTTCCCCAAAGTCCTACGAGAAAAATGGTACCTCACTTGTGTGGGTCGGTCTAGTGCCCGCGACAGGAAACGGCGCAAAACGCAACGTGGTCACACCTCAATTTTGCAGTGAAAAATGACCCTTTTTTGGCAAAGTGACTAGCTGTAGTTTTTGAACCCTAGCCCTGCCGGCACCTAGGGAAACCTACCAAACCCAGCGTTCCCCCAGGTCTCCCGGTAAAAATGGTGCCTCACTTGTGTGGGAGGCCCAAGTACCCGCGGCAGGCAAGGGCCCAAAATGTAGTGAGGCGACATCAACATTGCCTATCCCAAATGTCGCCTCACTACGTTTCGGGCCCTTGCCTGCCGCGGGTACTTGGGCCTCCCACACAAGTGAGGCACCATTTTTACCGGGAGACCTGGGGGAAAGCTGGGTGGTGGTAAATTTGTGTGAGCCCGGTGAGGCCACTACTTTCCCACCCCAAAATGTGTGAAAAAAGTGATTTCTTCAGCTAAAATTGAGGTTTGCAGGGGATTCTGGGTAAGGAAACGTTGGGGGATCCACGCAAGCCATACCTCCCTGGAAGCCGCCGGGTGTCTAGTTTTCAGAAATGTCTGGGTTTGGTAGGTTCCCCTAGATGGCCGCCGAGCACCGGGCCAAAAACCAAAGTGACCCCCCTTGCAAAACCAGGTAGTTTTGCAATAGGCCATTTTGATGTCGCCTCACTATGTTTTGGGCCCTTGCCTGCCGCGGGTACTTGGGCCTCCCACACAAGTGAGGCGCCATTTTTACCGGGAGACCTGGGGGAACGCTGGGTGGTGGTAAATTTGTGTGAGCCCGGTGATGCCACTACTTTCCCACCCCAAAATGTGTGAAAAAAGTGATTTTTTCAGCAAAAATTGAGGTTTGCAGGGGATTCTGGGTAAGGAAACGTTGGGGGATCCACGCAAGCCATACCTCCCTGGAAGCCGCCGGGTGTCTAGTTTTCAGAAATGTCTGGGTTTGGTAGGTTTCCCTAGATGGCCGCCGAGCACCGGGCCAAAAACCAAAGTGACCCCCCTTGCAAAACCAGGTGGTTTTGCAATAGGCCATTTTGATGTCGCCTCACTATGTTTTGGGCCCTTGCCTGCCGCGGGTACTTGGGCCTCCCACACAAGTGAGGCGCCATTTTTACCGGGAGACCTGGGGGAACGCTGGGTGGTGGTAAATTTGTGTGAGCCCGGTGATGCCACTACTTTGCCACCCCAAAATGTGTGAAAAAAGTGATTTTTTCAGCAAAAATTGAGGTTTGCAGGGGATTCTGGGTAAGGAAACGTTGGGGGATCCACGCAAGCCATACCTCCCTGGAAGCCGCCGGGTATCTAGTTTTTAGAAATGCCTGGGTTTGGTAGGTTTCCCTAGATGGCCGCCGAGCACCGGGCCAACAACCTAAGTGACCCCCCTTGCAAAACCAGGTGGTTTTGCGATAGGCCATTTTGATGTCGCATCACTGCGTTTTGGGCCCTTGCCTGCCGCGGGTACTTGGGCCTCCCACACAAGTGAGGCACCATTTTTACCGGGAGACCTGGGGGAACGCTGGGTGGTGGTAAATTTGTGTGAGCCCGGTGATGCCACAACTTTCCCACCCCAAAATGTGTGAAAAAAGTGATTTTTTCAGCTAAAATTGAGGTTTGCAGGGGATTCTGGGTAAGGAAACGTTGGGGGATCCACGCAAGCCATACTTCCTTGGAAGCCGCCAGGTGTCTAGTTTTCAGAAATGTGTGGGTTTGGTAGGTTTCCCTAGATGGCCGCCGAGCACCGGGCCAAAAACCAAAGTGACCCCCCTTGCAAAACCAGATTAACTATTGTTCCTACAGCGTGAGAATTTTGGAATAATATTGCAAAGAAAATGTGGCAGACATTTTGAGGTTTGCAGGACATTGGGGATAAAACATTTTTTGGAATTCACAAGAGAGACATCACCATGAACTCCCTTGGGTTTTCGACAATATCTACAGTTGGTGGGTTATTCTTGCATGGAAAGTGTACCTTGGCAGAGAAACTAAAGACAAAGATTCCTGCACAACCATATATTCCTCAAACACACACACATACTGGTTGGATTTGGCACGAGGGCGAGTCATGGTTCAGTGTATTAAATTTTATTAACAAGAGATTTCACAAAAATGAAATGCACTGTCAATAATTAAATTCACAAAAAACCAAACCAATGACTCGCAGCTCGTGAGCTGTAAAGCCACGTCAAGGCACCAACCACTTTACAGGCCATTCACACACCTTTCATACGTGATACAAACAAGACCATTCGCACCACCAGGCACAAAAGCAACACATTACAAAATTCACCAAAAAGGGACAAGGTACACCCTGCTTCAGAAAGACAAATATTACTGCAGAGCCATCTAATCCGCAAGCACACACACATACTGGTTGGATTTGGCACGAGGGTGAGTGATGGTTCAGTAGATACAATTGTATTAGCAAGTGATTTCACATAATGAAATGCACTGGTAATAATTGAAAGCACGAAAAACTGAACCATTGACTCACAGCTCGTGAGCTGTAAAGCCACGACAAGGCACCAACCTCTTTACAGGCCATTCATACACCTTTCATACGTGTGAAAAAAACAAAACCATTCACACCGCCAGCCGCGGGCCCATCACATAACAAAACTCACACCAGCACACAGCGCCATTCAAGGGCCCATCACTTTCACATGCCCACAATCCAGACACAGCAACTACACAGGCTGATGGATTGCGTGGAGTGGCACTCAGCTAGCAGTGTGTGTAGTGACCAGCAGAAAGTCATTACTCACACACAGCCAGCCGAGCACCAGTCCACACACACCGCTAGCCAAACACCAGTCCACGCACACCGCTAGCCAAGCGCCAGTCCAGGCACACCACCAGCCAATCGCCAGTCCAGGCACACCGCCAGCCAATCGCCAGTCCAGGCACACCGCCAGCCAATCGCCAATCCACGCACACCGCCAGCCAAGCTCCAGTCCACGGACACCACCAGCCAAGCACCAGTCCGCACACACCACAGTCCGCACACACCACTAGTCCACGCACACCGCCAGCCAAGTACCAGTCCACGCACATCGCCAGCCAAGCACCATTCCACGCACACCGCCAGCCAAGAACCAGTCCACGCACACCGCCAGCCAAGCACCATTCCACGCACACCGCCAGCCAAGCTCCAGTCCACGCACACCACCAGCCAAGCACCAGTCCACACACACCACCAGTCCACGCACACCGCCAGCCAAGTACCAGTCCACGCACACCGCCAGCCAAGCACCATTCCACGCACACCGCCAGCCAAGCTCCAGTCCACGCACACCACCAGCCACGCACCAGTCCACGCAGACCGCCAGTCCATGCACACCGCCAGACAACACGCACAACGCCAGCCAAGCACCATTCCACGCACACCACCAACCAAGTGCCAGTCCACACACACCAACAGCCAAGCGCAAGCCTACACACACCGCCATCACATTTAGGATTTTTTTAGAAAAAAATAAAAACAAAAACAAATTGCAAATAGATACAAATCTTCTAACAGAAAATCAGCAACTAAATACATTGCACTAACACCAACCTTGAAATAGAATCAAATTATCCAAAGAATACAGACCAGGCAGTTCACTTTACCACTCATAAATGCTCCCAAAAATTCTTTCGCGTGTGGTACGCTCTAAAACAAGCAGAGAGACACAGTGCAGGATGAGAAGGACAGTCGGGGCAGTACATACGACTCTCCTTCCGCAAACCTCTTCACCAACAGACTCTACATCTCCTACTGGGAAAATCTTTTGCGGGTGTGGGAGGAATGTGATCTGGAAAGTGGCGTTCTTTCAATCTAGCAACATCCTCCACCACTCCAACTCTAGGAACACTTGCCTGTTCCACTACAACAAGTCTGCCTATTACAGACTCCTGAAACTTAGCAAAAGTCATTTTTGACTCAGGGCAAGAATCCTGGAACACAACAAAAGCATTAAACATTGCCAAGTGGAAAAGATGGATAGCCAACTTCTTGTACCAAATGTAAGCCTTACGAAGAGCAGTGTAAGGTTCCAACCTCTGATCTACTCTGTCAACACCACCCATGTGCCTATTATAGTCTAAAATGCACACAGGTTTGCACGCTTCAGCGACCTGACCCCAAACAGTCACAGGTGCAGTGCTTTCATCATGGATGGTAGTCAGCATGTAGACATCTCTCCGGTCTGTAAACTTCACAGCAAGAAGCTCCTAGCAACGCAACGCACTGCACTGTCCCCGCACAAGCTTTTGACAAACAAGTTCTTTCGGGAAACCTTTACGGTTATAGCGGATTGTGCCACAAGCAAGAGTGTCCACTTTGGCCAGTTCCCTAAACAACCGCACACCAGTGTAGAAGTTATCTACATATAAATGGTGGCCTTTGTTAAAAAATCCTCTACCAAGTTCCCAAACAATTTTCTCAGTCACTCCAAAAGTGGACGGACAACCAGGGGGGTTAATCCTAGATTCCTTACCGGTGTACACCCTGAAATTAGAGACATATCCAGTCCTACTGTCACACAGCATATACAGCTTTATTCCATAGCGTGCCCTCTTACTAGGAATGTATTGCCTAAAAACCAAGTGGCCCTTGAACAACACCAAAGACTCATCCACTGCAATTTCTTTCCCAGGGGCATAAATCTCAGAAAATCTATCAACAAAGTGATCAAGGACAGGCCTAATCTTAAAAAGACGGTCACAGTCAGGGTGATCTCGTGGCAACGCTAAACCATTATCAACAAAATGCATCATCCGAAGCAGAAGCAAATACCTGTCACGAGTCATGACTGCCGGAAAAATAGACGTTGCCATCAAAGGACTGCTAGACCAATATGAAGACATTGATGGCTTCCTTAGCAAGCCCATCAAAAAAGTTAAACCCAAGAATTTCTTCATCTCTTCAACATTTGTGGGAGTCCACCGGGTAGCTCTAGAGTGTGGCTTAAGACTGGCACTGTTGTCCCTCAAAAACTGTTCGGCATACAAATTAGTCTGCTCAACAATCTCTGCCAAAAACACATCGTCCATAAACAACTGTAAAAAATTTACCGGCAAAAAGTTTTCAGTATTCACTCTAGACCCTGGAACACCAGTAAACTCTGGCAATGCCGGCTGCACCATGCCAGGGGCAACCCAGAGGTCATCACTTTCAAAGGGAAGCCTTGCACCCCCAGCCTGCAGCCCAGATGCCTCTTGCCGCACTACACCAATGGGAAGCCTTGCAGCCGCAGGCTGCAGCCCAGAAGCCTCTTGCCGCACTACACCAACGGGAAGCCTTGCAGTCCCAGGCTGCAGCCCAGATGCCTCTTGCCGCACTATCGGCACATCAGTCTCCTCCTCTAACACAGGCACTTCATCCGCACTAAGAGTATCTTCATCATCCGATGACTCCATACGGAGAGACAACTCACTGCCAGAATCGTCCCCTGCCTCCTCTCCCTCAGATGCAGAGTCAGTCTCTGAACCAATATCAGAGACTCAAACAGCAAACCAACAACCTGCTGAGCAGTAATCCTGCGGCTAGCCATTATACTTACTAAGATAGAAGACTGCACAAACAAGTCAACAACAACCAACAATGTGCAAACCAAGTAAAAAAATGTGTACCTTTATCATAAAGATCAACGTACTCAAAAACTATACAATCCAATTACAAGAGACAGCTGCACTCACCAGAAACAAACTCTGCAGTGACACAGCAAAAACCAACGATATCAAACTAGAAAGAAGAAAAAAAAAAAATTACTCACAAGACAACAAAATACACATCGAGCACCAATGCAAAAAGTTTTTGACACTCAAAAAACAAACATACTGCTATTATTACACCATTTGCAAAAAAAATTCATGCAGAGAAATCAAACACATTTACATTGTACAAAAAAGAGTCTCTTACCAAACTACACAAACAGCAGAACCGCCAGAAACAACACGGCAAACTGAAAAGAGCAAAAGCCTTCACCTAGAACAAAAAAGTAAAAAAAAAAAAAACATTACTATTGCAATTCACAAAAAATAAAACAATAAACATTACAACATGCTATGTTACTACCCAAATGGTCAATCGGGTTATGTTCCAGGTGGGGCAGAAAACAGCAGGAAAAAAAAGGCTACTCTGTCCCGGGGCGGGTGAGCCAAATACATATTATAAAAATTGCCCCCTGGAAGCGACACTTGCCAAAGGGGTCACTTCCATTTTTATTTACACTAATTCCCTGGTGTCTAGTGGGCTTTTCTGCTCCCCCCCCCCCCCGGGGCCAGACACGGAGCGAAAGTGGACCGATCTGCCCCCAGGGGGGGCAGAAAAGTCTGTGCAAAAATTATTCCCCAAGGGAAGCGACCCTTGCCCAAGGGGTCGCTTCCCATATCACTATAACGACATCCCTGGTGTCTAGTGGGCTGGACCGATCTGCCCCCAGGGGGGGCAGAAAAGTCTGTGCAATAATTCTCCCCCAGGGAAGCGACCCTTGCCCAAGGGGTCGCTTCCCATATCAATATAACGAAATTCCCTGGTGTCTAGTGGGCATTTCTGCCCCCCCCTGGGGGCAGAAATGTCTGTGCAGTAATTATCCCCCAGGGAAGCGACCCTTGCCCAAGGGGTCGCTTCCCATAACAATATTACGAAATTCCCTGGTGTCTAGTGGGCTTTTCTGCCCCCACTGGGGGCAGAAACGGACCGAAAGTGGACCGATCTGCCCCCAGGGGGGGCAGAAAAGTCTGTGCACAAATTCTCCCCCAGGGAAGTGACCCTTGCCCAGGGGGTCGCTTACCAAAACAATATTACGAAATTCCCTGGTGTCTAGTGGGCTTTTCTGCCCCCCCTGGGGGCAGAAATGGACCGAAAGTGGGCCGATCTGCCCCCAGGGGGGGCAGAAAAGTCTGTGCACAAATTCTCCCCCAGGGAAGCGACCCTTGCCCAAGGGGTAGCTTCCCAAAACAATATTACAAAATTCCCTGGTGTCTAGTGGGCTTTTCTGCCCCCCCTGGGGGCAGAAACGGACCGAAAGTGGACCGATCTGCCCCCAGGGGGGGCAGAAAAGTCTGTCCACAAATGTCCGAAACTCTTCCGCTGCCATCCCCCTCTGTGGGGGCACGATCGATGCCCCAGGGGGGGAGCGCCAGCGCTTCCCCCAGGGGCTGTGCTCATGATGGAGCGGTTCCGTCATGAGCACAGCTCAACCGATGGTCATGACGGAACCGCTCCGTCATGAGCATCGAAGGGGTTAATGACAGTGGTATACGGCCACACTCCTTTCACTATAATCTAATACATTATTATTATTAGACTATTAGAAGGTCTCTTAGGCTAACAGGGGGGACCCCATACCGTATAGATCAGCTTAGTAGAATCACATCAAAGGATCAGCTCTCACAGCATGCATCAGCTCTTCTTGTTCGAATGAAATGTAAAACCAAACTGTTCTGTAATATTAAAGACGCTCGTCCTTCAAACATTGGCAGCTGTATGCATGATATGTCTAACAAGTGTCTACGATCAATCTAAACACAACACTCTGTACCTTCTAGTGACCCAGACGCGTTCTTTGCATGATATACAGACCAAGGGCACATTTCACGGTTAAGAATGTATAACAACCGTTTGTTATTCTGTAGGGCAAAGACGAGTCAGCATTTTACAAAATGAATAACACATAACAACAGTGTCGTGTGCAGCGCAGCAGAAACAACAAGCTTGCTTGTTAACTATGATCTCGGTTATGCTAACTTAGTGTTGTAAATAGGGCGTGGCTTAGTCCATCTCACACCCCCCCCATGATCGGAGCACTAACCAATAGGGATACATTTATCAAGAACGCAGAGTTCAAGTGACTTAGAACGGACTCAAGGACATACAAGATAAGTGTAAAGTCCGATAATAAAAAATGTTCGTTTAAAAAATGAAATAATATTGTGACAAAAGGTGTTAGACCTGTCAGCCCTTTGGGTGGTCCCTCCTCATCATTATTTATTTTGTCCCACTTTTGCCTCAAACCCTGTTTGAATTTTTCCTTTTTGGGAACCACCAGGCTTTTTTTAGTGTTGCTGCAGATTCAGGGAGCCATTTTAGCTACCCCTGAAACTTCTGTCTGAGGGCCTGGAGCACAAAATGGTGGCCACCTGTGACATCACCAGCATCCACTGGAACCTACCAGCACCTTCCAGAACATTCCAGAACCCTGTGACAGTTGGAGGCGGTTTAGAATGTTGGGAAGCTAAGACAGAGAGTTGGCAGTTGGAGCTGGCAGTTGGCACCTGACTGGTGAAGAGTGAGCAGCAGAAACCTGAAGGAGGAAGGAGTGAGGCAGCAGGGGTGGAAACTTGTGCCTGGAGTGGGGTCCATAAACCCACCCTTGAAACTAGTCCCTACTGGCTGAGCCCAGCCTGGAGCCCTGTGTGGGAAGAAGCAAGAAAAACCATCCTAAGGACCTGGACAGCAGGAACAGGCCTTAGAAACAGAGAACAGCAAGATCCTGACCTGGAAACTGGTTTCCCTGGAGTCCGACGTCGAGTAGCCTGAGACCTGGAGCCCGAGGTGGAGAAGCAGCGCCGACTGGAAAGCGGACGTCATACCCGGAGCCGCCAGAGGTCGAGAGAGGGCGCCGTCAGAGGTCGTAGAGAGTACCAGAGGTCGAGGAGGAAGTCACCCGAGGTCGAGTGAGCGGCGTCATCGGAGGAGTGAAGTCCGCCCTCCGGAGTCGTCGGAGACCGAGGTGAAGCGTGCCGGAGGTCGGGAGTGGAGATCGCACTCCGGAGTCGCCGGAACCTGAGGAGAATCGTGCCGGAGGTCGGGAGTGGAGATCGCACTCCGGAGTCGCCGGAACCTGAGGAGAATCGTGCCGGAGGTCGGGAGTGGAGATCGCACTCCGGAGTCGCCGGAAACCTGAGGAGAGGAGCACCGGAGGTCGGGAGTGGAGATCGCACTCCGGAGCCGCCGGAAGTCGACATCGAGCCAAGGCCGGCCGACGTCATCGAATCCGAGGTCGCCATCGGACCGGAGCCGCCCGACGTCGACACCGAGCCAAGACTGCCCGACGTCATCGAATCGGAGGTCGAGATCGAACCGAGGCCGCCGACATCGAAACCGGAACCGCCTACCGGCGTCGTCAAGAACTGACATTGCGCCGAGGCCGCCGACATCGAATCGGAACCGCCTCACGGCGTCGACACGACTCCAGCGGCGTCGGAGCATCAGAAAAAGGGCAGTAAGTGGAGTAGAGGGCGCCTAAGGCCCTGTGGAGACCTGAGAGACTGCTCTAAGGGGCTAGGGAGGTGCTGGAACCAGCCTGACTGTGCCAGGGGTGAGCTGAGACTAATTTAGAGGGGTTGTGTGGAGTGAGAGAGCCAGGTCTCTGGTATTCCCCCCTTGATCTACCTCAGTTTAGGCCTCAGCCTTGTCCAAGCCAGGGAGTAGACACCCTCAAGCCTTCCACATCCCCACAAGCTGTGCCTGGGCCAAATCAGCCCTTAGGAATTCAAATGTGATCTGATTCTATGAGTGTCACTGTCAGCTTTTAATTATTTATTAGGGGCACTGTATTTATTGTATTTAACCTATTTATTGCTTCACTGTATTTATTGGTCCACAATATTTATTGGTTTACAGTATTTATTGCCTCAGAATATTTAATTGCCTGTATGTATTGCACTTATATTTATGCCTTCATTATTTATGATCACCCCTATTTATTGAATCATTAAGCCAGTATTTATTTGACCTGCACTATTTAAAAAGTTTGTATATTGTGATTGTTATTTATTTATCTAATCAGCAACTAAGAGAAAAAGAAGATAAAGAAAGATATTTTCATAATTTTTACGGTGTAGAGTCGTTTTTGGAACGGATGCACGCATGGTTATTGTTTGGGTATGTCGTATGCTTAGCACGGAGCCTGATTCCTGACCACTCGAGCCAAGCTACCACAGTGTATGTCTGGGAGAACACCACCACCCTTCCAGTGTGGGAGTGTTTTTCTAACATAATTGGTGTTCAGTGGTGGGATAGAGCTGTGCCTACGTATACTCAACAATAACTGTGGGTAGTCCATAGGCCTACACCGGGAGTTTTCTCAAAGCGGCCTTCCTAATTGTGGGTTTTTGTTTTTTCCAAATTTACTCTGGTGGTGGGAGGAGGTATTATTAAAGGTACCCCCCTGCATTGTTACTGCAAATAACTGTCCTCTGACCTGAGTGGGCAAGATGGAGTTTGTACTGGAGAATTTAGAAACGTACACTGTGGCCCAACTCAGGGAGTTTTGCCAGCGGGAGGGGGTGTATTGTCCCCCAGGAGCAAAGAAGGGTGCACTCCAAACCAGCTTAAGGGCTTGGGGGGAGGCACGCCGAGAAAGCAAGGCTGAGGAGGAGGACAGGGATAGAGAGCTCGACAGTGAGGGAGCTGGTTTGTACCAACCGGAGGTGGGGAACCTGTCAGCGGGGCCCAGGACACTTTCCAGGAAGGGCAGCAGTGCCTCTAGCGGTGGCTTGTCTGAAGTGGAGTTAACAGACCGGAGGGAGAAAAGGCAGCTCACATGGGACTTAGCAAGGCTGGAGAAAGAGAAGGAGGAACAGAGGATGGCTCATGAGATAAGGCTGAAAGAAATAGATCTTCAGATCCTGAGAATCGGGGCACACCCTGTACCTAACGGTGGCAGCGAAGAACGAGAGTACACCAGGGAACCCAAACCCTACCTGCCAAAGGACATAGTAGCTAGCTATGGGGCGGGTGATGATATCGCCAAGTGGCTAGCGGCCTATGAGGTCTCGTTAAGGGCCCATGGGGTTCCAGAGAAGTACTGGGGAGGGGGATTGTACAAGTACATGCCTCCAGCTGGTAGGGATGCTTTATTGGCCCTCGAAGAGGATGAGCAGACCCACTACCCCACCATGAAACTGGCGCTCATAAGAAAGTTTGGACTAACACCCGAAAAGTACAGACAGAAGTTCAGGGGTAGTCACAAACTGGGCACACAGAATTGGGTGGACTTCCTGGACGATGCAAAGAAGGCACTAGAGGGTTGGATTCAGGGCAGTGAAGTGAGGAACTACGAGGGGTTGTTTGACCTAGTACTGAAGGAACACCTGCTTGAGAAATGTTTCCCTGAACTGCGGCAACACCTGGTGGATAGCAAGCTGACCAGTCCCCGGAAGCTTGCTGAGGAGGCGGACATTTGGGCTAGTACCCGGGTGTCCACAAGGGGGACTGGAGGGGATACTCAAAAGGCCGGACAGGGCACCCCCCAGAAGAAAGAGGGAGGGGAAAAGAAAAAGGAGTTCTCCAAAGGCCCCCAAAATAACTTCCAAGGGAAGGGAACAGGATTCACCCCTAGGGCTAACCCACCCAGAAACCCTAATCCTGGCCAGAGTCAGCAGCCAAGGGTTGTCCATTGCTACGAGTGCGGTGGCGTTGGACACTATAAAGGAGATCCGAAGTGCTTGAAACGACCACCCCCTCCCATTGGAGGAAAGACCCCCGGAGTAGCTAGTGTAGTGCTCGGGGAGGAGATGCCCTTAACTAAGGGAAGGGAGTGGGCGGGTGTCACTTTAGTGTCCCTGGGAGAACGGGAGATGGTTCCTAAGATCCAGGTGCCCGCAAATACCGCAAAGTATGGGCAGTGTGTCACCATCAATGGCCAAAGGGGGGAGGCTCTGAGAGACACAGGAGCCAGTATGACTATGGTACGTAGCCAACTGGTGTCTCCAGAGCAGGTAATTCCCGATGTACTCCACCCAGCCGCGATGGCTGACGGCAGAACAGGCCACTATCCGGTGGCCGAGGTTCCCTTTGAATGGGAGGGGGTTGCAGGTTCACTTCGAGTTGCCGTAAGCCCTGCCGTGCCAGTCGATTGTCTACTGGGGAATGATATGGAGCACAATGCTTGGAAGGAGGTGGAATACCGGACTCATACTGAGATGCTGGGTACACCTGACTGGGCCTGTGTGAGCACAGGGTCCGCGACTACCCGGAGAGGGAGTTCGTTTCGGCTGGAGCCTGGAACAAAGGCCCAGCCAGCTGCCAGTCAAGGGAAGAACCGAGGACAGGAGGAGCCTGCCTCGGCGTCCGCCCCCCGTAGGACGGATAGGCCACCGGAGGTGGTGGACCAGGAGTCTGCGGTGGGGGATGTCACCGAACTGGAGGACCTACCCATCCCGGCCGAGTGGCACGTGGAGGGAGGCCCGTCCAGGGAGGAAGTCTGCCAGGGCCAGAGGGAGTGCCCTACCCTTGAGGGGCTGAGGCGACAGGCCGAAGCCCAGGCAGCAGGGAACGCTGAAGGGAACTACAGTGTTTACTGGGAGGATGGCCTCCTCTACAGTGAACCCAAGGCACCCCTAAACGGATCGTCACGAGCCTTGGTAGTCCCTCAACGTTATCGAGCCTTCCTTCTGGAGTTGGCTCACGAGATACCATTGGCAGGACACCTGGGGCAAGACAAGACCTTCGCCCGTCTTGTCCCACACTTTTATTGGCCTCAGATGAAAGTGTCGTCCGATACCTACTGCCGGACATGTGTGTCTTGCCAAGCCAGTGGGAAAACAGGGGTGAAGCTGAAAGCTCCCCTGGAACCACTGCCTGTCGTTAGCACCCCCTTTGAAAGGGTGGGCATCGACATTGTGGGTCCGTTAGATCCGCCAACATCAGCTGGTCACAGGTTTATCCTGGTTCTGGTGGATCATGCCACACGGTACCCAGAGGCAATACCTCTGAGGACCATAACAGCACCTGTTGTGGCTAGGGCCCTGATGGGAATCTTTACCCGAGTGGGTTTTCCCAAGGAAGTTGTGTCCGACAGGGGGACCAACTTCATGTCAGCGTACATGCGGGCGATGTGGAAGGAGTGTGGAGTGACATACCGGTTCACCACTCCTTACCACCCCCAGACCAATGGTCTGGTGGAGAGGTTTAACAAAACCTTGAAAGGCATGATCAGAAGTCTGCCTGAAAGCCTGCGGAGGAAATGGGACGTCCTCCTACCCTGTTTACTCTTTTCTTACAGGGAAGTGCCACAGAAGGGAGTGGGCTTCAGCCCCTTCGAGCTTCTGTATGGGCACCCTGTACGTGGACCTCTCAACCTGGTGAGAGACGGATGGGAAAGAACTCCCAGAAAGCTTCCCCAGGATGTGGTGAGCTACATGCTGGCCTTCCGGAGCCAAATGGCTAAGTTGTGGAAGCAAGCTTCTGACAACTTGGAAGCCAGCCAAGCAGTGATGAAGGCGTGGTATGACCACAATGCTCACCCGGTGGAGTTGGAGCCTGGCCAGAAGGTGTGGGTGATCGAACCAGGAGAGCTTAGCGCCCTCCAGGATCGCTGGTCAGGACCCTTTGAGGTGTTGGAGAAGAAGGGTAAGGCTACCTACTTGGTGGACCTGAAGACCCCTCGTCAGCCCCTGCGGGTGCTGCATGCCAACCGCCTCAAACCCCACCACGAGAGGCCCGAAGTCATCTTGATGATGGTGACTGACGGAGGAGAGGACGTGGAAAGCGAGCCTCTCCCTGATCTGTTTGCGTCTCAAGAGAAGGATGGGTCGGTGGAGGGAGTGATTCTCTCCCCATCTCTAACTCCTGAACAGCAGGAGGACTGTCGCCAGGTTCTGGGGCAGTACTCTTCGTTGTTCTCCCTTGTCCCGGGTAGGACTCACCTGTGCGTCCATGACGTGGACACAGGAGACAGCCCACCTGTGAAGTCCAAGATCTACCGGATGTCAGACAAGGTGAAGGCCAGCATTCATAGTGAAGTCACTAAGATGCTGGAGCTAGGAGTGATCGAACCTTCTAGCAGCCCCTGGTCCAGTCCGGTGGTGTTAGTACCAAAAGCTGCACCACCGGGTGCCCAACCAGAACTGAGGTTCTGTGTGGACTATCGGGGACTGAATTCAGTGACCAAAACTGATGCTCATCCGATCCCTAGGGCGGATGAATTGATTGACCGGCTGGGAGCTGCCCAATATCTAAGTACCTTTGACCTTACTTCTGGGTACTGGCAGATCTCTTTGACTGATGGAGCAAGGGAAAGGTCAGCCTTCTCCACGCCCAATGGCCACTACCAGTTCTGTGTGATGCCCTTTGGGCTCAAGAACGCACCTGCCACGTTTCAGCGCCTGGTAAACCAGATCCTCACCGGAATGGAGAGTTTCTCTGCTGCTTATCTGGATGACATAGCCGTCTTCAGTAACAGCTGGGAGGATCACTTGCGTCACCTGCAAGCTGTTCTCCAGGCCCTGAGACAAGCTGGATTGACGATCAAGGCCAGCAAGTGCCAGATCGGGCAGGGGTCGGTAGTGTACCTTGGACACTTGGTGGGTAGGGGAGCGGTGCAACCCCTCCAGGCGAAGATCGAGGCCATCATGGCCTGGGAACCCCCCAAGACACAGACTGAGGTCCGAGCTTTTCTGGGCCTCACAGGATACTACCGCCGCTTCGTGAAGGGGTACGGTACCATCGTAGCCCCCCTCACGGAGCTCACGTCCAAGAAACAACCTCGACGGGTAGTCTGGACGGAGGCTTGTCAGCAGGCCTTTGTGAGATTGAAGAAAGCCATGTGCGAGGCCTCGGTCTTAAGGGCCCCAGACTTTTCCAAGGAGTTCATTGTCCAGACAGATGCATCAGAACATGGCATTGGGGCAGTGTTATCGCAACTCAACGAAGAGGGTCTGGATCAACCCGTGGTCTTCCTATCCCGGAGACTACTTCCCAGGGAACAGAAGTGGAGTGCAATTGAGCGTGAAGCCTTTGCAGTGGTATGGGCTCTGAAGAAGTTGCGGCCATACCTGTTTGGCTCGCACTTCCTGGTTCAGACCGACCACAGACCCCTTCGTTGGCTGATGCAAATGAAGGGGGAGAATCCCAAGTTGTTGAGGTGGTCTATTTCCCTACAGGGAATGGACTTTCAGGTGGAACATCGGCCTGGAGTGGACCACGCCAATGCAGACGGTCTCTCAAGGTATTTCCGCCTTAGTGATGAGAACTCCCAAGGGGTTGGGTAGCTCTCCCCACTTTCAGCTGGGGGGGACGCGTGTTAGACCTGTCAGCCCTTTGGGTGGTCCCTCCTCATCATTATTTATTTTGTCCCACTTTTGCCTCAAACCCTGTTTGAATTTTTCCTTTTTGGGAACCACCAGACTTTTTTTAGTGTTGCTGCAGATTCAGGGAGCCATTTTAGCTACCCCTGAAACTTCTGTCTGAGGGCCTGGAGCACAAAATGGTGGCCACCTGTGACATCACCAGCATCCACTGGAACCTACCAGCACCTTCCAGAACATTCCAGAACCCTGTGACAGTTGGAGGCGGTTTAGAATGTTGGGAAGCTAAGACAGAGAGTTGGCAGTTGGAGCTGGCAGTTGGCACCTGACTGGTGAAGAGTGAGCAGCAGAAACCTGAAGGAGGAAGGAGTGAGGCAGCAGGGGTGGAAACTTGTGCCTGGAGTGGGGTCCATAAACCCACCCTTGATACTAGTCCCTACTGGCTGAGCCCAGCCTGGAGCCCTGTGTGGGAAGAAGCAAGAAAAACCATCCTAAGGACCTGGACAGCAGGAACAGGCCTTAGAAACAGAGAACAGCAAGATCCTGACCTGGAAACTGGTTTCCCTGGAGTCCGACGTCGAGTAGCCTGAGACCTGGAGCCCGAGGTGGAGAAGCGGCGCCGACTGGAAAGCGGACGTCATACCCGGAGCCGCCAGAGGTCGAGAGAGGGCGCCGTCAGAGGTCGTAGAGAGTACCAGAGGTCGAGGAGGAAGTCACCCGAGGTCGAGTGAGCGGCGTCATTGGAGGAGTGAAGTCCGCCTTCCGGAGTCGTCGGAGACCGAGGTGAAGCGTGCCGGAGGTCGGGAGTGGAGATCGCACTCCGGAGTCGCCGGAACCTGAGGAGAATCGTGCCGGAGGTCGGGAGTGGAGATCGCACTCCGGAGTCGCCGGAACCTGAGGAGAATCGTGCCGGAGGTCGGGAATGGAGATCGCACTCCGGAGTCGCCGGAAACCTGAGGAGAGGAGCACCGGAGGTCGGGAGTGGAGATCGCACTCCGGAGCCGCCGGAAGTCGACATCGAGCCAAGGCCGGCCGACGTCATCGAATCCGAGGTCGCCATCGGACCGGAGCCGCCCGACGTCGACACCGAGCCAAGACTGCCCGACGTCATCGAATCGGAGGTCGAGATCGAACCGAGGCCGCCGACATCGAAACCGGAACCGCCTACCGGCGTCGTCAAGAACTGACATTGCGCCGAGGCCGCCGACATCGAATCGGAACCGCCTCACGGCGTCGACACGACTCCAGCGGCGTCGGAGCATCAGAAAAAGGGCAGTAAGTGGAGTAGAGGGCGCCTAAGGCCCTGTGGAGACCTGAGAGACTGCTCTAAGGGGCTAGGGAGGTGCTGGAACCAGCCTGACTGTGCCAGGGGTGAGCTGAGACGAATTTAGAGGGGTTGTGTGGAGTGAGAGAGCCAGGTCTCTGGTATTCCCCCCTTGATCTACCTCAGTTTAGGCCTCAGCCTTGTCCAAGCCAGGGAGTAGACACCCTCAAGCCTTCCACATCCCCACAAGCTGTGCTTGGGCCAAATCAGCCCTTAGGAATTCAAATGTGATCTGATTCTATGAGTGTCACTGTCAGCTTTTAATTATTTATTAGGGGCACTGTATTTATTGTATTTAACCTATTTATTGCTTCACTGTATTTATTGGTCCACAATATTTATTGGTTTACAGTATTTATTGCCTCATAATATTTAATTGCCTGTATGTATTGCACTTATATTTATGCCTTCATTATTTATGATCACCCCTATTTATTGAATCATTAAGCCAGTATTTATTTGACCTGCACTATTTAAAAAGTTTGTATATTGTGATTGTTATTTATTTATCTAATCAGCAACTAAGAGAAAAAGAAGATAAAGAAAGATATTTTCATAATTTTTACGGTGTAGAGTCGTTTTTGGAACGGATGCACGCATGGTTATTGTTTGGGTATGTCGTATGCTTAGCACGGAGCCTGATTCCTGACCACTCGAGCCAAGCTACCACAGTGTATGTCTGGGAGAACACCACCACCCTTCCAGTGTGGGAGTGTTTTTCTAACAAAAGGCAAGCAAAAATTTTTGTAGAAATTTAACAATTCTGGACGCAAGATGCATTGACAATGTCAATCAGTCAATCCATGAAGGTATATGCACCGTAAGTTGCGACTGCTTCCAAGAGGAAATCATTGGAGCGTCCCGCAAAAGTATCAGCCATCCAGTTGAGCAAGTGAAAGGAACATACATGTTCGTCAATTATCGGAGCATCCAGCACCATGATAGGACAACTGTCAGCCTCCTCAATATAACTCCTTTCAAGGAAATCAATAGCTGCCTCTCCGATATCCCAATTTCCACGGACTCCGTGTGCCGCACCCAAAGCCATAAACGCGACACCAGAACAGTCGAATTCATGAGCCACTAAGGGACACATTAGTTCATCAAAATCCGGGTCAGGCGACGCCAAGTTTGACAGGCACAAGTCCAGAGCCCATTGGAAGGGACAATCTAGGCAATGAAAAACAGGTTGCACACACGTAAAAAAGGGAAACCGGAAAGACAATCCATACTTGACGCTTAATACCGCCAGTGGTAAGGTGCCATAGAAATCAAGCATCCGCCTACGAAGATGGAGCAAGCGCAGCATTCTGTCTTGCAGCTCCCGGTGTGCAGCCATAGCGAAGAGCGCAAATCAACAAAAGGATCCCAGCCACCAAAGCGAGGAGCAAGGGGAACCCTCCGAAGACACTTGAAAAAATAGAATGTAAAAATGCGGGGATCACACCAAAAACAGTCTGGAAAGATGTCACGAGGCCGGAGCCCACAATTTTAAAAAAATGAACAAGGCCAGTCGTAGACGAAGCATTAAAGATAGTTTGAATCAAAGTTCCAAAATGGAGGGGGAGGTCAGTATTTAAAAGAGCTTGTACCTCAGTGCGTGTGTTTGCAACATTAAGAAGAAATGTTTCACGGGATGAAGTTAACACAACCTCCTTTTTAGACAAAAGAGCCCTTATTCTGCTCATCCTATTGAACTCCGCGTTCAAGGTTTGAATCGCTGGCCAGATGGATATATCGAGTCGGCCTTGCGGGGGTGGGAAAAGGACGTTATTACAGCAAACTACTTTTTGTGTAACAGTCACTATGTAAGGAATACCCACTAGCATCCCACAGCAAGCTTCACTATTTAAAAGCAAATAACTACCGTTGGCAAGCAGCTTAAAAGAAGACGTTATAACTGGAATTGGAATCCCCTTCAAGACACAAGCTAAATTAGGAGCGTGTATATTGCAAGCGCCATGTTATTGTATATGTCTGCAAACAACAGAGTGATCAGGAGCTGAACTGCATTCTTCACCCTTTAAGTAAACTTCCTTGCCATCTCTCACGTATCTGTAAGTGAACGGAAGTGACCAAACTTCATGCAGAAACGCATCACCAAGTTGTTCGTATCTGCCGATAGCATAATGTTTCATACACGAACTAAACTTGAACAAACTGAACGGTAAAGTTACTAATCCGTGTACTAACCACACGGCTGAATTTAACTCAGCTACAGAAAAAGGTAAAGGTTCTAATTTTTCAATGTGCAGCAATGCATAAGTAGCATCTTTCATGGACATGAACTGCTGCTTGTCAGTCAAATTAAATGGAAGGAACAACGATGAAATATTCATGTAATCCCAAGGGACTTTCCCTGCCTTTAACGTTTGCAATGTCCATGCAAACTGCATAATTGAACGCAATTGATTTTGACCATGATACAACACAGATACATCATCTTGCACAATGTCTACAACAGAAGAAACAATATTATCTAATGTATAAATTCTTGAAGACAACGTGTTAATACTATTATCTATCACAGCCAATACTTTTTCCATATTGGCCTGGTCAATAGCACGTAGTCTAGAAGCAGCCTCAATTTGCGACAACTTCCAAACTTCATTGTAAATAGCATAAGCCCATCGTTTAGATCTACCATTAACAGGACCCTTAATGAAATCATTCAAATCTATTTTTTCATTTAAACGTGACAAATGAAGTTTAACTGAAGTTAAGGTGGAATGTTGCAGCCATGACTGACATAACTTACCTACA
The DNA here is from genome assembly GCF_964204655.1 of Triturus cristatus. Taxonomy (NCBI): domain Eukaryota; kingdom Metazoa; phylum Chordata; class Amphibia; order Caudata; family Salamandridae; genus Triturus; species Triturus cristatus. The sequence goes on from NC_140586.1 coordinate 570,836,991, forward strand.
GAGTAGGTAGTCACCGTGTGTGAAGATGTGAAACGAGGGTCAACCCTAAGTTGTGTATACCCCGGGGTCAAATCCAGAAACCGACGTTGACAGGAATCTGAGCTTGTTTGCCATACTAGCCAACCCTCAGGATTCAATGTTGAAATATTGAAGGTGCCATTGGAAACAAGCGACTGCAACCCAGTAAGGGACAGATCTGAGTGATTTTCCCAACCATGATAAGCGCCCAGATCAGGGATCGAGGGGGAAATTAATTTTTTAGATATAGCCAATCCAAAACAGGTTGTCTGAAAAATAGATGAATTTAAAAATAAAATATGGTTAGGGATAAGACAGGCACGATGTAAAGCTTCTGTTCCTTGTACCTGCCACGGTTTAGTTCCCCAAACCGATTTAAGATCGATAGTAGCTTTCCATACGTCATAACCTCCAATAGCCAATTCCTCCATAAAGGATTTGGAATATAATAATTTTGTGTGTGTCAGTCTGACTTTAGAAGAGGGTTCTCCCGCTACCTTAAAGTAAAAAGACTCAGGGTTTGACACACTAAAATCCGAAAAATATGTGAATTTTTTCAATAAAGTGGCCGAGCTGCCAGGCATAGGGACAGGACAATGTTCCCATTGGGTGTAATTAACAAAATTTCTGAAAGTATTTGCTCTGTGTAGGAAATGTGTGCCATAATGTTGAAAACAATACTGCTCCTCATAGTTTGCAGTATTTAAATACAGATCTTCAGCATCAAATGCAGCATAATATTTTAAATCAGAAAACAGTGCTTCTATTGCCTGTACATCCCAATCATCTGAGCGGATGTTTTGTTTAACTACATCACCCATAGAAACACGAAAAACAGTTGGCACATTAATAACTTCGGTGGGACCATGAATTTGAAAGTTCACCGCATCCCAAGCAATCCCATCACGTACAGGCCAGGCGGTGATGTTCAGAAACGTCTGGTCTCTTTTCATGATGTGTGATGAGGAATGGGGGACCAAAGTTCCATCAATTAATTGATTTGTAGAACGTTCATTCAGGTAGTGTCCATTGATAAGTCTAAAAAACACTACCACAAAGCCAATTGTCATGAATAAAAAAATACAAATCAGCACCAACCAGATGTAAGTCCAAGGTGCAACCAAAACATGTCTCTTGAACCAGGCAAAAAATATAGAGATTTTGGAAGGGACAGTGGAAGTCAATGATTCAGTTTCAAAGGAAGACTGGGACTGGGCAAGTGTTGTTGTATTTAAAAGGGGCAAAGCGACTTCTGTAGGATATGTTATGTTATGTTATGTTATGTTATGTTAATGGTTTTTATACCGCGCACAGCTGCAGCATACTCAGGATCAGCGGGCAAACCACCAGCAGTAGGTGGCGGATCATTAACTGTGATCATCTCAATGGAAACTTCAGGCACGATGACAGAGGGTGGCACCACAACAGAGTTTCTCAGCATTGAAGGGCAGGAAACCGAAGGTGTCATACTATGGAGAATCGGCCACCCTGTGTAGCTTGACATTTTCAATTGAAATGTACCTTTTTTCTTTGCGACCAGGAAGTGGTGGTAAAATAACTGTACGTGTACCCAATACTCCAAGCACTGGGACTGGTGCACGATAAGAGGGGCCAAACTCCTTCTTGTTCTCCACCTTCTCACGGACCAGATCACCAACTCGAGGCAGCCAGCCAACCACCGGAATCAGGAGCGCTTCTTCTGATGCAGAGGGCACGTTTTCTTTTGCCAGAGTGTCTCTTGCTTCTTGTAGATTCTGCAATACAGCACAGTGGTCATCGAGGTCAAAAGGGGCAGCAGCCGCCGCCATGTCTAGACCATCAAGGTCCGGAACAAACATTCTCACTCCAAGGACCATCATGTAAGGGGTCCTCCCACCCAGAGACCTTCTAGGGAGATTATTAAGTGCCCGTTGGACGTCATACAAGTGGGCAAGCCAGTTCCGGCCTGTACCTAACACCTTGGCTGTCAACGATTGCTTTAGGTCACGGTTCATCCGTTCCACAACACTATTGCCCTCAGGCCGGTATGGAGACGAAAATTTGACTTGGACCCCCAAACTTCTCATAGCCTCTTTGTAAGCCTTAGAGGTGAACGCCGGGCCCTGATCAGAGTGAAGGGTACCACACGCAAAACTCCCTATAAAGACACGCAATGCTTTGATGACAGTCCTGGCATCAGCACTCCTTTGTGGCCACACCCACAGAAAACGTGTGCACGAATCCACTGCAACCAAGATGTACTTGTACGCAGTATCAGAGGTAAAAGGACCGCAGTGATCTAAATAAACACACGCTAGTGGTTGATTAGATATATGCAGCTGCGTTGGAGGTGGACGCGCAACAGAAGAAGGTTTGATCTGCTGGCAAATGTCACAATTAAGTACATAGGCCCGCGCTTGTTTATACAAACCGTACCACCAATAGCGTTGCTGCAAAAGAGAGACAGTTGCTGACACTCCAGCATGCGCAGACGCAACACCTTCGTGGGCAGCTGATATCAGATTTGGTCTGCAGTCCGCGTTGGGAATCAATCTATCAACAACGTCGTTAATCCTCACTAACGGGACGTTATCAGGACTTAAGTGATAATGGTATCGAGAAGGGAAACCTCTAGGGAAGTTTGTCCCTGTCTCTGATGCCGCAATAGCTGCTAAGATGTCTGCATCTATCTTTGATTTTGATCTTGTAACTGCTGCTACTAAATATGTTGCCACTGCTGTTTTAGCTGCCTCGTCAGCCAAACTGTTACCGACAGCATGGACACCAACTCGTTGGTGACCAAGAGTGTGAATTACATCCACAAGTGGCAAACTCCCTTTGAGTTCTGACACTCGAGCCCAAATTGTCTTATGCTTTACTGAGCAAACTTTGGAGTCACGAAAACCATTCATAATCCAAAAAAGTATATTGTCGTTGTATGATTGAACACAGTAGTAAGAGTCACTCACTATAAGAGTAGTGACTCTGTGATCAGCAAACTCAAGTGCAAGCACCAGAGCACGTAGCTCCGCCAGTTGCGCGGTACAATCACCCAATGACTGCGTATGCACTGCATCAGATTTGAACTCTCCATTCACGAAAGTACCGACCACAATTGCGCAAGCCGCTGAATAAGCGTGCCTTGATCTAGTTGCGGGTTGCGCCGACCCGTCAGTGTATATGACACAATGGTATTCCTCGATAGGGCGCAATGACTGTGGAGCTGGATGAACAAATTCATACTCCAAACTCTCTTGAGTCTGCAACGCTGCGTCAAAGATGTATTCGACGTCAGGCGAAGCTAAGGAGGTCGCCCATTGTATCCACCTCGGATGCAAAGCCTTAGAATTTGGTACACTAGCTTTAGTGACTGCTTCAAGAGCAGGAAACGGTGTTACCACCAGCATGCGCTTTCCTTGTGATAGCGCTCGTTCTTTCAGGATCGCCATCTGAACTGCTGTCAAAACTTTTTCAACAGTGGAAAATCGCAGCTCAGCCGAAGTGTACAGATGAGATTTGTAAGCAATGGGGACTGTGTCACCCTCATTGAACGTTAAGTACGTGAAACCTTCCGCGCCTGGAACAATTCTAATGACCAGGTTGGTGTGATTGTCACGAGTTTTTAGATATTTAGCTGTAAGAAGATCAGTTTGCAAAGTATATAAAGCCAACGAGTGCTCTGGCAGCCAGCAAGATCTGGTATAAGTTGGTTGTATCAAGGCATAAAGTGTCTTGATACGCTGGGCATAATCAGGAATGTAGGATCGAACGAAATTCAGAAAACCCAGCAAGGATTGTAATTTTTTCAGTGTCGTAGGGATACGAAGGTTTGCGCATTTCTCAAGGAACTGCGGTGCCAAGCCTCGACCTTCATTATTGAGTTCGTACCCCAAGAACAACACTGTAAATTCAGCAATGTGCGACTTCTTAAAGTTAAACTTGTAACCGAAGTCTGCAAACATAGTCACTATGTTATCCACACGAGCAAGGTATGGAAGCAACTCGTCGTCTGTCAGATAGATGTCATCGACATACGAGTATGCTTCCGGGTCTACCATCTCTAAGAGAGAGACCACGCGAGCGGCAAAAACTCCAGGGCTGTTCTTATAGCCCATCGGGAGTCTCTTGAACAATTTTTGTTTACCACCCGAGGTAAATGCTGTCCACTCATAACTAAGAGGGGCCAGATTATGGCAATAAAAGCCATTGGATAAGTCGAGCGTAGTTTTGAACCGTTTTCTCACAAGACTATCCACGAGAGACGAACTATGAGTATTCTGTACCGCACACGTCCGGCAATGTGAGTTTAAATGCCGGTAATCCAAAACTAGGCGGTACGATCCGTCAGGCTTCGTTACAGTGAATAAAGGATTATTCATGGGTGACACACATGTCTCAATTACTCCTTGATATTCCAATTGCTCAAGGATTGACGCGACGTGAGGTCTAGCCTCGCGACGCATGGGATATTGGGGTTGAGGCTGGGGATCGGATCGCAATGGAATCTCATGATTGGGAGAACATTTGTCCCAGCCAACCTGATTACGATATAACGCAGGCGCAAGCACCTGCGCCCACTCCCCGGCCAACCTAGTAGACTCCTCAGTGGGCACTGCGTGCCCAAAGGAAGGAAGTATAACTTCCTCTCCCCTAGGGGCGTCTAAAATGAAAGCCAGAGGCCAATCTTTCTCCGCCAAAAGAATATCATATGTGGTGGTAAGATTATCCCAAAAAACCGCTTTAATTTTGCGTTGTATGTCACCCTCAATATTAAGGACTATTTCAAATAATCTCTCTGGGGGGGCAACGCGAGTATCAGCAGTTTCAACTGTCACATATATATCAGTTGCTGTCGCCTCCAGAAATGGACGCAATGCTTCCCGCACTACTGTAACCTCCGCCGCGCTCTCTAGCAGCGTTAGTGCCCATGTCAGGTTCCGAAGCTGTGTCCTGACCATCTGAGGCATATCTCGCTGAGATAGCAGCAACTTTCTTTTTCTGAAACGGTGGACGTGGTCTGGCAGCGTCTTCCTGCTTGCCTTTACCGTCAGTCTGGCGGGGCTGGTCTCGACTTTGAGTACCCCTTCCTCTTCCACGCTCTCCACCACCAGAGTGCGAAGTTGATGTTTCCTGTGAAGAACGAGGAGAGCGTTGTTCAGAAACCTGAAACCTATCAGGTGACTTAATACGAGTACGATCGCGCAAATCATAAGTGCGTTCACTATACGACTGAACTGGTGAGGCAGGACGAGAAACCTGTTTCTGTTGCTGCTTCTCTTGTTTTTTGGCTCGCCAACTTTGTTTAGGAAAGTTGGGCTTTTCGTCTTTTGTAGACGAACTCACCTTAGTTTGTTGTACTACATCTGGAATTTTGATGGTGGGTTTTACACCTAAGGCACTACGTCCAACCATCCTGTAGGCTTTCGCAATAATTTTTGCGAATTGCCGAGGCTTGTCTTCATCAGCCAGAAGCTCCAGCATATTGCCAACTTGGAACTGCATGGCATCTCCTTTGAGGTTGCCCATTACCATGGAACTAACCACATCGAAACTGTCGACAAGCCTCATTCCCAACTCAATAGCTGCATCCGCACCATGACTTTCTTGAACTTTTTTGATGACGGAGGGTAGTACAGCCATAGACGGAGTGCCGTAGCACTTCGAATATGTCGCCGCAAAGATCTTGCCCCAATTGTCACAATCAGCAAGCTCAGGGACCAGGTCTTTGGGCAAAGTAATGGTGAGTATCCTGTGTTTATCCACAGGTGTAGTGTTTGGAAACACGGCTTCTAATTGATCAAATTTTTCTGCAAGCCAGTAAGGAAATTCATCCTTACTGAGGGGGCGCTTGCCGACAACCGCGTTAACCATAACAGGGCTTATCACCACCGCGTGATGGTGCTCCGCCCCGTGTCCAGCAACCGCAGGTGTTCCCACCTGAACTGTGCGTGACACATACTGCACTAAAGCCCTATGGACCGTAATCAGGGCAGTGTGTAGTGTTCGTAAATCACCCACTCCCACCGTCAGGTAGCGTGGGTGTGGAGTATATCCGGCCAGTACCGGCCATGTAGCTCCCGCTATTGATAACGGGCCCATTCTCGCCGGAATGACCTCATGGGGGAGGGCGCCATTAAACCAAATTGTATGCTGCCAGGCAGTAATAGGAATTTCCAGAGTCCGATATGGGGCATAAGCCGCAGGTACAGCCGAGGCTGTATATTCGTGGAACAAATTATCGGCTGCATCCACCTCCGCAAAGGTCACCCATGAGTAAAACAACTCATACGGGTAGGTGGTATCAGCACTGACCACAAAAACCACGGACATCCCGTCATCAGGTACCTCATAAGCCCTCAGATGAGCGCGCAGGGGAACCCTACTATGAGCGGGAATATTAACCGCCATAAGGACTCCTTAAAAGAATAACAACGATTTAACTCAGTAGCACTTGGGCTCAAAAATTATAACCTTTTTAATTTTCAAGCTTGATAGAACCTTTAGTCTAAACCTAGGTAGGTTAAACCGTCACTCAAGTTTTCCGGAAACGAGAGTGAGGGTTGTTGTGGACTAAAACAGCACTACTAAAGCGTCTCAGACGTTAAGACCAAACGTTAGGTGCGCCATGTTGCAGGGATTCTGCTTTTGCACAGAACTATGCGCAGGAGACCAGGACCTCAGAGAATTGTGGTGTACCAGAAAACTCCCCTCAGAACCCAGAACCCCTTATCCGACTAGCTTAGTATCTCATTCGTTAACCTAGATCTAGCTAGGTGGTCCCAATGTATAGACAAACCAGAACAAGCGACTTAGATATTTCTCAGGAGTGGTGGGAATCTGAAATACCTGTTCGTACTTATTTATTAGTCCACAACGGAATAATACAGACACGGTAAAGTTTAAAGAGTTTATTTTATAAACCTCGCGTCCTAAGATGCAGTACTTTGGCTAACACCAGCAGACTAACAATACAGATCAGAATCATGAGCATTATTACAATACCATATAGAATGAAAGGAGCAATCATACTATTAATGACAGTGGTATACGGCCACACTCCTTTCACTATAATCAAATACATTATTATTATTAGACTATTAGAAGGTCTCTTAGGCTAACAGGGGGGACCCCATACCGTATAGATCAGCTTAGTAGAATCACATCAAAGGATCAGCTCTCACAGCATGCATCAGCTCTTCTTGTTCGAATGAAATGTAAAACCAAACTGTTCTGTAATATTAAAGACGCTCGTCCTTCAAACATTGGCAGCTGTATGCATGATATGTCTAACAAGTGTCTACGATCAATCTAAACACAACACTCTGTACCTTCTAGTGACCCAAACGCGTTCTTTGCATGATGTACAGACCAAGGGCACATTTCACGGTTAAGAATGTATAACAACCGTTTGTTATTCTGTAGGGCAAAGACGAGTCAGCATTTTACAAAATGAATAACACATAACAACAGTGTTGTGTGCAGCGCAGCAGAAACAACAAGCTTGCTTGTTAACTATGATCTCGGTTATGCTAACTTAGTGTTGTAAATAGGGCGTGGCTTAGTCCATCTTACAAGGGAGGTGATTTCTTCAATGTATCTGTCGAAGAATAAACTGCCAGCTGAATTGTCGTCTCTTCCGGATGTCCTTTGGGCTACTGGTCCTAACGATGTGGGTCGCTTGGAAATACCGCCATATGTGGTCACTTTGAAAGCCAATGTTAAATTGCCACGCATTCCCCAGTACAAGATCTCTAATGAAGGTGAGAAAGCGTTGTTAGTGATCATCTATGACTTGATTGAAAAGGATGTAATCGAAGAGACAAGAGGCAACGTTTGCAATAGTCCTGTTTTGCCTGTTTTAAAACGTACTGACCCTTCTCAGCCACCTGTTTACAGATTTGTGATCGATCTTAGAGAGGTAAATAAGTTAGTTGTGCCACAGTTTCCAGTTGTCCCTGATATAACTGCCTTGTTCCACTTCTTGGTTCTCAGTGATTGATTTAAAGAATGCTTTCTTTAGCATTCCGATTGCAGAGGAAAGCAGGGATATTTTTGGTTTTAGTTTAGGAGGTCGCAGCTTCCGCTTTAAACGCGCTCCACAGGGCTACTGTGAAAGTCCATCAATATACAGTCAGGCTGTAAAAGCGCAGCTTGATGCAATTGTTTTACCTAGTGGTGCTACCCTTATTCAGTATGTTGATGATTTACTAATCGCCGCGGATACTGAGGAGATTTGTAAAGAAGCTACATTGTCATTGTTGCGTCATTTGTCTGCCTTTCATCACAAAGTGTCTCTCTCAAAACTGCAATATTGTCGACAAGAAGTGACCTACTTAGGTCATCTCTTGTCGAAGGAGGGAAGGAAACTGACCCCAGAAAGAATTCAGGCCATTGCACAATTGAGCGTGCCAAGAACACAGAGAGAAGTGCGTGCCTTCTTGGGTATTACTTCATACTGTAGGCAGTGGATCCCGAGTTTTTCTTTGCTGGCAAAACCTTTGATAGCATTAACATGCAAAGATACACCGAATCCCGTCCCATGGCCTGAAGAGTGTCAGAAAAGTTTTTCAGAATTGCGTAATGCATTATGTTCGGCTCCTGTATTGGGTACCCCCGACTACAGTAAACCTTTTACATTGTATGTGCACGAGAAAGAAGGTTGTGCGTTGTCAGTGCTGACACAGTCTTTTGGAGACAGACAGCGTCCATGCGCGTATTTTTCGTCGACTTTGGATCCAGTAGCTAAGGCATTGCCAAGTTGTTTGAGAGCCACAGCGGCAGCAGCTGTTTCTATTCGACAGTCTGCAGGGTTATTAATGAACAACACGTTGATTGTGATGGTGCCACACGCAGTGGACACGTTATTAAACAGGTCCAAGACACAGCACTTAACTAGTGCTCGATTGTCAGGTTATGAGTGTCAGGACCCACAGAACAGCACACCGCCGGCCAGGACTTACTGAGGGGCGAGTACGTTTCACAGACAGACTACACATCCCGACGGGCGTTGCGAGAGACGCAGCACGTGACTCGCGTCACGCCCGTCGAGAACGTAAGAGGGGAAAGGTCGAATCCATCGGAGCCGATAATTCTTGTATCCAGAAGCGACCAGGAAGCACGGTGTATCGGTGACGGGAAACGGAGCCAGCACGAGCGAGAGAGTAGGAAGCAGTACGCCGGAGTCCCCGGAGTCATAACTACCGAGGTAGGCGTGTTTGTGGCCGACTTCTTCTTTCGGCTCTACCGCGAGCTAAACAGAGAGACGAGGTCTCAGTAAACCTTATCCGTTGAAGGGAAGCTCCCGGAACATTTGCATTTGAATCGCCCCTCTGTTGGAGAGACCGGCGGGTCTCATGCAGAGGAGCAGTGACAAAATCTTGGCCAAAGTCCACGTACAGTAAACGCAAGCAAACAACAAATCAGTTTGTGGCGTGTGAGAGAACCGAAGGAACTATAATCCTATGGGGGCAAGGTGCAGCCTGTGGGTACCTAGTCTTGTGTAAATCAAAAGTCGTACGCCCTCAAGAGTGCTGAAACGAATGAGGGGAGTACGGTGGTGAATAGAGAATATTGCTGGCATAGTGAGATGGGCGATCAGACAAGCCCCCACCGCCAGTCTTCATAAATGTTTCTTTTCTATTTCTATTCAGACATACGAGAGAGCCTCGTCCAGACAGGGTGGTGACAACTCCGGTGGCTTAGAACAAAAAAAAGGTTTCGCAAGTGGGTACATGCAAACAGAAGGTTCTGCAGAGATGTAATGTTCTCAGTGTTGGCGCTGCAGCGATACTTTATACATCTGTTCTCCCTTTTGTATTTGTATTAGTTGCCTGAGACCACTGGTCACTGCCTCTTGCTCTCCCATATATGTCTTTGACGTACCTTCTTTTACTTTACAGGTGAGGGGGCAATCTAGGGTTGCAAACGCTGATGTTTAAGATAACGCAAGTGTTTCATTTTACCAAGAACAGGGTCTCATAGGTGTCTTGTGTTCTTTGCTTTTCAGATCTCCCTCCCTGCAGTCCCCATCCTTTCCTTCCCCCGCTCGATCACCCCAAAAGTCCGTGTACACACACACGCCGGACTTGGGGTCATCCAGAGGTGGGCCCCCCTAGAGCATCAACACAGCCCCGGGGACATCGGAACGGAGGAACCTGACAATGAGTTGACACTGCTAGCGAGTCATGTGCACATAAAGAGGTGCAACACGTTGAATCCAGCTACTTTACTGCCGATTTCAGCAAACACAGGTGAGATTGAACAGCATGATTGTCTGTTCAGAACAGAAGACGAAACAAAAGGGCGAGTGGATCTTAAAGATACTCCCCTGGTTGAGTGTGATGGTACCTTATGGGTGGATGGCTCGTGTTTCAAGCTTCCGAATGGTGATACGACTGCTGCATATGCTGTCACGACTTTGCACACGATTGTTGAAACTGCACGTATACCACATAATTCGGCTCAAGCAGCGGAATTAATTGCACTTACAAGAGCATGCGTGTTGTCGAAAGGAATGAAAGTGAACATATATACTGACAGTCAGTATGCCTTTGGCGTGGCCCATAGTTTTGGGCGCTTGTGGAAAGAACGTGGGTTCCTGACTTCGCATGGAACTAAGATTCAGAATGGTCAGTTGGTGAATGATCTCCTTGAGTTGTTGACCTTGCCATTACAAGTTGCGATTGTGAAATGCAGTGCACACAAGAAGGTTATTGATGATGTTGGTCGTGGTAATGCATTTGCTGACGAAATCGCGAAAGAAACAGCAAAAGATGTGACAAATCGAATGTATGTTGCAGGCCCTGCAAGATGGGTGGGTGATGTTGGAATGTGTGAAGACACGATAGAGAGTGTGAAGTCCCTTCAAGCTGAAGCCACAGAGAAAGAATTGAGCATGTGGAAAGAAAGTAAGGGTAAATTGGATGAAAATGGTTGTTGGATTGATCTGTCAGAGCACCGGCGATGGTTGTTACCTGATGCATATGTGCTTCCAGTGGTCACGATGGCACATGGAATGGCGCATATCAGTGTGAAAGGGATTTGTAAGTTGTTAGCTCCAGTATGGCAGAATGCTGGAATTCCCAAGTGTGCAGAAAATGTGGTCAAAAATTGCATGGTATGTTTGAAATACAATCCTGGTAGGGGAACCCCAACTCCAGCTGGTCATTTTGCGCCTCCAACGTATCCGTTCGAGGTTTTGCAGCTAGATTTCATCCACATGGAAAGGTGCAACAATTTGAAATATGTACTTGTTGTTGTCTGCGCTTTTTCAAGGTGGATAGAAGCATATCCCCTAAAAGACAATACTGCCTTATCCACAGCTAAAGCCCTTGTCAAGGAATTTTTCCCTAGGTTTGGAATGCCAAGAATGGTATGGAGTGATAATGGGAGTGAATTTGTGGGACGAGTGATAAAGAATGTATGTGAGGGACTAGGTATAAAACATAAATTCCACGCTGCAAATCACCCCCAATCAGCTGGACTAGTAGAGTGCTATAATGGCACATTGAAGCTCAAATTAGCCAAGATCCAAGCGAGTTCTGGTCTTAAATGGCCTGACGCTCTGCCCTTAGCACTCCTATCAACAAGAATGACTGTGCATTCACGGGTGGGACTTAGTCCCTACGAAATCGTGTTCGGCCGCCCGGCCAATATATGGGGAGTGCCAAGGCCTACAAAATTCAGCGAGATCGAACACCCAATACTGCTTGATTATTTGTATGAATTGACGGCTAAATTGCGTGTTTTACACCAACAGGTGCATGATACTCTGCCCCAGGTCTCTGAAGCTCCAGGACATCCTATCAATCCTGGATCATGGGTGCTGGTCAAAAACTTCAAAAGGACAAAGAATGATGAGCCCCGTTGGACCGGCCCCCATCTCATCCTCCTTTCCACGAGATCGGATGTTCGAGTAAAAGGGAAAAAGAACTGGATACACGGTGTTCACTGCAAAAGGGTCCCTTTGCCTTTGCCTTACGACCAGTGGGTCCAGAAAGGAATCGCTGACTCAGAGACTGAGAATGTGCCTCGTTTCCTGCCGTTTAGCGATGCACGAGTAAAAGGAACGCTTTCTGAGAAGGAAAGCTATGACATCTTGCAAGAAACTGTGCCACCGTCAATTCAATTGGACACTACAGAGCCTGAACTCTTGTTTCAAGACCAAACAGCACCTACAAGAAGTCGCTACAATCTGAGGCCGAGAACTATGGACAAATAAAAATTCTTTTTCTTTGATATATTGTTTTTTTTTGAGAAGTGCAGCTCTCTCTTCCATCTGAAAAACGTTCTTATTTTTGCTTTTTCGAACCGCCATCCGGGTTCAGCTGCAGGGTTGCGGTGCCAAGACTTTGGGGTAGAAGCCGGAGATGTTAGGTCAACGGTCTGGTTGGTCTAGGGCGTTCCCTGGACTGACAGGTGTACTCCTTAGCAGAAGACACTCATCTGCCGCGAACAGCACGATTAGAGGATGGAGTTTTTCGAGATGAAGAGACCCGCTGAGGAAATACATTTTAAGAGCAGAATATGTAAAGTAATGAATAGCAAACGTTTTGTAATATTATGTCTGTTTGTCCTATTTAGCATGATGATGTTTTCTGTAGGTTATGTATTATTGTCTTTTCAAGTGCCGTTTGCACCCACTATACAGCCCATACCTCTTCCTACTGTTTCCTCACACTCTTTCCACCCTCTGCCTAAACACGAACAAGCTAGACGTTCTGAGTTTGTAAACAATTCGTTTATTCAACTTCTGCACCAGCACCAACTAGTTATGAATACGACAAATTGCTGGGTGTGTGGTTTGATGCCGCATACCATTAATAAGGGTATCCCATATCTAGTGCTGCCGTTTAGCTATAATGGGTCATCATGGGCATTCCAGACTATGTTTCTTTTTGCACTTGAGACCTATTCCCCACGACCACCGCGTTCCATTAGACCTAGCTCGAACAATAAAGCTTTGATGAGAGGAGTTGCTGATATGAGCAGAGATATCGATGCATATTCATCTATTCCCAAGGATGAGTTGCGAGCTTATGTGGGTTGGAACGCAACGGGGTATAGCATTAGTCTGGGCGAGAAACTGCGTAAAAGTTCATCCCCGATTTGGGTTGTACCCCACATAGGTCGGTTCTGTTTACAAGGTAATGGTCAGAATCCAAGAGCTCAGTTAGGGAAGAGTGACTGTGCTGAAACTTACATTTTCCCATCACAGTTTTCCCCTGCGTTTTTGGCTGCCAAGGGTACATATTTTGTTTGTAATGATCGAGCATATACATGGTTACCCCCTGATTTCTCGGGCACGTGTTATGTAGCAAATTTGCTACCGCCGACATTTACTGCCGCCTCTGATTATCACAAGACCAGAGTTGTGAGAGGCGTTGTTAGTAAGGAGGATACTGCCGGTCAGGAAGCGGGAGACTTTTTCCTGGGTTTCCTGCCGTTTTGGGGACCAATGGTCAATAGTGGGAACCTGAGACAACTGACTTGTGTAGTTGAAACCACTGTTAATGTAACGGCTGGTGCCCTTGGTAACTTGACAGCTGAGCTCCAAGCGGATCGCCTCTTGACGTTGCAGAACCGTATGGTTCTAGATGTCATACTTGCAGACCGTGGTGGGGTATGCAAGGTTATCCAATCAAGCTGTTGTATTTTCATACCAGATAGCGCTCCGACAGTCTATCAAGCCATCTCCAAACTGCATAAGATTTCCGAATCCATTCATGTGGATAAAGGAGACTGGTCGATGATGGGGTGGTTCTGGGGACTGATATCAGCTTGGGGATGGAAGATTCTAATAGTCACTGGGACGATCTTAGCCATTCTTTTCCTGTTCTGTCTATGTGTACAGTGTGCTCCTGTAGTGTGTAGCCTCTGTGTTACATCATGTGTAAGGAGACCTGTATCAAGGGACGAACTAAGCAATAGGATGATGCTACAGCAACATCTTCATGACTTTATGAATATAGACCTGGACTCAGATTAGTATGAGTATAGTTATTGCCTATGTAAGGGCAAAAGGAGGGTCTGTGGTACTGTATATTTCAGAACCATGTTGGTAGCATGGTCCTACCCTGACGATTTTGGTATCAGCGAACCGCAAATGACTAATGCGGTATGTATGAGTGTTTTCGTCATGTTTCACCGATGAATTCACCGTGTATACGATACTACATGTCAAACCCTCGGGTTCCATTTTAAAAGGGTAACCATTTTGTGGTTGCCCTCACATAGGCTGCGCATTGAGGCCATGCCCAGGCCTAAAGGACACGCAATCTTTCTTTTGTTTCTGTGTGACCTATGCAAACTGACTCTGCTGCCCGAGGTCAGTCCTGCCCGGCCGGTTCCTTTTACTGTGGCCTTATGGGATTAGCATCAGGGCCCAACACATCATAAAGTCGTGTATCCCACGCGACTCCTGACTAATCCCTTTCACACTCAACCCTGTTTCCTACTTTATGGCTTGTTTTACGAGTAGGAGGTGTCCGTTTTATTGGGGTCTGCTGAAATCTGATGAGGGTTCTGAGCCTCGCTGGGTAAATAATTATGTGCTGACCGAGCTGAAATGTGGGATTATCATCATGACTGTGCTCTTCCTTTGAAGCGAAAATATGTGAACGACCACTTGTAAAATAGGGGCGGTGTTGCCCAGAGCGTAATATTCTGTATATAAGAAAAGACTGGTTTTTGGTTGGGAGCAGTCTCCTGAGAACATACACCGTGTTGTACTTCTCGGATACCTGTGATTGGTCTGCAGCCAATAAATACGATCTTTGACTTCACCTAGAAGACTCTGTGTTTCTGTGGTCCGAAACAGGAAGAACTCGAAGTCTTCGGGTGTGTCCCCTGGCACCGCTGGGTTGGTTCTGAAAAACCCAGTACTTCAGTTTTTGTTTTACCAGATAATCTCAATTGAATTGATAAACTGAAAACCACTAAAGGTACCTTAAGTACATATAATATCAAGTTTAGTATACAGTATGTTCTACTGAACTTAGAGTTGTGTGTTAAGGGATAGCACACCCTTTCTACAACTCAAGAGAGTTTAGTAGGCCACACTAGTGTAGGTAGTGCAATACACCACACCACTTCAGTAATGTCTAATCAGCCAGGAACCAGTGGGTCCCAGCCAGAAGCCAGTGAGCTTCTCCCCTATAGATATGAGGATCTCTCCTTTACACAGCTTAGGGCCTTATGTTCCATTAGGAAGCTGAAGACAGGCAAAAGCCCAACCACCCAGCATCTCATAAAGATACTCAAGCTGGATGATCTCCCAGGACCTAGTGGGTCTCAAGGGGTAGGCAGAGTGGGTGGGACAGCAGCTGAGGGTGGGCCTTGAGGTGGAAACTCCTCTGACCCCACCTCTCCTGCTGACCAGACTGATGACAATGATCAGGATCTGGTGAACCCAGCTCCCCTGGATGAGGATGAGGAGGATGACAACTAATGGTGGGCGTAGTGCTCTGCTCTGCCCGCGGAGTGTACGTAGTGCTGCCTGCTTCGCGGTTCACGAAGTAGGCGTAGCAGGCAGCGCTACGCACACGCCACGGTGGAGCAGAGCTGCCCGCCACCTGCCTCCCGCCCGCCCTCATTTTAATATAATTTAAAGTATTTTAAAGTAAGTAAAATGCCTTACCTGCGGTGCGGCGTCCCGGGGCTCCCTCTTCCTGGTTCACGGCAACTTCTTCTCACTAATGCGCATGTGCGGACGCCCGCGCATGCGCATTTCTCACGAGAAATACGCATGTGCAGGCATCTGCACATGCGCATTTGTGAGAAGAAGTTGCCGTGAACCAGGAAGAGGGAGCCCCGGGACTCCGCATCGCAGGTAAGGCATTTTCTCTTATTTTTAAAATACTTTAAATTATTTTAAAATGAGGGTGGGCGGGAGGCGGGCGGCGCGTAGTGGGGCTACGTGGAGCGCACGAGTGTGCGTAGATTTGGCCACACTACGCGATGCTCCACGTAGCCCCACTACGCCCACTACACCCAGGGTTAATGACAACAATGCTCCCCTCTTTGTTCCTCCAGGAAGAGTTGAAAGTAGGGCTAGAAGGGATAGATCTCTCTCAAGGGGATCTGTCCAGTCTACCTCATCTGTAGGGACCTCTGTTTCTTCTCACATAGGGAGGGAAACCTCTCAGGAGAGGAGAGAGAGACTGCTGAAGTATGAGCAAGATACGTTCAACCTCAGAAAGCAGCAGATGGCCCTAGATAGAGAAGCCCTAGAGCTCTACAGAGCTAGTAAAAAGGAGGGACTAGAGTCCCTTGGTGGCAGCAATTTCCCTAGAGATAGGGAGAGGTCTTATGACCATAGAAACGTAAGTAAGATTGTCCCTCCCTACCAGAGTGGGGATGACATCCACAAATGGATAACTGCCTTGGAGAGGGCCTGTAAAGTACAGAAGGTCCCTCAAGGTCAGTGGGCAGCAATCTTATGGCTCTCCTTTGCAGACAAAGGTCGAGATAAGCTCCTCACTGTAAGTGAAGAGGATGGTGATGATTACCAGGTCTTGAAAAGTGCACTGATAGATGGGTTTGGCCTAACCACTGAGCAATACAGGTTAAAGTTCAGAGATACCCAAAAAGCACAAAATCAAGACTGGGTTGACTTTGTTCACTGTGCTGCTAAGGCTCTGGAAGGTTGGTTATTGGGCAGTAAAGTGTGTGACTTCATAGGATTCTACAATCTGATAATGAGGGAGCAGATTCTTAATAACTGTCAAAATCAGCTGTTGCACCAGTACCTGGTAGACTCTGATCTGACCTCTCCCCAAGAATTGGGAAAGAAGGCAGACAAATGGGCCAGAACCAGGGTGAGGAAGAAGGTATATAACCAAGGTGGTGACCCAAAGAAGCAGGATTCTAAGAACTCTGACAAGAGTGGGGACAAGGGTAAAGACCAGAAGTCTTCTCAAGGGCCCCAAAAATCTTCTTCTAATGGGGAGTCACAGTCTAAAAGGGAAAAGGCCAAAAGAAACCTTGGTGCAAAAGCTGTAAACAGAAAACTCACTGGACCAGTGACTGCACCAAGTCCAAATAATCAACTCCAGCCACCATTGCCCCTAAGGCAACTGTTCCCCCTAGTACAGCTACAATAGGTGGTGGCAATGTCCAGAATAAGGGTGTAGTAGGGTTGACCCTGGGTTCTGAGATGCCTCTGGCCTAGTCAGAGTTCCAACTCAGGCTGTGCTTGTCTGTGATGGGGGCATGGATATGTCCCCCTGTGTGAGTCCCAGTAACCTGGGCAAATACAGACAACAGCCTTTGATAAATGGAGTAGAGGCTTGGGCATTCAGGGACACAGGAGCAAGTGTCACAATGGTGACAAAAGATCTTGTGGATCCTAGGCAGATTATACTTGGTGAAATGTACCAAGTGACCAATGCTAGCAATGTCAGAACAGACCATTATCTAGCAGTTGTTAACCTCTCCTGGGGAGGGGTAACTGGCCATAAGAAGATTGTGGTAAGTGCAGACCTACCAGTACTGTGCTTGCTTGGCAATGATCTAGAGACCTCAGCTTGGGCTGAAGTGGAGCTCAAGACACATGCAGAAATGTTAGGGATCCCTGCTTAGGTCTTTGCTGTGACTAGGTCACAGGCCAAAATGTCTAAAGCTGGACAGGCCCTGGATTCTGGAAAAAGGGACCAGGTGCCTCACAAGAGAAGGAGCAGTGGGGTTAAGGCAGAGCCTTCCCACCTGACTCAGAATGCTGATCAGATTCCTCAGGGAGATGATCTTGAGCCTGAAGAAGGAACTGTCCCAGAGGAGCTTGAACCTGACCAGGTTGAGTTCTTGGGGACAGGGGTCCCTTCCAGGTCTGATCTGAGCCAGGAGCAGAAAACCTGCCCCTCTCTTGAACCCCTCAGAAAGCAAGCTGCTGATGAGGCTGCTGGGAATGCTAGTGGCACCCACAAAGTTTATTGGGATGAGGGACGTCTTTACTCAGAGAGTAGAGACCTCAAGCCTGGTGTATCTAAGCGGTAGGTTATACCTCTGAAGTTTAGGGGCTTCCTATTGACACTAGCCCATGATATTCCCCTAGCAGGACACCTGGGCCAGAACAAGACTTGGGACAGAATTGTCCCTCACTTTCACTGGCCCCACATGTCTGAAGATACTAAGGAGTTTTATCACTCCTGTGTGACCTGCCAAGCCAGTGGCAAAGCAGGTGGCACTACAAAGGCCCCCCTGATACCACTACATGTTGTGGGGTGTCCTTTGAAAAGGTAGGGATTGACATTGTTGGTCCCATGGATCCACAAACAGCATCTGGGCACAGATTTATACTGGTGGTAGTGGATCATGCCACCAGGTACCCAGAGGCAATTCCCCTAAGGACCACTACAGCACCTGTGGTGGCAAGAGCTCTCTTGAGTGTATTCTCAAGAATAGGCTTTCCTAAGGAGGTAGTATCTGACAGGGGAGCCAACTTCATGTCTAGTTACTTGACTGCTATGTGGAAGGAGTGTGGAGTGAACTACAAATTCACCACACTATCACCCACAATGCAATGGTTTAGTTGAAAGGTTCAACAAAACCTTAAAGGGCATGATTAAAGGACTCCCAGACAAGCTTAGGCGAATATGGGACATACTCTTGCCCTGCCTTTTATTTGCATACAGGGAGGTGCCTCAAAAGGGGGTTGGCTATAGCCCTTTTGAACTTTTGTTTGGTCACCCTGTCAGGGGTCCATTGTGTCTGGTTAAGGAAGGATGGGAGTAACCTCTCAAGCCCCCCAAACAGGACATAGTGAACTATGTACTTGGTCTCCGCTACAGGATGGCTGAGTATATGAAAAAGGCAACCAAAAGTCTTGAGGTTAGCCAGGAACTGCAAAAAGCCTGGCATGACCAAAAGGCTGTACTGACTGTTAACCAGCCAGGACAGAAAGTGTGCGCGTTGGAACCTGTGGTCCCAGCAGCCCTCCAGGACAAATGGAGTGGCCCCCATACAATTCTTGAGCAGAAAGGGGAGGCTACCTACTTGGTAGCCCTTGGAAACCCTAGGAGTCCCCACAGGGTACTTCATGTCAACAGACTTAAACCATATGTTGACAGAGCAGACATGGCTACGAATAATGGACAGGAGGAAGAGAGTGACCCACTCCCTGACCTGCTTTCTCAGAACCCTGATGATGGGTCAGTTGAAGGTGTAGCCTTGGCAGGCAGCCTCACTGCCCAGCAGCAAACTGACTGCAGAAACCTTCTCAGCCAGTTCAGACATATGTTTTCTCTGACTCCAAGTCAGACCACCTGGTGCACTCATGAAGTGGACACTGGGGACAGTCTACCTGTGAAGAATAAGATCTTCAGGCAACCTGACCATGTCAGGGACTGTATAAGGACAGAAGTCCAAAAGATGTTGGATTTGGGAGTGATTGAACCCTCAGTTAACCCTTGGGCTAGTCCAGTAGTCCTGGTACCTAAACCTCACACCACAGATGGCAAGAGAGAAATGAGGTTTTGTGTAGAGTACAAGGGTTTCAATGCAGTCACTAGGACTGATGCCCATCCCATTCCCAGGGCAGATGAGCTAATAGATACTTTGGCCTCAACCAAGTTTCTAAGCACATTTGACTTGACAGCTGGCTACTGGCAGATCAGACTAGCTGATGATGCAAAGCCAAAGACAGCACTTTCTACCCCTAGTGGGCACTATCAGTTTGTGGTAATGCCCTTGGGTTTGAAGAATGCACCTGCCATTTTCCAAAGGTTGGTGAATCAAGTCCTTACAGGCCTGGAAGACTTTTGTGCAGCATATCTAGATGATATTGCTGTCTTTAGCTCCACCTGGGAGGATCACCTGGTCCACCTGAGGAATGTTTTGGAGGCCTTGCAAAAGGCAGGCCTAACTATCAAGGCTACTAAGTGCCAGATAGGGCAGAGTCAGGTTGTGTACCTGGGCCACCTTGTAAGTGGAGGCCAGTTTCAAACATTACAGAGCAAAATCCAGACCATAATGGACTGGCTTGCTCCAACTACCCAGACTCAGGTGAGAGCCTTCTTAGGCCTGACTGGGTACTATAGGATATTTTTCAAGGGGTATGGATCAATAGTGACACCCCTGAATGACTTAACTTCTAAAAAGATGCTCAAAAAGGTTCCGCGGACAGCTAGCTGTCAAAAGACATTTGATGACCTGAAGCAGGCCATGTGCACTGCTCCCATTCTGCAGAGTCCTGACTACTCCAAGAAGTTCATTGTGCAATCAGATGCATCAGACTTGGGGGTAGGGGCTGTACTGTCACAATTGAATGATGAAGGTCAGGATCAGCCAGTAGCTTTCATAAGCAGAAGGCTGGCCCCTAGAGAGAAACATTGGTCAGCCATTAAGAGGGAGGCCTTTGCTGTGGTTTGGGCTCTGAAGAAGTTGAGGCCATACTTGTTTGGTACTCACTTCCTTGTTCAGACAGACCATACACCCCTCCTATGGCTTAAACAAATGAAGGGTGAAAACCCCAAACTGCTTAGGTGGTCCATTTCCATACAGGGGATGGACTTTACAGTGAAACATAGACCTGGGAGTAACCATGCCAATGCAGATGGACTCTCTATGTATTTCCACTTAGAACATGAAGACTCAACTGGTCAAGGTTAGTTTAGTGTCCCTGCGTTTGGGGGGGGGGTTGTGTAGGAGAGTAGTATCTGCTTCACATGGGTACCCCCACTTTTTGCTGGTGTTTCATTGTTTTTCAGCCTTAGTCTGGCGGTGGCCCTGCTAATCAGGACCCCAGCCTAGCTGCTCCCTCTCTAAAATGGTTTCCATGTACATTAGGTACATTTCTAATTGGATTCTGGAGTAGCTTATAAGCCCCTAGTATATGGTATACTATGTACCTAGGGCATAGGTACCTCAGAGGCCTACCAGGGGCTGAAGCATGTATTATGCCACCCCTGGGAAGCACTCCAAAATGGCACCACAGGTCTGCTACTGCAGCCTGGGTAAGGTGGTGTTTGCACCCCTTACTGTGGTATAGGCTACCTATATCACTACCATTGCACACACATATAAACCTATAAGTCACTCCTATGGCAGGCCTTAACAATCCTGAAGGCAGAGTGCTTGGTTTTTATGTGAGAGGGTGCCCCTGCATGAGCTGAGCCCCTCTGCAGCGTTCGGAGTACCTCCTCGGATGCTGTTTGTGGTGCAGCCTGACCATATAATCTTAAGTGCATTATAACCTTGCGGTAAATGCTAACTTTGGGATGGCTGCACGGAAACATGTTGTGTTTGGTGTCAAATGCTTTGGAATACTACCCCCCCCGCCAGTTCTGGCGGCGGGGGTAGCATTCCACCCTTCTAGAGGGAGAGACATGTTCACACTGGTTTAACCCGGTAGGACTTTCTACAGCCCTGGCATCACAAAACGGATGCCTCTGCCACAGACATGGGTCTGGCCTCCTGCTGCTGACCGAAACTCCGTCAGGGGAGGCCTGGACAATAGTTTTCCTGTCCCAGGGTGGTGTAACCACCTCCCCAGACAGGCAGATATGTATTGGGGCTGGGCGGGAGCACTCTCTGGTGCCTTTGAAGTCCTGCACTGGGGGCACACTTGGTGTCCCTGTGCATAGTCCAGTTCAAACCGGTTGCAAGGACTACCTGCCCCTGCTCTGGCATGAAACTGGACAAAGGAAATGGTTATAACCACCCCTCTTTCCAAACCCTCCCATAGGTGGGTCCCTAGAGTATGTCCAACCCCCAAACTTTGTATAAGTATGGAGACCCAGTCCTTGCGACTTTAGATTACCCTAGACGAAATTCTGCAATATATATCCTGGACCTTCGATGCTCTACTTTGCTTAGAAGACTGAAGAAATCTCCCTCGGGGTCAAGGAGTGACTCTCCTGCTTGCCAGGCACCAAAGAAGCAACTGACCAGTCTGCATCGCTGAAGCTCCCTCCGGACGCTGAAGTCTTTGTATCACCAGAGGTAAATTTCCAGACTTCCCCGAGGCTACCCTGAGTCCACAGCAAAGCTGAGGCCCGTGGCTATCGTGGGTGATGTGGAACTGTGACCCCTGAACACCGTGAACTTTTGCAGCAACATCATCTTCCTGGTCTTCCTCAAAGATGTGCTTTAGGCTCCGAGTAGCCCCAGCCTTGAGCATCTCCTGCACCGAAGATTTCTGGCCTCCACTCCATGAGTGACCCGTGGGCCAGTTTCCAGTGCTTGAGGCTCCTTCGCGATCGCTAGCCCGTTGGCTAGTAGGTCCCCACGAAGGCAACTCCTCTTCTGGTTGGGCTTTCCTGATTGCTCCAGACGTGCCCCGACTTACCCTCGCTGGGTGAGTCCCCCAGACCTTGCTGGTCTGCACCGCTGTCCTTTCTCTGATTCCAAGTGACCTGCCTATGCCAAGGCTTGTTGGGTCCAATCTGGTCGCCGACACTGCAGCACTTGACAAACTCTGTGGAACAGCTTGAATCCAGCTCCTGGTTGTCATCGGCACCTCCTGGATCTCGCGGCTGAAGATTCAAGATACCCGTCAACTCACCTGAAGCACTCGACATCTGTGGGCATTGGTCTATCGGGCCCTTGCTCACTGGTAAGTGACCCAGACTCTGTCCCCTCTGCTTTCAGGTTCCTTCCATCCTAGATCCAGGCTTGGATCGCTTCGGACACTTCTCCTCTTCACGGCAGCAGCACTTCTTCGCCAGCTTCCATTGAAATCGACGACGCGACCCGACACCAAAAGACACCTATGCACCAGGCTTCCCTGGGTGAGGTAACACGAGTACTCCGGTGCTCCCGTGGGTGCTAGCCCTAGAACTTCCTAAGTCCAAAAGGGTTTGGTCCTGACTCATTTCTAAGTGTCCCTCATCTTTCAATTTCCAACTGCGACATTGCCCATCGAAGCTAACGGGAACCCGCGGCTGTGTTCACACACTGCACACGGCCCAATGTGGGTCCCCTGTGTCACTACCTTCGGTGGTTCCTTGGGGTCCCAGCGATTCTACAGGCTCTAGGCCTTGTGTCTAGTTCAGTCGTGGTTCTTATACCACTTTATTGGTATATGGTTTGGTACGCCCCTAGGGCCCAAACGTGTATTTGTGCTATTACTGTTGATTGCTAACTTGTAAATTAAGTACTTCAAACTCCAGTCTCATAAAGAGACTAGAGGGGTATGTTTTATCTTAAATACATATATTTTAAATATATACCTGGTGTGGTTGTCCTTTCATTTGGTCATTCAAAAGATTATAGACTGGTAAAACAAGCTGCTTTACATTCCTTCAAGACTTAGCCTGAGGGCTGCTCTCCATAGCTACCACTAGGATAGCTTTCAATAAAGGTTGTCTTAAACCTATTCACCATAAGGGGTTGTTTGGACTGATACAAGATGCCCACTATAATTAGTGGACAGCATATATCAGGCCAACTTCTCTCAACCACCACCTCCCCGGGGCTATAAATTATAATTTGTGTGGTGTAAAAAGGGGCATGGCGTCGGAACACCTCTCTGCAACGCAGCTCTGTAACGCTTACTGGAGGTACCTGGTGGGCTAGTTAGCTACCAGGGACCCTCAGGATTCAAGGGGACTTAATCCCCCAAATTACAACGTGCCAGGGAGGGGGCAGGCTTGATATAACAAGTTAGCAATCCTGCTGTGTGGGACTTACTGGAGGTAATAAAAGGGGTAGTTGGCCCCCAAGGTTGACGTTGGGGGCTAACTACCCCTCCTGTTGCCTCCAGTAAATCCCACACAGGGGATTGCTAAAAGGTATTTGGAGGCCTTGCTCACCTTTCTCCACCACTCTGAAAATTCGACTGCTATGTTATAGTAAGAAATTAGCATTTAAAAAACCTTTGAAATTCACTGAAAAAAACATAGGTTTCAGGGACGTTATAGTTAGAAACTAGCATTTAAAAAACCTTTGAAATTCCACGAGAAAACCATAGGTTTCAGACACGTTATAGTTAGAAATTAGCATTTAAAAAACCTTAGAAAATCACTGAAAAAGCCATAGGTTTCAGGGACGTTATAGTTAGTTGGAAATTTCACTCGAACAAAACCAGTGAAATTCCACCGTTATATTTAGTTCAGCTAACTATAACTCGCGCCCCCGCAATGCACTGCTGATGACGTCACATATCACATCATTCATGACATGGTCAGTGACATCACTGATGACAACTCAAATGACATCACTGATGACATCATCCAGTGACTGTGTGTTTCTATAAAGTTTAAATATGTTTTATATATATGCTAAGGTGTATTGAATAATGAGTGGGTGTATAAGTGTCTGGATGGAGGATGTAGTAGGTGAGTGACTGACTGTATAAGTGAGTGATTAAATGTGTCTAACTGAATGCATGGGTTAGTGACTAAATATATATCTATATCTATATTCACTGAAAAAATCATAGGTTTCAGGGGTGTTAGAGTTAGCTGTACATTTCACTCATACAAAACCAATGAAAATCCTCCGTTATAGTTTGTTCTACTAACTATAACTCGCGTGCCCCCAATCCACTGCTGATGATGTCACATATTACATCTACTAGATGATGTCATCAGTGATGTCATTTGAGATGTCATCAGTGATGTCATCAGTGATGTCACTGACCATGTCATGAATGATGTAATATGGGACATCATCAGCAGTGGATTTGAGATGTCATCAGTGATGTCATCAGTAATGTCACTGACCATGTCATGAGTGATGTAATATATGACGTCATCACCAGTGAACTGCATGCGCGCGAGTTATAGTTAGCTCAACTAACTATAACTGGCGAATTTCTCTGGTTTTATATAAGTCAAATGTCCAACTAACTATAACGTCCCTGAAACCTATGTTTTTTTCAGTAAATTGCTAAGGATTTTTAAATGCTAATTCCTAACTATAAAGTCTGTAAAACCTATGTTTTTTTCAGTGAATTTCTAAGGTTTTTTAAATGCTAATTCCTAACTATAACGTCTGTAAAACCTATGGTTTTTTCAGTGAATTTCAAAGGTTTTTTAAATGTTAATTCTATATTTTAATATTTATAAAACCTATATTTTTTCTATTTTTTTGTAATATTTTGGAACTCTATTATCCTTTTTTGTTTTTAATTTGAAAAATATGTAATGTTTTATATCTTCCCAAAAAAGTATGTATATTGTTTTTTTTGTTTTTTTTTAGAAAACTGAAGTCCCGTACCAGTAGTGTAACAAGCTCCATCAGCACGTGAATCCTATCCGCCATATCGCTAAACTCGTAAAGGATGCGCATTTCGTAACTGACGTGTTTGTGGAACTGCGTCCCGCGTAACGTTACATACGTATGTGGTCGCGCCAGCTGCTACTTTGGTATGCGACGAGTACGCAGTACCAAGCCGCGCCGTACGTCATGTATGTATGGGGTCACGCCCACTGCGCATTGCGTATGCAACCATTGCACGCTGCAGGCCCTGTGTTACGTCATAGACGTATGGTGTCACGCCGGGCACGCAATTCCCTCATTTTTTTCCGTCTCAAAACTATCTAAATAAGTTTAAAGTGTATATGAGAACAAGCGATAATCTAAAATATTTTAAATATTTATGTATTTCTAACTGTAATAAACCTATATTATGGTAATATTTTCTCAAAATCGCGTTGGGTGCAGCCTCCTTGAGCGCTCGCTGCGCGATTGCCATGTGACCTTAAAGAAAAGCATTTGATTGGTTCATAACATTTCCCATTGTAACAGTTGGAGGACCCCACCCATTTTCGCCATTCTCTCTACAGCGTTTGATGAGAGACTCCTCTTCTGCTTACAGAGCTTTTTTGAAAACTTTTTTCTATGTACACAAATCTGACAGTACACACAACCATCATCTTCATCAATATTCTTGCTCTGTAAAGCAGCCTTCCACCTGTGATAGCCATGCATCTAAAAGCTGCATACAGAAGTTTTCCCCACTGCCAGAGGTAACATGGTTGCATACGCTGTCCACAGCACAATGTAATGTGGTACGGCCCAGGGGCAGAATCATTCATACATAATGAACACATGAACACAGATAGATAGTGGAAGTGGGTACGGGCATGTGCGCTTGACTCCTTTTTATTACCAGGGTCACATATCCAGTGACGTCTGTGCTGGATGTGTGTGGGGTGAGTGTACACCAGCCCTCAGGGAATGGTTGCTGCTAGCATCAACTACAACAGTAATCATTGGATCACACACAGAGATTCAATAATAAAAGGGTCAATAGTTTGTGCTGCAATAAGGTAGGGACACTATATGTGAAATAATGCAGAAAATATTCTATCGTAAAACAACCATAACTTGTGGTATACTAAGATACGGGCAGTAGATCTGAAATAATACACAAAAAGAGTGTATCATAAAGGGTCCATCAGGTCTACTGCACTTAGATAGCCACATCAAAAGCATTCAGCATGTGCACAGCCAGCGATGATGCGTGCTGCGGGCGGGCCGTACTAGGAGCAATGTCTGTTGCCTACAACTCTACATCATCTGCAATAGCGACTCGATCTGAATTGTAAACACTGCTGTCTGCAGTGTAGGCCAGAGAGTGGTCAGCAAGGGCCCACACCCACGTGGCGTTGACTTGAGCTGTCCTGTTTGCCGTACGCGAAGCAACAAAAACCGTGTGTGGACCCTGTGATGCTGTGTATGCGTGGTGCGGACAGAGCGCACTGGAGCCATGTCTTTTGCCTACAGGACTGCGTCATCTACAATAGCGACTCGATCTGAATTGTGAACACTGCTGTCTGCAGTGTAAATTGAAGGCAATAGTGAGCATAGTCTTTAAAGAATAATTTTTCTCACGTCCTCTTCACAAAATACAACAACATAAATTACACAAAACTCTGCAATAAATAAATCAAAACAATTCGAATTGCGATCTCTGCTGTCCACTGTGTACACTGTTATTCAGTGTTCTTTACCACTACCAGGAAGAATTTGGTCATTGTACTAGACCTATAAGTCATCTATAAAAACTTCTTCAAGCATGTATACTAAAAGGCTATTGTGTATATTTCAATAGATGTTGTAGTTAGTTGCCTACTGGATTCTATAATTAAACAATCCCCACTCAATCTGAATTGTGAGCCCTGCTGACCGCACTGTAGGCCAGAGTCAGTGGTCATTAACGCCTCACAGCCACGTGCTGTTGGATTCCGAAGCATGCAGTTGGGTGCACCTGATCGGAGAGGGTACACAGAAATCATCACAAACTTTAACTTCTGACATCCTCAATCACAGAATCAAGACCCCGTTTCACTGTTCCGACCTGCTGTACCACGGTGTACTCCACCGACTGCAGTCAATCAAGCCCAATAATCATGTGCAGTAGTTAGCTATGGAGGCACAGAGTCTGATGCACCTCAACGGAGGGAGTTCTGTCAAAACCAAGCAGCAAGTAATATCGGACATCGTCCATTTTAGAATCAAGACACCGTTCCACCATTGGGACCTAGAGTTGGTTGCACCTGGTCGAAGGGACTACCTTCCTCTCCACTCTTAGATACAGTTCTAACATCGTCCATTGTGGGATCAAGACACCGTTCCACTGTTGGGACCTAGAGTTTCTTGCACCTGGTCACAGGGAGTACCTTCATCTCCACTCTCAGATACAGTTCTGACATCGTCCATTATGGGATCAAGACCCGTTCCACTGTTCGGACCTGCTGTACCGCGGTGTACTTCACCGACAGCAGTCACCCAACCCCAATAATCATGTGCAGCAATTAGCTATGGAAGCACAGAGTCTAATGCACCTCAACGAAGGGAGTTCTGTGAAAACCAAGCAGCACGTAATATCGTACATCGTCTATTTTGGGATCAAGACACCGTTCCACTGTTGGGACGTAGAGTTGGTTGCACCTGTTCGAAGGGAGTACCTTTAGATGCAGTTCTAACATCGTACATTGTAGGATCAAGACCCTGTTTCACTCTTCGGACCTGCTGTACCGCGGTGTACGCCACCCACTGCAGTCAGCCAAGCCCAATGATCATGTGCTGCAATTAGCTACGGAAGCACAGAGTCTGATTCACCTCAACGGAGGGAGTTCTCTGAAAACCCAGCAGCAGATAATATCGGACATCGTCCATTCTGGAATCAAGGCACTGTTCCACTGTTGGGACCTAGAGTTGGTTACACCTGGTCGAAGGGAGTACCTTCATCTGCACTCTCAGATGCAGTTCTAACATCGTCCATTCTGGGATCAAGACCCCGTTCCACTGTTCGGACCTGCTGTACCGCGGTGTACTCCACCGACTGGTGTCAACCAATCACAATAATCATGTGCAGCACTTAGCTATGGAAGCACAGAGTCTGATGCACGTCAACGCAGGGACTTCTGTGAAAACCCACAAGCAGCAGGTAATATCGGACATCGTCCATTGTGGGATCAAGACACCGTTCCACTGTTGCGACCTTGAGTTGCTTGCACTTGGTCAAAGGGAGTACCTTCATCTCCACTCTCAGATGTAGTTCTAACATCATCCATTGTGGGATCAAGACACAGTTCCACTGTTTGGACCTAGAGTTGGTTACAGCTGGTCGAAAGGAGTACCTTCATCTGCACTCTCAGATGCAGTTCTAACATCGTCCATTGTGGGATCAAGACACCGTTCCACTGTTGGTACCTCTTCGACTACTGTGTTAGTAGTATACAGAGCACTTCACGGTGCTGGGCCTCAGGCTGGGCGCTGTCTGCCTGTGTTGCGGTAGCCAGCGTTGATCTCAGGAGCCTTCCCAGCTCGCAGACCTCAGCCCAAAAGCTTCCGCCAGCACGTGGAGGGCCCTCTTTCACATACAAAGGTGTCAGAAGGTGAACTGTGGGGCATATGTGCGTCGCAGCGGCCATGACGGTTTCTGGGTAGCAGCAGGCTGACAGCATTATTCCCACAGCCACCTTCGCTCATGGCGTCAGCCTCGTGGCGGGGTAAGCTGCACAGACCTGACAGACATGTTCGCCATTCCGGAAGAGAACCACACCCAGAGAAACGTGCCATTTATTCATACCCCTACGCTAGCCTTGCGTATGCGAGACAGCCCACTAAGCTAAAGATTTGGGGGGGGGGGCACGTGTGCGCTATGTTTTTGTAATCTTCCCTACTAACTGTACTATCATGGTTGCGTCCACTGTCAACTTCACTCAATAGACCATCTGTGTATGTTGACATGTAAATGTCTGTGCTCTGCATACTCAAGTCTGTCCAGCACATCCCCTCAACACTTTGCATTGTATACTTTTATAATCGAGAATCACTTGCCATCTTCACACATACTTTGCTCCCATCTCTCCCCGCATTCTGCATTGTGTGGCAGAGGTCCCATGCCATGTTTGGTTTGTGTACTTGGCTAGCCACGGTTCCCACAGTACGTAGTGTCGTTGTGTCTGCTAGGTGTACATGTTGTTTCTCATGTTGTATGTGATTATATAAGGGAGCGCGTTTATTCATGAGCAGTGGTTTCTCCCATTTACATATCGCTGTCTTAAAGAGGATACCAAAGTTTTTCTCACAGTTGAAAAGTGGGACCACAATGGCAATCATTCATTACTATGCAAGAATGTCCAACTGCACAACGCTTCTAAGCTTACAGCCCCCAATCATGCGTGCTTTCTTAAGAGCAAGCCAACTCCCACAATCAGACCAACATTCACACAGCTTTCTAACGGCTGTTATCTGCTTCTTAATAACATGGACTGCTACGCAATGTGGGCTGACATACCATATGTCCTTACTGTTTAAAACCGGATAACTTCCTCTGGCAATCTCTTTTCCCACCCACACAAAGTAACTCCCAAAGTTCAACTTGGCCTTCAATACCTACTTTAAAAACAGATTTTATTAAACGGAGCAAACTGAAAGCGCTTTTGTTTCAAACAGAAGTGTCCCTCACTTCTCCAAAAGTAATTTATCGACTGCAGATAGCACGAACTTCAAGTAAAATACACTCCCTTAAAATACGAACCTCTCATTACACTTTGTGAATTGTTACACAATTTTCACCACATCTGACATTTAAGGTCTGGCACACTTTTTTAACATTATCTCCTCCGGCCTTCTCACAGGCTTTCAAACTGTTTTTAGTCTAATACCAGACTTTATTCATTCGATCATCTCTGGAATAACAGCAACAGTGCCCATAATTCTCGCTCTGTTTGCGGCCATCCTAGTACTATTTTAGCTTGTTAAAAATGGCTACGCTCCCTGTGGTAACAAGCATGTCCGACAGAATATGCCTCTACGCGAAGCTACATCAATACCGTGAAAAAATGGAACAACTTTTCGGCTGCCTGCCTCTATCTATTATCGGAGCCAGCCACAACATGACATTTATTTACACATATACAATCTGCGTGCAACCATCTTTTTATTGCAAAACTTGCCCAATCGACTGGTGAATGGATCTATGCCTTGCCAACATCCCAGCAAATGCTCCCGATATCCAGGAGGTAATGCAGTGTCTTGAAAACCATGAACTTGATTGTTCGGGCAGTGGAGCAATGGCGGATGCAACGCAAAAAGGTATCTTGGCGGAATGGGATTTCTGCGCAGCCGCAAAAGATCTCCTGCAACATGCGACCTTTGACAACATCGCAGATTGCTGGCCAATTCAAATTGCCGCTCCAACGTTGGAGGAACATTACTGTTCCTTTGAGGATATGAATTGGATCGCTTCACTTTTCTCACACAATGGCAACAATCTCCTCTTGGAACATTACGCATCTCAAGCCGCTGAAGAAATTTCGGACTGCAATCTCCAAGACTTGTAAGAAATTCACTTTATTCTTGGATTGATTTTTTCCAACTTGTTTGACTTTTTCCTATAAAATTTTTCAATACACTTCAATTGAACTATTTTCATATAATAACTTTCTAAGTATGCTTAGGCATTTGAACTCTGTTTTCATTATTGGCCCTTACCTCTCCACACTAACCAAGGATGGATGATGTATGGCCTATGCAAATACGCTATTTACTTGCTAAATTAGCCTAAACCCGAAATCCATTTTGAAACCATATCTATTCTTTGTATACACGTCTCTCTGTCTGCCTATTAGCCACGAAGCCCTTTCACACAAATTAGCTCATCCTCAGCCTCTGCTCACGAACTGGCGATCAAGATAAAAAAACACAGCATTGTTTAGGAACTGGTTGGCACAGTGTGGTAATCGTATCCTACATTTATTTTCATTCTACAATTTACAGTCATTCATGTCTAATAGGTATTGTTTATGTCACATGGGACTGTAACATGTAATGTGGAATTGACTGATGCAGAAGCTTAGCTTTGAATACAGCAGAAGCGGTTGGAGTTTGCCTCAGCTGGATGAATTAGCTCTTGCACCAGTGTTCCATTTATGGCACTTACATAAAGACACTTTATATATAACTTGCAGACTCCATCGCTTTATCCCACTCAGCCACTTTCTTAAACACACCTGATTTCACCATTCGAGTCTTCAAACCGGTAAGGGTGAGTAGTTTGCTTCCCACTTCCGCTATAGTCTAAACCCATGCTCACAGCACTTTCACACCGCTAGGGGTGAATACTTCACTTAAAACTCCCTGTATAGAACACCCTAACCACCCCACAGAACTCACACCACTATACTCTAAACCCATACTAACACCACTTGCATATCTATGCTACAGCGGCCAGTATCCTACAGCGCCCAGAGCACATCAGTTTACAGCAATCAGCTCACGGTTTCATCCCCGAGTGTACTGGCACCTCACCTCAGCACCATCTCACTCTGGTCAAAACAGCACTTTCACATTGCTATGGGTGAATACTTCACTTCACACTCCCTGTATAGCACACCCTAACCACCCCACAGAGCTCACACCGCTATACTCTAAACCCATACTAACACCACTTGCACAGCTATGCTACAGCGGCCAGTATCCTACAGCGCCCAGAGCACATCAGTTTACAGCAATCAGCTCACGGTTTCATCCCCGAGTGTACCGGCACCTCACCTCAGCACCATCTCACTCTGGGCAAAAGAGCACTTTCACACCGCTGGGGTGAATACATCACTTCATACTCCCTGTATAGCACACCCTAACCACCCCACAGACCTCACAGCGCTTCTACCCTCCTCTTTCCTACTCTTTTCGCCCGTTTTTCCCCTTACTCGCTTCAACGGAATCACAAAATGGTGGCCAACACTTCCTAGTTGCAACCGCTCGCACCGCTCGCAGCCAATAAATAGCAAACTTGTGCACAGCCAATCAAAGGTAGAATTCCCAAATATCGATATCTGTAAATTTTGATATTTCTCAAAAACTACTTAACGGATTTACACCAAATAAACAAAAGCGTGCTTTCTGGACCAAGACCCTTTTCCCTGCCAAATTTGGGGTAATTCTGTTCACCCATTCGACCTGTAGCCTTGTCTAAAGTTTCCTATGGAAATTAACATGGAGAAAACATGTTTTGGGACCCCATTTTTTCTCGGCCCCACTTGACGAATCACCCCCAAACTTCCCACATAGGAGCTGCTTTGAACACAGAATTAGTTTAGAAACGTTCATGAAGATTCATCAAACGACGCCAAAGTTATAAGCAAAACCAAAAATGCTCTTCCTATGGAAACTTGGTCCTAACTATAACTACCTACTGGCGACACATGTATATATATATATATATATATATATATATATATATATATATATGCTGATGAAATGGAAATGGTCTGTGATGAGGGAAACAAACTTTTGGCAAAGTATTGGGCATGCAATTGACTAGCTTAAAATGGCCGCCAACATACAGACTATGGACATGATGATTGTAGTCCTTTTTCTGTTTTCCCTGTTTTTTAAATTCCCGAATGGTATATACGTGACTCAAACCCACTACCTAATGTGTGAGCAAGCCTGCTGTGTCAGGCGAAACGCGTTACCTAAATTAAAAAAGATCTGGTGGAAGATTAGCCCTGTTTGTGGTCGTCATAATTATTTATTTGGAAATATATATATATATATATATATATATATATATATATATATATATATATATATATATATATATATACACATATACATATATATACTTAGATTAAGAATAAGAATAAGTTGGAAGGACAATAGCAGGTATCATTATCTCTTCACTGCAGGTTACTTCCGTCCATTTGCCCTTATTTTTATGATTCTTTTTATTGTCAGCAGTAAAAGTTTCTGGACTCGTGATGTTCTCTACTTGAATAATAGGAAAACGTTTTTTTTTATGTTAGTAGTCCTGATCAAGCAGTTATCGTTGCCCATTTTTTAATTTTATTTGCTTCCTTTTTTTGTAGCTGACATTTGTCGATGTATTGATGAAAGTCGGCATTTGTTGGAGACGCAGAGATGTTTGCCTGATCATTGTTTAAAAAAGATTTAGGTATCTAAATTGTCCACCAAGACTACCTTTCCATATTTTGTTTTGAAATAGAGTTGCATTTGTTTTACTAATTATATGGGTAAGAGTCAGATGAGGTCTATTATATCATCAATTATCATTGATTGCTATGTGCTGTTACATTTTTTAGACTTCTTCCATAGTTTCCAGTTCTGTGGGGATGGTTTGTACTAATGTAAGTTGTTCTCATAGTAAGACTGATTTCTTACACAAAATATGCAAAATATTTGTTAGAGCATTATTAATGGCCCCCGTTGCTGTCAAACTAGGAAATCCCAGAGGGTGCATTGTCCTTCTTCAACCTTTGCCCTTGAACGCAAATAATGAGTGTGTGCGCTGATTCAGATTCTAAATTGTTGGTTGATAGAATATGGTTAGTTGTGTAAGTTACAGTTAAGTCATCCAATTCCATGATTGCGGGCCTGATTTAGAGTTTGGTGAATTGGTTACTCCGCCACAAAAGTAACGGATATCCTGTCTGTCATTTTACAAGTGCCATACGATATAAAGGAGTTGTAATACAGCGGATGGGATATCCGCCAAACTCAAAATCAGGCTCTTAGTCTGGATTATCTAAAGAAGTGACTAATTCTAAGTCTACTACTACAGAACAGTCTATACCGGCTTGAACTGTAGTTGTAGGACACCACTACTTTGACAAAACACATATTGGCTGGTTGGAACTGTACTGACTGAAGGCCTGGAATAAAAAGAATAATTCAATGATGGACTCCTGAGAGACTTGTTATTTATGGAGTGGTGTGCTAGTAACCCTTTAGAAATAGCCTTTCAGAACTTGTTTCCAACTAGAACAGCACGGGATTGGCTGCTGTCCTTGCCTGCTTACCACCCAAGAGAAACTTGTACTTGAATGATTGCATAGTTGTACTCGATTGTTATATACATGGAGCATAGGCGTGCACCAGCATTTGTCTAGCCACCTGCATGTTATAAGATTTTAAGATGTTATCTAACTCTCTTGTATCTCACCACAACTTAAGAATTTACAAAAGCAATATTTGGATGAAAAAGTGTCAAGATACAATTTGGAATCATAGATCTGAGTAATAAATCACTCCACAAATTACAACCATATTACCTGGGTCACTACAGAACTATCCCATTCAACTAGGCTTAAAAGAAATGAGCAGGCAATGGCAAATGAGTAGGATTGACTGCCCCCTTACTCCACTTTCACCTCTTCAGGAAACAGCAACAACAGCAATACAGGCTATTCAGACTGTAGACAGTGGTATCGGTAGCAAATTAATATCGAAGGTATATATGATAAACAAACGTTTTCACTAGAACTCTCTGACTCAGGATGTGGAAAATTAGGAGGATGTCTCAACCTAGAATCTCACTCTCCACGGACGCCTAGGTGTTTAACTCACTGACCTCCTCCCTGTGGACAACAGGTATTGACAGCATTTGTGTTGCTTGGTTGTCATGTTTTCTTCTTCCCTAACCAATTGTAAAGCGCTCTGATACCCTACTAGGGTCAAGTTCAAGATATATAACACTTTATAAATAAATAAATAAAATATATCCCAAAACACACCAAGGTTCACAGAGTTTAAGATGTGTAGCATGTCTAATCCCTCAGGGTGCCGATCCCCAGGCTAGCAAACTTTACAGAGGCGTAGTGCCTATAAGCAACAGGAGTGACAGATTACCAAGATGACAATGCAAACTGTGTACGTGTTGTAGTCAAATAGTAATAACTTTAAGAGCTGAAAAGGTAGCAGCATAATAGCAACAGCAAATATGTCAAAGAGTCACGAAAAACATATAGTGTAATTAGGACTTAGCTTTGTTGAGGCTCACCTTCTTCAGACAACAAAAATTAAGTGTTTGGCCTGATTCAAGTATGCTGCAAAAATAAATCAGAGTGCAGTGGTGAAATCTAGCAGCCTGATGGTCCCCTCATGACCGAAAGTGTTCCGATAATCTTAACTGTGGGTCTTAACAGCAACTCCGCCACCTGTGGGCTTCTCGAAACACCAGGCGCCATCTCACTGCCCTCTCCACCCAGTCTCTTGTGAACCAAGTCCTCTCAAAGCTTCCCTGCTCACCCTCAAGGTCATTATGCCCGCTTTTCGCCACCTCCAGCAAGCTACTCTATAGGAGTACACAATTAGTGTAGATGATTTTATTGTTGAAATGCCTAGAGAGCTTTTGTTGAAATCGAGAGCACATGGGACAATGAGCATTATAATCAGGTACTACATAGAAGATAAACTGACAAGATCCATGTTACGACTGATGGTTTTTGTCACTCAAAATATGCAGATGCTTTTTTAAATATTTATTCCTAGTGTGGACATGTGGAATGAAACTGCCCAAACGTAATTTTTCTACCAGTTTTCTGTTACTCACCTTAACCGAAGCACCTGTACAAGATCACTACCTTTAACCCCTCTTGGTTCTCAGTGCATTTGCATGTATTCAGTGCTTCCCTGGCCACTGGAGTTGGACTAAGTTACAAAAACAGCGATGGACAGAACTGTAGTCAGAATTTAACAATAAAAGGTTGGTCAGGAGATACATCTCTTTATTTCCTGCCCAACGCTTCAGGATTGTGACTTAAGGGCCTAAGAAGTTGAAGAAAAGGTCCCCTAAGGATGACCCTAGATGTAGTCTGGAGCAGGCTTGGTTCTCACAACACTGGACTGGCACTCGAGGCAATGTCAATATATCAATCAAATCTAATGTGTTGTAAATTAATATCACAATCTATAAATCCATCAGCAAATGTATGTACAATTATACAGTGGTTCGTCATTGAATGATAAACAATACAATACAGTGTACATAGATATTGCAAGTATATGTGAAACAGAAAAAATATGAAACATACAAAAATGTGCAGTAGGCAGACCATAAATTAGACCAATAGATAAAACTCAGAAGCCACCTAAGTTGACATATACATTGTATGAGTAGCCAATATGAACTTTAGTTAATTTCTGTAGGTTACAGATATTTCTTGTTTTACAGCATCTTAATGTGACTTTATAGTCAATAAATTAGGAGAACAAGTATTGACTTCTAGCCTTCACACATAATGTGCAAAATATTAGAGAATTCACTAGTTCTAGTACAACAGTACTACAGGGGCAAAGACAGGAGGATGAGTTAGAATTTCTCAATTGCCCTGTTAACTGGTCAAGATGGAGGACACACAATCTGAATATAGTGTATAGCGAATGCATCTTTGGCAGTCTCATAATTTCCAAGTATATTACACGATTCTTGGAAGATTAATAGAGTTATAGAATCTACCTCCTGATTAAAATATTGTTCATCAAAGGCTATTCAATTAAAACCACTCTAAGTAATGTAGTTTTTTAATTTGTCCATCATTTTCAAAGGCAGTATCTTAGTGCAACAAGAGATCAGGAATGTTTTGCATGATTAAACCAGTGAAGAGATGCAGCATGATTCCTAGATAAAATTCACAAATTGTATCTCTAACATTGCCCCTTCAGGGTCACAAATGTGTCCACTACATTGAAGAGCATAACTGAGCATAGTGAATGATGCTATGTATGCCTAGTCCAGCATGTACAGAAGAGGTATGGTTAAACAATGTAGTAGATATTTTAAGAAACTGTTCTCCACTTGGGTCAGCTACTTAAATTATTCAGACCCCAAAGTTCAGCCCTGTAAAGGGCACCAGCAAGAGATTTAGATTTCAACTCAAGCAGCGCTGCTGATACAAAACAACAACCAACCTTCTTGCTAAAGCACTTCAAAACTGACATAGAAAAGGCTAACATTTTCTTATACATTGTTATGTGTGTCATGAATAGTGTGAACTTCAGATTTAGGTGCATTCCCTAAAATCTCTGGAGTAGGAGGGACAGTGGCACAAAAGGAGGACATAGGAGAATTTTTTCTAATTAGGGATATATGAAAAAGCGGATGTATGGATGGAGTGCCACAGGACAGAGGATCTTTTCAATACAAAAGTGTCCAGCTAAATGAGGAGTATCATTTGCATAGCACACAGGCAAACATGTTGAGTAGATAGCCATCCAGGATCCCCTAACTTGTGTTGAGGGGCAGGGTGCCTATATGTATCTGCAAAATGTATGTAAGCTTCTCTAGCTGCAGTCAGAGCTGAGTAACTAACAATTTCTGAACCTGGTATGATCCACATTGAAAATGTTGGGTAATGAACATGTGGGTAAAGAAAGTGATACTATCCGAGGGTGGCAACCAAAAGTACTATAGGAAGGGGAAGCTTTCAGTGAACTGACTGTACAATTGTTATACACAAATGCAGCTATAGATATCCAACGTGACCCGTCATCTTGCTATTCAGTTTAAAAACACACTGGAGA
Organism: Triturus cristatus; assembly: GCF_964204655.1. Taxonomy (NCBI): domain Eukaryota; kingdom Metazoa; phylum Chordata; class Amphibia; order Caudata; family Salamandridae; genus Triturus; species Triturus cristatus. Next base: position 570,874,707 of record NC_140586.1, read on the forward strand.
TACTATTTGATATCTTGACCCACCAGCCTGGGATTACTGCTGGTTATTATCTGCAATTTTGATATTGAGCGATGATAGTAAGGTTGACCAAAAACATTCTGTGAAGTGAGATCATTTATCCGTTATGATAACAAATTGAAGATCATGCAATCATACAGCCTGTTGTTAGAAAATGTTGACCAAAACAGGATTAATAGAACTTGTTGTAAAGAGAATAAATGGCCCAGTTTTGTGAATGAGGGGATCACTACCAGCAAAGTAATATTACGAGTTGAAGAGCGAAGGTCATCTATTAAGTCCATAGAGATGGTAGATCAAGGACCTTGAGGCACCGACAAAGCAAACAAATGGCCTGCTACTTTAGGGCCCACGCTGCCGCCCCACTCCCACACTACCAAAGCCATGTGAACACTGCCCACCAGATTATGAGTTTTCTCATGTCTGGCAGGTGTTTCTTTAGTGGTCCCACGATGGTGCCTCTGAAAAAGGGCACCGCAATGCGAGCGTCAAAGGCAGTTCTTGCACGGCATGTGTCCCCCTGCATGCACCCATGGCCCTGAGGTAACCTCTCCGCCACAGTTTTCATGGCAGGCTCACCACCATGAAAACCGTGGCTGTGAGGAAACTCGTAATAGCTGCGGCACCGCCAAGCATATTGTGGCCTCATGATAGCAGCAACACCATCAGGAATCTCTGATCCCTGGAGATTGCAGAGGGTGCGGCGGTCCCATGGCAGTCCAACCACCAAACTTGCAATAGGGTGGTTGGCCTGCCGGAGCTGCAGTGCACACACCACCACTGTGGCTATGGTCGCCCATTGGACCACCATAGTCATAACCAGGCCCTTAGTATGGGATGCCATTTCTTGTATGCAACTTATACAAGTCTTAACATATTTGTGTACATCTCCTCTAATGTTTGGCACCCAGCTGTTTCAAGAAAACATTTTTCCTGGATGCCCTGCAACAGTTTTTCCATTACGCTACTGTAAGTGTTGTTGTTGTTGGTTCGTACAGTCTTTATTTTCTGAATAGCAGTCAAGAGATTATTTGTCTTTTGCAAGGTTCTTCCTGTAGCCAAACTAGTCTTTCCGCCTGTTCTAAAGCTTCACTTATTTTAAAATGGAAAAGGTTAGATGTTGTAAATCTAGCAGTCACTGCAGAAAGTTTGAGGGGAGCAAGTCTTGTAATTTCGTCAAATTTTTCATTCAAGCATCTGCTTTGCCATGGCAGTTTCATGGTTGACAGCATCCATCTGGCATGACAATGACAATGATTTTCACAAAACATTGATTGAAGAACTCCTGCTCTTCACAATATCATTACGAAGGATTTTTTCATGTGGCCGATCAATAACAGGATTGTGGTACCTGAGATAGGGTGTTCCCAAAATGATTGAGAATGCAAATGCACCAATGCCATTTAAGGACAAATCTCTACATGGCCCTCATCAGTTGCTAAACGCTACTCTTTGCTTTGATAAGCAACATCGCCTGATGATAGAGTTTGTCTATCAAGAGCACAAGTTGGGTCAGGTACCTTCTCAGAAATTATTGGCACTTTATGTTGTCTTAAAATAATGCAAAAGTTGTATCCATGAAGACACCTGTGGCACATAAATCCAGAAGAGTCAAAACGTGCAAAGGGCCATAACTAATAGCTACACTTCTTTATAGATGTACGTGAGCTTTTCTTCAGCAGGGCTCGTTTCCAAAATACTTGGTTTATGCTGGACCTGGCTCTTTCTGAAGGGTTATACCCAAACTTGTTGCCTTCCTTCGCCTATTTTTCTGACCTCCTGTTTTTTGGCTTTAGGACTCTGGGCACTTTACCACTGCTAATCAGCACTAATGTGCATGTGCTCTACCCTCTAACATGGTACAATTGGTTTACACCTGTTTGGCATGTTTGATTTAAGTATATGTCCCTTGTAAAGTGGTGTACCATGTACCCAGGGCCTGTAAATTAACTGTTACTAGTGGGCCTGCAGAACTGCTTGTGCCACCCACAGGGATAGCCTGTATACACAGTTTACTGCCACTCTGACTTGTCATTTAGAACTACTTGCCAAGCATTAAACTCCCCTTTTATTACACATAGGTCACCCCTAAGGTAGGACCTAGGTTGCCCTTTGGGCAGGGTGCATTGTAAATAAAAGGTAGGACATGTGATTTTATGACTTGCATACTCTGATAGTGACAAAAAGCCTATTTAGTTGTTCACTGCTGTGAGGCCTACTCCTCTCACAGGCTAGCATTTGGAATTCCCTTATATATATTTAAGTGGTAATTCCTGAGCAGAAAAAAGTGGTGTTGCCATGTTTGGTATGTCAAGAATAGTGGTGGTAAATCCTACTCACTGGTGTAGTTGATTTCTGCAATACTATTTTAGAAATGCCAATTTTAGAAAGTGAGCATTCTCTGTGCTTGACTCAAATACACGTCTGGGATGGGTGACAGCTACGCTTTGTGCATACTTTCTAGACAGCCACAACACAGGAAGGGCTGGGTGTGACAGATACATCATATGCATACTGATAGTCCTTGCGGGCTGGGAGAGGGTGAGGTGGTTCACACTTACATTTCAATAGGTGGTGTCCTGGCCATATAGAAAGGGCTGCTTTACCCCCTACTGATCACCTGGGACCACGGTTGGGCTGGAAGGGATTGTTGCACACTTTACAAGGTTCCTTTGAAGTCACCCCTTCATCAAGGACTGGGGTTCTGACCCTATGTTTGCAGACACTGCATGGGACTTGTAACCAAACTCTGCTGGCTCTGCAAACTGCACATTGCCAGAGGACTGCTCTGCTGCCAGAAGGAACCACCATTTGGACTCCTTGCTCTGTTGTGCTGACCTGCCTGCTACTTTCTTTATGCCCCCAGTGCCCTACAAGGGCTAGTTGGCTTGCCCCATCTTGCAATCGCTGAGCTGCTGAGCCCCAAACACCAGTGCCATTCCCTGTGAGTCCGGCAGCAGCGTGCTCTGAAAAGGAGATGCTCCTTCTGTCCCAAATCAACGTGTGGTGAGTGCTTTGTTCTGGGCAAATCTGAATTCACAAACCAGCGCTGGTGAGCACTGTTTATTGCTCCTTGTGTGTCGGCCAGCACATGGTGAGCACTTCACTTATATCCCTGGACATGCTTCTCGGTTTTGGGCAGTTCGCTGCCTGCATGCTCGGGCTCTCAGCTGGTGGCTGCTAACAAGGCATGCGACCTCAGAAGGAAACCCCTGCTGAGCACAGCCCCATGGAAGCATCATTGCCGGGGTAACACGAAAAACACTGCCAATGTCAGTATTGTCCCACCCTGCCCCCCAGAGAGTCACCTAAATTGCTGCTGTCACAGCGGGCCTTGCTGCGGAGGCCCGCCGAGGCCCACGAGTGATGAGTGGCTGGGGGAAGCTCTCCTGCCTTTTCTGCAAAAGGTGCTATCTGCCTGAGGCAGCACAGTGCACTCTGTTGGGCAGCTGGGTCTGGCCACAACAGCACGGGACCAGGACAGGCCTCCGGCGTGTGCTGAGTTGGGAGTGTGCTGGGACAGCTGCAGCACGCACTGTTGGCAGCTGGATTTTGCTAAAAGACAGCGAAGGATCAAACAAGGTCTCCCGCTTGCCTGCAAGCTAGTGTCCCCTCCCCTCTGGACCTACCTCAGGGGGGAGCACTATTCTCGTTCTCCGTAGTGAGGGAACCCTCTGATGAGATACCCGAGAGCGGCTGGGAGCCATAATTAGGCACAGAGCTGTTGTGGCAGAAATTACCGTAACCAGGCTGTTGGTGCGCAGGTCCTTCTGCAACTTACGTGTTATGCCTGTTGTCCTGCAAGCGCTTCGAAATTACCCTAACCAGGCTAGAAGAAGTGCAGGTGCTTTTGTGCCCGTTTTAGTTGCATTGTGTGATTTGTGTGCTTTACTTGCAAGTAGGCCACTGTCTCTAAAGATACTGTGTTCCGTTGGAAAGCATCCATGTGTCACATGCATGTAAAGTAATATTTATGTAATGTTTACTCTCTGCATCTAAGGTAATATTTTAAATTTATTTACTGATGTATGTCGTTTTTAGTCTTGCCTTTTTCAGGGTAACAAGTACTATCTGAGTAACTGCATAGTATGCATAGTATTTATGATTCATGTTACTTAGTTCTGATTATGTACAATATAATATATATATATTTTCATATAATTCTGTGTGGGGTCTCTTTTGTGGTGTATTCATTGGGTTGCTGTGTGAGTGTGTTGTACAAATGCTTTACACATTGCCATTGGTGATAAGCCTACCTGCTCTGTTCCAAGCTACCAGAGGATGAGGACAGAGGGTAAGCACAGGTTATCTTTGGTGTGTAACTGACTTGCCCTGACTAGAGTGGTGGGTTCTGCCTGGCTTAGGTTCAAACCCTAGCCAACCCGAAACCCCATTTCTAACAGTTAATTTCTGCTGATTAAGGCCAAGTGTGGGAGTTTGCCAACAACTGTGGGCAGTTATGCAAAAAGTGTCCAGGCTGTCCACAGTGGTGACACAGATTTCATTTTCTTCATCAGACTCTTTCAGCTGATGTTAAATTGGGCCGTAAGCTCCAAATTCACCTTTACTCTTCTGTAGGCAGAGTGCACGGTAAGGTTTCAAGATGGGTAGGATGGAGGATACCTCCCTCACCATTTAAAATGCCGAAAGTGTTTCATGTACTCAACTAATTCCTGAATTCCCTGATTCAGCACCAGCAATTCTCTATAGGCCTCGTGACTAGTGTGTTTCCTTTCAAACAAGCCCTAAACTGTGCCCTAAAACTGCACAATGCTAAAGGCCTGTATCTCTGGCTGTTGTCTAACACGGCAGTCCAAGATCTCCACAGTCGGCACAAACAGCAGTGTGGACACGGTGCATACATGTCTAGTCCCACGACCAATGGGAAAGTCTCTGGAGGTTCTTCAATTCACTTGCACCATCGTCCTGGGGAATTGTACAGTAATGCCATTCACCTTCTGAACTTCGGTCTTAGTCGGAACTTGATCAAATAAAGCCCAGGAAGGGCCAATGTACTGCATCAAATTCTTTCTCTGCATCTAGGGACAGAAATACATGTGGAGTGTCTCAGTCTTTGATCGCCATCATCTAGTTATGGGTTCTACAAAGATGCAATTGGGTTACCCGTCCAGGCATCAATCTCAATTGGTCGCAGTGAGTGGACCAGTTTTGTTATGACGGGCCAAAGTCTTGTGGCGAGGATGATCACCAGGATCTTCCCCTCCATGTTCCGGAGGGCGATGGGGCGGTAAGATTGAAACCTGCCCCTTTGCTTACCCTCTTTATGTATCGCTACTATCATGGACAAGTATAGATCTAACGGAAGGACACCTTCTTTGTAGGCGTCCTGGAAAAGTTTCAGCAAGTGAGAGCTCAGCACATCAGTGCACTGTTTATAGAACTCTCCCAGTAGGCCGTTTGGGCCTGGGGTCAACTTGGATGGGGGAACTTGGATGTAGCAGGTTTTCACCATGGTAATCAATAGATAGATCACCATCCAGCTCCAGCATATCAGTCTCGTCAAGAGTAGGGGTCTGGATTTCAGTAAGGTAGTCATCGATCTTGGGAAAGGTACTAAGCGATCAGTCCTTGTAGAACTCCTTGTAGTATGTGGTGAATGCCATCACTATCTGTTCATTGGTGGGGTGCGTCAGACCCTGAGCATCTGTTCTGGATCATACCCATCTAGATTCAATCTCTTTTTTGCTTAGCCAGACTAACAGCTTCCCGACTTTGTCGCCGGTGAAGAGTGGCTAGGGTGTGAGCCTTGGCGCCATCTAGCGTCAGGTCTCTATCTTCTTGTCGTAGTGCGTCCAGCTGTCAGGAGAGTAGGGGATCAGGATTCGCAGTGACCTGTTCCTCGACCGTCAGTATTCGGTATTCCAATTGCTCCAGGCTTTCATTGTCCTTCTTTTTTTCCCATGCTAGAAGGTTTTAGACCCTATCTTTCAGCACTGCTTTATATGCCTCCCACAGCGTAACCCCCAACCCAACCATACCCTCATTCTCTTTGAAAAAGGACTCAGTGTCTGCCCTAATACTTCGTATAATGTCTCCCTTTTGCAGGTCCTAAGCATTGAATCTCTATTGTGGCTGCGAGGTACTCGTGCTTGCCAACCTCTCCCAACTCCCCCACTGGAATAAAAAGATAGTCTAGTCTGGAGTATACCTTGTGCGCCCTGAAGAAATACGAGTACTGTTTAGCCTGTGGGTGCTGTGACCTCCAGACATCCGTCAGTCCCATCGTGTCTGCAAAACACGCCATGGGGGTGGAGGCGGTCGAATGGCCATGTCCTCCAGTGCGGTCCATGGGCGTATCCATCGCATCTTTAAAGTCACCTCTTATCACATGAAGTGAGGCAGGGGTCTCTAGGTGGACCTCTGTCACTTTAACCTGTGTGCGTGCCTGTAATCTATGTGGAGCGTAGACACAGATGAGAGTCAACTCACGTCAGCCCCATTTACCCGACACCCCCACGTATGTACCATAGGGATCCATCTAAGTGTGTAATATCTCAAAAGGCGGTGACTACTTTATTGGGATCGCTACTCCCAGGGACCCAGATGTGTAGCCTGCATGTGCCAATACCATATATGTCCCCCCTGCCAAGGAACGCACATCTGGTTCCCTGTACATGTGCTTCCTGAAGCATCACTACATCCGGGTGTAAGCGTTTGATGTGGCGTGGGACCAACCCTATTTTAATCCTATCACCGAGACCGTTCATGTTCAAAGTTAGGAATGTGAGGGCCTGATTAGCTATGGGGGTCAACATGGTGTAATCCGGAGCTGGGGCGTGGCTTGGAGCCGCGGATGGCGGCCGTCTAATTCGCGAGCTCCGTAACTGAGCCCGCATTTCTCCTGCAAACAACGGAACCCGGGGACCCCCTCCGCCGGTGGTCGGCGGGGCTGTGGTTGATCGGAGCTGTCCTGGAGCGGATTGATTGCCGACGGACCGCGTTCGGTCGTTGACAAGTCTGGCCGAGGTGGACGGAGCCGCAACACCCAAGATGGCGGCTTAACGGGGAGATGGCTGTCCGGACTCGATCGGACTCACGGAGCGCTGACACCCGGCTCTACCCCTCGGAAGGCAGCAGGCTGGAGACCCGCAGGTGACGGGACACGGGCGGTTCGCTCCGGGAGAGGAGGTACATGCCGCCCCCACCTTGCCTCGCGATCACTTTGTGCTGCGGATTCGGAGGAACTGAGGGGCCCGCGATCAATGGTGCAGTGGCTGCGGGTGAGGGCGCCGGACGAGAGGCCGAAGGTGAGCGCATCCTGGCGGTGCAAACGTGGTGGGTGACCCGCTGCTGGGCCCGCACCTTGCATGAACTCCTCCTGCGTGGGCCCGGGACCGGGCGGAGCTGCGCCTCCTGAGTTCCCGGGCGATATCAGCGGCCCCCGAGAGACCCGCGGCCCGTAGACCATCAGGGCCCTGTTGCGGGTGGCGGCGGGAGAGGGCGCTGCGGCTCCACTTGCACCAGAGGAGAGAGACTGTTTCCCAGAGTCCTGGCTCCCTGCCTGCCGGTGCCCCCATCGAGATCTGCCGGCGGCCCGTGGGGGCCTCCCTGGGGACGGGCCTGCGCTGGGAGCAGAAGGGAGGCGCTGTTGAGACAGTGCATGGCTAGAGCAGACTGGTCCCTGAGGCAAGAGCTCCTGGAGCGGAGGCGGGATCCCTGACGCCCTGCGAGAGCGGGAACGGTTGCTTCATCAGATGCGACCAACGGATTGGTGATTAGAGCGGCGATCCCGAGAAGACCTGACGCCAGCGTGGAAGTGTTCACCAGGGCCTGCGCCTCACCCAGTGGGGGGGCGCTGCACTGGGGGAGACCAGCGGCCGCGCTTCGTCCTTCTCTCTTTGGCGGGGTGGCGCGAGGCGTAGCCACGCAGGGGCGGGCTGGCCTCACTGGCGACTGGTCCATGGAGCTGGATGATCCCCGGCGGGCCCTGCCCCCACACCTTGCGGACCTGCGCTTTGGGAGAGGCGGAGATGGGCCCGAGCGAAGTGGCTAAGTGACCCGCGGTGAGCTGGGCAGGAGTGATGTCGGGGGAGTGCTGGCCGAATTGATTACTTCCAGTAATACAACAGCAGAGCGGACTGGGGCGCTTCACGCCCGCCAGTGCGTTGATTAGAATGACAGTTGCTTGGAAGGGAGAGAATCACCACCTTGGCCACTGAGAGGCGCTTGGGTGTGACCCCTTTCGGGGAGTGACCCTCGCGGCCCTATAGATCGGAAGAAGAGGAGGCCTTCCCTCCGCGGTGCCGCAGTATGGGGAAGCCAAGAGGCAAGAAAGAGGGGACTCTACAACAATCGGACACTGAGCTCTCGGGTCAGGGAGAACAGAAGGGACAGGACCAATGTCGCGACCTGCACCTGCAACAGCAACTGGACAAAATCCTGGCGGCGATAGTGGATACCAAAACAGCGCTGCAGCAGGATATAGCGCAGGTGGCGACGGGCTTGGGGCTCCTGAGGGCGGACCATGGCAAGCTTGCAGATAGAGTTACGGAGGTGGAGAAAGTGCTTCAGACCGTGGGCCCACTGCAGCTCACTCTCAAGACCACTATGTCTGATGTCCTCGATCGCGTAAGGGTGCTGGAGAAGAGGACGGAGGAGGGAGAAGGGCGCAGCCGCCTGAACAATATCCGAATAGTGGGGCTGCCGGAAAAAACAGAAGGAGATGACACGGTGAAGTACTTGGAGGACTGGCTCGGGACAGTAGTGGCGCCAGAGGGCCTATCGTCCTTTTATTCGTTGGAAAGAGCTCACAGGGTGCCTGCTAGACCTCCCCAGCAGGGGCGGCCCCCCCGTCCGGTGGTGGCGAGGCTGCTGCACTTCCGGGACAGAGACCTGCTGCTACAAAGGGCGCGCATGTATGGCCCTTACCAAGTGGGAAACAGCAAGGTAACACTGTTCCCTGACTACACATATGAAACCCAGCATCGATGATCCTCCTTCCTAGCTATTAAGAGAGGACTGCGAGAGGAGGGCCTCCAATACTTGTTGCTGTACCCGGCCAAACTGCGAGTCATTGCAGATGGCTCCACGAACTTTTTTGAATCACCTGAAGACGCCTATGCGTGGCTGGAACACTACAGAGCGGGGAAGGCTGATAGGGGGCGTACTACACGGACCCCCGCGGAGGCCCAGACGGCGACGAGGGAGTGTGAGAGGTCCACTCTCGCAGGAGGCGGAAGCGGAGCGGAGGGATGCGCTGGATGCGGTGATGGCACTTTCGAGCTCCCAGGGTCGCCTCTCTCCAGGGCGGACAAATTCGGACAAAGGCACAGATGGTTCGGATGATGACCAGTCTGACACAGACAGTGTGCACCTACCGCCAGTCACGCCGGCTACGGCGGACGGAATGCTGGACGAGGGTTGGGGCGGCTGTGGGTTGCCTCTGGAGCACCACCCTGAACTTACGAGACTTTCTAGTACAGGTTTGGTATGGGAGGAGGGGTGGAGGGAGTTAGGAGGCGGGGGAGTGCAGCTGAACATGTGGATAGGCGGGCCGGGAGAGGCAGCCGGACCGGATTACTGATTATAGCATGGTCCCCGGGAGATAGCCTGTTGAGGCTGTTGGCAACTGAGCGGTGGGGGGGGAGGGGGGGTGCCGGGGGAGATTGATGGCACTGGGCTCAGAGGGAACGCGCGACCTGGAGGAACTGAGGCGGCTGCCCGTTGGTAACTGGTCCCCCCTTGTTGCCCATAAGGCATGCCCACAGTGTCTGCTGTTGGGCCTAATAGTTGTTATACAGAAGTCATGGTTTGGATGGGAGCTAGATTGGAGTTTCTAGGTCCTGTTCTTGGGGGGGGGGGGGGGGGGGGGGGGGGGTCGGGACTGTTGGGGAAATGTTGGGGAGGGATCTTTGCCGGCGACATAGCGGAGATCTGTTCTCGATTCAGCTGGATGTTATGGGAGAATGGCTGATTTAACAAGTTTGAGATGTATGACCCGGACTGTGAGGGGGCTTCACACTATGATGCGGCGACATAAGGTCCATGCCTACTTACTCCGTAGAGGTATACACATCGCACTACTCCAAGAAACACACCTAACACGGGCAGAAGGGATAGCGCTGCAGCGTAGATGGAGGGGCCAGATATTCAACACTACTTACTCCGCATTTGCACGGGGGGGCACTGATCTGGATCAGGGCGGGAGTCCCGTTCCAAGTAGTTAGACAAGTGGTTGATCCAGAGGGTCGGTACGTGGCTGTTGAGGGGAAACTAAGGGGGAAAGACATCGCCTTTTGCAGCCTGTACGCGCCCAATGTTGACCAGTTGGGCTTTCTGGCGCAGATGTCCGGAGCTTTGGCCCACTGCTTGGCGGGCCCCCTAGTGCTGGGTGGGGATTTTAACTCCATTGCAGATGTTTCTCTAGATAGATCCCACCCACCGCTGGCGGACTCCCCGGTGCACCGCTTGACCAGAGGCAGACTAGATTGGCAGACGTGCTGGGGACTGATAGACGCTTGGCGCGCGCAGCACCCGGGAGACCGAGACTACTCTTATTTCTCTGGCATGCATGAACTGCATGTTCGATTAGACGCGATATTATGTTCCCCGACAGTAATGCCTGCTATAGTGCACACTGAGTATTTAACTAGAACGATCTCTGATCATAACCCCCTGTTAATCAGAATGGATTGGATGGCTGGGGGCTCGTGCATTCCTACCTGGAAACTGAGGCCCGCAGCGTTAGATGACCCACTGTTCCATGCAGCGCTAGAAGAGGGCATAACACAGTATTTTGCGGAAAATGTGGGCACAGCGGCGACGAGGGCGACAGAGTGGGATGCTTTTAAAGTTGTCATCAGGGGGCTCTGCATAGGCAAACATGCGGGTATAAGGAAAACGCTCCTGGATGATCTGAACAAGGCTGATTCCAGCCTGCGGGAGGCGGAGATAGCGAGGCCTGGCCGCCCTGAGCTTCAGGAAGTGGTTACTGCGGCTAAAGAAGCGGTGGCAGTGGAAGTGGAGCGCTTGCGTAGCTTTGACCACAGAAGCTATACGATGAGGGTCCATGATGAGGGAGATAAGGCGGGGACATTGTTGGCGTGGCTAGCCAACCCTGCAAAGCGGAGTTCCCCTATCCTGGCTTTAGGGACGGCGGAAGGGGGAATGGTTTACACCCAACCGAAATTATGCAGTGCTTTAAGCACTATTACGAGACACTCTACAAAAGTAGGTTGGACGACGGGGACCCGGCAGTCGACGCTTTCTTAGATGAGTTGCCATTGCCAGGACTGGACCAGGAGCAGGCGAAGGACTTGGGGAAAGACATAGAGCCGGGAGAAATTTGAGATGCCATCAAGCGCATGGCTCGCAACAAAACACCGGGCCTAGACGGATTGCCCATAGAATTTTATGGGAAATATGCTGACTTGCTAGTGCCGCGGCTTCAAGAACTCTATAAAGAAGCGAGAGAGCTGGGACGGCTACCCCAATCGATGCGCGAAGCGCTGGTGATCCCATTGTTGAAGCCGGGGAGGGAGAGTGAGAATGTGGCCTCCTATAGGCCCCTATCGATGTTAACCACCGACTACAAAATACTGAGTAGCATATTGGCGGCCCGCTTACTGCGATACATGACCACGCTGGTTCATGAAGACCAAGCTGGGTTCATACCGACGCGCAACACGACTGCGAACATAAGGAGGCTAGTGCGACTAATGGATGTTGATCACCCAGAAGCACTACAGCCAATGATACTCTCAGTGGACATTGAAAAAGCTTGTGATAGCTTGGAGTGGGGGTATTTGTATAAGGTATTGTGACAGTTTCGCTTGGGAGAGGGCTTCCAACAATGGACATCAGTGCTATACACTTCGGCTGTGGCTAGAGTGAGAGCGGGCTCCTTGATATCACCGAAGTATCCAGTGGAACGGGGGACGAGGCAAGGCTGCCCGCTCTCCCCATTATTGTTCGCCTTGGCGGTGGAGCCCCTCGCGGCTAAGATTCGAACAGGTCAACACTACGGGGGGGTGGGTAGCAGGGACGGTCTGCACCATATCTCGCTTTATGCAGATGACTTATTATTATTTCTCGAAGACGCCGATGGAGCACTGGCAGGAACGGAGAGTTTACTCTCCGTTTTTGAAGATGTTTCGGGCCTGAGGGTTAATTGGTCTAAGACCGGTGAGACGAGGAGAACCTAGACCGGCCACGACTCGTGCGGTGCGATGGGAACCTAACTGCCTGAACTACCTAGGCGTCCACATCTATCACACGATGGCGGACACGCTGGAAGGGAATGTGGGCCGCAGTGTGAGAGCGCTGAGAGGGAGCATGGCCTTTTGGGCCACCCTTCCGTTGTCCGTGACAGGCCGCATATCCCTTTTGAAAATGGTGGCTCTACCTCGGTTACTATACTATTTTAGGACGTTGCCGGTGTGGATCCCCAGCTCCATATTTATATTTAGATTACTGAAATCGATGGTGGTATCTTTTCTTTGGGGTGCGGGTAGGCGTAGAGTAGCGCAGGCAACGCTTATACAACCCAAGGTAGAAGGCGGACTGGCGGTCCCAGACTTTGAACTATACTATATAGCGGCACAATTGCAGATTTACACCCAAAATGTAGCGCGAGTATTCCGAGGTCCGGAAGCCGGGAGGGAGAGGGGAACGCCGCGCCACGTCCTTTCCTACATCGCCTTGCAGCAGAAACTGGAGCCTAGGGACCTCCTCACAGAGGAGATGACTTTCAAACTTTGCTGGAATCGGTCTCAGCGCAGGGCCGGAGTGTTACATCCGTATGCACCGGAGATACCACTAGGGATGTTGACGGCATTACCGCACAGCGGCGATTGGTCGCCATTACAGCTCTGGGAAGAAGCGGGACTGCAGGTGGTGGGGGATCTGTATGAAGACGGGATTCTGCTACCATTCCACACTCTCCAGGAGAAATTTGATTTGCCAAGGGGGAGCTTCTTGTTGCACGCAGCGCTGACACGAGCGATACAGGCACACTGGAGGGAGGGGCTGATGGAGCCAAAGGTGTCGATGGCCTGCCAGTACACCATGATGGCGGCAGGGACCTTCAAAGCGGTCACGTGCCTCTACTCTAGAATGCTCCTTGAGAACCTGCCGCCTCTGGCGGAATTGAAGGGGAAATGGGAAACTGATCTAGGTAAAGATATCCCTGAGGCGGCCTGGGCTCAGATCATGCGACGGGCCTGGAAGAGCACGAGGAATGCAAGGTTTCAGCTAATACACTTTTATGCCCTCCACAGAGCGTATTTGACACTGGGAGAATACAGAAATACTTTAAGGTCCAAGAGGCGGCATGTCCCAGATGTACGAGAGTGGGGGTGGAACTGGAGCATATGTTGTGGTCTTGCCCAGCGATTGGTCTTTACTGGAAGGAGGTGGGGGATACCCTGAATGAGGTGACAGAGAGGCGACTGATGTTTGATATGGCCGTTAGTATACTGCACTGGTTCCTCCACACGCCCAAGAATAAGATTACGAGTAAGTTCATAGATATGGGACTTATATTAGCAAAGCGAGAAATTAGGAAACGTTGGAAAGCGACAGTGGGTCCCACCAGTAAAAGATGGAAGGGTGAATTTCTCAAATGGGCCACCAGTGAGGGCGCACTGCGCTATCAGATGGCGCGCAGGCGTAATGATGATAAGGCGCTAGAGGCGGCGGCTGCATGGGAGGCGCTAGTACAGGCACTACGGGATTATGAGCCACAGGATGATAGCGAAGGGCAGGCCTTGGATGGGGAGATAGCCCCGGAACAAGCAGGGATCATCACACAGCTTAACACATAGTTATTTCTCGGCGTGTGGGATGCATGAGGACAGAGACGGATACCTGCGTTGCTGGTGGGGACTGAGGGAGGGGGAGGGACTTAATATTTTTCATGGTGGTTGGAGGTAGGTTTTAGTTGGGGAGATTTTTGGTTTATTTGACGCACAGCTCTGGAACGACTTATGTATCCTTGTACTATGCACTGTGTAATTGGTGAGGGGTTGTTGATTGCTACTCAGGGATTATGCTGATAAATATTGTGTGCGGATATGTGGATGTTTGTATAAAAACTCAATAAAGTGCGTTAAAAAAAAACATGGTGTAATCTGGAAGTGAGTAAATGTTGTGTGTATCACTGATCTGAGACCCTTCTGCAATCTCCAAGTCAACTGTCTATCAAGACCTGTGTGTTGAGCCTGAAGCTGTAAAAACAACAGTCCTATTCCCTTCCCAACCAACCCCCAACACTCCTACAAAACTTAACCTCAGAGCCATTGAACTACTGTGTGTAAGAAGAGAAGGAGAGGTATGTTGTTCACCCCACAGTTGTTAAACGTAATGCTATGAGTTAAAATTCTCACAACATGGAAACAGATAAGAAGCAACAACTCAGGCCCTCAGGGGACCTGTCATCTTTGTACTTACTCTGGGTGTAAGTCCAAAGTAGGGAACAGGAAACATCTGGGGCACAGCTTGCATGTCCATCGCAACCGTGGCCGGAGCATTGGTGGCAGTTCAGATGTTCATTTGGATTGAGTCAGTAACTACCCCCCATGGTGGCGACCAGTGAGGCTCCATAGTGCATTCAAGGGCCAGCATGTTGGTGACTAGTGGGTGTTGAGCTTCATTCCACAAGGACATCACCCAACTCTCGGATTCTGTATGAGAATCTCTCAGGCTGGAGTCACCTGCGGCTCTTGATTTCCCCATTGTGGAGGGCCTCCCATGGTCCAGGGCATTCCCTCCATTTTGCCAATTCCCTTACAGCACATTTAGTGTTCCCCCAGTAGTGCGCCTTCGACGGTGCTCCACCCTCCTCCTTCCACATGGCAAGGCCATGGACCTCGTCTCTGTTCTGCCTGTCGAGCATGTCTCTGCACATGCTGCCCCGAGCGGGCATAGAACTGGTTTCTCCTCCACCCAGGACCATGCCTCCTCGGGCGACTGGAAAAAGTGTCTTTTGACAATAAAGATGACATCGAGTTTTGCTGGGAACAGAAGCATATATTAAATTTGATGAGCCTTGAGCCTTGCCTTTACAGAGTCAAAGGTTCACCTCCGGCACTGCACCTCACGGCTGTAATCAAGGAAGATCATCATTTTAGAGTTGGCATGTCTAATCTCACCCAAGCGCCAGGCTTCTCACAGGATCTTGTCTCTGTCCAGAAAATTAAGGAATCTCGCTATGATGGGCCGTGGAGGTGAGCCAGGTGGAGGCCTGGCACTCAGTGTCTGATGTGCCCATCAGTCACAAAGCAGCATTAGAATTTGTCTGGTGAGATGATGCTTTTCAGCTATGAGGTCAAGAAACCTGGTGTGCTTGTCTCTTCAACTCCTTCTGGAAAACCCACAAAGCGCAGATTATTTCTGTACGCCCTGTTCTCAGCATCTCAATACACCAAAGAACATCCCAGCTAGTGCTCCGCAGCTCAGAGACCCCAGTTTAAAGTTCTTTTATTGCCTCCTCAACTTCCGTGATGCACGTTTCAGTTTCCATCACCCTTTCGGAGACATTTGTCAGGTCCTGGTGGATCAATGTAACTTTGGAGCGAACTTCCCTGATCCTATCTTCCAGTGCAGCCCTGGAGGATTGTATCACCTGTAGCAATGTTGCCATGTCCGGCAACAAGGGTTGTGCAATTTCAGGAGGGGTGACCACCTTGGGGTAGTGGTCAATTTACCTCTCCTCGTCAACCTTTTCTTGGAACCACTAGCTAACTCTCTAAATTCCACAAACATTCTCTTACATATGTATGTGGATGACACACAACTTTATTTGAAAGTCTCATCCCCGGACAACATCATCTCACTCAACACCACCCTAAATACTACGCAAAATTGGTTAACGGTGAACCATCTATTGCTCAACACCTCCAAAACTGAATTCCTTTTCATCTCTCCCCCGAACCACATTCCCAAGCTAGACCCTTGGCTGAATCACCTCACTGCTTTCAATTGCACCCCTCTCATCTTAGGCTCAGCCAAATCACTCGGAATCACCCTGGACAAACACCTGAATATGAAAAATCATATTAGCAATGTGTGTAAGGGAGCTAATCTCTTGATGCTCAGAAACATCAAGCCATTCCTTCCACAAAAGGACTTCAAGCAGGTGGTACAAGCACTGGTCCTGCTGAGGCTGGACTACGGCAGCACTATGCTCTGTGGCCTTCCCAAATACACTCTGGCTCCCTTAAGGAGATCATTGAACTCTGCAGCCAGACTGGTCACTGGTACCAAACGAAGTGAGCACATATCCCCAATCCTAAAATCTCTTAAATGGTTGCCGTATGAAGCTCAAATTCAGTTAAAGATTGCCGTTCTGGCACACAAAGCCCTGCATTTCAAAACTACCAGGTACCTAGCGCAAAAATATGAATTATCCTGCAGTTGGAGAGCCTCAAGAAGCGCTATCACTCTCCTCCTGAAACCACCCATCCTTAGAAAAAATGGAACCGGTCTCCGAGCCTTCTCTGGCAATACCCCAAGAATATGGAACACTCTTCCACCCGAAGTACGCAAATTCTTAACTTGGGCCAGGATCACTTGCTCAAAATCATTGTTCCTACAACCATTGTACCCTCATGTGATGCTGCTCTTCTTTACTGCATTGTGTGTCCCCCTTCGCAGCCCGTTATATTCATGTTTATCGTATTACTCTCCTTGATACTCTTGTTTGAAAACATGCACGTATTCCTGTTGTGTATTCCTACTTGATGTCGATATTGGATCTATGTTCTTCTTTTCTTCATATGTGTACCCCCTTCGTAGTCTGCTTCATACCTGTTTATTGTACTACTCTCCTTGATTCATTTGTCTGGGAATTTTGCGATTATTTGTCCGGGATTTATGCGAGTATTCCTGTTGTGTAATCTTTCTTTTTGTCGATATTGGATTTATGTCCTTCCTTCCTTCCTGTGTAAAGCGCTCTGATATCCTTTGGGATCTTGTTGGCGCTATATAAAACTTTATAAATAAATAAATACCTTTGTTTGGGGGGTTTGAGGTCTTTGTCCTTCACCATTGTATTGGGTGTGTATGAGCCCCCACGAGGGCCGATCTTGGGCTCCAGAAGGGCTCCTGTCCCTTTCCAGGTACTGCTCCCCATTCTAATGCTTCCCAGGACTCCAGTACACAGCTCCCTCCTCATCCAGTGGGCAATGATCCTCCTTGCGCCTCTCTATAAACAGGACGGCGGGGGGCTAGATGTCACTCCCATGCGGAGAGGGCAGGGCCAGCAGTCCCCTTCCCAGGCCTGGCCTAACACGCCCCAAAAGTCTCCCGCTCCGGATCACCAGCTCCCTCTACCACAGTGGGTGGGTGGTTCTCAGACTCTTTGCAAGAGGGTCACACCTCCCTAGGTGAGAAATTAGGGCGTAGCATGGAGAAGGCCCAAAGCTGGGCCAGGGACGCACTTTTGCTTTCCGCTGTGCTGTCCCTCTCACCCACGTGGCCTAGAGTCCAGTGCAAGGCAGGGTGAACAGTGGCGGTGGTTCAGCAAACCACCCAGATGGCAGAGGTCCCAGGGCAAGGCCAACACTCATGCCCACTCACCTCCTCAGCTCCTCGGCAGGGGAGCACAGCCTCCTTCAGTTTCAGGGGCAGGGGGATGAAGCTCTGGATGTGCGGTCATATGTCTCCAGTCAATGGGTCCCCTCTCAGTTAGGCTGTTCATCTCCACCTCCGGGGCCCGAATCAAAGCTCTCAAGGCCACACGGCTCTCAGTTCATCGGATCTTCACCACCCGCCACTGTGCGGGCATAACGTATGGGTCGCGGCCATGAGGCCCCTCTCGCCTGTGCAGCCTGGTTCTCAATTCGCCAGGGGGCCCGCTCAGGAGCAGGAACAGCTGGGCTTCTCCCTCGCCAATATCCCGGACTATTCCTTCTAGGCACATAGGTGGTGGAGGAGCAGGAGACCTCCGTACCCGCAGTCGATTTGCAGGCGTCCCTGCCAGCGTCGTGCCAGATCCTCTCTTATCTCGGCCGTGGGTAGATCCGTTCTGTCACCAGCCCTGAAGTGTCAGTCGGTGCCCTGCGGTCGCTTACCCCGTCAGTCCCAGTCCTTCCAAAGCTGGTCCTCACCCCAGGGGGAGCCTCATCAAACAGAATTTTTAGGCTGTATATTCATTCTTTAAACTGCAGGATTCAGGTCAGATTTAGTGGCTTAGGCCGGTGCTCGTACAAGGCACGTCTTACTTGGCCATTTTGTTGGTCACACCACAATTGGATGCAGGTTTTGTCTGAAAATATTTAAATAATGCTTTGTGTGATGTGGTTGAATTCGAAGGATTTTCTCCTGATGTTTATTGGTGCAGACAAGATTCAGATAAAGCCTGAAGAGGCAGATGGTGGGGAAGGGAATCTGTAGAGATCCTCTTTCTTGATGGAAATAAACATCTACAGTTTTGGCATTTAAAGCCACATCCGCATCCAAGACTAACTTTATTTTTTTCTGAATGGCAGCCACTTCGCCTTTTGAACTCTTCAAATTGTGTTGGACTGCAATAATAGTAAGATGAATTAGAATGGCTAGGGTCCCCAACTAATATATCTGAGTCCAACCTGACACCTCACCACTATATTTTTCTTTACATTCCTTGATTTGTGAAAGTGACCAAGAATCTAACACATATTACCACATGAAATGGTTCCTCCAGTTTGCTGCAGGTTGGAGGTAAGATGATGGCATTACCATCCAAGATTTGGCAAGAAGGCCTAGCTCATGCAGAAAGCAAAGAGCAATCACCATACCAGCTAGTATCTCATAAAAGAATTGTGTGAAAAGAAGGATGTTTGGAGTGGATGTAAGGAGTGATGTCAAGAGCTCATGGAGCTAATAAAGTTGTGCATGTTGGAGGATTAATGGACCATCCTCTACACTTACTTGAAAAAAGCTTATGGATACAAATTGTTCAATTGACATTGGTATCAAAAACACAATTGCCTTAAACCTCAAACCTCATGACTGGCTGTGGAACTCACTACTCCTTATTGACACGTATAATAATAAGGAAGAGAGTGAGTCTCAGCCTGGGATTTATCAAGCTGGCTCCACAGATAGAGCCAATCTCTCAAAATATCTGATTTTGGCATAACATGAAAAGTGTAAAATCCTGTTGGGTTACTTCTCTGAACTGTTTTGTCTGTCACAAGGTCTTCCACCATAGCACAACCACATCATATACACATGGGAGCGCTTTCCTGTCAAGTTGGAGATATATTAGATGTTTGAAAAGAAAATCTCAAGCAGAGTTTGTAGGTACTGTAGAGGGCACCTTTTCATTCCCACGTATTGGTTCAAGATTCTGGAACTCATCTGCCTCTATCAGTGGCCTGTGCCTCAGATTGGATACTGGGATTATTTCCTTGCATTTTTCAGGGTCCTGCCCACTTTCGCCTTTCATTGTGTTGCCTTTTTTATTTTAGTTAGCTCACAGGTGCATCATTACTTTTTTCTTTTACATTCTGGTATTCTTTTAACTGTTGACTTTCACATCCCAGGAGATGGTCTCTAGAGCTTATGGTATGGGTTTAAATTTTTCAATCCTTCCATCCTGTGTCTACCTCTAACATTAGACCGTCCCACCGGCTGAGGGCGGAGGGGGTTGACGATGTGCATGGCAGATGTTGCTGGTCTGGAGAATTTAATTCCATTCTCTGTTTGTTTGAAGGTGTACCAAAGACAAACCCATCTGCCTCTGTCTGCGCTAAAGCTAGTTGATCGTCAGGACTGACTTCGTTGAAATGTGGGTTTTCCCTCAGCTTCAACCAACCTTCTTCCATGCTGTAAACCTACTTTATTTTAGGGCCTGATAGTGCCCATGCTGTTTCCTGGGATTCATTAGTGCTTGCCCTATCAAACAGGATGGTAGAATGGTAGTCATAAGTTTGAACTCTAATGAAGCTACTTGAATCCTTCTCCTCCTTTCCCTGCAGCTGAAATGCTTGACTACAGCATTCGGCTGAATCCCCATTCAATCAACGTTCATTATTATATACAGACCACCATGTCCTGCTGCTACCTTTGGAGAAGGTTTACCTTTAACTATCAAATTTGCGAGACTCCAGTGGTCGAGATAAGAACATTTCGAATCATTGTTGATGCCTCTCTCTAGTTTGTGCCACACTTTAACCACAATGTAGGCAGAAGGACAGTAGTGGTTGCAGAACCAGCTCTAGATAAAGGGAATTTCACTATATTAGTTGACTCTAACCTATACGTAAATGACACAAATGATAGCGCCTCTAAAATCCTCTTACAGAATATGGCCTCTACAGCTTATACAGCTGGTGAACGGCCCCACACACGAGAAGGGCCATAGCATCGATTTGGTGTTAAGTAACATGAACCGACTTCAGCCTCAGACCCCTTTCCCCGTAATCTGGTCAGACCATTTTTTGATCACCTTTAGGCTCACAATACCCTCCCCAACTCAATCCGCCACTTCTGCCAGACGACTGGACTGCGCCTGGCACAATCTAAATGAAAGAGGGTGGGAACATGCCTTGGAAACCCTATCACCAGACCTCTCAGCGGACGTCACAAGGGCAGCCATGCAGTTCAATCAGTGGATTACTGACTCACTTGATAAAGCTCTCTCAAGTAGCCTGAGGAAAATTGCAAAGCAGGCATATAAATCCCCCTGGTTCAACGCTCATTTACTGACCATGAAAAAAGAATGCAAACGGATGGAGAGGAAGTGGAGAAAGTCCTTTGATGATTTAAGTAAAGCAAACTATAGGAAAGCGACTAGGTTATACCACTCTGAAATTAAAAAGGCTCAAGCAACCTTCTTTGACACCAAAATCACCAATTGCGTCAACTCCCCCAGAGAAATCTTTAGGATCCTCAAAGATATTACAGTACCACCCACAGCTTGCCCAAAGGAGAATGCCTCTGTCAAGCATAGTAATGATCTGCCACATTTCTTTCAGAAATAGCGGACATATACTCCTCTTTTCCGGAAAAGAACCGGCCGGATTGCTCTGGTAAGATCAACATGAGGGACCACTCTCTCAAAACATCCCCATCTGTGCTGACATGGGGCTATCTATCATCATTTCCTCAACTCACAAGGGACCTAGTTAGGGAATTGTTAGGATTGGTAAAATCAGGCTTCCCCTTGGATCCAACCCCACATCGTATCCTTCAAAAAGAATCAGTCTGCATCATCCCTGTGCTGACAAACTGCTAAACCTCTCTCTCTTAAGTGGGGAGGTCCCGCAGCCTTCAAAGCATGCCATAGCTAGACCACTCCTGAAGAAGCCTGCCCTTGACCCCCCTCTGTCTGAACAACTACAGGCCCATTTCTCTGCTTCCAGGAGTCACTAAGGTCCTGGAAAAACATGTTAACAGAAATCTCTCTGGAATTACAGGCTGTACTCCACCCAACCGAGATGGGGTTCCGTCCACATACAGCACGGAATGTGCTTTGTTGGGAGTGGTCGAAGAATTAAGAAAACTCCTGGATGGGGCGGCTCTGCAGCCATTATCCTCCTTGATCTAAGTGCTGTCTTTGAGACCGTCGACCATACAATCCTAATTCAGAGAGACTCCAACGTAGATGTCAAGGGCAGAGCTCTGGAATGGCTTTCCTCTTTCCTAAAGGATCGGACCTTTCAAGTACTAATTCAGTCATACTATTTGACTAGTCTTCTCCTCAGCTCTGGAGTGCCTCAGGGTTCCTCCCTGACTCACACTGTTGTGTAGCTCCTATAAAAAGTATACAGGATTTGCGCGTTTAGACAACATACACTGTAGGACTGGTGTCAGCCTGACTCTGAACACCCCCACCGGGTATGTTGGCCGTTTCTACCACCTAGCTCACAGTGCCACTAGAATCTCCTCGTACCAAGGAGAGAATAGTTCCTGGCAACCATCAAAACATGACAACCCTGATCCCTCAGGACCGTTATGTTATGTTATGTTAAATTAGATTTATTAAGCGCACGTACGCCCGTAGGCTTCATGGCGCTGTGGAAGACTAGCAAACATAACATGTGACAGAAAGAAAGAAAATTTAACTAAGGATAAGCTTGCTTAAAGAGCCAAGTCTTAAAAGCCTGTCTAAAGGCTAACAGATCTTCGTGGAGTCTTAGTGGCAGTGGCAAGGAGTTCCACAGGGAGGAAGCCAGGAAGTGGAAAGATCCTCCTCCCTGGCGTTGTTTCCTGATCCGGGGCACGACTAACAAATTCTTTTGGCCAGAACGGAGAGCACGGGAGGGAGTGTAACTGACCAGCAGGCAGCTAATGAATCCAGGGCCCTTACCTTGTAGAGCCCTGAAGATAATGCATCCCGCTTTAAATGCTGCTCTCTGCGCTACAGGCAGCCAGTGGAGACTGGCCAGTCCAGGTCTAATAGACTGCCACTTAGGAATTTTACAGATCAACCTGGCCGCTTGGTTCTGAACCAGTTGGAGTCTCTTGAGCTGCCCCGCCGGTAGGCCCAGATATAAACTATTGGAATAATCCAAACGGGACAGCACAAGAGCAATGATGACCTGAATCAGAGCAGGGTGGGTTAAAAGGTGGGCGATCTTCTTAATCTTGCAAAGTTGGAAGAAACTTGCAGATACCACAGTCCCTACCTGGCTTTTGAGCGAAAGATCTTCATTAAAAGTGATACCTAAGCTCTTAACTGTTTGGGATTTAGCTGGAGGATCTCCCATTTCTGGAGGCCAGAAGTGTGGTCCCCAATGCAGTTCACTCTTCCCGGGCAAAATCAGTTCAGTTTTGCCTGGGTTGAGTTTCAGATGATTTAGGCCCATCCATCTCTGAATGTGAACCATGACCTCCCGAAATTCGGTGGCAGCGCCAGGGGAGTCCAGACAGAAGATCAGTTGCAGATCATCTGCATAGTTAAAAATTAAGGCGCTAAACTTTTTTAATGAAAATAACAAGGGTCGTAAGTACAAATTAAACAAAAGTGGGGACAGGGACGAGCCTTGGGGGACTCCACATTCATTTTTGATTTTGGGCGCTGTAAAAGTTCCCAATCTCACTGCCTGGGTACGCTCCGAGATAAATGACTTCAGCCATCTAAGTGCCGAGCCTCTCAGGCCAGCCTGTTCGACACGGTCGACCAAGATGGTGTGGTCGACCGTGTCGAATGCGGCCGATAGGTCGAGAAGTACCAATGCTTGGTGAATGTCCCTATCTGCATTGCTTCTTAGTACATTCTGGACCGCCAGTGTCACCATCTCGGTTGAATGCCCTGGTCGAAACCCAGCTTGGTTATGCTCCAGATATCCAGTGGTTTCAACGAAGCTAGAAAGACAGCTAGCAATGTGTGCCTCCAGGATTTTTGATAGGAATGGCAGCAGGGATATCGGGCGGTAATTAGATGGATCGTGAGGATCAAGACTGGGTTTTTTGATCAGGGGAATCAATAGAGCATGCTTAAATCCTGCCGGTACCTTTCCCTGGTTAAGTGAGTCGTTAAGCAGAGAGAGGATCCCGTGAGGGATAGAGTGCCCAATCTCTGTAAAAATGTGGGGTGGGCAGATGTCATCGGGTGATCCAGACTTAACCCGTGCCAGGAGAGTTGAAAAAGTTTTAGCATCTATAGCAGGAAGGGTGTCTAATGTAGTGGGGTTATTAAAAATATCATCTAAAGGAGACGATTTAGGAGAGCTAGCAATGTTGCGTTTTATATTTACAATTTTCTCTCTGAAAAAATCATTCAGAGAGTCACACAACTTCTGGGTAGGGGCTATTGATGGGGCTGTCCTATCATCGTCACAGAGCTCGTTGACTATGTTAAAAATATCTTTAGTTTTATTTGAGGAATTTAAAATTTTTTGAGAAAAATAGTCAGATTTATGTTGGAGCAAGATTTTTTGGAACTCCTTTCTTGCGGAACAGTACACTGTCCTGGCTTGAGGGGAGTAGCTTTGTCTCCATTTCCGTTCCTTCTGTCGAACTCCCAGTTTAAGATCTTTCAGTTCTTGGGAGAACCATTTGTGTGCTTCATTTCCTCTAACATTAGGGACCCGTACTAAGGGGGCTGAGAGGTCAGCTGCGTTAAGTAACCAGTTAGACAGCGCTCTCTCGCTAGTGTCCAGATCATCGTACGGTGGTGGTACGGTTTTGTTTAAAATGTCAATAAATCCCGGAAGGTCCATAGATTTCCATTTGCGGAATTCTTTGCTCTTGCATGGCTTGGGTTTGACATTTCCGCCTACTTCTAGTGTGAAATAGATGATGAAATGATCCGACCAGATACATGGGCTGATGACTGGATTGGATAAAGATAGATTATGCGTCCATATCTGGTCCAAGCTGTGACCTTTCTGGTGAGTGGGTACATGGATATGCTGATTTAGATTCAGGTCTGTTAGCAAATCTATCAATTCAGCAGCTTGAGTATCTGTGCCTATGCTATCAAACCAGTAATTTAGGTCCCCAATAAGAATGATTTTAGAGTAGCTGACTACATATGAAGCCAGCTGCTCTGCCAGAATGGATGGATATTTGGCCATGTATTGGGGGGGTCGGTAAATCAGGACCAGAATGAGGGACCCACTTTCAGTGTCGAGATTAATCACCAAGTTCTCAGTGTCCGGAAGGATCAAAGAAGGCAGTTGCCTGACCTGAAGGGATTTCAAGATTATAGCTGCTACTCCACCTCCGGCCTTCCCAGGTGTACGGTTGGCCGTCAGAATATAGTATTCTGCAGGAAGAGCCACGAGTACGTCGGGGAGGGAGTGAGGGGTTAGCCAAGTTTCAGCTAATAAGAAGATGTCAGGTTTTACCTCCTTCAGGAAAAGAAAAATGTCTATCTGGTTTTTGACCAGGGACCGAGTATTGAGGTAGTAACAGCGCAAGCTGTGTTTTACAGAGGGTGCAGTTTGAGGCTCAGGAAAAGGTTGTTTTAAAGGCTGAGCATGAGGCACAGCATTGATGGAAGAGGAAAGCCCTAGGCTTTGAATGCAAGTCAATGTGCGTGGGGCTAGGGAGTGCTTACAGGGACCATCAGGATTGTGAGGGCGTAAAAGCAGGAGTTCCTGAGATGAGTATTTATAAAAATGGCCAGGAGGAGTGGGCTCGGGTCCCGGTCGGCCGCGGACGGGCGCAGACGGGCTTAACTCAGGCGCAACTCCGGCGCGCCTCCGTCGCGCCCGCTGCGCTCGTCCGCTGCGCTGACACATGATGGCCCGTTTAAGTAGGGGCGGTACTCGTGGGGGTGTGGCCAAGATGACCGTGGCCTCGCCTCACCCGAGCAGCCCAATCCAAAATGTCGGCCCCAGCTGCTGCGAGCCGCCGCTGTGTTCAGCGCTGTGCCGTGCCGGTGCACTCAGAAGGAGTGGAAGGTGAGCGTCAGGATTTCCGAGGGGGAAGAGATGAGCAGAGAAGATTAAAAGCGCGCCTCTGCGCTTTATGCAGGAGCGCTAGTTAAAACAGCGTCTCTTCCTGGGAAACAAGTCAGGTAGTGCAGCTTCCTTTAGCTACAGGCGCGGACCCCCTGCCACAGGGTCAGCCGCCTGCTAGTGCTAGTGGAAACAAAATACTACTTTTCGCTCAGTCACTCGTGCTTACTTAGTCTGTCTCAGAGAGATGCACAGAATAAACAGGGTGGGCGTTTTCAATAAGCATTTATTGAACACTTGTTATTCTGGTGTAGAATAGATGAGCTGCAAAAACCGTCAGACAGTATAAGATATAAATGATTAGCAGTATTAAGACAGTAAATGGATGGTATAGTTCTACCAACTTACAATAATCATGAATACATAAAACACATGATAAAATGATGCGTACTCCTATGATGCCTCCATAACTAGATGTAACTAAATGTACCATGCATGTGTATAGGTGTTAAGCCAAGAATCCCTCTAGGATTTAGTCAGCCCCATTGCCTGAAGTGAGAAACTGTGGTACCCCATCCTGGTCTCGAGTTGGACAACCCGCAATGGATGTTTAGACCACTGTGAGCTGGAGTTTCTGCATGCAGGAACCTCAGCGTCTCTGGTCAGTGTGTCAGCCGGGAAGTCTCGGTCTCCTCTACCCTCTCTTAGCAAGATGTGATGTATATATACCCATAGGTCTCCCCAGGGTTCCTGCCTTGCTGTGTTACTGTGTCGGCCTAAGGATGATGTTGCGCATGAACTTTATAGATAGATATTATACAGGAGATGGTAGTCCTGCTGTGCTTCCAAGAATCCTCATGCATAATGTATGAGATTTCTAACTAGGGAAAACCTGCGTTCTGAATGCAGTGTCATATCTAGGTAAAAGGTCAGTCCCTGTAAACCGTGACAAGTGTAATGTAGGGAAGAATATAGGTGAAGGGTAATGAAGTTACCGGGGCCTATGTTATGGTATCTATATGGAATATAACACCCACTCTTCTTCCGAATGGACGACATAGTTAAATTCTAAACGTACTACTAGGTGGACTAGATACCTGTACGTAAATTGTTAAAACATTAGTTTCTCGTTGTATTAAAAACAATGTTTAAAAAGTTCTAAAAAAAGGTTTCTAAAAGGAGGAATAAAATGGAAATTGACACTTAAGCTATAGCTCTAATATGTCCGTAGGTATAGTCTGAACTACTACAAGCATTTGAAAGCCATACATGCTCAAAAAGAATGTCAATTTTGATATGGAGCTCCAATTTTCTGTTTGTTTTTCAAAAGTTGAATTCTTTTTCCCAGCACACGATGGGCCAAGTGAGTCAAATGTTTATATGTCCTGGCTGGTAGACGCAACATTTTCATTGCTTGCCTCCGCAGTTGACCGTCCCTGTAACACCTCGCAGCTTATATCAATTGAGCACAGATTATCTTTTGTACTGTCCACAACTGATGCTGGGGTAGCCTGTGCACCATCCAAGCCCTGGGTGTCAGAGGTAGAGCCGATGTCCATACCAACAGGAGCTGTTACTACCTGTGGTGGCTCTAGGAATGCTGCCATCAACATAGACACTGCAGAACATGGGCCGTTATCAGGTCCAGTAAAGCATCAATGTCCCGTTGCGCACCTGATGGAAGTGTCAGACAGAGATCCAATGTGCATTCTTCCCTGTAAAACAGGCATCGAAGGACAGGTAAAATGCAGTCCATCCAGACTGGTCTAAATGACAAGAACCAAGATGCACTTAGTTCCCTTAGGCGAGGTGTGCCTAGATGTACCATGCGATCACGGTATTTTCTCTCCAGGAGTACTGTTTCCATCTCTTTGGTGACTGGGACATCCATTGCGTGGCAGAAAACTTTTCTCTCCAGGAGTACTGTTTCCATCTCTTTGGTGACTGGGACATCCATTGCGTGGCAGGAAAATTACAATCAGGATACCTGCTATTAGAAACAGGTTCAGCAGCAGCCCTCCGAATATGCTTCCAAATATAGAGTGTATAAAGTTTGGTATAACTCCGAGAACCATCGGAAAGGTGCTCAGTAGTCCAGAACCTATGGTCTTAAATAGTTGGATGATGCCTGTCGTATCAGACATGTTAAAGATACGATTTACCATTTCTGCTAAATGGATGGGTCAATTTGTACGTATAAGTGCCTGTATCTCTGCCGGAGACCTTGCGACTTGAAGATCAACAGTCTCTCGAGCGGAGGGTAAGGACACGGATTTCTGTATAAGCATGGCTTTCATTCTGCTCAAACTATCAAACCGTATTAATGAAACATTTAGTTAAGGCCATAACGGTGCCTCCGTGACTGTATGTGTTGGTGGAAACAATACTTGCATACAGCAAGTAACCCTGGAACTCACGGTTACCAGATATGCGATGCCCAGAAGCATCCCACAGCAATCTTGATCGTTCAGTATCAAGTAACTCCCATTCGAAAGTAGCCTGAACACTGGAGTGATCACGGCAGCTGGGGCACCCTTTAAGTGACAGGATATGTTTGCTACTGATCCGTTACAGGACCCATGAAGCATTATATCCTGGCATATAAGTGATCCACTTAAAGTATTCTTGCAGTTAGTACCGCTTAGAAACACTTTTTCCCCACTCCGGCATCAAAATCTGTACGGTAATTGCCAAGATTCCTTGATGAATTCCCTACCGATTTCTTCATATGTGCCTGCCTGCATTTGTTCAAGGCAATATTGGAATTGAAAAGTAGTGACCAGAAGAGTTATGTGGCCATGGATTAACCATTCCGTGGACGGTGACTCTGCCACTGTAAATGCTAATCTATCCAGTTTTTCAATACGCAGCATTGTATATTTTGCTCCCCTTTGTGCCATTTCTATCTGTTTTTCTGTCAGATTGTACGAAGAAAACAGAGATGTACTATTTATGAAACACCAAGGCACATAGACTGCGCGCAAAGATTGCAGCGTCCAGCTTGATAACATAATAGAACGCAATTGTGATTGCCCGTGTTGTAATATGGACAAATCCTGTTCTAGTACATCAATAGCAGAAGATACAATGTTGCCCAGTGAATATATTCTGGAGGTTAGTGTCGTTAACCCATTGTCGACCACTGCTAGAGCTTTCTCCAGATTTATACGATCTATTTCTCGTAATCTTTATGCTGTCGCTTGTTGTGATATTTTCCAAATCTCATTGTAGACAACATAATAGAAATGTTTGTGACGTGGCTTCCTAGGACCAAATAAAAAATCCCGTAGGTCCACATCCTCTGTAAGCAAAGATAAGTGTTGTTTCACATGTGTGAGTGTTGAGGTCTTTAGCCAATCGAGGCATAACTTCCCAACACTGTATGCTGTCACAACCCCTGGGTGTTGTCTCTGTACATAGCGTGGATCTTGCCTGTTGATACTAAATCCTTTGCTTTTACCCGAGAATCTTTCCTGACAGCTATTGGTGTCTGTGGGCCAAATCAACCATTCCTTCCAATAGGGGTCTGATCTGTTATATTGCATGAGGTCATCTAGTGTAACCTCCTCTTTTGATGTTATGTTACCCCCAGTGTGTGATGGTGCAGGCAACCGAGGTGTATTCAAATCTTTGTTCCTGGCTAATGCAAAACAGGTCATTTGTTGCAGTGTTTCATTCAAAAACATTATTTGTTGAGGAATCAGGCCTGCTGTAAATAGCGCCTCCATTCCCTGGACCTGCCAGTCTCTAGTACACCAGACGGATTTCAAGTCTATGGTGTCTTTCCACATTCAAAACCTTCTTCAGACAGCTGGGCAATAAAGGAAGCAGAGTATATCTGTTTGGTGTTTGTCAACATATTTTTCTGTACAGATGTCGGTGCAACCTTATAATAATATGAGGCTGGGTCTGATGTGTTAAACCCTGAAAAATACGGACATTTCTGTGCAAATGTTTTTGAACTGCTTTTCGGCGGTGACGGGCAATGTTCCCATTGGCGGTATGTAAAAACATTTCTGGGATCAGCAGACTTATGCAGAAATTGATGACCATAATGTTGATAGCAATATATTGTTTCAAAGGCTGATGTGTCTTCTAACATTTCAGTATTAGAAAAAGCAGCAGATTTTTCTAAATCAGACCTCATATTATTTACGGTTTCATAGTCCCAATCATCGGAAAATGTACTGGAGGTAATGATATCACTCAATGATTTTTTTCTTTTTAAATTTGGTATTTTTAAAAGTCCTGTTGGGCCAAATATATCGTAATCAACTTTGTCCCATACTATACCATCAGGTATAGGAACTGCTGTAATGTTAACTGATGATAGGTCTCTCTTTTCATGATGTGATGATAGATGAGGTTTCAGAATCAAATTCACTTTTTGTGCTGCAGAGCTTTCTCGAAGATAAGTTCCATTTATAAGCATACTAAAGACTAAAGGACTAGGCCTATCCAGAAAAGAAAGAAAAGTATTCTGGTAGATACCCAGAGTTCCACCCAAGGTGATACCAGGTAAGTCAAATCAAATCAATCTTTATTCGGAAGCCAAAGAGGCAAACATAAAAGTACATGAAAATACAATTGACAATGACATCTTCAAAATTTTCAGCATGGAGAAAGCAAAAATACTAAAACAAGAGAATATATATAAAAGGTACCTCGCTAATGCAATGACATACAAATGTTATTATACAATTTAATAAGAGGAAAAGAATTAAATTGACATGTCACAGATTCTGCCTATGTCTCACTACCAATTTCAAGTAAGTAACTATCTGTTTAGCAAACAGCTCAGTGTCCAATAGTTGCATAACAAGGAAAGCAGGACGGCATCTACGTAAACCCCAAATTTTCAGAATCGGGATTAGCCACTGTTTTCTCAAGTCGTGGTAAAATTTACAGAACAATACTGTATGCAGTGTAGATTGAGAGGAACTCATATCACAAGGACAGGATTGAAGATGTCTTTCCCAAGATTTAGATATAGGAAAGGTAACCCAATGATGAAAAACATTCAGTCTAAGCCTTGTTAAAAGAGATCTCTCATAATCAGTAATGTTAAATGTCAAGTAAGGCTGGATTGAAAGAGTCGTTTGGGTCAATAAGGAATGTTGAACTGTGGGTTTGTGGGCTTCGCTAGTTAACCTCAGAGATTCTAGCTGAGCGAGGCACAGCTTTTTGAAGTGTTTCCTTGGGATTTCAGCGATTTTCAAAGGGGAAAGATAGTACTGTATCATGCCCAAGTCGTCTAAGAATCTCTTTACATAAGAAATCCATCTGACCGTATGTGCTCTATCCAAGGCAATACAGTCTTTTATAAACCCTTGGGTAAAGGTGGTATCTTTGGAGGTCCAAATGCGGTGCCATAATAGCAAGGGTTGAATCCTTATTAGATCTGCTACAAAAGGCAATCCTACTTCTAAATGACATACATAGGTTGAAGTAGTCCGCGGGACTGCCAGGAGGAATCGTAGGAATCTGTTTTCTACCCTTTGGACCTCTTCAATCTTAGCGTAGCCCCACACACCGGCCCCATAAATTACGCTACCGATGCATTTTGCCTTGTAAATTTCCAGGAGTTCAACAGTAGGTCGTCTTCCTAATTTGCTGGCAAAATTAACCAAAGCGGCTGTTGTTCTAGCAAAGGTGAGTTTTCTAGACTCGATGGCACTTTTCCAGGAGCATGTTTGATTGAAAACAATACCCAAATATGGGTACATATTAATGCTCTCTATTTTTTGATGGTCTACAGAAATAGTCATTTTGTTCTTTTTCAATGACCCGAGACACATTACAAATGTTTTTTTAATATTAATCCTCAGGTCCAAGTTCTCCTTAAATGATTGGTATTTCGTGAGGGAACGCTGCAGTTCGAGCGGAGTTCGCGCCAGAACTACAGCGTCATCCGCGTAGAGTAGAGCCGGTATAGAGCGATGGTTTATGGTGGGAAGGTCCTTTGCCCCAAGTAACATGGCTTTCTCCAAGCCATTTGTATATAAATTAAACAAAAATGGGGCCAGGACGCATCCCTGTCTAACACCGCGCTCCACTCTGAACGGTTTTGTCACCTCACCCCCCAAGCCATATCTCACGCGGGCTGTAGCATCTGAGTACAGTCCGCGCAGAAAAAGTATTAGGGGCTCCTCTATTCCCATATTCTCAAGGATGATCCACAGTTTAGTGTGATTGACGCAGTCAAATGCTGCGGAGAGATCCACGTATGCCAAGTAGAGGGCCCCTCCTTTGGCACTAACATATTTGTCTATCATCAAGGAGAGGTTAAGGGCTTGCTCTGTAGTTCCCAAGCCCTCACGGAAACCATACTGAAGATCCGAAAGAACTTTGTTATCCAGTGCCCATTGCTGCAGACGCTCTAGGATAACTCGACCAGCCACTTTCCCAAGTGAATCTAACAAAGAGATCGGTCGGTAACAAGATGGCAAGTGGCGGTCCCCTTTTTTAAAGATGGGGACAAGAATTGATTTAGTCCAAGAATCAATAGGGCCCAATGCACAGGAAGCTTGTAGAACCCTCGTTAAAATTGGAAGCCATAAGTCCATCATGAATTTAAAAAAATCAATTGGAACCCCATCGGGGCCTGGAGCTTTACCATTTTTACTAGCTTTTAAGGCTTGTTCCACCTCCTCATATCGAATGTTAATTGGGAGAGGGAGATTTGGGGTGTATGATCTAGAAAATGTTAAAGGGTCAGCAGTTAAGGGGAGGCTGAATATCCGCTCAAAATATCCAAGCCAAGTTTGTTCGTCTATTGCAACCTCGACAGTTGGCTTTGGCGCAGAATCAGTTAAAAAAAGGGGACTTCACAACCTTCCAAAAGGCAGCGGTGTCCCCAAGGATAGATGTTTTATGTAATTGATCCCAAAGCTCTTTTTTGAGGTCATTTTTCCTACGCCTTAGAGCTTGTTTATATTTGATTCTGGAGGCTGCAATTTCCTTGCTGTTCCTTACCTTATTTTGAAGGACAGTTTTTAAATTCTTGTACGCTTTGGTACAGGAAGAGTCAAACCATCCCTTAGGTTTTCAATTTTTTAGATTTACGGATAAAGAATCCTTTATTGCAATCAATAATGTTGCAAAGTTATCCATGATTCCCTCGTTAGAAGTGCCTGGATCGAGACATTTATTGATCACTGGGCCCATTTTTTTTACCAATGATATTGTAATAACCATGGGATCAACCTTTTCCCATCTTAGTGAATATCCATTCAGTCTATCTAAAATTAAATTGTTTTGGGCTAAAGTTGCCTCAATATTAAGCCTCTCTCGAATCTTGGGAGTTTTTAGAACGAGACTGATAGGGTAGTGATCACTAATGGCAATATCATGTGTTTTACAGGTGAATAAATCTTTACCTGCAGCCATAGAGAGAAATATAAAATCAATGGTAGATAGCCTGCCTCTTCCGTTAAAAGTTGGTAGCACCGGGATGGGAGGATTCAACATATTATTAGCTAGTGTAAGATCTAATCCGCTCAAGATCTCATTCAAGAGATGTCCAGTTGAAGTGTGTGAAAAGTGAGGTAACGGATCACCATTCTCATCCACTATGCCACACACTATGTTATCACTATGATTACATAGATTTTGATTAAAATCCCCACCCCAAATTAAGACCAACTCCTTATGAGTTTTTAAGAGTAA
Source organism: Triturus cristatus (assembly GCF_964204655.1). Taxonomy (NCBI): domain Eukaryota; kingdom Metazoa; phylum Chordata; class Amphibia; order Caudata; family Salamandridae; genus Triturus; species Triturus cristatus. The sequence goes on from NC_140586.1 coordinate 570,907,688, forward strand.
ATCTTGAAAGTGACCGTGTAATTCCTTAGTTACATTAACCAAATCAGAAGCAGAAAGATTATTATAAAAATTCACTATAACTAAAGCTTTGCAGGTATTCCAATGAAGGAGGAGAATTTGGAAATTTACGTTTAACGTTGTAGGGACTATTGATGTAAAACGGAGGGTATTAGAAACAAAAATAGTCAGACCCCCCTTAGCCCTACCCGAGGGAGAGGGTAAAGCTGGGGAAAAGTATGTTTTAAAACCCTCGAGATGTATTTCAGTGGAAGCCCAGGTTTCCTGAAAGCACAGGATATCAAAATCATAAATAAAAGCAAGCCAAGTGTCATTCAGAACCTTTGAACGGAGACCAGCCACATTCCAAAATAGAATATTAAGCAATGAATCATCTTTATAAGCCGCACCATCAGGGATCGTTCTCAGCAAATCCACATGGTTGAGACACTGAACAACTGTGGGTAGCGAGAGGGGGCCAGACGTTTCAGAACCCACGGACATACGATCCAGCTCTACACTGGAGGGAAATGGATTACACATGGGCATAGCTGACAAACCGTCCAGATTAAGTCAATCCACTCTCTCCAATTCAGAAAGCTGATCGTAATAGTTGAAGGTAGGAATATTATAACGTAGTCTGGGAACCTCATTTCTAGCCACAGCTGATAAGTCGCGGGATTGTGTGTCTAACAAGTTGGAAAAAGATTGGGGATAGAAGAAAGTCAAATCCCTAACTTGAATCTTGGTGTTGGCACTAAATGGAAAAAAATTACTGATATGGTGAATCACTCGCCTATCCCTAAAATTTATTACAATGCAGTCTCCTGACATATCCTTTGGCCTACGGCCCACCCAACTTAGCCTTCTTGCGAACAAGATTTCTCCAGAGATAGTGGGGGGTAACGGTCTATTCGTATTCAGCCAATGGGCAACTTTGTTTCTTAACTCGGGGAATGTTTCTGTTTTGCCCTGTATTAATTCTGGTACCCCGACTAGAACTGCAGTATATGGAGTTGATTGTGGGGGTAAATCAATATGTGGAAAAGACTGCATCGGGGTTGGTTGCGTGGAACGTTCCATAGGGAGACCTGGAATGTTAATAGTATTTGTTACGCGGATTGCGGGCTCGGCGTCCCTGTGTGGGGCAGCTTCCCCTGTTGCCCTGGATTCGGGCATCCCCAAGGGAGCAGATGGAATGTTAGTAGGCAGAGTGGACAATACCGGAGTACTAGGGCGAATTGGTGTTAATCTTTTTTTACCTAAATGTGGGTCAGTATTTTGTTTGACTCTAGGATGTAAGTTAACTTCCGCTTGGCCAAGACTAGTACTAAAAGTGTTCATTATTTTTTCCATATTGTCCATTTTTTCCGCTAAACACTTTACCCTTTCTAAGAGTGGAGACATTAAGGACTTCATGAGATGTTCGATTCTTTCCAGAAGATTCTCGTTTGAAGGGGGAGAAGGAGGTGGAATAGATATTTGATCAGGTGAATTAACATACAAGTCATTATCCTGAGACGATTTAGCTACACTCGTGGATACATTTTTGACTGCTTTTTTCCCTCTCGTAGCGATGGATTTCGTAGTGACCTTTTTGTATTTATTTTCGCCAGAGGTACATTTCGATGTTTTAGCAAGCTTTACGTTTTTTATGTTGAGCCCATCCCTAGTAGAATGTTTTAAAATAGACCTGGTTTTTTGCCCTCTTGTTATTACCCTCGGAGTGTGAGGTGGTGGGCTTAACGGGGGGGATGAAATCAAAAAAGGGTTTATGGGTAAATCACAGGTTGGAGTTAGGGGAGCAACCCCTGAGTGGGGAGGAAAATCTGGAGGCAAGTCATTAGAAAAAATAGTGGGGGACTGAGATAATCTAGGTAAGTCTGGGTTTGTGGTAGGAGAGTCAATAGCCGTGATAGATATAGCTGACTGAGTGATAGGGATAAGATGGGGCCCCGGTAGAGATACGAAAGACGGAGCCAGGAACGAATCTTGGGAATTAATAGTTAAAAACGATGTATTGGTCACTTGTGGGGGAAGAAGACTACCAGCGGGTAAGGAGAGGCGGCGTTCGGTATTTTCGATTGCATTAGCAACCACCCCTATTGTTTTCTGTAGCATACGATCAATAGCGGTCAGGCTAGGTAATGGTTTATTTACATTCTCAGTGTGATTTTTTGCGTGTGTTATGCCTGATTGGTTTCTCCTACTCATATTTCCACTGTTAGGGACACGCAGAGCAAGGGAAACAATAGGCAACAAGATGAGCCAACCAATGGGGACGGCCCGACCAGGCCAGTCCGGCCACTAACGGCCACAAACGGTCCCGCCCTTGTCCCGGGCTTCTCCCGGCGCGCGACCGCGCAGCGGATGTAACAGTCAGTTAAATGTCTGGGGCGGGAAGAGGATGCAGCTGATTCAGGTTACGGGGCTGCTGGTCCTCGCAGTCCCGTCCTCAGCGTCCAGCCGCCAGCAGCTTTCACAAGGGTTCTGGAGTCACTCTCAGTAAAAAAGGATTCAATAAAAGAAGGCAGGCTTCCAAAAAGAGTTCACAGGACTCCCTCGGCGAACGGCTCCCGCGAAGCGGGGGCCGTGAGGAGTTATATAGTAGCAGGCAGCGGGGGCGGGAAGAGGATGCAGCTGATTCAGGTTACGGGGCTGCTGGTCCTCGCAGTCCCGTCCTCAGCGTCCAGCCGCCAGCAGCTTTCACAAGGGTTCTGGAGTCACTCTCAGTAAAAAAGGATTCAATAAAATAAGGCAGGCTTCCAAAAAGAGTTCACAGGACTCCCTCGGCGAACGGCTCCCGCGAAGTGGGGGCCGTGAGGAGTTATATAGTAGCAGGCAGCGGGGGCGGGAAGAGGATGCAGCTGATTCAGGTTACGGGGCTGGTGGTCCTCGCAGTCCCGTCCTCAGCGTCCAGCCGCCAGCAGCTTTCACAAGGGTTCTGGAGTCACTCTCAGTAAAAAAGGATTCAATAAAATAAGGCAGGCTTCCAAAAAGAGTTCACAGGACTCCCTCGGCGAACGGCCTGAGGTCAAATGTTCACTTTGACTGTGTCCGCCGGGGCATCATGGTGCAGTGCGCCCTCCTGCCACTATCCAGTTTACCGCGCATGCGCGCACTCCAGCCTGACCTGTGACAAGCTTCCTAGGACCGGTTTCTGGCATTTCAGCCGTCTTCAGCCAGGCTTGCTTGACCAGGTAAGTCTTTTTAAGAAATTTCTGAAAATCTTTACATTGCTGTAGACAAGTTTTCGGGCTGGCATCATTTCAGCCTCACTTTGATCCAATGAAAAAGTATCAAAGTCAATTAAATAGCCAGATGCAGTTTGATCAATTTTCAGTAGCTCTGAAGGACTTGTGGGAACTGTAACTTGCTCTTGTTGGGGCATATTGACGTAGATATCCATGTTTGGTCGAATTGAAATTTGCCTTTCAGTTGAGTTCTCATTTTGAACTTCAATTTCAAGAGGAACGTGTTCCATGGCACTGTTGTACAGTCCATTATTCCGTGTAGGTGACACTTCAAACGTGATGAGTCTTTCTGTTTGAACTTCTTGTAAAGTTGTGAGAGGAGGGTGTCTGTTATTCTGGAGTCCACGCGGCCTACTACTCAGTATCGGCCACATAGTGTGGTTTGATATGGTCTATTGAGACAAATCTTTTATCCTTTCTACCAGCAAGAAGTGGCAGAAGTACTGTTCTTGTTCCTTCAAATGCCAGGACAGGTACAGGCTTTCTGTATGATGGCCCAAATTCTTTTTTGGCCGCTATTTTCTTTCTGACCAGATCCCCAACTTTAGGGATCCAGACAGATCTTGCAGTGACAGACTTGGCTTCCCCAGTGGCTGTCCTTTTCACCTGGACATTACTCTATAGTGCCCTGGATTCAGTTAGGTCCTGTAAAACAGCCAAACGTTTAGGGATGTCAAAAGGTTTTTCACCTGCCACTGTGCCGTCACAATCAAGATCAGGTACCCACATTCGAGTCAAATAGGACCTCACAAGGAGTGACATCCCCTAGAGAACTTCTTGGCTGATTATTTAATGCCCTTTGAACTCCATACAGATGTTTTACCCAATTTTCACCCGAGCCTAATACTCTAGCTGTTAAAGACTGCTTTAAGTCCTGGTTTTTCCTCTCCACGACCGAATTCCCTCTGGATGGTACAGAGAGGAGTCCCGCAATGCTACACCCAGACTTCCCATGGCTTCCTTGTAAGCCCTAGAGCTAAACCTGTGGCCACGCTCAGAATGTAATGCGCCAATTGCGTATGTCCCTATAAAGACTCGCAAATCTTTCATAACAGTTCGAGCATCAACTAAACACTGGGGCCACACCCATAGGAACCTAGAGCAGGAATCCACTGCAACCATGATATACTTGAAAGCCCCATCAGATTGTAAGAGGCCACAGTGGTCCAAATAAACACACATGAGTGGTTTGTCTGATATAAGTAATGGTGTCTGTACTGGACGTGCTACGGTGGAACCTTTCATCTGTTGGCAGATGTCGCATTTCAAGACATAGTCCTCAGTCTGCTTTCTTAGTTCTGGCCACCAATAGCGTTGCTTCAGTAGAGAAACAGTCCCTGTAACCCTCTGCAAGTGCAGAGCCTATACCCTTATGTGCTGCTAAAATTAATCCAAACCTGCGATCCATATTTGGTATTACTTTATCCCCCACTCCAGGAATTTGAGCAAATGGAACATTGTTTGTTTCTAACTTGGAGGAGTACTTGAGTGGAAATCTTTTTGGTACTGCTGAGTTATTGTGTGTGGCAATAATCGCAACCATTATCTCACCGTCTATTCTTGTTTTTGAACAAGTGATTGCAGCTACGGAAGCCTTGCGTACAGCCCCCTTTGCTGCTTAGTCAGCCAATTAATTCCCTTCAACGTGAACGCCATCACATTGATGACTCAGTTTGTGTATCACGTGAGCCCTTGGGAGCTTGTTTTTTAACTCCACTACCTGTTCCCATATCATTTTGTGCTTAATTGTGCCACCTTTTGCATCTTTAAACCCGTTCTGTCCCCAGTGATGTAGATATTCATTGTATGACTGTAAATGTAAAATATGTGAATCCGTATTTGTAAAGCGCGAACTACTCACCCATACGGGTCTCAAGGCGCTGGGGGCCGTTATGGAAATTAAGTGATCTATAGCCCAGTCACATGGTGCAGAGCTGAGCTGCCGCCGGAGCCGGGATCGAACCGTGAGCCCTGTGCTCCGGTCAGCTGCCCTGGCCGCTTCACCACACCTCTCCACTAACTGCACACAGTAAAAGGATTCACACACGATTAGTGTGGGGAATTCTCGATCCGTATTTATAAGTGCCAGTAATAGTGCTTTTAATTCTGCCGGCTGTGCCGTGCAGTCCCCTAGGATGCTCGGATGAAACTTTCCATCCTGCATGTGCCCTTTAAGGATAGCATACGCGGCTCTGTATTGCTGTTTACTTCCGATGGCCAGTTGAGCAGAACCGTCAGTGTAAATTATATATTCATACTGATCTAGAGGCATTATTGCATTTGGTAGAAGATATTCTTGTTCGTATTGCAGAAATGCTTTTGTTTTTAGATTTGGGTCGTACATGTATTCTACATCTGTTCCAGTGAGAGAATTAGCCCATTGTATCCATCTTGGATGTAAGGTTTTAGCGTTGGGAATGCCTGCTTTTGTTACAGCCTCTAAGGCTGGAACTGGGGTAACGACAATTATACGCTTCCCTTGAGCCAGGGCTCTTTCTCTTACTACAGCAGTCTGTACTGCTGTTAGAATTGTTTCTGTTGATGCAAAGGGCATCTCAGCATTTGTGTACAAATGTGATTTGTATGCTATTGGTACTGTCTCATCTTCATTATATGTTAGATAGGTGTATCCTGATTGACCTGCCACTATACGGATCACCAGGTTGGGTATGTTTCCACGTGTCTGTAAGTGTTTTGAAGCTATCATGTCAGCTTGTAATGAAAAAAGAATATATGTGTTTTCCTGTGTCCATTGTCTAACTGAGAAGTCAGGTTTTATTAAATCGTAGAAAGCCTTGACCCTGTATCGCCATACTCCCATACTCTGTATTGGGCCTGTGGGAATAAAAAAGGATAAAAAGGGGGGGTTTATAAAAGGGAGGAATTAGGTAATGTGCTAATAGTCCCTAATATTGAAAGCCAACATGTTTCGAGGTTATCCCCTAAACATCTTCTTCAGGACCGCATGGGGACCAGCCCCATGTGTACCACTCCGTGCAAAGACCTATAATAAGGTGATAAAGTAAAAAGTAAAAATAAACGCGCACATTAGTGCCAGCGTAAATCAATTACATACGGTTAGATTGAATGCGTAGCATTTAGTAGCTAATCAAAATTTGCCTCATGATCTGCCGGGGTGGAGGAGCCTAAATAACCTTGACTCGGCTTGCCTCCGTCAAATTGACCTATTGGATCCCATAGACTCGGTTTACGCTGACACTAATGTGCGCATTTATTTTTCCTTTTTACTTTATCACCTTATTATAGGTCTTTGCACGGAGCCGCATTTGAACGCCACCACCTTACAGAAACTGATACATACATGAATAACATCATTTTGTGGAGGCGCTACATTGATGATATTCTCATCTTCTGGAAGGGAGACATGCCAACTTGTGATAATTTCTTCACATGGATCAACTCCTTGGACCCCTTTCTCCGATTTACCAGGACTGTGTCCCCCACTGAGATATATTTCCTTGATTTGACCATCACACTCAGAAATGGACAACTGTCAACACACACCTACAGGAAACCCACGGATCGTAACAACCTACTACTATACAGGAGTCATCACCCAAAAGCATTGAGGAATAATTTACCGTTCGGTCAATTTCTGCGCCTCCGGAGAAATTGTGAATCTACCAGTGACTACAGAAAGGAGGCAGCTGCTTTAAGCAGAAACTTAGCAGCCGGGATTATCCCCTAAACATCATCTACCAGTCAAAGAAAAGAGCACTTAATAACAACAGAGAGGCACTCCTGGAACCGAAACAAAGGAGAGCTGAGGAGCTGATCACTTGTATTACGACATTCACACCAGAGTCTAACACCATTCAAAGAATCATTCGTAAACATTTCAAAATTCTCTCCACTGGCACACTCTCTTTTCCACTACCAAGGTTCGCTAACAAACAGACGAGTAACCTATGTGACATACTCGTCCACACCCGTCCGAAAACTAAACAGAAGAATGAACAAGGTACATTATGGAATACCACCCCAGTACGTGGTCACTATCCCTGTGGACAATGTGGAGTATGCGCACTGACAAGGACAACTAAGGAACTCCACTTGGAGGAAGGCAAAGTCTGAACTTAAAGAACACACACGAATTGCAATTCTAAGAACTGCATATACCTTATCAAATGTCCTTGCAACCTGCAGTACGTGGGGATGACCAAACGCCCAGTTAAGACAAGGATCATGGAGCATCGCAGTAACATACGATGTGGCAGATCTATAACTAAAATGAGCACTCACTTCATTTCGCACCCACATGGGGTGGACGAGACGTCTTGGACAGTGATCGAAAGTGATACCAGCTGGTCGAAAAAGAAACAGAGCAGAGATGGATTTTCCGCTTGTCCACACAGAAGGTGGGCCTGAACGATGTCATTCCATGGTCAGAAATTTAAGTAGGGTACTGCACATTCCAACTGTTACCCCAAGCATAATACACCTCAGACTTACCATGTTCAGAGGCTCTATTACACCTGTTACCTCGCTCTTAACTACCACACTTTAAGGGCCCCGATGTTGAGTCCATCTGACCCAACATTCCAAATTCCATAGTCTTCCTCTAAATTTGTACATCACAACCTTAGTAGTTTCTACTTCCCTTTTTTTTAACCCTTCTTCTTCGTTTTTAATTCTCCTTAACGGGTTCTTCCAAACTTACTGAATATACAGTACTGTTATCCGATTTATTAATATATCAGGGATTATTTGTCCTCATATTAACAACCTTCCTTCATTCGAGTTTACACATAGGGAAACGGGAGGCATTTCCATCATACTACCACCCCTTTCCTTTATCCTTCAATATATTCCTGCTTGGTTACCCCTTCTTGTACATCACTTTTCTTGTACATTACTTTTTTCATATATTACCTGACATCGCTATACACGATGTTTACTCGATACCCCTTCGGGACCGAGTCTGTTTACACATAGTCAGGCAGATTCATTGAGGACAAGATGGTGCCTCCGCAAGCCACAAGCCACGTCAACGCTTCTGCTGACGCAGCCCGGGTTCTGGAAGCCTGAATTCCTTCAAATACGTGCAGCGCGGGTAACGGGTTAAGATCCGGAAGAAGGCGAGGTTTCGGAATAGCAGGCATTGCCCTCCTCGAAACCGGTAAGTGCTATACCCCTCAGTCCCACTTATACTTGACACGTGCTGTTTTAGGGTAATTTCATGTTAACGGGATGCCCCTTCTGGTCCGTTAATACGCATGTCCCTTCCTTTCTAACCTTGCCAGACACCTTTTTGAATCCTAGCATTATGGTTATAGACACACCACTGCTATTGCATTAGTAACATCCATGAGGGGTCCTTTCACGTACGCTCTCCCCTCCCTCCTCCCCTCCGACCCAAGGTGACTTCGTTTTTTTGCACTCCCGGGTGGATAGTTTCAGTATAGTGATAAACTTCACCTTGTTATACCGACCAGGATATTGGTATGATAGTTATCATCACTTCTTATATCTCAGTGCACGTTTACGTTCAGTCTACCCTGTAGAACCCTTCTTGGGGCTCGTATCGTGCACCCTTATACTACCGCTATAAGTATTTGTTTGCCTTGCCCCCTGTTCTCCTTTTTCTTTCTTTTCAGTTGGTTTTTCCTTAAACTCGAGGGCCAACATCCCCCTTCCATGTAGTGGGACATTCTACCAAGTAAGGTAAGCGTTCATGTGTTGCCCCACACGTTTGTGGAGCAGCTCCAATGGTTGGGTTGGTTGTGTGTTTTTCTGTCAGACAACACGTATGATTAATGAATTTTAATGTGCACTTCTCTTGTCTCTGTGAATCTGGACTTCTCTATCGGTGTGGGGGAGAGTTCTAGTCACTTTGTTGAATATTACTCAATCCACGCACTGCTGTGGATAGCCCATAGCATTTACGTAAATTGCGTGTTTTCTTTCTTTTTCGCATTAGACCTTGTCTACTCCTGTTGCTCCTTATTCCCTCTGTGTTTGTTTTTAGTTTTTCCCTTCCACTTCTGTATCTATTCAGGTGTAGAGGATAGGCGGGGTCCCGCCTGGGGATCGACATCCATTCTCACTACACCATCCGATTTTGGATGTTCTTTCTTTTTTGTGCTCTCCATTGGGAATCACCTTTAACTACCATAGGTCCTGAAGAAGTGTCGCTTGATTATGGAGCATATATGACACGAAACATGTCGACCTTATAAATTCACCAGCCACCTAGGTACTTTACGTCCTGCTGGCGGCACCACTGTTTTTACTCAGTCCCAGGTCTACTTTTTTAATTAAAATATTCCTAGATCTGGACCCTGTTTTAAAATTCACTCATTCAAGTTATTATACACATAGCACCAGTTGCCCACATACTCCTCTCACATACGGCGATCTCAGATCAAAAGATCTCCGCCAAAGTAGCCACCAGGCCCGTTGGACATTGCAGCGCCGGTCCAACGAGGAGCGCCCTATGATGAAGCATGACACCCTAACAGGTGTGTGAGGGCATTATGATCTGAAATTCAGATCGCCCAGCGACAATTCTACTGGCATATAGTGACACCTTTCACATACATGCCCTAAGAGAGGAACTGCTCACCCAGAGTGTTTTTGCATATGTAAATTTGTGCTCTTTGGGTATTCATACATTAAGGTGGACTTTGCACCTTTGGTTCGCACTTCTGGGCTGGTCTACTCATTTTCCATGTTTAACTGTACTCTCTACCCATATATGACCTGCAATTGAGAGAATACGTGTTTTTCAGCAGGTGAATAAATCATAGGTCCATATTCAGATCGTCTTATTTAGCCAATGGCCTATTTCTGTCTGCCAGTTTGGAATCCAAGATGGCCACTCACTGATAAATGATAAACTTCATAAAATGGCAGGTTGTTATGTTCTTTAGTGGTAAGACTGCCTTCAGAGCTTCTCTGGGTGGAAATCAATTGGTTTTCCTCGCCTAGACAATTCTTTAGAATATTTCAGAGACTGTGTGTATTTATTTGGAGGTTAGCCTATAGAATGCGGCGTATGCATTGAACTCCCTTATTATATAGAGGTTCCACAATTCCCATTCTCAGAGGAACAGGAAAACTGGGGATAAAGAACAGCCCAGGAAGCATTTTTCGAGGAATGGAGCCTACCATGACTTCAAGAACTCCCGAAGCAATATCTGACCTTTCAGGTTTTTCACTGATCAGCTGCCTCTTCTTCTTCACTTACTGTGACAAACATAGTAGAAATGACTTTCAAGCATACATACACACATCAGAACATGAGACTATGTTTTCCATCACTTGGTATTTTGAATGTGGCGATGTGTGCTGCCTGTTCCAGAGATTCTGGCAGAGCATTCCACAAATCAAAACCTCTCTCCTGAAATCTAAGAACTCTGACTTTCAACAATTTACTAATCCGTTTTATTATTCTATGAAAGTGACGGTTAATAAAGACCACCTCAAATGAGATACATTAGGGTGCTTCCTCGAAACAGCTTTCTAATGATGGTTATGTGACATTGTATCGAAGTTGATATTTTTAACCTATAAAAATATTACATCCAGTGCATCGCCTACCACTACATTATCATCGCAAGAGTACAGTTACTTGTGTTACCTCGTGTACTTACCTTGCAATGTAGTGGATAAAATATTTTTGTTATGCCTTAACGTATGCAGTATACTAAGGTTATACCTAATCAATCATACCTATTTTAGTCTGCTTGTTAAATTATTAACCATTTAGACCAAGTGTTTAATGTGAAATACAATCCAATTTTTTTTATAACTAAATATGATTTATTTGTCATGGATTTGATACAACTGCAGTTTTCACATTGGTTTCTGCAGTAGTCTTTAGGCCCTGATGGTATCACCGCTTTAATCAACAATTTCCACTACTCGTCACCAAGAGAAGGGTCGATTTAGAACCGGCACCTTAAACACTCTACACCACAATGGGGACATTTCAATTATTCCAAATTTTCCAGTCTTCAGCGCTATGCTTAGGGTTGAAGCCATTAAGTCACTCATGTCAACGACAGGGGCTCAGATGCTATCTAGCACACAGGCAAGGCTTTGCTTTAAGGTTCATTAAAGCAAAGCCAATTTTGATTCACCCTATGGTGCATCTTCTTAAAATATCCGTAAATCATTGTCCAATCCCTGGATTCTAGATGATAATCCAACAATATCTGAGTGCCATCCAAGTCCATTTGATATTGAAAGACAACACTCCCCTGCCACTCGAAATAGTGGGTTTATACATGAATTTAAGAAAAGGGAAAAAATGCTGCACCCATCTAAAGCGACATTGTAAACGAAACCTGGCAACCAGAGTATTCCCAGCCGCCTTTGGTAATGACCTCTCACCTTTTGTGTTTGGAATACACATGTGATCCTTTAGTTTTGCCCAATAAAAATGTCACAAAATGCTTTCACCACCTGAATCACAGTTATACACAGCAGTTCCTTTATTTCTAAGCAAATGTTCACATTTCTTGATGGTATGGAATGTTAGAAGATAGTTACTGCTTAGATTTAGAGTTCAGTGTAGATTTATGGGAGAGACAGAGAAGCAGCTCCACCTAACCTCCCATTATTAAATGTCTTAAGGGGGTGGGTGGTCATTACCCCCAGGTCCCTCCGTCCTCGACACCGTCATGGACAAGTGAGATCTACTATCTCACTGACAGAAAAAAGAACGAAGGAATGCTGGACCTACCCTCCCCCTCCCACTGGGAGTACTTAAGGAGTACCGTCCCAGCATTCCTCCTGTTCTTTTTTCTGTCATCCTGACAGTGTGAGGACGCGGCAGGAGCGTGGGCGCTCCTGCCTTCTTTCTGGATGTGGCGTTGTGGCTGCTGGGTCTTACCTGGATGCCGGCGGTCCTTCGCTGTTTGCCTCTCCCTCCCTGCTGGGCTTGGGGGGAGTGGCGCGGGCCTCTTCATTTTCCGGACCTCGCGGCGGTGTAATACCGCGTTGGTTCTCTCCTGGCCCGATGGCCGCCTCTCCCGGCCTGCTGGGGGGCGCGGCCGCGCTGCTCCTCTGATTGGTTGGAGCTGATTCCCCGGCCGGATGTGGTCATGCCTGACTTCCGGTTTTTGAGCGTGGGGACGGAAGTCAGGCGCCTCGTGATTGCCGGCTTTGGGGAAACTCGTTTAAAAACGAGCGTTTGGGGTGAGTACCGCATAGCGGTTATTATCTCTGGTAAAATTGCTGTTGTTGGTGTGTTTTTGTGATGGGAAAGCATTCCAGGAAACGACATCACCGGGAGAGGTCGTCCTCTTCCTCTAGTGCTTCCAGGTCTCCCTCTCCTGCCAGGTCCAGGCGCCGTGATACTGGTGCTGATGCGCATATTAAGCGCTTGATCAGGGAGACTTTGTCTGAGATGGGTGATGCTGGATCCCGTCGCAGGTGTCCTGCTCCTGTTTCTTCGGACTCTAGTGGCGATGAGTCTGCGGGTTTGGGAGAGGAGGAGTTAAAAGGCAAATATGTGGACAAGGAGACTATGTCCGCAATTGTGCAGCATGTTAAAGAGAACATGGGGTTCCCTGACGGAGACGCGCCTAGTACCTCTAGGGGCCCTTTGTTGCGACAATTTCAGAGTGCTGCCACTGTCGATGTACCTGTCCATCCCTTCATCCGAGATGTTTTGAAGCGCGAGTGGGCTGATCCAGTTCGCATCCTGATTCCGCGCTTCATGACTAAACTCTATCCTCTGCAGGATATGGCTACTGAACTGCCTGATTCGATTCCTATTGACTCATTTGTGGCTAGTTTGGTGGGGCGTACTTCCCTTGCTGAGGATGCTGTACTGAAGGATCCGGTTGACAAGAAGGCGGATGTGGCGCTCCGTAAAGTGTATTCTGGTTCCCACCTGGCCTTACGAGCAGGCATCTACGGGACTTATGTGTCGCAGTCACTGTTGTCTGACCTGAAGTCCCTCTATCAGTCTATGGATAATGCCACGGACTGTTCTGGTTTGCTGGAGCAGATTGAGCGTCAGGTGGAACTGCTATCTGATGTCTCCTTTGACGTTGTGCGTGCTTCGGCTCTTTCCGGGGGAGCTTGTGTGGCTGCACGGCGCAGTCTTGTCCTTAAGGACTGGAAGACTGACTCTGCGCAGAAAGCATGCGCTTTGAGGTTGCCCTTTCAGGGTACTATGTTGTTTGGGGGGGGAGTTGGAGGCGAAGTTACACAAATAGTTTAAGGAAAAGAAGCATTCCTCTTCCTTTAAGATCTCTACTACTGCTCCTGTCCCTTCTAAACCCAAATCTTTCTTTCGCCCTGCTTCTCGTAGACAGTTTGTGAGAGGCCAGGGTAGGTTTGCTTCTGGCCGTGGTCGGGACCGTAAGGCTAAATCCCCTCCACCTGCCAAGCCACGTTCCTGACTCTTTGGCGGTGGTTCCCGGGTTGTTGGTTGGAGGGCGGCTGCGCTTCTTCCTGGCTGCCTGGGTTCAGTCTTGTTCCGACGTCTGGGTGTTGGACATCATTCGCCAGGGTTATGTTCTGGAATTTACGACTCCGCCTCCGGACTCGGGTGTTCGGCCGACTCCTTGGCCTTCGAGTCGCGTAAAGCGGTCTCATCTTTCTCTCGGGCTTCTGGACCTTCTTCGAAAAGGTGCCATTCAGGAGGTTCCCCCGTTGGAGACGGGGTTGGGTTTCTATTCCCTGGTCTTTCTGGTTCCAAAGAACACGGGGGGGTTTCCGCTTAATTTTGGATCTGCGGGTTATGAACAAATGGGTGGCCAGAATTCCTTTCCGCATGGAGACTTTACAAAGGATAATTCCGTTGGTACTGCCGGGGCACTTCATGTGTACCCTCGACCTTCAGGATGCGTACTACCATGTACCGATCCATCCTCGGTCCCGCAGGTTTCTGAGGTTTTGTGTTCAGGGACGTCATTTCCAGTTCATGGTCTTGCCGTTCGGTCTCCGGTCGGCGCCACGGGTGTTTACGAAGGTGGTGGCGCCTTTGGTCGCATGGCTTCATCTCCAAGGGGTGATGGTATACCCCTATTTAGACGACTGGTTGATCCATGCTCCATCTCGGGTCCTGCTGCTGGAGGCCAGGGAGGTGGTGTGCTCGGCGTTGCGGGCCCATGGTTTCCTGATCAACTTGCCCAAGTGTCAACTGACTCCGTCTCAGGACATGGTTTTTATTGGGGCCCGATTCCGTTCGGATCTGAACCGTGTGTTCCTCCCCGAACCTCGGGTGACGACGTTGGTGTCCCTTGCTCATCGTTTCTGGTTGGGGGGAGCCTTTCCGGTGCGCCTTTGGTTGCGTCTTATGGGTCTGATGGCGGCGACTGTTTTTACAGTAGCATGGGCACGGTTTCATCTGCGCCCCCTTTGGGTGTACCTTCTGTCTCTTTGGGATCCCCGGTCCCTCGCTTTGGAGATTCTCATTCCTGTGTCTCCAGTGGTCCTCCCGGTTCTTCTTTGGTGGTCTGTGAGGGATCATCTGTCTTTAGGTCTGCCCCTGCAGTCTTCTCCTTCTCTGGTCTTGACTTCGGATGCCAGCGCCTTGGGTTGGGGGGCGACCTTGGGGTCTCGCTCCCTTCAAGGTCGTTGGTCCCTCCTGGAGAGCCGCCGGTCATCCAACTGGAGAGAGCTCACGGCGGTGTCCCGGGCTGTGATGGGTTTCCGAGCTCTGTTGCTCGATCGGAACGTGTTGGTGCGGTCCGACAATATGGTGACGGTGGCCTATCTGAATCATCAAGGGGGGATTCGTTCGGCGTCTTTGAATGCGGTAGTGGTGCCCCTGTTTTGTTGGGCGGAGGGCCATCTGCTGTCTCTGACGGCGGTTCATCTTCGGGGAGTGGACAACTTTGTGGCGGATGCCCTGAGTCGGTGCTTTCCGGATTCTCTGGAGTTGTCTCTCACCCCGGTTGCGTTTCGGCTTGTGTGCGGGAGGTTTGGGCGTCCCTTTCTGGACCTCTTTGCCTCCCGGCACAATGCTCAGCTCCCTCGTTTTTGCTCCCGGTTTCTGCAGGAGGGTTGCTGGGGGGTGGACGCTCTGTCTCTCCCGTGGCCGTCGCGTCTCCTCTATGCCTTCCCCCCCTGGCGCTGGTTCCCAGGTTTCTGGCCCGGTTGTGTCAGGAGGATCGGGAGGTGGTGGCGGTGCTACCGTTTTGGCCTCGGAGGTCTTGGTTTCCGACGGTGCGGCTTTTGGCGGTGCAGGGTCCTTGGTTTCTTCCCCTGTCTCCGTCTCCTCTGCGGTCTTCCCCGTGCCTGTCTCTTCTCCGGTTGCGGTTGTCGGTGTGGAGGTTGAAAGGCAGGGTTGGCGACGGCGCGGTTTTCCGGAACATTTAGCGATGGCTCTTCAGCGTTCCCGACGACCTTCTACCCTTAAGGCTTATGATCGGCATTGGGGTAATTTTAATCGCTGGTGTTCTGCGTTGGGTGTCTCCCCTTTGTTCTGTTCCGTGCCGGTTGTCCTTCAATTTTTGTGGGAAGGTTTCGAGAAGGGTTTGGCTGTTTCTACGCTGCGTGCCCAGTGGGCCGCTGTTCGGGCTTTTCGTTCCCCGTGGGGGAATCTTTCGGATGTTGAAGATTTGGTTTCTCGTCTTCTTCGCAGTTTTACTGTTTCCCGGCCTGTGCCTCGCCCTTCTTTTCCCCTGTGGGACTTGCCTTTGGTCCTGCGGGTTTTGGTCGGTCCTCCTTTTGAGCCCTTGGAGACGGTGGATTTAAAGTTTCTCACCCTCAAGGTGGTTTTCCTGGTGGCTGTCACCTCTGCTCGACGTCTTGGGGAGTTGGGGGCCTTGATGGCACGTGCTCCCTTTCTGTCTTTCACGGAGGGTGGGGTTGTCCTCCGCCTGGATTCTTCCTTTGTGCCGAAGGTTTCTTCGCAATTTCACAGGTGCCAGGAGTTGGTGTTGCCCTCCCTGGGCTCGGTCTTGGATTCTCCCGGTGGTCCCCGGTGGTCTTTGTTGGATGTGTGCAGGGCTCTGCGCATTTATCTTGAGCGAACTGCGGAATTTCGCAAGTCGGACTCCCTTTTTGTCTCCTTTGGTGCGGCTTCTCTGGGGTGTAAGGCTTCTTCT
This sequence comes from Triturus cristatus, assembly GCF_964204655.1. Taxonomy (NCBI): domain Eukaryota; kingdom Metazoa; phylum Chordata; class Amphibia; order Caudata; family Salamandridae; genus Triturus; species Triturus cristatus. The sequence continues at coordinate 570,923,973 of NC_140586.1, forward strand.
GTGTCCATCGGCCGTTGGCTGAAGCAAGCCATTTCCTTGGCCTACTCTCTGTCTGGTTCTCCTCCTCCTTTGGGGGTTCAGGGTCGTTCTACGAGAGGGGTGGCTGCTTCTTGGGCGGAGGTTCGGGGTGTTCCTCTCTCTGAGATTTGCAGGGCTGCCACGTGGGCCTCTTCTAATACCTTCATCAGGCATTATCGTCTCCTCAATCTTTTGGGGGATGATGGAGGTTTTGCATTGGGGGTGTTGAGCTCTGTTCGCTCCTAAATGTTTTTTTCTGCTTTATTTCCAATAAATCTCTGGGTTTGTTTGCTATCCTGGTGGTTTGTTGTGTTTTCTGGTATGAATGCCGGTGTTTGCTTTGGTATTTCTCACTTGTCCATGACGGTGTCGAGGACGGAGGGACCTGGGGGTAATGTCCTATTACTTACCGGTAATCTTCATTACTCCGGGTCCCGTAGTCCTCGACACCGTCATGACTTCCCTCCCTCCCTCCCTGTCTGCCGGCCTTCATTGGTGCTTGGTATTTCAGGAGGAATGCTGGGACGGTACTCCTTAAGTACTCCCAGTGGGAGGGGGAGGGTAGGTCCAGCATTCCTTCGTTCTTTTTTCTGTCAGTGAGATAGTAGATCTCACTTGTCCATGACGGTGTCGAGGACTACGGGACCCGGAGTAATGAAGATTACCGGTAAGTAATAGGACAATAGAGAGCATGGTAAAGATCTCCTCATGAATTTTGAATTTTAAGAAGCAAATTAGTATCTCCTTTGCCCCGAAGGAAGGGCATCGACTCTGCTGCGTGCACGAGTGTTCTGCCGCCGATTTAAAAGGCATTACATTCTGGTTGATCTCCTAGGTTCCCTGTTCTCAGCAAGGATCCCAACTTTCAGTGGGAGATAAGCCTCAGGGTCGGGAAGAAATAATGACCTTTTCTAAATACAATTTAGCCTGGAATGCTAGAGAAAGAAATAATCTAAAAGAAAGGTGCATTGGCGGTAAGTAAATTCTCATGCACACGATAGTCCCCACTAGGACTTGGGCACTCCCACCGAAGCCACTTAGGGCCTCATTACAATGTCGAGAGGAAAGCCTCCTCCCGACATTCGGAATCTGCTAGACCGTGTCGGAACCCTTCCGACTGACTCGATCGGTTTACAATCTGACCGACCGATTGCGATGTTTGCAGCCGGATTGTAAAGCGCATTGTCTTTCCGAATCGGTTCCGACCGGCTCTCGGAGAATTTGTGTCAGTTGGACCCATATCGTATAGCTCTATGGACTGTGTTTCCGACCGAGGGATTACGATATTGGTTTCCAACAGCCTTTCCGAGTCGGCCTGTCCGATACAATAAAGTCTGTCGGAAAGTGACTTCTGGGGCCCCTAGCAGGGCCCCCTTCATCCTGCGGCCTGGGATAGGGGCTGGGGCGGTAACTAAGGGACCCCCCTGTAAAACTCTGCACTGTGTGGCAGGCACCATGGGCTGCCTGCAACAGGATGCAGAGTTTTCCGCACACCCCTCATTTCCCCATAGGACCCAGTGTTGTCGAATATAGCACGTTACCACGCGTGCTATTACCACGCAGTAGGTTACAACGCGGTTGTTACCACGACCGCGTTGCTACCACGCGTGGCTTTACATCGCAAGTCATTTCTACGACTTGCGCTAGGTGGCGCGCTGGACTTAGGAATAGTATAAATTATTATTCCTACTCCAGTTAGTGCAACAGCAGGGAAGGTGTTGAATTTAAAATCCAACACATTCCCTGGTGTTGCACGCCACCTAGTACAAGTCGTAGAAATTACTTGCGATGTAAAGCTATGCGTGGTAACAACACGAGTGTTGTAATGACTGCGTTGTTACCTACCTCCGTGGTAAGAGCAGCGTTGTAAACGCTGTTTCCTGTGTTGTTGGCTGGAACACGGGCTCCCGTCGGAGTCAATGGGAATCCAACCGAACAGTGTTCGGTCGCGTCATAATCGGTCAGGCGGAACTGCTGACTGCAAATCGGTCATCTTGATTCCAAGTCGGTGTTGAGAGGAGGAAACTCCGACCGGCATTGCAATGAGGCCCCAAGTGACTGCTAAGGAGATGGAGCAAGATCCCTTGTTCCTGGCAGGTGCTGGGCCTTTCCTTCCTTTAATGTGTCCTCTGCTGGACCATAGGGCGACTAAGAAAGGTGGTATATACACCTTATGAACTCAAAGTTTGTTATTCCCACAAGAGATTCTGAGGGATGCAGTTACCCACTGGTGGAAAAATCTGTGCTGCATATGTTTACCAATGAGGCAAATATATGTCAGATTTTTGTGGGCACTTTCCTACTGCCCGCAACCCAGACAAAGGGTCTGAACCTAGAATACACTAAAGTAAGGGTCCAGGCACTCTGGCACCTTTGGATCGGGTTGTGGCCAACTCCACTTTCATGAAGATCTGAGCTGCGGCTGATTTGAACTGAAGAAAGGCAAAAAGCCAGCCTGTAACGCTTGCCTGGTCAGATGAGGCGAATTAAGTTATGTCACTGCAATGCTGTTAACTTATCGAGTTATAAATAGCATGTGCCTTTTTTATCAGCTAATATAAAAGTATTCAATGTGGTGACCTTGGAATTAGGAAAGGCAGAGAAAGCCCTGCGAGCACTCGAACCTGTGAAGCAGACTAGTCGAGAACAGTAGTTGTTATTATTTGAGCACTGGGCTACCTTATCGACCGCTAAGCGTTCTTCATCCAGCAATTAGTAGTAGTTCTTGTTTGGTAATGTTCTGTGTTTCCTATAATTACATATTGTTTAGTACACAACTGTGCCGTGTTATTTCCTTGACAAGTGTTTAATTTTCTGAAAGTTGTGTGTTATTAATTGATAACAATCTGTTAGGGGAACCGACGACCTATCACCGTGGAAGGCCAATTCGGTGCAACATTTAAAGTACTCATATGTATATCGATGTGAATTCAACTACGATTTAATTTGTAATACCCGTATTAAATGTATTACGGATTTATAGCCGCCAAGAGTTGGAGTAGTTAAAACCACGATACAAAGGGTCCAACAGTCTACTCTGCTTTTTAGGCGAGGCGCTGTTTGTCACAATCGCTGTCACTTTGCAAGGACAGCTTTACATTAGTATGCTGTGCGTGGTTACATACCTGCAACTATGGCTGCATGTAGAAGCAGCCAGCTCGGTAAATCCACGCAGAAGTGGTGGGAGTTAACTGTATTTGACCCTTGGCTTGTACTGTGAAAGGGATATTTTGGGACGATTATAAAAACGAACACAAGAAATGTCGAAATGTTGGCTGACCTCAATGGAGTCTCCCTCCTAAAGGGGGGTGTGCCTCTTAATTGAATAGGATCGGCTTGTGTGGACCTGCCCAATATATCCTGTGTGACTCCTTTACTCAGCGTAGGCACTGACTGCTGTGCGAGCCTGTCCTCCTTTTAAAAATACTGATGTCGTCGGCTTTACTATAGGACATGGGACAGATGCTGTGCTGAACAAGCGGTGGAGGCCACGGCACGCGCCCCGCTGGGCTGCACACGCGCTGCACTCACGTCCCGCTGCTCCTCAGGCCTGGGCGCGCGCCGCTTTCACACTCCCCTGCCTGGGTCCGGGCGGCGGCGCGCGGAGAGGAAGCTGCGCGCGCCGGTCGCGGCACAGGCCACAGACACAGAGCGGCCGCCGAGTGCGAGCCAGTGAGCCGTCCCAGTGCACTGCAGCAGCAGCCGCGCTCCGGCCGGCGCTCAGTAGCGCACACATGTCATGTCAGCATCTGGCCGCCCCTAGCAGGGAAGTGACAGTGCGCTTCCGCTGATGCAGAGACCCGGTCAGTGCGAGGAGCGCCGCCCGTGCACACGCCGCCCTGAAGCCGCAGCGCCCGCAGCAGCAGCGCAGCCCTCCAGCCACTGCGCCCGCCATGGAGCCTTGGAAGCAGTGCGCGCACTGGCTCATCAAGTGCAAGGTGCTGCCACCCAACCACAAGGTGACATGGGACACGGCGCAGGTCTTCGATCTGGCGCAGACTTTGCGGGATGGGGTCCTGCTCTGCCAGCTGCTCAACAACCTGCGCCCCCTATCCATCAACCTGAAGGAGATCAACCTGCGGCCGCAGATGTCCCAGGTAAGGACCGCGCCAGCCCTGTACGGAAGTGCTCTCACTGACTGCATCATCTCTCAGGCCGGACGTCCATTTCCTGTGACTTCGCCGTGGACACACGTTCCGTGTGTGCACCGCGACGTCACTGCACCTTTAATCACTCGTGCGTTAATCCAGAGACCTCGGTCTCTCATCACATAGCAGTAAATTGAATGGCTGTGTCTGCGCCTTGTACCTGCTGGGGATCTAGATATAGCCGTATAGTTCAGCATTATAGTGACTTCACTCGCTGCCCAAGTCTCCACCTAACCACATGTAACCTCAGTGTGGTTGTGGATGTCTGTTGCTCAGTGTGACCTTGGGCATTTCACATCTTGCTGTAACTTCATTGGTTGTGTCTGTTACATCTTGTGCAGAGACACACTGGATTCTGCATCGCCCCTGTACACACTACACTCATTCTGCTGTATCATTATTTTGGCTATGTTATCCCTCCCCCGGCAGTGTTAACTCCTGCTTGTACCCACACCCCTTTTTGTGTCCCCACCTTTGCGGTTGTGTATGGCACCGCTCCTGGAGTACAGTGCCTCTGAAGTATTGCTGTATAACTCATTGCACAACTCCAGCTCCTCCTTTAGGTTGTGCGACTGTCTTACCATCTTTCCCAAGTGGTGTGCTCTGCAGCCCTGTGCATTCTCTTAATTTGCTGTGCGTTCTGCGTTTGGTTTATATGGTTTAATCGAGTACAGAGAGACGTGAACGTGCACCCTGGTTTTCGGTGACAGCTATGACTCCACTGGTTGCAGTGTGAAGTCCGTATGCTCCTCCTCACCCCCAGTATTGTGTCGGTTTGCAGCTCTACCTTTGGTGGCACTGAACCCTTACCAGGGCGCAGAACAATGTACGGATCCGCGCCCTTATATCATGTCTGTCAGTCACTTTAGCGGCTGTGCTCGTCTGTCCATGGTGAGGGAACGCCTGTCTGCGCCTCTTAGCTTTCAGTTGCGTTATCAATTGTGTTACGAGAGGATGTGGCATTACGGCCAGACTTGCCGAGTTTGAAACCGAGGAACAAGGCTCGAGTCTCGGCGTTGGCTCATCATACCGTACTTCTGGGCAAATCACTTAATCTCCCCGTGAAAAAAGGGACCTTGTAACTGGATCTCATACATTAGGGTCGAGTTCGCGCTTTATAAAACTGCAAAAAAAAAAAAACAGTCCGCAGTCATAGGCATCGTTTAATTTTTGTGCCTTCGTTGAATGGGCGTCACTCGAATCATAGCATAGCCCTCCCCCACCCCCCCCAACTTTTTTCAAGAGCAGACCGCCAAATCAGGATGGGGCTTGTATTCCGTTATCTCCCCACTGCCGGCTGGTGACACCTCTTTCCTCGTTTGCGCCACACGTGGCGATGTTCACCATGATTCATTCACTTTGACGGGAAGAGGAACAGGAACTGTCTCGACTGACAGGGTCGAGGAAGCGAAGGGCTTCCTCTGTTGTGTGGTTACCGGTGACAGTCAGTGGAGTAAGATTGCAAAAGGAGGCAGCTGCCTTTCCATCTCCAGGCAGGAGTCCGCCGCCACCTGAGGGTTCAGGCCCTCCTTTCTGCTGCTGCCCGGCCTCCAGGTGGCGGGGTTAATTAATGGCCCCTCATCGCTGCTTCCTGAGGACCCTGGCAGTGGTCACTCACCTGCTTACCAAAAGATGGTCAATGTACCGGTCCCTCATTTACTGCCGTTTGGCGGCCCAGGCACTGGTACCTCATCTAATCGTAGAGGAGGCCTCCGACATTCACCACTCGCCTTCTGCTGTCCGCAGCTCCAGGCCCTGATCCCCCAGGGCTCCAGGCACGGATCACCCGGGGCTCCAGGCACTGATCCCCCGGGGCTCCAGGCACGGATCCCCCGGGGCTCCAGGCACGGATCCCCCGGGGCTCCAGGCACGTGCCCCTCATCTGGTGCTGCATGAGCGCCGCTCTGATCCTTCCTCTGGGCACGGTTCCTTCTCCTGGGTAGTAGTGTTCCTCGCCTGTAGGTACAAAAGGCTTCAGGCACTTAAGTTGCCCTCATCTGCTGCTGCAAGGACCCCCCATGCAGGGGTATTTCCTGTTGGCACCTGTCCCTCCTCTGGCCACTGGCCTCTCACCTGAAGCACAAGGCTCCAGCCCCCTGGGGACGACTCCTTTCTCTGGATAAGGAAATGTCACCTGTACCGTTAGACTCCAGGCACTGATCTCTCTTTTGCTGCAACTCGAAGCTCCAGCACTGTACCCTCAGCAGGGCATTATTCTCTCACCTGCTCCTACATGAGGTTCAAGGCAGGTCCCTCGTGTGGTAACACTCGAGGTTCCAGCCCCCCGCCCACGACTGCTCTGATCCTGTGTAAGAAGGGATCGACCATCGCCCAAGGCCTCCACCGACCCACTGATACCCGAGGCCCCAGGCACCCGTCCCTCGCCTGCTGACACCCGCTCAGGGTCAGATGGCTTGGCTTGTCCTACTCATACTTCAGGGCTCGGAGGAGACCCCTCACCCCTGTTTGTAAAGTGATCTGTTTCAGACGGAAGCTCGTCTGAGCTCCTTCCACGCAGACGCAGTCAGTGCTGGGGTCAGCACTCGCCGTGGCCTGCTTCTGTTTATATCCCGCGCATCACTGCACAGCCTCGGGTCTGTCTGTGCACGTGCGAATCGCATCATGGAGTCATCGCATCACGTGCAGTGGGCAGCAGCCTCCAAGAACACGCTTCTCTCTTTCAGGTATAAAGCCGGGAAGGGCCTACACGCGCCCCCACTAGGCTAGCAGTGAGAGATGCTACTGGTGCCGGCCAAGGTATCAGCTGATGGCGAGGAGTCCGCACGTGTGTAGAGATCAGCCGACACCACCCCAGTGTTCAGTCACAAGAAGAGGGGGCACCCTTCGCACTGTCCTGTACAGTGCTCCACGTGCAGAATCTATCTGCCCGCCCGCGTGGCCATTCAGGTGTGAGGAAGAACCAGGTGGCATCAGCGCCACTTTCGCCGCCTAGGTTGCCCTGTGTATACACTTCCTCACACGCTGCTGGTGCTTTCTCGCTTTCCAGGGTGGCTTTGAGTGACATTCTCAAAGACGTGATACAAATAACCTTTATTTAATAAAGTTGACTTGTTAACCCTTTACAAATATTTATATGTTTATCTTAATGATATTATTAATCGACCCCACCACAAGACAGCCGCTGCGCATTTAAAATACATCAGATTTTATTTATTTATAGTGATTTAGCAGCAGCTGAAGAGTTTCGAACAGAACGCTGTATTAAAGAAAACAAGCATTTGGGAGAGTTCGAGCTATTGGCATTGTACATGACAATGTCTTTTACCTTTGTGTTTTGGTTTGGAAAGTATTGGATGTATGCGGTGTGGAGTGGAATTATGTGGGTTGTATTGGAATTGTTAGTTGTGGAATTGTGTGGTGTGGAGTGTGATGGAATTATGTGGCATGGTGAATAGATGGGGATAAGAACTGCACAGAATAGATAGAAAGGAAGATAGAGGGGGATGGGTAGTTTGTGCAGAAAGTGGTGAATTAACTCGAGTCAGAAGAGCAGAAAGAGTGTGCGAGAAAGAGAGAAAGAAGGGGAGAGAAGGCCACAGACGCATAAAGAGGGAGGACCTGTGTATGCAGAAGACACCCTAAGAAGAGGAGGAGAGCGTGGGTTTGAGGGACGGAAACCTTGAAAAGGCACCGGAAAGAAACTGTGCTTAGTATGTGTGAGCAGGCAGTATATAGAGGAGCAGTATATGAGAGGAGGCAGTGTGATTGCGGGATAAGGGGGGGTAGTGGCAGTGTGAGGGAGAGATGAGAAGAGTTGAGATGGTTGGTGGAAGTGTAAGGGAGAGATGTGTTGGATTGGAATTGTGGAATTGTGTGGCGTGGAATTGTGTGGTGTGAAGTTGTGTAGTGGTAATAGGGGATGTTGTTTCATAGAATGACTACTTATCCATGCTCAAAATGATGAGGGAGACAGCAATGCTGACTTAGCGCAAGGGAGAAAGGATGTCAGAATGCATGGGAGGAAAAAAAAGCAGAGGGAACCATGGGGCAAAGAGCATAGGAAAGAATGTAAGGCAGACTAGGAGAAAGTAAGCAAACTTTATCATAGAAAGGAAGGAGGGTATGTGAAAAAAGAAGGCAGCTAATGTGGCAAAAGGGAAGGCAAAGATCGGCAGTAAGGAAGAGCGGGTGTGTGGGAAGAAACGAAAGAGAACATTGGAGAAAAGAAAGCAGAGAGTGCACACAAATGAATGCAAAGTATAGAGCTTAGCAGAACGGAAAACCAAGAGAACAGAAAAACGAAAGGAAATAGAGCATACTGGAAAGGAAAGCAGAGAGCGTGTGAGAAAGGAAAGCAGACACTAGCAGAAACAACTGGGGGTCTATGAGAACCGTTTTCCTTTATGGCAAACATCTCTAACTAACTATAAGGGACAGAACAACATGCGGAGGTTGCATGGCAAAATTCTGCCTATGAGCACTTTGTCTATCATGGTTTAAATATGGGTGTGCGTTCTACCATCTCTTTTTTGAAGTATGTATATTGCTTTTCCGCTTGATAGTTGGCACCCAGCAGGTCAGGATTACCTGAATAGACTATTTCGGAGACCATCTGAGTAGACTTTTTCACAAATAGTTCATCGGTGGGAGCCATCCCTAAGGCGTACAAATATTGAATAACCTTCCATGGAGCAACGTTGGAATATTAATGTTATTGGTTAAAGATTGCAAATTTTGTTTTACATATCACAACCATGCTTTTTACTTGCCAAATAGTTTTTATATCGTGTGGGTGGGTAAGGGACTGACATTTCTGGGACAGATTTTATATAGTTATGTTTTCACTTACAGTCATGAGTAAAGTTTAATGATTGCATTATTTTTTTATGTATCAATATGCGGTGCACAGCACACCTTATTATTGGATTTTTTTTTCTATGCATGTGGATACCGAGGTTTTCGTTTTTTTCCTTTTTTGTTTCAAGGGCTGGGTGATGGTCATGTGGTTCAAACCTCGCGGCACGATTAGAAAGATTGATTTCACCTGGGACACTCATGAAGGGTTTGTTGAAAACCTGCTCATTTGAGGCACAATCTTGAATGGATGGTCACTCTGCCGGTTATGCTTTGGATCGATTGTTTTTACACCAGAATACATTTAGCTGGTCAAAGCATACGTTCACAGCTCAACTCACGGCGGGATATTTGTGCTTCTTTTTTCGTGTCCTAAGTTACTGAATGACATTGATGAATGAGCGTGCGGGTCAGAGTTAATCATGGTATATTAATGTTATGTTTAGCATGATTCCTTTTTATGTTGTTGACCTAGTACAAAGTCACTGGCATCATTATTATGACGCAATCCAAGGATGTAGTTAATTGTGTAAATGTCTACAGCACTTTTTGGTGGACTTTTGTAGACAATATATTCATGAAGTGCATGTTACACATTTTGTAGACTGTGTTTACATTACCTCCTTGTCCGTCTTCCTGGATGCTGTCCTTACGCATGAGATACTTCTCCTTTCTGGCAGAACCAATTCCCTTGAGGAAACCCAAAAAGTTTGCTCAAAATGGCTCTAGTTACCATGAACCACCACAAAAGGGAGGAACAAACTAAACACTTCCTGTAACATACCATGCCAAAAGACACAAGAAAACAGGAAATAGTCAACCGCCATGCCCCGGTGGGAAGGCGGGATCTGGAAAGATCAACGGGTAGGCCAGACAAGTATTTTCAAATTGTGGCCCAAATCACAAAGTCGTTTTTGTACCGAATCATGGCTGAAGATTTCAAGGGCTACTCCGATCAAGTATCCACAAAAGATTACTGTGTAACTTTAATTGTATTTACTGCCGCATAATTGTACCCAAAAGACGCACAATGATTGGCGGAATGTGAAACAAATCAAACATTCACCCCCAGTCAAGAGATCTGGGTTAAATCCATTGTTCTTTTGATCACCATGCCATCCCAGTTTAGACCAAGTCATATGCAAATCAGTCTTGACCCTGCTCCTGATGGGAACCGTCCAGCCCCAGCTGCCAATCCAGGTCCTCCCTGGACCAGACATGCATCCTGGGCCCTGTTTTGGGGTATCAACCCATATCAGTCAGGCTAACTTGAATCCAGTGGCTCAGTGAGCCCGGTACCTACGTCTGGGCATACCCGGCGTACTTAGGGCAAGAAAGCAAAAGACACACAATGATGGACGTAATGTGGAACAAATCAAACATTCACCCCCCCCCAGTCAAGAGATCTGGGTTAAATCCACCTTTCTTTGTCTAAATAGGGGTGGCTTGGTGAGCAAAAGTTTTTTATAGGCTGTGCCAGAGCAGGGAGTCCATGGAATAAATATTCACTCTTGGTGCTAGCATGTCAGGAAATACCTATCAGCTCATGTACACCCAATGTATGTTCTTTTAAATGAAAGATTGTTTTTAATTGTTCTGAAAGGTTACCAAAAGGGAAGGCTATTTTTAGGGTTGGGCTCCAATGTTGAAGAGCTTGGTATGAGTCTTCGGTTTGTGTTTTTAGAAGTCCAACCAGAAAAACCTTTGTCTCTATAATGGACCTCTGGTTTCTGGGGATTGTTCAAAGATCAGAATAAGTCACGTTAAATCTGAGAAAAAACAGCCTTAGGTGCTGTAGCCACACATTTGAATCGAATGCACACTACCTTTGGGAGCCAGTGAACGTTCATGAGGCTGTACTAATCTCATGACACTTTAAGACTTTGGAGACTTGTATATACACAGCAGTTTGACTTGTGTAGGGTACCAGATTATTATCCTGAACGTCTTGTGATAGAATATTTGCTAAACATGACTCAGGATAAGACTGGGGCTCTGATGCTTTACTATAAATCGGTAAGCAGGAAGACCTGGGTTACTTCCAAATTTGATTCCGACTCATTTGAACAACTAAACCAAAACACAACTCCTCCCAGCCCAACCATTCAATTAATCTTCAAAGCTATTACCTTTGTCGATGCAACCATGTATTTATTAAAAATGTATTTATAAATACATTATTCTAATATTTCTTAGACAATCAAAATACAGCCAATGACACAAAATACAGTGCACAAAATCAGTTTAGTCTCCAACACTACAGAATGAATCCAACCCCAAAATGTAGTCTTTAGTTAAAAAGAAGGCCTTAGCTGTAGACACATAGGGCCCAATTAAGATGTTGGGCGGACCACTGGTGTCGGTCCAGCTGACATCTAGGGCAGCGGTCCGACGGCCGGATTATGATACCGGCAGTCGGAGCGCAGCGGGGGGAAAGACCGCCACCTCTGACAAGCTAAAGGAGCTCGTCGGGGCAGCGGTCGGAGCCTAATCCCTACAATGGAGGCGGTACGTGCGGAGGCACCGTCGTAAGGATTAGGATGTCACTTTCCGACCCCCTTTGTATGGCGGCCCAGCTGCCATGGAAAGGCTGTCGGAACCGGAGTTTGGGAGCCCCTAGTATGGCCCTCATCCCGTATAGGCCTCTGCAATGTGGCCTGGGGGGCACATGTGGTGCCCCCACACGGTGCATGGATGTTTAAAAAACCCTTTTTCTATTGCAGCTTGTGCTGGGGCCCCTTTCCGGGCCACAGCACAAGCTGCAATAGGAAAAGGGATGTTTCTGACCGCCTACAAGGCAGTCGCATCCTTATTTGGCGGGTGGGACCTCCGACTCCTTGCTGGGCGGTCCCACTCCCGTCTGTCCGACTGCCATCATAATCAGGCCAAAGCCCAAATGTCATGGAAGCAATATGTATTTCTCTCCTTATGTAGCAAAGAGCTATAGGCATTTTAAAAGGTGTCAACGTACATTTTAGCTGAACCCCCTGAGTTTGCTTCCACCTTCATCAGGACTCAAAGCAATAATGCATTGATCTAAAGAAAACAAATCCTTTTTGTCACAGCAGTAGTGCATTATGGCCCATACCTAGCGGTGATTTGTTTGGCTGGGATATTGATGATGACTAGTTTTGCTTTTGTTGTAATATCGATCTATGTATTATTTTCAATTATATGTATTTTTGGTATATTGTAATTGTCTTTTTTTTCTATTTATAATTTGTAATAAATCATAAATATATCATTTCAATACATTCTGCATGATGTTGGTTATAAAACTCTCATTCAATGTGAGTGATGCATTAAGTAGGTAGTACTGTGTATAACGATTGAGCATTCATTGCAAGGCATAAGTTGTAAGATGGGGATACTATTCCTTAGTGAATAATTGAGAAGCTCAAGAAACAAGAGCGTGACTGTTTCAATTTAATTGGGCTCATACTTCATTAGTTCCATGTGCAGAAAATTAGATACTGAGGTTGAATAAGCCCTGAAGAAGTTCCTAAAGATCATATGTCTTCTCGAATAAGACACGTGTTGGAAGGAAGTATTCTGATTGTAATGGTTATTGGATGTATATGTTGGAGGAAATTAACCATCATTTGGACTGTATACGGTAGATATATACATGGATCATCTTAAACTCAATGTGGATAAAGGATTATTTTACCAATGAACTTTGAACTATCAAAAAACATGTTCTGATGTACTGATCTTGTGGATTTAGGAATCTGGTTCTTTTTTATGTTCTGTAATTGGTTTTTTTGGCCAGCTGAATATCCCTTATTACTGGCGACCGAAATGTCATGTTTGCTTTGATAAGACTACAGTGATCGAGATGTGCTATTGAACTACTTCTAGTTGCAAATTTATGCTATATGCTATTCTTTAAACTCTTGCTTTAAACGATTTCTGAGGTTTATGTATTCTCTGGGTTCTTATTTTCTGTACTTGCTGTATTGTGCCCCTTGTACCATTTGGCTTTCTGGACTTTTCCCCAGACGTTTGAATGAACAAATCTGTAGATGAACATGGTGTTCAAGGACAACAAATGGAGTGTTTATGTGGAATGCGTTGGGTTACTCCTTTGCTGCATTTTGATGTGTGGGAGGTGTCACTTTAATGGGTAAAACAATTGGTTTTGAAGTTGATCCTGGCTCACACTAGAGGTAGCGAAGTCCATCTGAGAAAGAGGAGCTGGAATCCTTTTTTCAGACCAGTGATCAGCAACCAGCAACATTTTGAGCCCCATACAGCAATTCAAGCTGCTAATTGTGGAGTACAACGTGGCATTTATCTTGACTGCCTGAGCACCACATGGGTGTCGGGACCTGCCCCACAGGCGAGTCCGTAGTTTTACATTGCTGGAGTGGTCTTAAGGGTAGGTGAGGCTTACAAGACATTGGCTTTCTTACACAATGAAGCCATATGTATTCCAGCCTTGTTTATCAACATGTCTCATGATGAACTGCTTTGAAAGCCAGTGTAAGAATTGATTGAACAAGTTTGCCACACTCGCTCATTGGTTGTGTCTCAGAATGTTGTCTTTAGATTAACATTTACAAAGTTAGGTTTTTGTTGTTTTCTATTATGGTCCAATGGGATTTTGGTAAACAGTATTTAGACACAAAATGTATATCCTATGGTATTCTGAACATTGATATTATGGTACTACACCATATCATCAAGGACATGTAGGGTTCCCATGTTGTTACAAAAGGGTGCCCTAAAACCAGACTGAAATATCAGTAAAAGGATGATTGAAAGTGTTGTGTTGGTTGTATGGGCGGGCACTCACTAACTTCGTTGCTATTCCATCCACCTTTTAGGGTTTTTTTGCTAATGTGCAGTAATCACAGCAGCGTTGCATGCTGACAAAACCTCCATGCATGCTTTGACTGCCACCAAATGATCTGAATGTGACTGAGGGGTTGGCTGTAATACTGATGTTGTGACCCTTGTTCTCTCTTTTCTTGTTCTATAGTGTCAGTCGTTGGCTGTGCGGTGCAGGGTTAGTGAGTTGACTCATAAAAAATATAAGTGTAAACAGTGGAATCACACATATGGGACTCGGAGTCTCAGACATGTATGGGTAGCATGTTGGTTTCCTGAGCCTTGGTCTTTCTTACCTGATTCACATTGAACCATTTTGGAGCACACCTCATGCTCTTTTAGGTCGAGCCTACTAGCAAGCACATGTGCTGTCTGTTGGGAGGAATATTGTGGCTTCCCAAAAAATAGATGGGCTTGGACCCCACCAATTGCATTCCCATGTCAGCTTTTCATGTCACTCTTATTTGCCTGCTTCGTATTACTGTTCCAAGTTGTCAATCTTGTGTTTGCACCTCCTAAGGAGCCTTGTCTCTTTACCATTGCTTCGATTGACTTGCATCTCTGCTACCTCTGCTTGTTTTTAAGCACTACTTTTTAATTTTGTGGTAAGCACTCCATGAGGGTGTGTGTGTTTTGGCTGTCTTCTTTGTGTACTTTTCTCCCCCTGCCAGTCATGCTGGTTTCTGTCACTTGAGTGTCTCTCCCACCCCCTCTCTGTTGCACCAGCCCATGTGCTTCTCCCCATCTCATCCCTACTCTTTCCATCATGCATCCCCCATCCGCGTCTTCTGTCTTTCTTAACAACAACCTGTGAATTGCTTTGCCCTCCCTCCCTCCTGTTGCTTTGCCGTCCCTACCGCCCTCTTTTCTGTGTTGCTTCGCTGTCCCTCCTCCCCTCCTCTGTGTTGCTTCGCTATCCTCCCCTCCTCAGGTTGCTTTGGCGTCCCAACATCTGCCTCTGTCTTTCTTCGGGAATGCTGTGCATTGTGTCTAAAAACAATTGGCAAAGCCAATACGTCACCAAGGCTTGTTGGTTGACAACACGGTATCAAAGACAATTTTATTTCTTAATATTTAAAATAGAGTGTGAGTCATCTCTCAACACTATTTGCTTAAAACCATGTGCCATCAAAATCAGGGCTGTGCATCCCAACGGTTAAACACGAGCTAGAGAGGCACAGCTTTAATGTCCAGAGTCTGAAGCTGAGTAGTTTCTATAATCAGAACAATCTTAGAATCAAAGGGTTTGAGGAAGGAGTTATTTATAAGGGTCCCTCTCACCAAGTTTGGTAGGGGGCACAGCAGTCATTTTGCATCACACGATTGACATTAATTGTCACTTGCAAGCCCAACTTTACATTCCAGGAAGTGTGTCTCCATTGGTCCTACGTGGGTGGGACATGGAGCTCAGTACAGGGGGAGGTGGGGACTGTTGGAGGTCTCAGTAGCACATTCTCATTAGCATATTAAAGAAGTCTTGGTTCTGGTGCAAGCAATGAAAATAGCCAGTTTTACTTCTATTGGAGTAATAAAATACAGCAGTCATCATCATTCAAATGGCCCTTCAGGGTTCTGGGCCACTGCACCTGCTGCACCAATGGTAGCTCTGCCCCTGGGCGTTCTCCTTGTCACACTATCCACCCACTCTAATATTTGTTGCATCCTTGGGAGTGCCACTGAGCTGTTCACAACCATTCTAGTAGGCCCAGGCTTTGTTGCCCAAAGCATTGATCCTTGAACAGAGTGCTTTCTGTTCAATAAACATTAGAGAAATTAATTCTGCAGTCTGCTTCTCTTTGATTAGATGTACTGCTTAGATCTACTTTAAATACACTTAATCAGCAAAACCAAGTGCCCAAAATAATATAATAAGTAAAGGTTTTTGAGATTGTTTTTAAAATGCAATTTTAATTCATTTTAGAACAGCTAGGCAAAGCAGATCCATGATCATAACAAATAAATTACATTGTGGCAATCTTAAATTACATCTCTCTACCCCAGTCTGTGCATATTGAATTTAATATGTTTCCTTGCATTTCGTTCTCGCAGTGGAATGATGTAGCCATTTGTTCCTTCTAGTGCCTCTCACAAGGTTTTTATTTTCTACCTGTGGTAAAGGGGGCCTTTGATGGACTTTCTCTCTAAAATGGTAAAGCAGTTTGAAAGCCATCCTGTTACTAGAAAGGCCTCCTTTAGATAAAACAGAGGTATTTGCCTCCAAATTCGCATGCCCCTCCCTGGATTATTAAACTGTCTTTTTAGCTCTTTAGGAACCCCCGAAGCGAGCTCTGGTGTGTAGGGCAAATCGAATATTGGACAAGTAAAGACATTGGGCCTGATTCACAAAGGTAAACTTACACTTTCCTGTAAGTTTACGATAGTTTAGTATTCACAAAGGGAATTACAAGTAGTATCTTTGCGGAGTCTCCGTGCCTAAAAAAGATAGGACATCTTTTCATATGTGGACAGTCCACATTCGCAAAGATACTACTCATAAATCCATTTGTGAATAACACAAAATCATAATCTTACACAAGAATGTAAGTTTACCTTTGTGAAACAGGCCCTCTGGATTAGGACAGGGTAATAACCCCAACATTGATGACCACATGTTTTGTCCTCCAGAAATATCGACGGAAACTTTTCGAGTGCCACTATTTACGTAAGTTACATCTACATATGTTGAAAATATCTATCTATCTATCTATCTATCTATCTATCTATCTATCTATCTATCTATCTATCTATCTATCTATCTATCTATCTATCTATCTATCTATCTATCTATCTATCTATCTATCTATCTATCTATCTATCTATCTATCTATCTATCTATCTATCTATCTATCTATCTATCTATCTACAAAATAAGCAGAGAACTCTGGGTAGTTCCAAGTTTAGGTGGAGAGCAACTCCCATATAGAGCACCCTACAATGAGGTTTAGCTTTGCCCAGACACAAGGGACCACCCACTATAAGTCAAACAATACCCTTTCAGGCTTAGAGAGCCGCATAAATTATGCAAATAAGAAGCAGAGAACTCTGGGTAGTTCCCAAGCTTAGGTGGAGAACAGCTCCTCTATAGAGCACCCTACAATGCCAGCGCCATTCTAAGTTTGTGCACCTCAAAAGTCTGTTTTTCTAGCAAAGTTAGCATAGGTTTACACAGTGCCATACAAGCCGAGCTAGAAAGGGACAAATTGTTTTGCCATTTATACAGCAAAGTATTAGCTAGTGACATCCATGCCAAGATGTGAAATGACAAACAACTTTTACCACTCCAGGTACAGTATTACAGCTTTGGGTTGGTAAGCTACCATCCAAGCTAACCTGGAATGAATAAAAGCAAACGCCTGACTAGTGTTTCACTGTTATTACAGCTCTTCAGAGAGGTTTAGCTTTGCCCAGACACAAGGGACCACCCACTATAAGTGAAACAATACCCTTTCAGGCTTAGAGAGCCACATAAATTATGCAAATAAGGAACAGAGAACTCTGGGTAGTTCCCAAGCTTAGGTGGTGAGCAGCTCCTCTATAGAGCACCCTACAACACCAGCGGCACTCTAATTTTGCTCACCTGAAATGTCTGTTTTTTCTAATAAAGTTTTTTAAGCCTAGGAAAGGCACATTGCCATCCACACGAAGCTAGAAACGGACAAAGTCTTTTGTCATTTATACAGCAAAGTCTTTAAATTTATGTATATATAGTGGTAGTCGATTATTTTAGTAAGATATTAAAAAACTAGATATTATGGTAGGAGAGCTACGGCATAAAAGTGAGGCGAGAGAGATGGAAAACAGTTGGCTGTGGACGGTAGAGATGAGCAAATATGATAGAATACAATTCTTCCCAAAGTAATTACCAGTACTAAAACAATTTACAAATTTCTATAATCACTTTTTATGTTTTTTCCAGTTTGAAAAGTAATTGCTAAACTTGAAGAGGAGAAGTGTGGTTCACGTTTTAAAGTTGCCTAATGAAATTTACTTGTGAAAGAAGTAGTAATGTATTTTCCTGAGTGGGGTGTTGCATTTTTCGCAAATGGCACCAACATCTCTTGACACAGACATGGTTAAATCAAGCATATATTTGACATTTAAACTGGATCCCAATACGTTTTTGACTACTTAGTCATTAACTGTTTTGTGCACTTTTTCATCATAGTAATTACTACGCTCAAATCTAGCCAGGAAGGTGGTGGAGAAATGTACTTTTTGAAACAAATAGCATGCACATTAATTATTGCACTAGTATGGCATTGTATTTAAGATTTAGCAGAGTTTTTAAAACCTCCTAATTCACAGAAAGGACATCATACCTGTAAAGCATGAGCCGACATTCTGGGAAATAACTTTCTTTACGTGAATCATGACAACATTCCCTTCCATACCCTTAGAAGCAACTGTTCTTCTGAATCTAATCCATTTTGCACCCTGTGTGCCACTACATTCCACTTTTAAACTGTTGTGGCACCATTCCTTCTGACTACTGCAGCCAATGGAGGGGGCCTATCTTGTAGTCCCCCATATTAAGTATAAGTGTAGAGGAGACTGGAGGCATTCTGTTCTGTGGCTGAAGCTTTGAAACAGTCTGCCTGGCTATGCCAAACACAAACATTCCCTCCTGCACTTTATTCTTCAGTTAAAGAAATGTTTTTTTAAATTAATGGAGCTGGTATGACAGTGAGTGCATGTTTGAATGCACCTAGATTCCACTGAGTCTGTGGTGCTAGCTCTCTGGTGTAAAAAAAATTCTAAGTACTTCAAAGAGAAAGCTTTAGGAACCTCTCTCAACTTTAAAGGTGGCACTACATTTAAAAATAGGACCCTCAGACCCACTCTTCAGTTCACTTTCTGGACCTGCATAAGATCTCTTAGAGGACTGCCTGCTGTACCTGAAAGTACTGCTGTGCTGCCTGGAGCTTGCCTTGAATCCTCAGAAGCCAGCTCTACCGTTTGAGCACTACATCTTTTCATACACACAGGACTACCGGAGTGACTCCAAGGGCTAGTTTGCTGGCCTTCTGTTCAGAGCCATAGGGACACAAATGGCTCCCACCATCTTGAACCCACACCTGGATCAAGCCTGAGTGAACCCTGAACCTCCAAGGGGTGCCCCACCAGTCCTGGTTCCTTGGTTGTGGAGCAAGAGGTGTCCAGATAGCCAAAATCCCAAACTAAGGACTTTTGGCTAAAAACTGCCCTGAGAACTGAGGGAAGACTGGGACCAATCTGCTCGTTGTTCCATCCAAAGTGCATCGCCAATCAGCCTTGCCTTAGAAAGCTGCTCCCGCTACATTCTTCTCTGCAGCCGCAAATCCTGTTCCCCGGTCCTTCCCAAAAGGGATATCTCAGCTCCTGGAACTGTCTTGAGCTAAAGCCTCCTGCCTCGTCCCACTGGAGATTCTGGACTTCCAAAAAAGATAATAAGTTCAAATATAGAAATTTTCACTGCAACTTTGACCCAAGGCTCCCCCGACAACGACGCTCCCTCATGGGAGCCTTGCTCTGCTGAACTTAACCTTCTCAGAACTTTTGTCTTGAAAACTCTTCTGAGTCTGAAGGTAAGCGCTGATCAGGCCCAATCCACTTTTTTCATCCAACCCGCAGTCCATAGCGGTCAGCCATATTTTTCAACTTTGATCTTTTAGGCTCTAGATTTTATCAAAAAGTATAAAAATGTATGACTCCAGTTCTTTTGATTGAATTTCTGTCATTTTGGTGCCAAATAATATATTAAAATGTACTCTTATTTTCTAAATTGATGTGGGATTTTTCTTGCGTTGTGTTTTTACTTTATTATTGTTTGTGTGCTGCATAAATACTTTACACATTGCCTCCAAGTTAAGCCTTACAGCTTTTTGTGCCAAGCTACCTAGGGTGAAGCACAGGTTAATTTAGTGACTTTTTGTGTTTCACCCTGCCAGGGATTGTGGCTGTTGCTTGACCATGGCTCACACCCCTTTTTTTCCTGTTAACTTTGAATATGGTTCTAGAGTGCTGCATAAACATTTCTGAAAATTGTTTGACACACTGCCAATGGCTCAAGTATGCAAAACCACTGAAATTTGCCAGTGACTGTATGTTACGAACAAAACATATGCCATAACTCATACCACCCATAATGTTTTACTGTTAGTAGTCAGTCTTTTCTCCTGTGTCATTACTAAATCTGTGTTTTGTGCTTTGCTTCTTCTTTTCTGCATGGCAGGCGAAGTGAGTTATAGTGTGTCGTACATACCATAATTGACACATTTCAATGGGTTTGCACATGTGAACCAGAACAATGGCTACCTTTTGAACTGAACGCTTTTCAGTGAATTCTAATTTTTTTATAATACGCTTTTTTTATCCACCCCGACTGCACACAGCCCTGAACCCAGCCGATAATGGGTCCCCAATACCTTTGGCCGCTCTTTTTGTGCACGGCCTTTGGCTGTGCACTGCAGGCCTGGCCAAATAGAATGGCTTGCAGCTAGGCCCTATGCCTAATCTGCTGGTAGTGGCTAGTCCCAGCTGAACATGGCCAAAGTCTGTTTTCAACAGAGGTTGGCCATAGGGCTTGTGTTGTAATAAAGTGAAACCACTCCAGTAGAAATCTTCTAGTCGTTAATTTAAACCACTACAACTTTCAGTCAGCTGAGTGGCACCAAGGTGACAAGTGGAATGTTCAGGTGACAGGGGCATTACATCATCAGGGAAGGGAAGGAACCATGGGGAAAGGGAGGAAGGGGGGGCAGGATGGGGAATTTTAGATAAATAGAATATAACACATCTCCATAATGAAGAAAATAAAAAATAGCCTAGTCCCTAACGAATAGCAAAGCAGTTATATAACAATATTAATAACAATGTTATATGAGGTAACTGTAATAATGGAATTACTGGATATGGAAAAGAGAAAATTATGTAGAAAGGAAGATAGGGCATCAATCAATTCATAACGAAATCCTTGTGCCACCTAGGTGCACAAAGTATTCTCCTCAATCGATTCCCACTCTCCACCCTGTCGTCTGTCACCATGTGAACTTGTTCAGGCAGTAAAGGGCGGTAGCTGGTGGTACACGTAGCAATCTTCCACACTCCCCATGTTTATCCATTTTCGAGAGTGATTACATTTCTACTTACATGTTTAATTTTTATAGGATGTGAAAACTTGCTACCTTCCAAAAATCTCTTCTCTGGCAATATCACCTTTACCCATTCTTCTATCTGGAAATTAGGGTTGTGGACACATTTTTGAACATCATATCTTTTCTTGTATTTGTCTTGGTGAGTGCTTATTCTTTGCACAATGTCTTGCCTGTTCACATTGATCGAAATGTCCCCTGTCCCCAGAAGGCTGACATCTTCCTTGTTGGCTTCCTCCTTCAATGAAATGAACGGTGATACACCAGTGACACTATGAGGAGTGATCCTATAAGCCCAGATAGGCTCTTGCATAGCCTTGGTTATCAGAAACTGCATTTTCTCTGCCCTCTTTATACAATCTTTTAATAACCGATTAACATGTTCAACCAACCGATTCACCCTTGGGCAGTATAGTGCAGTTCTGAAATGTTTTATGGACATTTCTTTGAGGAACTCTTCATTTGGTGAGAAGTGAACTGCACCCCATTGTCTATAGTGAGGGTCTCCGATAGGCCTTCATCAAAAAGTGTGCTTCTCAAGCAGTTGATCAACGTGTATATGGCAATGTTGTGAATGCATTAGGTAACTATCCAATGCATGTGATAATCACCTAAAACCAATATAAAGCTTCTGTTAGGAACTTGAGGTTTAATGGGCCGATTATATCTAGTGCCAGTTTTGTCCATGGTGTACTTGGGACCTCAACTGGTGACAAGGAAGGCACACTGGTTTTAAGAGTTTTGCCACTGTTGGCGCAATCCACACAACCTTTCACCACATTCTCCACCATAGTGTCCATGTTGGGCCACCAGTAGTCTGATCTAACTTTTGTTCTTCGTCAGACTACGCCGAAGATGGCCCTCATGAGCAAGATCGATTATTTTCGCTCTCATTCAGCGAGGAAAGATTATTTTTTTCTCCTTGACAGATGAGTTCCCGGTACTCTCTCAGTTCTAGTCTTCCCAATATTTTGCAATGGAGATGGGCAACATATCCTTATCATTGGGCCAACCCTTGTGAATGTGCGTGCTCAGAGTAATAATTTTCTACATCCTCGTTAATTTTTTGTTCCCACTCCCTGGAATTTGTACTGGTTGTTTTTACTTCCAGCACAAATTCCTCAGATGTTTGTTCATGGTTCCCTATATCAATGTTGAGGGGATTGCGTGAAAGGTAATCTGCAAATACATTTAGTGAACCTGGAACATAAATCATTCTGAAGTTGTAACCTTCTAGTCCTAGAACCCAACAAGCGATTCTTGGTGTTGTCCTTTGCGAATCCTTGGTAGTGAATGCAAAAATCAAGGGTTTACAGTCAATTCTAATGGGGAATGGTATTCCACATTAGAAAAATGTGAAATGCTTGACTGCCCAGTAGCATGCTAGAACCTGACTTTCTGCTACTGAGTATTTACTTTCTGATCCTTTTAGTGCTCTTGAAGCAAAAGCCACATTCTGTTCGATGACAAACTGTGATGATTTGTGTGGGTCTAATGGGATCCAATTTTCCTAAGGTTGTAGCATTTGCAATGGCAGACTTGATGCAGTCAAATGCAGTCAAGCAGTCCCCCCCCATACAATTGATACCTTGACCTTGAGTAAGCTGCATAAGAGTTCTACTGTTGTTGCACAACTTTGGCCGAATTTGGAATAGAATTATAATAACTCTAGGAATGATCTGAGTTCTTTCTTATTGGAAGGCGCTGGAACTTTATTAATTGCTTCTACTAAATTGTACTTTGGTTTGATCTCTTCTTGGGAAAAGTTGGGCCCTAGGTACTCTACATCTCTCATTCCTACGCAGCATTTTTCTTTCTTAATGGTTAGGCCTGCATCTCTAAGCCTAATTAGAACCTTTCTGAGTGTGTTGTTATGGTTTTCTTTATCGGTGCCATAGATTAGAATATCGTCCTGAAAGCACACAGTGTACTGAACCCCTCGCAGTGGTTGTTGCATGATTTGTTGGAACGCAGCCACAGCTGACGCAAGGCCGAAAGGCATGCTCTTCTATTTAGAAGCCCCCAGGGGTGTGATGAAAGACATCAGATGTCTCAATTGGGGATCTAACTCTACCTGATGGCATGCGAAGGAGAGATCTATGACACTAA
Organism: Triturus cristatus; assembly: GCF_964204655.1. Lineage (NCBI taxonomy): Eukaryota > Metazoa > Chordata > Amphibia > Caudata > Salamandridae > Triturus > Triturus cristatus. Next base: position 570,947,026 of record NC_140586.1, read on the forward strand.
AGAAGGAAGCATCCTTAATCAGTGTGACTACCTTGTGAATACGGGGCAACGGGTATCTGTCAACAAAAATGTTGGAGTTAAGTTCACGCTTATCGACACAAAACCTGATTTGCTCGTTGGTAGACTTGTGGGCTATTACTATTGGGGCCAGCCATTCTGAACTTTCTATTGGCTCAATTACATGCTAACTTTGAGGGGTTTATGCAACAATAACGGCGTGGGTCTTACTTTATGTACTACGAGTCTGGCGATAGGTTTTACATGAATGTGATGTTGGTAATCTTTTAGTAACCCCAGTTTATCCGAAAACAACTTGGAAAATTTGCTGCACACTTCTTCTCCACACGCTGTAGGGTTTACAAGCGGAACAGGTTCTAAGTCCACTTACATTCCAAATTCTTTTTGATACTACCACCTAAGCAGATTTCTCTGTTGCATACACTTTCCCTACTGTACATCTGCCCTTGAAACAAATATGCATTATTTTCACCCCTAGTTTGATATCCAGTCTTTCTAGTTCTTCACTCTACCTGGAAACATATTTTCAAAAGATTCATTGTCTTATAGTGTATATGAAGAACAGAAATCCATAAACACAGTAATAGGCTCATTGTCTAAAGTTATTTCACATGACGGAAATTTCATAACTCCTCCCTCTTTTTTCTACTTGAAATACAAACGTCTTTTCTTCCTGACTAACTGGTTGCATCATGTGCACTTATTTATTCTGTAAGTCTCCGTGTACTCTAGCAAAATGTCAATTTTTCACCACATTTTCCGCATGTGGAACCACGAGCTGACACTGTACGTTGGTTGCTAAGTGCCCTATACTCCCACAGCGGTAACACTTCAATCTTTCATTTGTCACTTGTCCTCAGGAGTTCTTCCATCCTATTTCTTGAAGGACTTCCTTGCTTTTTCATTAAGTTGACATCATTGGTATGATGCTGAGTCTCAGTATTAACTTTAATTTCTGTCTTGCATTCAGCTGTATGTTCAATTCCTACGGCAATGTCACTAGCTTGTTTCAGGTTTGAGTTTTTGGCTTGTAATTTTTCTTGCACTCTGGGATTGTTGGTTAAAACACCAAAATCGCATGTATTGGATAATCCCTTGAGTGCTGCAACGTATTTAATATTTATTTATTTAAATTATTGATATAGACATCTGTTATTTGGTTAAAAGCCAGGACTTTAAATCTTTCCTAAATTTCAACAAATCTGTCAGACCTCTCAGATCAGATGGGAACCTATCCCAAAACTGGGCAGCCCTCACTGAGAAGGCGCAATCCCCATATCGAATCTTCCAGAACTTGTGTTCCTTAATAAGATTTGCGGTTGCGGACCGTATCTTTAATCGTATGATTGTACTTTCTCTACATTGCCTCGTACTCTTGTAAAGAATGTATGCCTCTCTAACACTATGCCAATTTTTTTTCCAAAGGGGTCCTGAAGTTTATTAAACATTGCAAAATATACATCCGATTGCGTGTCTGATTCATCATAATTTTCATCATCCTCTTGTTGGAATAAACTTTCATACATTTTCCATCTTTCTTGTCCTAAATTAAGCAATACAATATGTTGCTTTCCACTCCTATGGCTATAAAATGGGATTCAAAAAATTTTGGCCAGTGTTTCCAAGGGAGAGCTTTTTCCCCTTCCTCATTTAATAATGGTTGGGCTGCCATTGTTGGATGGGAAAGTGTGTATCAGATGTTTATATACAGATGTTGAAGCTTTGATGGAAGATTTTAGAATTGGAAGCAAGAATAAGAATTGAGAATAATCTGCAATGTACACTGTATTGATGTCTTGCACTGTTTGCTGCAGTCCTCCTTCTGTCGTACTAGTGAGCACGCAGGGTTAATTTCTGTGTTCTTGCGCTGGTGGGTGTGAATTTATGACTATCCCTCCTAAAGAGCATATACCATCAGGCTGCGCCGTGCAGCATGTAGTCACTCGCCCTGAACTGATCCGAATTGCCACGTCTGAAGCCTTCAGGGGAGGATCACTGCACTCTATTGCTATGAATGTGGGGGATGATTGCAGATCCTTATTTTCACAGTAATCGGCCGATCACAGCAATGATCACTACCAATTACAGTGAATAAGGTCACTTACAACCACTGTCGTAGATCCATGCCTGTCAAGATGAAGGTTTTACCATAAAACTAAATGTAAAGTCTCTGTACTTGCTGCATAGTATGCAGGCTTGTAACTAGCACACTTTGGGGGTGGTGATGTTGCTGTCCCCACACAGCAATTGTCCCCAATGTTGTAAAAAAGTGAAGACCCTCCAGTAGAAATCTTCTAGTCATTTATTTACACCAATGTTCTTTGAAATCTGCTACAAAATCTATATATTCCAAAATGGAACTGGTGAAAAGACTACTGAGAGAAGTTTCCCAGCCCGGAAAGCACACTGTTCAGAACTACAGAGTTCTCTGTTGCAGTGTTAGCATTTATCTGCTAGCTCTGGAATTGAATGTGCAGGTGATCAGGCATAGTGAAATGGTATCTGCAGTGTTGTGCTGGTGCTAAACACCTGCAGCTATTACTACTAAAGCGGATGGAAGTTGAGGGTCAGTAGCTGTCAGTTTGAATGCAGAAAACACTGATAAACTGACTACGTCATGCCATTTGTCTGCCCTGAGCACTACACAAAGTGTGTCTCAATGGGGTTAGGTGGTGTGTCTCACACAAGCTGTGTTTTGGTCAAAACCTGGGATTCTGTGCATGATGCTATTTTTGGGTGGAGAGCCTCAAGCTGACAATCGGTGCAGAATGCTGGACTTGTCAACTAGGCACTGGGCTAAGTGCTGACATTGGCAATTTATTTCTGCACTTGATTGTTCTCCATTGTTTCTCTCATAGTGTACCTTGTTAAGATTGTGCACATAGCGGGCATCCAAAGGTCTACATGGATTTAACTTTTGTACTAAACATTAAGTATTTGTTTACCTTTGAAAAACATAAATATTTCAACTTTGAAACAGAATGTGTGTTTAATTAAAAATACATTTTATTATATGATAAAAAATAAAGTAGAATGATGAACCCATCGGTTAAGTATCACTTTTATTTACTCAAACTGTAGCTCTGGCTAAAATGGCATTATTAAATGATCTTTGTACTTTCGATGGAATAGATTTACAAAGATCTAATTTTCAAAATGTGAAGGCTTAAAAAAAAGCTAAAACAATAGAAAGTTCCACGACTTGGGTTACAGAAATGTGGCAAATGCGCACTAACATTTTGTGCCCTAATAACTCAGGCCAATGCAGGGCTGGACTGGGAACTGAAACCGGCCCTGGCAAAGAGCTGGGCCGACCCCGTGGGTGGTTGCTAGCGGAAAGCTTTGTGCCGCTTTTGTTGCTGGGGGCCGACATTGCAGCTGTGCTGCAAAACCTGCCTGGTAACAAAACCGGCACACAGGGTTCTAAAGCCCGCACCCACCCTGACGGCCCACCGAGGAAACGCCCAGTGCCTGCCACGGCCAGTCCGGCCCTGGGCCAATGTGAAATCCCCCTACAAAGAACTAATTATAGGAGTTGGCCTAATGGTTAGGGCGGTCGATCTCGAATCTGGGGAACTGGGTTCGAGTCTCGGCAACAACGCTGAACATCCTGTGATTCTGGGCAAATCACTTAATCTTCCCGTGCCTAACAAAAAAATGAATGTGTCCTCATGTAAAGCAACTGGTGCTATGTAAAGCGCTCTGTTAGCCGATCCCTTCGGGTCAAGCTCGTGCTATATAAAACTCTGTTAAAAAAAAATAATGTATTTATGTGAAATAACTAAGGCATTGAGGACGATGAGAAAGATTATTATAGATGGATGGCGATTTTAGATTCCAGCTGTTTGACTGACATATACAGCGTTTACTGTTTTTCTACTTTGTAGTTTGTTAGGATGTAATCTATATACAGCCGTTGTTTTGTTGGTGTAGGGATTGTGGTCGTAGATAAAGGGGCTTTTGGCTAATTTAGGCCGAATGCTGATCTTTCAATCCTCCCCCTTCACTTTTTCTGAGAGCCTTAGGTACTTCTATTATGGTAGGAAAAAATCGTAGTTCCAGGCAGCGAGAGAATAATCTTTTGAAAGATATTCAAATAAAGGAGTTGGAACTTCAAAAGGCCTCTTTAGCATCTTCTAGTAAAGTTCCCTATCTTACTAAAGAGTTAGAACATATCCAACAAGAATATAAGGGACTCTTGGATAAAATGTTATTAAATAGATGGAGGGTTAGTAAACTTCAGAATTTTTCATATGGTGAGAAGAGTGGTAGGCTTCTAGCTTGGAAAGCTAAAATTAATAAAGCCCGAAACCAAATAAGTAGCTTAAAGGAGAGCGTAACAGGCCATATAGTTGATATTAATACAAAAATAGGGGCTGAAGTCTGTAGTTATATGGCCAAGTTATATAAAGACGATATTACGCCAGGGGTGGAAAATATACAGCAATTTTTGGATAATGTGGAACTTCCCTCTCTGGATGCACATCAAAGAGATTCTCTTGCTTCTGAGATATGCGAAGAGGAGATTCAGATACAAATGAGATGCATGGCAAGAGGGAAGGCCGCCGGGCCAGACGGCCTCCCAATAGAAATATACTCGTCTCTCGAAGATAGTATAGTATCTGTATTTAAAAAGCTCTTTAATACTATCTTGAGGGAGGGGGAGGATCCCCCGACATCTTGGGCTGGGGCAACAATAGTCTTAATCTTAAAACTAAATAAGGACCTGCTGCTTGCGGAGTCTTATAGGCCTATATCCCTGTTGAACACGGATTATAAAGTGTTCACAGGGATAGTAGCAGCCAGGGTCGCAAAGACTATCAAGAGTGTAGTTCATAGTGATCAGAGGGGCTTTGTTCCTGGAAGGCAACTCAATGAACTAACTTTTACAATGCTCAGCGTAATTGATCTGGCTGATTAACTTTTAATCTTCCTGTGACAGCAGTGGCAGTTGACGCCGCTAAGGCGTTTGACCAGGTTCATTGGCCCTATCTTTGGGAGACTCTAAGAACCTTTGGATTCCCTAAGAATTTAATAAAAGTAGTTCAGTTATTATATAGTGCACCTAGAGCTAGAGTGTTCGTTAATAATGAGCTAACGGATTGGTTTAACATTAAGCGAGAAACTAGACAGGGATGCCCGTTGTCCCCCCTCCTATTTAATATCTATATTGAACCTTTTTCTGCTCTAATCAGACAGGATATTTCTATTCTTCCCTTTAGATACAAAGATTTCGAGGTTAAATTAGTTTTATATGTGGATGACCTTATTTTGTATACCCTTAATCCTAAAGAGGCTATCCCCAGTTTGATGACTAAGGCAGAATCATTTGGTAGGGTGTCGGGCTATAGTGTAAATAGAGACAAAACTGAAATCATGGAGTGGAATCAACCCTCTCAGACCTCTGGGATAAAAAATAAAATGAGATATTTGGGTATCATAATCACCCAGATGTTACAGGATGTCCCTATGGTTAACTGGAGGAGGATTAGTCAGGAGGTAGGGAAATTATTGATCAGATGGGCAAATCTCCCTCTTAATCTATATGGTAGGGTCAACCTGATCAAAATGATCATACTTCCAAAAACTTACCTTTCTTTTTAATACTATACCCCTCCCATTTGATAAGGGCGAAGTAGAAAAATTACAGGGTAAGATTGGCAGTTTTTATTTGGGCCTCGAAGGGTTCCCGTATATCCTGGAAAAGGTTAAGGAGAAAGCTGGAGAAGGGGGGATTGGCTCTTCCGGATTTGTGGCTATATCTGCATGTTTTCCATTTTAAGAACTTTCAGATGTTATTAAATAGACCAGATGGTTCTGCATTAGGTATCTAATATGGGGCAATGCTTAGCGATCTAGGGGATGAACAAGGGCAGTTCCTTTTTAAGTTTGGGTACCCAACATTTTTCAAAAAAGTCAGATTGAAGATATTATTGCAGGCACTGAAGAATTGGGTCTATAGCCAGAAAAAACTTGGAATATCTTATTATTCGAATTATGCTCCAATTTGGGGTTCCCCTGGCACTCCTGCATGCTTGGATGATATGCTTAGTTTACCATTGAAGCAAGCAGGTATCTCACTATGGGGAGATCTGAGAATAGGTACGGATCTGGTTGCTTGGGAAACTTTGACATTATGCACATGGGGACAACTAACTAGATTCAAATTTTATTAACTTTCTGCCTGGTGGGATAGGCAAAATTCGGTGGAACAGATCGACGACTCTTGGCTAATACAAGCGATGAAACCTGGTCTTATTAAAAAAGAAATTGCTCTGTGGTATCGAACCCTTATTGAAGCGGAAGATGATATAGATCAAGATATACAAAAGATTTGGAGTGATAATATTACTAATATTAACTTGAGTAAGGCTTGGATGGTTTCATTTGCACTGCTTCGAGAGTTAGTCAAACCTGCTTTTTTAAAACAGAACCATCTTTTCACTCTGTATTGAGTATATTGGTCTCCAGTAAAACTAACAAAAGTTACCGGAACTCAGTATGTTTGTTCAAGGTGCCAAGATCCCCTAGCAGATGATTACCATATGTTTTTAACTTGCCCAGAGATTACTAAATATTGGTTGGATTTAAGCGAATTTTTGTCGGACGTAACTGGAATTCAGATAGAAGTAACCCCCTTACTCATATTTTTGGGAATACGCCAAGAGAATATTGTTTCTTCAAACAACAGAGTCGCAAGATTAATATTTTATGTTATCTTATTGGGAAGACGAGAGATCTGTAGAGCTTGGAAATCAGCAACTCCACCTCTTTTCTCTGATTGTAAAAACAATATCATACATATTAGCCAAAAGGATATGGCATGCGTTCCAGGAAGTCGGAAGAAAGTTTGGACTATGTTGGTTGAGTGGTGTCAGAGGAATGGGGTCCAATGATTAAGCCAATAAATAGCTGTTGGTCCTGGTCCCCTTCTCCTCTATGCCATGTTTGAGAAGGGTTGGAGTGGAAGCAGCTAGATTTCTTGTGTGGAATGACTCTATTCCCGTTCGGCTCTCGCCAAGGGAAAAGGAGTGTTGCCAACAAGTTAATGGGCAGAATGAGGACCAAAAAAAGAAAAGAAAAAAGAAAAGAAAATAAATCCTCCCCCTTCACTTGTAACCCTAAAGAAACAAGGAGGTTGAAGTATTTCTTCTCTTAATACAATAGGTGTGTGTGTGTGTGTATAGGATACTCTTCTTAAATTAGGGTACATGAAGATATGGTTACAGAGACAGTCTTTGCTATTACCCAATAAATAGTACTCAATTTACTCACCTTGAAAGGATGATTCTGTCTTGCTGGAATTAAGACGCAAGCAGTGAGTAGTTAGCTCATGGAGACATGTCTAACTCAGCACTTACAAATATGCAGTATCAGAGCATGAGTGAATGTCACAAGATATCAGGGAATAAGTACTCCTTACAACTCTGTGGAAATAGAAGTGTACATGTTTAAAAATGCTACCTATCTATCTGGGATGTAATCCCCTAGCAGTGTTCAAGTATGGGAAGTAATGAAACGGACACTGCTCCTACATGGGCAATCACTGCGATGGTCACAGAAGCAGAACACAAGCTGCCAGTTCTGAGTTCATTGAATGCATCTCGCTCTGCAGCAGGGCCACCATTCATTTTTCCCAGCTGGGCCACCACTCTTGTTTAAAGGGGGCTAAACACTTAATACTCATATAGATACCTCTTTAGTGAAATACCCCCTCAGCCACACAATCCTAGAATCCAGGCGTTCATACCCATCCCTCACCTGGTGTTTCCACTTTGTGCTGAGCCTTCAGGATCCTTTCAGCTTTTTCACGATTGAGGTCTGAGGCGAAGAGTCAGCGAAAGAGCAAGGCAAACAGGAATGGTCTCACGGACACAGTACGAGGGAGGTTCTGGGCTCAGAACCTACAGCCACCCGTGAGAATGGCATGATTGGAAATGTTGGAGGTCCTCTGGCTGCACTGCTCCCCTGTGCAGGGTTCAGGTTGGGCTGACACTTACTGCTGTTGACAGTGCAGGAATGGACTTCTGGACAGATAGTCACTGTGTTACAGGTCACATATGTGCTATAATTCACAATTAGTGTGCTGATGAATAAGTGTTCTTGAGAATGGGCACCTGGCTTGTGGAAGGGCAGGTAGCCTGAGCTAGACCACCTGTGTGAGGGACTAAAAGATGTCTCGGTCTCCTAAATGAGTGCTGGTGAGGCCCACTTGCATCCTCCAGCACAAATTAACTACTATCCATGCTTTATGGGTCATCCCAAGAAAGCGATACATTGAGGTTCTCTGTTACCTGGCTGGAAAAAACTGGGGTAAAGTAATGGAAGTAACCATTGTTGTTAATTCAGGCTGTAGGCTGCACTGGTTGGATGTTTAAATCTTCAGTCAGTGAACCACAAGCAAATAGTTTTTTTTTTTATAGAGTTTTATTTAGCACAAACTTGACCCGGTATCGGGTATCCGAGCGCTTTACATAGCTCCAGTTGCATTACAGGAGGACACACTCATTTTTGTTAGGCACAGGGAGATTAAGTGATTTGCCCAGAATCACAGGATGTTCAGCGTCATTGCCGAGACTCAAACCCAGTTCCCCAGATTCTAGGTCGACCGCCCTAGCCATTGGGCCAACTCCTCTCCCCTAGTTCCAAGTGAAAGTGAGTAGGTGAATAGTGAAGTGTATTGGGCAACATGTCAATGCTGGGTATTCTTGCGGGACATTTCTGGGATTGGTTCTCATAACTATGAGTTCCTTTTCCTAATGTGAAACAAAATACTTGCAAATAATCGTTCGTATATAATACAAAGACACACATTCTTTATACCTTGAAAGGAAGAACCTGTCAATAAAGCTGAGCAGGGATTCAATGTATTATAAGTGAAAGTAATAATAATGGCTGGAAATTCCATCTTTACTCTAATTGTGTTAACTCTCGTTGAAGCATTGCAGGTGATGTTGGTGAATGTGTCCAGTAGTTTCATTATATAAAAGGAGCTTTATGAACCGGGTGCACATGATTAATTGCCCTTTGCCCTCATGGGATCTGCCTTTGGCGTTCTAAGTGTTTAAGGACCTTCACACAAACATTAGAAATTGCCTCTAAGCCGAATTGGAGCTAAAGTGTACTTTCTGGTAGGGGAGGTGGTGGCTGTATTGGTATAGAATGCATACTTAAAGGTTCTACATGATAAAATAATCCATACCCTAGGGCCTGGGTTCACCAGGAGGTAGTCTCTAAGTTTGAATTGAAGCATGATCTCTTCCTACCAGTTTTCTATCCACCTCCAGGTCTAAATGAAGACTAGCACTTCATCCTTCAGGTGCTGCATGGGTCCTTGTCATCTATCTAGTGCACACGCAATCCTCCATCAGTATAAACCCCTATGGGTTATTTACGGGCCAGCAGGAAGACTTAAGAAGACTGCCACTGATATGGTAAGAAAACTCAATCAATCAATCAAAGCTTTATTTCGACCATAAAAGCACAGATTTACATAAAACACAAATTCATAGAAATACATAGTTAAAAACATGCCGTAAAAGAATCTTTTTTCTTAATATACAATAAATATTTTAAAAATGTATGAAACTTTGACAGCTAGTAAACGGGCATAGTTCCAAGAGCTTTGCCATCGAGAGGGGCACAAGGTAGGGATTCCCGCTGTCGCCCCTACTCTTTGCTCTCTACATGGAGCCCTTTGCGCAGCGGATCCGGGATAATGTGGCGGTAAGAGGGGTGAAATTTGGTGGTTTTCGCCACGCAGTCAGCCTATACACTGATGACGTCATACTGTCCCTCGAAGACCCACTGCGGGCCTTGCCGGCGTGCATAACGGAGCTAACTGCTTTTGCGAAGGTCGCGGGATTCAAAATGAATATGGGGAAATCGGTATATAGACCTTTCTCTCTCACAGACAACCAGAACTCTTTTACAACATCGGGTGCTGATAGTCTGGTCGTCGGATACTGTACCCTATCTGGGAATTATGTTGGCCCCCACGTTACCTGCTATGGTCGAGGCGAACTACGCCGCCCTGGGCAAGAAAATACAGGGGGAACTAACCCGATGGGACCGCGACACCCTCTCACTGCTGGGCAGGGTGGCAGCGGTCAAGATGATGATTTTACCCCAGATTTTGTATCTGTTCCGAGCGCTACCGCTCCAGCCTCCGGCCGGATGGATCCAGAAAATGCAGGCTGACCTCGCACGCTTTATATGGCAGGGCAAGAAACCTCGGATGAGGAGAGCGCTCTCGATGCTGGCACCGGAGGTGGGCGGACTAGGTATTCCGGACCTCCGCAAATATTTTCAAGCGACACAATTGCGCTATTTAGTAGAATGGAGCAAGTGGGAGTCCGACAAACATTGGCTCTTCCAGGATCAGGCGGTTGCGGGCAGGCCTCTACAGGAGGTGCCGTTCCTGCGTAGGGAGCACCGCCCGCTAACCTATACGCCTCCTTCATCACCCGAGTCCCGCTGCGGGTATGGGACACCACCAACATCACACACGGCCTCACGACCTTTCCTTCGCCGCTGACACCCCTGGTGGATAACCCTGATTTTACCCCGGGGATGGAACGGGGTGCGTTCACTCACTGGCGTGCGGCGGGCTGCAGGGCTTTATGTCATTTGTACGATACGGAAGGGGTGATTCCCTTTCGGAGCTTCCGACAGGTATATACATTCCAAGAGACCGAGAGGATGCGCTACACGCAGGCGCGCCACTGGGCGTTGCACCCTCAGGTTCGAGAGTCGGCGGACAGACGATTCCTTCCTTATGAGCGCTGGCTCCTGTCGCGGACCTCGGATACTAAGCTCATAAGCGACCTCTACCAGTTTCTCCAAACGCCCCCGTCACATTTTTATAACCCAGGGAGGGAGCGATGGGAAAAGGAATTAGGCAGAGCCCTGAGCCACGAGGAATGGGAACAGATAGCCTACAGGGCTCGGCACTCGGCGTACCACACAGGCCTCACAGAGACCTTCACTAAAGTCTCGATTTATTGGTATTACACCCCAGAACGCATACATGCTATGGATCATAGTAAAGAGGATACGTGCTGGCGGGGATGTGGACAGGTGGGTACGCTTACGCATATCCTATGGGATTGCCCTCACTTGGGCACCTATTGGCAGGAGGTACTGGACGACGTAGACTCCCACTTTGAAGTCGAGCTGCCGCGCCTGCCGGTCTATGTTTTGCTAGGCCTCCCGAATCAGCTGATGTACCCCTTGAAATCCCGCAGAGGGAGGCAGATAGCCATCGCATTGGGGTCGGCGGTTCAGAATATCCTGATACACTGGCGCACGGCCACGCCTCCCTCGGTCACGGGCTGGCTCCACAGACTGTGGCACGTATTGGGTATGGAGAAGATGTCGCTGGCGGCAGCGGGCGAGGCGGAACGGTTCGCGGACATATGGCAGCCGTTCCAGTCGTTACTGGTCACGGAATTTAGAGAACTGACCTGCCCACGCTATCTTCGGCTTCTGAGGCTCGCCGCGCAGGAGGAGAACGCCTCTTGACGGCAACTGACACTGGCCACCTGAGAGGGACTGCGGGTGATTTCCCGGTAGGCCTGACGACACGCACTGGACGACGAGGGAGGGGGGAGGGCAGAGGGACGGGGTAGTTAGGGGTGGGGGTGCTGGATAGGTGGGGGGGACGTTTGGGGGAATGTTTTTAGTTCTTCCCTGTTGTTTTGGTTCAGGAAGTATCGAAGCGGGGGATGCCCTTTAGGGCTGACCATGGTCACGAAGCCTTACGCCCAGAACGGAATCTTAGCCTTCCCAGGGGAATATCCCTCCCGGGTAAGCACATGGCGGGGAGGTTCCCCACGGGCGGGCCCCACTGGATAGCACGGGGGGGAGAACAGTCAGAGTCGCCCTGCGGAGAATTCGGAGACCCGCTTGAACCTTGCAGTTAAGACGCGGCCGGCCCCAAGGGGTTGTAGGCGACATGCTGTGTTTAAAGGGGATCCGCCTATGGAGTTCGGGTTGGGATCCTGGGGGGTTGACTTACAGGAGCTGTGATCCGCCGGCCCGAAGGGTTGTAGGCGCCAGCTGCTGCTGCCGTTCCGATACTTTGTTTTCTTTAATAAAAACAGATTTAATCCTAAACTTTGACAGCTTTGAGAGTAAAAAAGAGTAATCGACAAAGACTAATTAACTTCTGCCTGATCAGCCATGCCCAGCCTAAGAATTTGGCCACCCCGCAGACTATGGTAGTATTTGCATCCGTCTTTAGGATTCTCAATGCTACAAGGTGGTCCCTCATTCCTAGCTGCGAGCAAACGGGCTTGAGCCATTTCATTCTGGGTTTCGCATATGCTGGACAAGCGAAGAAGAAATGGGAGATATTCTCAGTAGCGCCCGGGCAAGTTGGGCAATCCAAAGGGGTCTTGTGTGGAGGATTCCACTTGCTGGTACGGTCGCGAAGGGGAAGAGTCCCAAACCTGAACTGCATAAAAAGTGATCTGTCCTTGGGCTTCGTAATGAAGTCTAAATAGAGTTCCAGATGGGGCGTGAGCTTATGCTGGCGAAATGCCTCTGTCAGCCTGCCTGGATTTGGGTCTCTCAGCTCCTGAGCATCAACCCACGTCCAAAAAGCTCTTTTGGTTTCCTCCTTGGATAGTGGTGCCCCAAAATCCCGATCAGATGCGAGGCCTGTTGCCACCAGGAGCTTCTTAATATTGGTGAGCCATCCAATTTTGTGGGCTCCTCGTAGATTCATGACCTCTCTTAGGCCATCAGCATAATTAGAGAGCTCGGGGGTGCGCCACAACCGCACCCAATATAACAGAGGACGAAGAGTGGCTAAATCTCTAATAGAGCGCCTGCCGAGATCGCTCAATAGTGGTTTCGTCGGGGTTCCCCTTGGGAGTGATGCGAGGTCCCTAAAGAACCTGTTTTCTCCGGTCACAAGGGCATCTACACAAGAAAACTGTAACAGGGCACGATGAATAAGACGTGAATAATGAGTTTTGAGTGCTCAGGCTAGAGATTGGCATAGTCTAAGGGGAATAGCTTCCTCTTGAGTAGAAGAGAAAGGAGTTACATTACAGGAGATGTGTTGCACCTCTACCTGAGTTTGTCCACATTATCACCGGGAAATGCCAAGTGATGCAGGGGAGTTTTGATGTAAACATGTTTAATGCAGGATCCGTGGGGGATGAATGCATCAGAGGTGGCATATCATTACTTCAAGTCCTAGCCTTCCTCATGGCAGTTTCATGTCCCGCCTCTCCGCGTCCTAGATCCTACCCCCAAGTGTGGCATGAACTGAACAGGGGGGGGGCAAGGGCTGGGCCTCATTTTGTAGGAGCAGGGGGAGGAATCAAAGAAAAAGGAAACCCAGAGAGAAGAACAGAGAATGTGATGAGCACTGGATTAATGGAAGCAACCTCTTTGTCCCTGCCACATAAACTACTCAAATAGATTAAGGATTCGTAAGACTACGACTCAAAGTAATGAAAATTGCCTGTAAGTAATCATGATGTAACCTTTTTTTCTGCGACTTTACTTTGTCTTTTGGTGTTGAAATGTTTCCATTTTGTTATTACGGTTTTTAAAACATTGGTGCCAATCGGGGATAACTTACATCATTTCTCTACATGGTTTTCTTAAAAGAACTTCCTTACTACTGGTTATAGTAAATCCATCTCATAAGTAAAATTACTTCAGAAAAACTGGAAAGGCGAGCTAGCCTTGGAGCATAAGTGCAATAAACTGAGCCGGGATGCTGGCAGCTGAAGTGTTTGACCTCTGTATATATTGCTGTTGCTTCGTGGCCTGTTTTCCTGTCTGCAAACCTTGAACGCTTCTGGAAATGAGATAAAGCGACCTTCTTCAGTCCATTAAATGTTTTCCCCTTTGCCATGGTGACAAGTAAATCCATGTTTCAAAACAGGGTTTCATTCAGTAGCATCTTGGAGCGCTGCAAGCATTAAACCCGCTGGCACTTTTTGAGGGCGGGTGAGGTGCGCCTTTTTATTTTCTTTTAGTCGCCGGCATTTCTATATTTACCGAAATACTTCCTGTTGTGAGCTGCCATTTATGGCCGAGAAACTGAAGAGCAGTGAGAAAATGTTTGCCAAGAACCCCAATTTATGGAGGCGAGGGCTGGGGCCGCCGCTGATGGTGTTTGAACAAGGCCTTGCTTGCTGTTTGTTAGTTCGGAACTGGGACTTCCAGTGCCCGACTGTACCCAGCGCAGGAGTAAATATTCGAGGTTGGTACATATCTTTTTTCATCTCTCATGTTCCGTCATTATTTGTATAACAGACTGTTCAGACCTTGCTGCTTAGTCAAATCTAGAGGAAAAATGTATTTTCAATGTGTGTGCATTTTGCGTGTCTGTGCTTCTCGTTTTCCTTCGAGCCGAATCCCGGATTTATATAGCGTTCTTTGAAAAAACATGTAACGCAGCCCTTTCCCATCTGTTATCCTCGTATGTGTCTTTCACATCTTCAATGTTATTTAAACTCAATCGTTCCTTTTTTTGCGCAGAAGTTTGTTTCTTTTTCTTTCAGAATTCATCAATTCCAGTTCACTGTTTCTTTATTCTTCACTGTACCCAAACACTCTTCCAGTCTCACCATTTTGGTTCCTCGTTTTACTCCTATCACTGCATCTGACCCTCAACGCTCCTATGTCATGGATCATCCGGGTTCTGACCTTTGACCTTCTCAAACGTTTTAATACTCATTGCAGTACCCATTTCCCTTATGCTCTCTATCAACTGTTATATTTTTGCTCTCGTTTTCTAAACTTTGCCTCTACCTACATACAAACCCCACAGTTGTAAAACAAACTGAACCCTACTTTGACTTAAAATGTATTTATTCTTATTTGTTTAATTTATTTTATACAACCCAAAACATACCGTCGTGCAGGCACTTCACAGCAGCTGTCCACAGTCCTGCAAGTCGCAGTGGAGCCAGCCCATTGGGTTAAAGGAGATACTTATGCCTGCTGCACCCCCAGCATTATCCCAAACTCTGACCTGTTCTGTTTTGTGTACTGGTGAAGAATTGTCCTGTTAAGCAGAGGTTTTACTTTTTTCTAGTAAAACATCATGTACTTGTATTTTCAGTTGGACTTCAATAGGAAATTGTCAGACCGTGGCATGATCTGATAGTACTAGTCAGTTCTTTGTGTAGGACATATTTTGTTATTGGACGTGCTTTCGTTTGTGATCTTGTGCACACAAGTCTCAACTGGCCAGATGTCATAAATTGGCTTCATTTGCTTTATTTTTAGAAATGATAATAAAAAAATGTTCTTCTTGCTCTTGAAATCATTCATACTTTTCACTAAATTTTCCTCCTATTTTGGGACTCGTATTTTTGTGTCATAAGGCATGTTGTTTTCAAAATGTGGTTATCGTATGAAGCGAAATATTGGGCCAAGTATATTTAGAATACATTCTTGTCACTTATTTTGATACATTTAATTTTATTGCAACCTTAGATATTAGCACTAAAGACTCTTGGCCTTAATTAGAGTTTAGAGGTTGGGATACATAGAAAATACATGTCCTGCTTTTTAATACCTTGCACTCTGCCATATCGGCATTTAGGACCTAATTTAGGGTGACTTATAAGTATAAAAAAGGAAGGTTTAGACCTTTTAAAAGGTATATTTTGCCAGATTGAATAGACAGTTTTAAAACTGAATACACAGGCTGCAGGTGTGGGCCAGGACACATGCTAGGCATTGCCACTATAGTGGTGACACAATATGTGCTGCAGTCCACTGGTGAGATTTAACTGACAATCTCTGGGTGCACTTGCTTACCATACTATAGAGATTTATAGGTAAGTTAAATATGCCAGTTTGAAGTATAATCAGCAGTGTCTCAGTGCGCAGAGTCAAAGCCAGCAACAAAATCTAGCGAACAATTAGGGGGTCCACGCAAAAAGGGGCATTAACTTTTACAAATGGACCAACCTATGCCCAAGAGTATGTGCTGATGATGGAGCAAGGGTAATAACTGGAACACTCAATTGACTGCTGTGCTGAGAAAATTAGCTAGTAAATTACAGACAGCTCAAACTCGGGAAGTATGAATCGTCACAAAACTAAGAAATCGGAATGTATTTATCCAGTGCTATGACATTTGCTTCGGCTATCTATTTCAGTTCCAATAAATTTTCAAACACGGCTGTGGCCCTATATACAAATGTATCCACTGATCTTCAGCCTCCTACTTGATATAGCCTTATAGCCTGCTGCTGAGGTCTATACCGATTGTTAAAGGCCCTGAACCCGAGTTATAGACCTGAGCTGCAGGCGAGGGCCTATAACGAGGGAGAGGGCCTTTAACAACTGGTATAGGGTATAGACAGGCATAAGGGAGTAGGGGAGCACTGACAGGTTTTAAGTGCTTATTATGCTTAATATAGAACTGGTTGTGTTAGTCAATCATTCCAAAACCCAGACATTGGGCACAGATCTGTTTCACTTTATTCAAATAAGAAATTTGCATGCCACACATTTTGTATTCTCTTGTCACTGCACTGCAGAGAATACAGGAACATGTAACACAGACATTGTGGGTTTTAAGGGCAAAGTGAATGCACATACAACCCTCTTTGCCAACCAACCACTAAGATAAGACTACATTTGAAAGCATTGCACAATGCAGATTTGAGAGGCAGTTTTGCTTGCAGTGTCATTTTCCAGCCCTTTTTCTTTTATATATGTTAAAATGGGTAATTGCTTGATAAGCAGACAGGAAGTAGTGACATTTCTTGCTTCATATTCTGTGCTTGTTCAGCTGAAATACTCCCAGTACTGACTCACAAAAACACCATAAACCTGCTCAATATAATGTCTAAGAATGCCTTGAGTGCCTGTGTTCCATGTGATCTACCAATATATAGTTACGTCAGACATGTATACTGTGTGGGCAGTTGTGAATCAGACAAAACAGCGATTTGAAACCGGAAACTGATGGATCCCTTTTCAGTCAATACAATGTCTAGCGTTCAGAAGCACATAGCGTTTCTTCTAAGTCAGCTGTCCCTTGATTTACGTGGTGCACTGAGGGCAATGGATTGCCCCCTGAAAGGTGCATTAGCTTTTGTTATTTCTTGTCGCCCCCACTTGATATGACAAGAAACCCTGTGAATATTCAGCGGTACTTTCAAAGTTTATCTGTAGAGATGACAAGGACAGACGCTGTTGTAGCTTTCCTTGTAGGTAGATGTTTTCAAGAAGATATGTTATTGATGTTTGCAGTGACTCTAAGGGGTACATGCATCATTCCAAATACTAGTCACAAAGGGGCAGATTCACAGCCTGCCCCTTTGCGACTGGTATTTTTGCATTTAGGATGCATCAACCCAAATGCAAATTCGCAATTTAAGTAATGCAGTGCAAGATGCAATTTTAAATTGCGATTTCACAATTAGGGAATCGCAAATTACCATCAATTTAAAGTTGATGGTAATTTGCGAAAACATTGAAAAATGTAGTAAAGTGCATTTTTCAAATTTCCATGTTACCCACACACATGCTCTTGGGGCATGTGTGTGCGCAACATGTGGTCACATGGCAATTTCAAACGGTGCATCAGGGTGTCCTTTTGGCACCCTTGAATTTGCATGCACCATTTGCGAGTACCTATTTGGTACTTGCAAATTGCACACGTAATTCACATTCATTTCTTTGGGCCTCTAGGCCCATAGGAATGAATAGGAAGCTATTCCTTAATTACGAATCGCAATTTGCAATTAAGGAATATGTAGGAAGCACAATTTTATTTAGGCATTCCTACATGCATAAGGAATTGCGATTTCTAAATAGCGATTTCTAAAAAATCGCTGTTAAGGAATCGTAATTCCTTATGTTGATGCATGTGCCCCTTAGTTGGGAATCGGGTCATCTCCAGGTATTTTGAGCTGAAACGTTTTTTGACCCAATGTGAATTACTTTGTGTTGGGTTCCACAGGTTGTCCAAATTTCCAGATTGTAAAATGCTTCCAAATTAGCTTTTTGGATCCTCATTTGTGAAACAAGGTTAACATTCCGCCTTTATTTTGTTTTAGTTTAATTATCAAACTGTATTTGAGGTGCATCCTTTGTGTTTTTTTCTCTTGCCCTTGTCTAGTTGAGAAGCACATAAGTGGTCTACAAAGCAATTGGGACAACATAGGATCCAAGTCCTAACTAAGGACGATTGCTTCAACATTGTTTGCAATAAAGTGGAATGAAGATCCTGTGAAGTTCAACAACTGGACCTGATGGACTTGTCGCCTACTGATTAAGGGTCATGGGGTGCATCTAAAACTGTTGGGACATTAGTTCCATTAGGTGTAGTGGTGCAAGACTGGTGTGGGCAGAGTCATTTGAGAGTGGGAAGGCTTGGCTTCTGGTTTCCTCTTTTGGCACTTCCTGATTCCAAGAATAACAATAGATGCTGTTCTTGTCTCTCCTTCTCATAACCACTGTGCACCCACGCCTGGTGTAAAAGTATGACAGAAGAAGTGGATGAATGTTAAAGGTTACGCTTGTTATTGTTAACCCTATATTCCAAAAGGAATCAAAATATATTTTTGATGGGATAGTCTTCTTTGTCAAAAAACTGTGGCTCCCAGAGCATTCTCAGTAGTAATACCCTCCATGAAAAATACTGCTGGCAGGGGTTCTGTGATGTCTGTTGTATGCTTCATTCGACGTCTAGCTGTAGAGAATGGTCGACATTTGCCCTGACCATGCATTTCGTTTGTGGTTCCATAGATAAACACGAGACAGTAATGTATATTTTATCATATCTGATCGGTGGGTAGGATTACCTTGTGAATGCAGCACAAATTACTCCTCAATGGATTGTTTAGGACATCTGCTTTCCAAAATTACAAGTTCTTGCTAGATTTCTTTGTCTTTTTTAAAATTCTAATACAATTCGTCTGTCTAAGACTTGGGTAAGAAACTGCAAACAATCTTACTGAAAAATAAAAGTTGAAATGTATACTGTATTTTTTCTTTACTTGGCCGCCTCCTTCAGCTTTTACTATCTTGTGAGATATACAATGTTATATATGTGCCGCTCGGTCATTATCCTTACATGCGTGACAATCGAGACTGGTTGGTTTGAATTCTTATCTATATATTTCCTTTGATTTTCATAGGTAAGCATGAGCAAATAGTATGTTCTTATGCATTATACTGGTCTTCAGATTATTTCATGGAAACATAGGAGCATCTTATGAGAACAGAAAAGACCCCTTTGAATTTCTAACTTTCAGAAAAATATGATTTTGAAAGGTTCTGACTATATGTAAAATTTGAGTATAGATTTTGAGCCTGAAGCCACTTTAAGACCTGAAGCTGCAAACATACAATTTTCAAAATGAGAGCATAAATGTGTGCCACACGTGCTCTTGGAATAGCCACCATTTTGGACTTTTCCTGTTGTACAATCTATTTGACTTAATGCATGTAGGGTGACTTTTTAGGTCTCGCCTGCGAACGCAGCGCGAAGCGCTGCTCGCAAGCGAGATCTATTGTTGCTGACTTGCCTCGGAAGTGGGACAGGAGATGTGCACGCGCAGGCTTTTGGCGGATTTGAGTTGGTGTACGCGCCTACAGCCACGCGGCGTGCACATCTCCTGTCCCGCTTCCCTCGCAAGCCAGCATGCAGTTTCTCAACACGCACGTCCTAGGCACCGCGCAACCACTATGTGCTCCTGCTCCAAACCCCCACACCCCTGTGCCCTCCGCTTCCCCCACCACCGCTCCCATCCGTGTCCCTCACTCCTGGAGCAGGGCTGCTGCTGTCCAAGCACACATGCGGGCGGGATTCCTCCTAGGAGATAGAAAGCGGCTAACAAACCTCGGTGTTTCCTGCAGTACTGACCAAAGCTCCTTTCCTCGGCTGCCTGCGATGAGCGACAGCAGCGCACAGACCGACGGACAGGAACAACCAGGGACTGAAAAGCGGCACCCAGTAACTGTCCTCAGACTCAGACAGCATAACGGACAGCAAACGGACCTCAGCCACCACCCCGCCTCTGCTCTAACGTTCCTGCTGTGCGTAAAGGGGCGTCGTTTATGAGCGTAACCGAGCGCCGCCTGCAGCAGCACCACCGCGACTCCATGTTTAACTTTCCCCACCTCCCAGAGACCCAGAGCCGGCCAGGCGCGGGGCTGTCCCTTACTCACACCTAACACACCGCAGCCCCACCATGCCTGGCATGATGGACAAGGGGATTGAGTTCCTGGGGAGGACCCGACCCAACGGCGCCAAAAGCCCCTCCAACGGGCTCATGAGCGACGAGAGCGGCAGCGACGACGAGCACGGTGGGAGCCTCGAACGCTGTGAAAGAGAGGTCATGGAGGGCTGTGTGGGGGAGAAAAATAATGCTTATCAGGCTCATCCCCTTGCTTTTGTCTTTCTAGATGTCGGGATGAGAGTGTGGCTGGATGAATGCTTAAGACTGAGGGAGGCCAGGATGTTGTAGGGTGGTGTCATCTACTCGTGAGAGGTGCCTGCGCTCTGCCAGTACTCATTAACTAATACTTTAGCCTTGTGCCCAGTCATTCATTTTTTAATTCATTCGTACGTACGTGACCTGCGCATGCATCTACTCGTTCACCAATTGACTCGTTCTCACAGTCTCCTATTCTGCCTGTGTTACCCTCGGATAGGTTGTCTATTGTGACCACATGGGCTAGTGTTTCCGAATCCACATGGGCCAGGGTTTTGGAATTTGACATGTTTCACCCTCGGAGAGCCTGCGGCTGGTAAAAGTCGCCTTCGCGGCAGGTTTAGGCGGTGATCGGAGCCCTCCACCCGGACAATAAGTGGACAAACCTCGTCTAGGTGTCAATGTTTTTATTCAGCTCAGGGCTTTTTCCTCGGTACATCTCAGATGTTTCTTTGGAGCCAGACTGTAATAACAAACTGCAGTGTTTGGAAGGATGTTGTTGCTCGTTTTTGTTACCCCCTTTCTCACTCTGCCCCGTACCATGTCTTAAGAAAACAAGCATTTGCAATGCAATAGGTCCCGCATTACTGAATGTTTGAGCTATTTGTGTTGCATTATTAATAGCAATGCCAATAGCTCAAACTTTAATAGTGCGAGACCTATTGCATTGCAAATGCTTGTTTTCCTGAGGAGTTAGTTATGGAGAAAGCGTGAAATTATTTGTTGGAATTAGATTTCTAATGGTATTTTAAGGGGAGAATTGTAGTAATATTGACAAATGTATGAAAGTAAGAAGGTTGTTTAGGCCCTGGTGAGAGACCTGCTGTCCTTGCAGGTCAGGAATGATCAGGGCTTCTGCTGCCCTGCTGAAAGATGTCAACTGTGCATTGAGGCCTGGCATGAGCTCTAAGCCCTCACAGCAGCTCTGGAAATGGCAACTGCACCAAAGGATGACGAGTTTGTGCAGCCAGGGCCATGTTTGTTGTGCCCAATAGGCAAACTTTTGGTTAATAAGAGCGACATCCCAAAGAGAGAGTTTGTTCTTAGAAACAAAATATCAAAGGTCCAACACAGAGAGAGATTTCTCCCTTCATGTCGGAGCCATCAATGGATTTCCCAACCCACTGGCAGGCACGGCCACTTCAGGTAAGTGCGGTTGGGCGAGGTGGGGCGGGGGGATAAATAAGGAAATAAAATAAAAATAAAATAAAACCACTTGATTTGGAGATATAAAGTAATTTTGTGTGTATACTTTTTTTGGTACTTATTGTGTGAAAGGAGCAGAATCAAGTGTAAATTGTAGAGTTTCTACCCAGATTTTCCTTTTCTGTGCTAGGGGATTTAGTTATGCATTTTGACAGAATTGAATTTGTTTATGCTTTGGTCTGTGCCAATTAATTGAGCACTTGAGTACCATCCACAGGACTAAAGGGCCCCAGTAAATTTCTTCCGGAAGGAGGCACGGAGCTATGTGAACAGCACTCGGCATGCTCAGAGGAACTGCCACAGAGGTCCCAGAGATCCTAATTTTGCCATCACCAAGATGGCTAACTCTGAAAAGCCACCTGCACTTCACTTAGCCCACCTACGTGTGCCTATCTGAATAGCTAATTTTCCTGCCTATCCAGGTGTAATGTAATATAATGTAACTGGGTACTTGGAAAGCACGGAGCTACTCCACAGTGTCCCGGCTCTGAAAGACTGCTAAACAGGCAGAGTGTGCTCAAAGCAACTGTCTTGTACTACTGTTGGAATGGCCAGGTTTTTAGTTTCCTCCTAAAGACAAGGAGGTCCGGTGTCTGTCTAAGAAAAGGTGGCAGACTGTTCCATAATCGGGATGCCACCACTTGAAAAGAGCGGCCACCCATGCGGTAGCGGGAAAACGTAGGGATGGTCAACAGGTACTGAGAGGAGGACCTTAGGGTCCGTTGAGGGGCGTAGTGCAGAATCCTTTTCCTGATATTAGGTACCCCTGAGTCGTGTAGGGCCTTAAAGGCCAAGACAAGAGCTTTAAACTGGATCCTCTTACGTACCGGAAGCCAATGCAGAGATCTTGAGTGCGGGGTCATATGTGCCCTGGGGCCAACCATAAGAATAGCGCTAGCCGCTGAATTTTGGATCACCTGCAGGTGACCTAGTCGATATACCGGTAAGCCTAAGTATAGGGCATTTGCATAGTCCAGCCTTGATACAATCAGGGCCTGGACTACCATCTTCCTGAGGGGGACCGAGAGCAGTGGGAGGAAATTCATTTTTAGTAGCCCAAAACAGGCGCCAGCCACAGTTTGAACAGGCGCCACAGGGCTCTGGACAGAGGGGGGCGGCTTCCTCTCTTCTGAGAGAAGCCAGATTTGCATACCAAAGATGGTGGGCTCTTTGAAGTTCCCCTGCCTTGGAATGCTAATCTGCAGGTCATCCTGTGGGCAGGGGTTTAAGCATGTTCTGTCCGGGTAGGCTTGATTTCTGGCCTCTGAGAGCAAAGGTCCTCGCCCTTGGGGGTCAGAAGCTTGTCTCTGGTGGCAGGCTGGCTAAAACCAGTCTGTCAGCACACAGTACTGGTAGGTTTTCAGGGGACACCACTAGGGCACCCTCTGGGTGCATGTATCAATAAATCCAACACAGGCATCGGTGTGGGTTTATTAATACAAGATGTTTGATACCAAACATCCCTATTTTCAGTGAAGCCATCATGTAACTGGGGAACTCGTTTCGCCAATGTCCAGCACATGTACTCAAAATGGCTTACCTGTTCTCTTGTCCGGGTAGCAATAGAGCTGATCAGCACAGGGGCATATCTGCTCATGCAAATAGACCCTCTCACGTAGTACAGTGCATCCTGCCTTAGGACTGTAAGGCCTGCCGTAGGAATGACATGTGCATTCTTCATGCAGTGCCTGTGGGCATAGCAAACAGGGATGTGAACCATTTTGTGTTTTCCCTATTGTCTGCACCAAGAAAGCCAGCCTGCAGTGGCAGTCTGTATGTGTTTGGTGAGGGGTCCTTTAGGGTGGCACAATCCGTGCTGCAGCCCTTAAGGTCCCTCTTTAGCCTCCTTGCCCTAGGTACCAGGGATACCACTTACTAGGGACTTACAGGGAGTGCTAAGGTATTGGCATTTGGGGAGCAATTGCGCACATTTTGGGAAATAGTTCTGCCTGGTTAGCAGGAAGCCAGTGCACTTCCAGTCGAAATCACATCAAATGCCAGGCAAAAAATGGGGTTGGCAATGTCACAAAGGGCTCTTTCCTACAAATACTAAATGTAATTTAAGTTTTCTCTTAGTCAAATCTTTTTAGAGAGGCTCCTCCTTTCCCCCCCTTTTTGTGAACCGAAGATTTGGAGATGGACAGCAAGGTCTCTAGGCCCCATTCCTGTACAACAATAGACAATGGCCTATGAATTAATGAAGACAAGTGAAATATCCAAATAGGGATATAATAAGATTGGGTTCAGATGCAATAGGAGAGCTACTGTACATCATAATTGTGTGTCAGTATCTTTATTTAGACTGGATGCCTTGCTGGCACATTGCAATGTTGATGTTAACGTGTCTTTTTGGGTTTCCGTCCTCCCGAAGAGAGTCATTTTTTACAGTCCCCACACCTTTTCAGATATTCTTTGCTAACCCCGAACCTACTAAACAGTTTAGATTGATACCCCTTTGATTTTGTGAACTTTAGTTTATGTGATCCCATGATGACTTCCTATACAACCATTGCACTGAACCATTTGTACTGCACCTCTTATTGCTGAGGAGACCTGAAGCACTTGTGCAGTTGGATCCGCTGGGATACATTTTTGGCATCTAGGCATGAAATTTGACATAGATTATCACAAAACCTTCTTCTAAAACTAGCAAAAGCAAAGAAATCAAAACTGTGGTGAGCCCTCCTGAACCTAGATTGGAAGGTTTTCTGTTTAATTACTAGGGTGCAGCGCAAAGCTGCTCACTCTTTACAGTTCACAAAGTCTGACAAGAACGAGATTTGAACTTGCACTTTGCACATGATTCTTATGTGTCACAATGTTTGGTGCACACGTTGCACCTGGCACTGATATCTGCAGAGTGTCTTTACTGTAAAAATATAGTTTCTCACGTAGACTGTTTATTAATTTCGAAAATAAATATTTCTGATGTTCTACTTAGGAACTGCCAACACATAATAGAAATGCATTTAGTAAAAATGATCTAGGAATAATCAATTGATGCTGATTAGTAAAGTGACTGACAATGTGATAACAAAACGTATATGCTTCACTACAATTAAAAGAATTTACAATATAATGTGTGTTGTGTTGCAGGGATAATGTTAGTAAAATGTAGTTTATTTCAAAGCATCCTCTTTACTTCACTGTTAAAATCCTTATTCATGATTCCCAAACATGTGCTATATTGTCTGTGTAACTCGTAGAGATTAAGTTTTTAGTTCCTTGGAATCTTTATATGTGTAGCATACAAGTGTCATCTAAAAGACAAGTTATCCGCAATGTCTTCATCAACAAGGCCACAAAACTGTTGTTTATGCTCCAGACTATCATAGTAGAAGAGATATTTGACAGCAAAACTAGAAAAGAATATCTTATCATCAATGTCTACCTCAATAGAAACGGTGTCTCAAAGCTGGAGACAACGAAATGGGTCATTGCTGCACTAGAAGAAGTGCTGTTTGAACATGCATGCATGGATTCGATCATTACAGGGGACTTCAATCTTCACTATTTGGGATCTGAGGTGGCCAATAATGGTTGTGGAATGCCCGCAGAAAGAGCATTTAATAGCTTCCTTCATGCCCACGAACTAAATTTCACAGAGGCATGGGTTAAGGAACTTTACTCCGAGGAATCAAGTGCTTTCTCCTTTAACAATTGAACAACAATCACCTATACCTTTGTGAGCAAAAACTTAAGGCAATGGATGTCAGATTTCGAGATGCACCGAC
This sequence comes from Triturus cristatus, assembly GCF_964204655.1. Classification (NCBI taxonomy): domain Eukaryota; kingdom Metazoa; phylum Chordata; class Amphibia; order Caudata; family Salamandridae; genus Triturus; species Triturus cristatus. Next base: position 570,972,416 of record NC_140586.1, read on the forward strand.
ATGGAGCAAGTGATCATGCTATGCTTTTAGTAGAATTCAACCTGCATAGCGAATATCGAGAACAACTCAAGGTCATAAGTCATACAAGGGGTGTTGAGGATTATAAGTTGTTGAGGAGGATCAGATGGAACCCAGACAACTCTGCAAAATGGGAGACATGGAAGTTGGAATGAGGAAATGGGAGTAAAACCACGCTACCGACCCCAGCCATTCAGAAATGGGGCATTTGGATAGAAGATCTACAGTTGGCCCTGTTAAGAGGAGCCGCGAAGTCAACAATTATTTTGTTGTACAGCAACACTTGTGAGAGTTTAACTGGCAGGAGAGACACTTATCTCCCACAAACTGCACACTGATCGTGACCTAAAATTGGGCTGTGTATTACCCCCAATGCTTTTCAATCTTTACACAGCCGATCTAGGGAAAGGCCCTACAAGGAGAAACCCTGCTCACCCCAAAAATTGGGCCTCATCAATTTGCACGTGCTGCAGTATGTGGACGACCTGGTGATCTTTGATCATACCAGAGTCTGCTTTCAAAGAGTATTGGAAGCCCTGAATACTTACAATGATCCGAATGAGCAAGTAGCAAATGACAGTAAAACCAAAGTTGTTGTCTACAGCCATACTTGAATGATGCCTTGGGAAAGAAATGCCTGAAAGAGTTTCAGTGGGCCCGGATAGTGTTACTTCCTATCAAGGAATTAAATCCAGGATGAAAATCCTTAATGAAGATTGATAAATGCAGGCTCTGCTATTAGAGAGTTGAGTCCTCGGTACATCTTATATGTTTCTGCCCCGCCCTGCTCCAACACCGTTGGAAGCTGTTAAAACTAATGTTCTGAAGGTATGGAGTCAGGACATGCGCAGAGGTAGTCTCATGGCTCCTGACCTGCACAGTGACCTTGGAGGTGGCAAAATTTGGACAATACATGAGAAACAACCCAAATGGACCTGAACAACACAACCTGATTTAAATTGTCTTGATGGAGTCGGACAGTCTCAGCCCCCGATAAGCGAGATAGAAGACAGAACATCGGAATAAGCCGGGAAGCCCATGAGAGTGGTCTGAACTGAGTTGTTTTATATTGTAGGGCGTATTCGACAAAGGACACCCTAAGTGACATATTAGGCCCTAGTATAAACAGACTATAGGCCTACATTGCACAGTATTCCTTGTATTTTTATCATGGTGGGCCACAGCTAAATGGACGTATCGAAACTAGTATCTTTGTATTTTTGCACAGAGCCATTGTTTACAAAGGCAGGGCTGAATTGTTTACGTCTAGTTGAGTTATTTTGCATTTTTCATCTTTGGTTCATCAGCAAGGGGGAAGCTACTGGTTGGATCCCAATACTGTGTTTTTCTTTATATGTACAGGGATGGAGCTCCTACATTTCAGTCAAGACATCAAGAACAACCATTTTAATGGTGAGGGCTATTAGTATGTATGGGGGGCTCTCCTGGTTGGAGTATTTCCCTATTTACAGTTATGGGAGGTAGTGGCAAGTTAGATGGTAATGACTTTCCAGCTAGTTCCCTCTTGTTTGTTTGGTATTGTTTTAATAGCAGAATTTGTAAGGTCTATTAATGTTACAATTGTGTATTTGCATTTTTTAATTCCTCATGCAATAAATTATTTCATCATCATCTTATACATCAATGTTACATGTTTGTACTTTCAAATGTAGTACACAGTTATACTTAGTATTATGCAATCTATTACTTATTGCATATTAATACTAAATCAACTAAAAAGTAGTAAGGAATATTATATTTGTTTATGTTTAAATGTGGACATGCATATACAATGTTCATCATTTAATTTGATGTCTTAAGTTAGCATTTACCCTGAAGGCCTATATTCCTACTTGCTGAATTTTCATAAAGTCATTGTAATATTTTTTCTGCTTACATGTTTTTCTTGCAGGTGTTGTCATGCTTTGCTAGTGTTAGAAATTATACATTTTTTGTAACTGTGTTCGATACATTGCCTGAGAATGGAATTCTGACAACACGCACGCGAGAACTGAATCTTTAACAAAGAGCCATTCAACGTTGACCTGAATATAGGAATGATGTGCCATTCCCATGTCCAGTGTGGGATTTTTCTGTACTGTTGCTTTGGCAACATGGATTTTGTAACATGAACAATTGACTTTCTGATGACGAGGTGACAAAGCGGGTTTCACCTACTGACTTGTGGGCTATAACCTATCATCGAATGTGAGGTTTGGAGGCGATATCCCTTTTGGAACGCAGCTGAACTTTCCTTTGCTGGTTCTTTGCAAACTTTTTATTGAACCCCTTTCAGCAGACCCTGTGCTGAATTCTCCTTTGGACTCTTAACTGAACCTTTCCGTGATACCCTATTACTCCCTTGAGCAGAATTCATGAGGTCTGTTTCTTATTGATCCTCTGGACTTTGCCCAAAGTGTAGCTCAGGGTTAGCACTTATTTCCGATCTACGGAAGACTCTTGACCGAGATTCGACAATGTTACTGCTGGTGTTACTCATACTTCTGTGCCTTGTCATTTTTATAGAGCTTTTTGATTGCTGAATTCCTAGTACTTTTGTGCCTTGGAACATGCTTGGAACACTTAGATTACTAATGTATAGCAAAGATCAATTGAGATGGTTTTCTGAGCATCGGATTCTAATGTTATTGTTTTGCATTGCAACCACAGAGCTGCTTGTCTGTTCAATCCTAGTTCGCTTACATTTCTTTCGAAGACTAGATTTACCTGTTGTAATCTTATATTTATATAGTATTGTCTTAAGAGTGATCTACCTAAACTTGATTACTAATTTGCAATACACACCATGGAACTTGGCTTCCGATTCTTGGTTCTCATTATATAGTGAAATTGGCTGCACTGTTAATTGAATGAATGAATGAAGAGTGATACCCCAAGATCCACCCCACCTCCGTGTGATTAAAAAGGTCCATTGGAGGACCAAGAATACGTAATGGAGCACTGAATTAAAGAAAATTAATAAAGATAAGAGATAAAAGTGTGGACCCAGAAAACGTGGGACCGCTATGTAAATGAACATCACTTAGAATCTTTGTAATTCTACCTAGGATGTTTATCTTAAAAACCTATGTCGCTGAGGGTAGAGTCGGACGCTATTGAATGAAAGTCTAGTAACCTGAATGTGTTCCTCTCTTTCAATTTAAATGTCTGTTCTTGGAAGTTTGCCAGCTCCTTCTTTTGGAAGGTCCTTGGTTGCCTCACAGGACCTGTGTGACCTGGATAGCTGTGAGACACTGAAAGCAAATATCTGCCATTGTCAGAGGAGTGTCCCAGCTAGCACTGTATTCCCAGGAGATGAGCATGCGTGTGACTGGATATGGGCGCGCTATCATGTTTAGCGCATCCATCTGCGGCGCACTCTGTCTCCTTGTAATACTCTGTGTAATCCGATGGCGCGGATTATGCTCCTTGAAAAGGCTTGGAAAGGCTTTTGTTACCTCTTCTCATTTTCACTGAAGGATGGTTTTGCTGTGAAAGCAATAGCGCATTCGCTAATCGCACAAAATCAGAGAGTACCTTGATTTTCTTTCTTGCTGATTCTTGCCATTTCTCCACGTTCCAATCGATTAGGGAGACTCCTTGGATCTTGGCCTCTGTTACAAACATATGAGGCACGGAGCTTCACGGCTAAGAAGTCAACCCCTAAATATTCACAGACGGATACATGCATCCAGCTGGGAAAATTACAATGTCTGCTCAGGAGTTCGTTATGGACACCTTGAAAATACTGGCAGAACTGAGTCTTTCTTGTCAAGCAGCGTTCAAAACGTTTCAAAATATATGTCCTTTGTACTTCTGATTATCCATAAAATATTCAGCAGGACAACCACTGAGGCAGCTTTAGTAAAATTGTGCACCGGTTGAATCACAGAAGTGACACCAACTGGCCCAAAATTTTTATTTGGACATTACTTTTGAGCTCAAACCTGTTTTAGGCTGGAAAGTTGCCCGAATGTAATGCAAAGCAGCACTTTTCATTATTTTGCATTACTTTGTATCAAGGGTGCGTCACATGGGTGGGGTGGTACATGGCATTCTCATGCAACCACCCATGGGATTTGATGCAAAGCCTTATCTGCTATGAATAGTAAATAGGATTTTGCCTCCAAAAATAACTCCTCTTTGAGGCAGGAATTAAAAAGGAGAAACTCTTTTTTTATTTCTTCAAACGTTTCCGACTTTGCATGTGTGCTGCACATTACAGAACACATCGAAAGTGGGAACCGTTTTAAAGTTTGTCTAGGCATAGTATTTTCTTGTAGAAGGGTACGCTTTCAGTAGAAAACCAAGGCTAGACATGATGCAGACACTTGGCACTAGGCAGTCTAATTGTATCCTAGGGCGAGACTAGGAGTGTCCTAGTCTAGCATATCTTGGTGGATAAGGCCCTATCCTGTGCTCCCCATTGCACATAACTCAGCCCAGTAACTTTGGTTGCTGTACTGCATTCGTGAGTTTTAGGAACTATATCCTAAAGTATTTCTGTTGCTGGTGTATTTTATTGTTTTTAGATACAGTGAAGCTAAAACAATGATAGCCAATATTTTGAATCTTTACAATTTCATGCTGCTGGAAGATATTTATCATTTTTTGCCCCAATCTGAATCCCAATCATCAAAATGTATTTCAGCAACAATAGTCAGGATAATAAAGAAACAGTAAAAAACATTAAAATGCAAATAAATCTGTTTTACGGGTGTATGCATTGAATTTCAAGTAATTAAGCATACAATGTAGGAAACAGGTTAAGAACAGAAAAGCAATCATTCTTTCTATAAAATTTCACCACAGTTCAAAACTACAGGAAATAGATACGTCATCTGGTGGAAAAACCCGGAAACAAAGCAGCAATACTTCAGCTCAAGTACAAATATTGTAATGAAAAAGCAAGGGTTTAAACTGCTTCTATTTTTTGCAATACTTCAGCTCAAGTACAGATATTGTAATTAAAAAGCAAGGGTTTAAACTACTTCTATTGCCCAGACATAAAAAACAAGTGGCCGACTGTCTCAGTGGAGACTGTCATAAACACAGATGACGTGTAGATTATCTGTTTATGACCAATTCTCAGTGGCAAGTAGAATTATCCTTATCTGGACTTGGAGATGTCACATTCTTAATACGAGGCGTATTAAAGGCTATTATATGGTACCTAGCCTTCTCTGTATCTGGCTTATAAAGGTAAATACACAGGTGTTGGTACATGAAGGAATGTCCCTGATAAGGTACTGTCAAGGATCCAGTCCTTATGTTCCTTATGTTTCTTTTTAACCGTGGCACTGGAAGCACCATTTAGAAATCCTGGTTTGCTCAACATTTCACTGGATTCAAGGGCAAAAAGATTGGACTTAACGTGCGTAAGATAAGCAGTAACAAGGAACACCATTAAGACAAGAGATCCTTCACAGTGTCTTTATATATCATATAATACTTATTGGACCGTAGTATTTTCTATTCCATGACTGGACTTAAATGGAGCCGAGGCACTAGTGTAGAGATTCCGACGTCGCTCCTCAGCTGTACAAGGCGGACACTTGGACTCAAACTTTGTTGGTCTGTGCTCAAAGATCTGTGATCAAAAAGTGGATAATGGCATTCTTTTTTTTTCTCGCAAATCTGTTTATTAGTTTTTCACATAAGAAAGTGAAGAAAAACAGTGGCATATAGAGTAACACTCTTAATGGCCCCCGGAACGAGGGGTGGGCGATTCAAATCTGTAGGGCATTGCAATTCAAATACATTAAGCGAGAATAACAAATGTGCATTATAGTGAGTTGCGGCCGTCAACACTAGTGTAAATAGCTCTGTACATCACATGTCCGCATACAGTGCGTGGTTATTATTTAACAAATACCAAACAGGTGGAATGGGGTACAACAAAATGAGGACAAAGAAAGCAAAGGGTAGGGTTAACTGTAAGTGATCTGCCGCCGAGGCACCACCCCACCCAAAACCCCCCAAATGGGCACCGTTCATCTTTAGCGGATAATTGCCACATGTGCTAAGTGTGCAATCACAGCTGGTTGTGGGAGAAATGAAGGTTCACCCTGACCCTCCTCAATAGGTGAATCCATTGAATCCATGGCATTGTTCCTCTGCAGGTTCGCTAATATTGCGTCCCAGCTGGCGGCTAGTGGGAGTTTGCAGGTGTCCAGCAAATCTTCTCTGTGCAGAGCAATGCTCTCCTCCTTAGTGCATGTCAGTAAAGAGCGCTACCACGCCATAGCATGAGGGGGCGCAGGAGATTTGCATCTCCTAGTGATCAGACGCTTAGCGGTTGCCAAACCCAAGTCCGCCTCCCAGTCAAGCTTCAAGGGGTCTAGCGTAATTGCAGCGAGTTGCCTAAGGATTGCTAAGGGAGGCGGCGAACCACCGCGTCAGGTTACCCCCGGTACCCATCATGTGTAAGTACTGAATAGTGAACAAAGTGGATAATGGCATTCTTGGAGGTGATCTAATTGTAAGTGTAGAACTACCTGTTGATATATCTAATAGTATCTTTGATGTGGCAATATTTACATTGAGAATTTAATTATATTGAAACGTAATCTACAGCAGAGCTACATTAGCCAAATAATGCACCTAGATGAGTGTGATTACAGCTTCTGTACTGCATTTGAAAAGCTCTTGCACATCCTGATCCACTTTATATTATGCAGTTAGTTCCCCCTTCTCCTTGGACCTTGCATGTACCATACTGTAGCCCAGTGCTTCTAATCTTTTTGATTTTTGTATAGTGAAAGTTTTACTATAATACAACATGGGTACATAACTGACACAAGTCCTGCAACGTTAATTATGTGAGGCAAGAAAGTATCCTCTACTGCTACTCAGGTGCTATCTTTTCTGTGCACTACTCATGCTTTCAATCATATGTTGAATGTACAAAAGCAGATTCGTTTTGCCAGTGCTTGTTTATTTTCTTCTTCCAGGATGTCTTGTTTTGTGCTCAGTCAACAAATCTAATCATTATAGGGCAGTTTAACAAAAGGTGTTGGGATCTACATTTTCATAGATGTATGTGTATGCTTTGTGTAGATTTCTGCAATTCTTTGAATTGACAGAACCCCCGACCTACCGAAGAAAAACGAACATTGAGTATGGATAATACACAGAAATACGATTAGAATAAATGTGCCATTGTTAAAAAAACAACATTTTTTCTTCAGCAGTAACACATTTTTTTCCATGTGAGAATCCCCCTTTGTGTGCAACTCTTAAAAACATACGTTTTTTTTTAGTAAATTCCATACCTACTAAACCACGTGTGCCTGCTTAACGTAGGTAAGTTAGAAGTGCAATGATTGAGGGTAAACGTTTGCAAATGTTTGTTAATACTAGAGTGATTAGATTTAGAAAAACATAAACTGGGATGTTACAGAAAAAATACAAGAAGGACTTCAATTTTGTATCAACCAAGGGACACAGAATGGTTTAATTTACAGTGCACACCCACAGAAAACACAGACAATGAGGCATTAGGTGGAATTAGAACATTGGAATGTTGGAAGCTCCATTGAAAACAATGGAGTTCTCCGGGCTTATAATGGCTGGTATAAGCCCGGAGCACCAACATTCCGATGTGTCTTTGTTCATAGCTCTGGCTGCGAACAAAGACTTCAGGGAGCCTGAGGGGATTTCAATCCCCTCGCGCTCCCTGAAGGCTTTGTTTTGTTAGAACATTCTGCCCTCTAGTGGCAGAATGTTCTAATAGCCTTATAGCCCGCCGTAGCGGGCTATACCGGCTTTTAAAGTCCCTCTGCTTTGTTAAAGTCCCTCGCCTTCGGCTCGGGCCTTTAATGCTGCAGCGGGCCTTTAACAGCCGGTATAGCCCGCTACGGGCTATAAGGCTATATTACATGCAACATTTACCCATAGTTAAATCCCTGTTAACTACATAGCATTTTGCTAGAGGCTGCTAATTAATTCTGCACCGAAACATAAGAAATATTGCCTCCCTCTGTGTTCAGTCCGCCTGCTCTAAAACTGGAACATGAGGTAAATTAAATGTAATTGCTCAGGAGAGATGGTGGAAAACTGACTATAACACCAAATGTGAGACACCTGATCTCACTAGGTAATAGTCCTACATTTGTGAGTGTAAGGATGCCTATCACCTTTATAGAGCCACCGCCCAGTGTTCACAATCCTATGCTATACCAATTTTTCCACTGCTACCTCACATTTATGTTAAACCTGGCCCTTTTGACAGGTTTATCCCCAAACTTTTTGCCTTTTGCCCCCTATTTTTCTGAACCTGTTTTCGTTGACTATAGTATTCTGAGCACTTTACTACTGCTGATCAGTGCTAAAGTGCATATGCACTCTGTATAAATTGTGATATGATTGGCTATCCATGATTGGCATTTTGAATTACTGGTAAGTCCCTAGTAAAGTGCACTGAGTGTGCCAGGGCCTATAAATCAAATGCTACTAGTGGGCTTGCAGCACTGGTTGTGCCACTCACATGAGTAGCCCTGTAAATGTGTCTCAGACCTGCCACTATAGTGCCTGCACAGCAGTTGTAAACTGCCAGTTTGCCCCCACTTGCTAGGCCCCAACCTTCCCTTTTCTTACATCCAAGGCGCCCCTATGGTAGGCCCAAGGTACCCCCATGGGCAGGGTGCAGTGTATGTGAAAGGTAGGATATGTACTGCTGACATGTCCTGATAGTGAAATACTGTGTATTTCGTTTTTCACAATTGAAAGGCTATCTGTCCCATGGGCTAACATAGGAGTTGCTTTGTAACATCTTATAAGTATAATTTTCCATATGGACAAGATAGAGAAATTGAGTTTAGGCTCTCTGAAATAAGAATTCATTAATGCATCTTTTGGTAAAGGTGGTTTTTAAATTATGTGTTTGAAAATGCCACTTTTAGAAAGTGGGCAGTTTCTTACTTTACCATCCTGTGTGCCTCTGGCTGTTTGTGTATTCAGCGTCTGGTTTTGGAGTGACTAGAGCTGTGAATGTGCAGTCACTGGGGTGGTTGAAGTGTGTCCTGCCTTGCCTGGGTTACTCATCGATGGGCTGAATAGTCCTGGTCTGCATGTAGAGTGGTGGGAGGAGTTTCACTTGCACCTGAATACGCTGTGTATCCTTTTTACAATGCTGTCTCTTCCCCCTGTGGTCATGCTGCACCAGGGAGGACAGGACAGGTTTGGACTGGGTTCAGAGACCCTTACAGCAAAGGGAACAATGACAAAATGAGGTATAAGTATTAGACCTAAAACCCCAGCACTTTAGATTGTTTCAAGGAACAAGAGGACCCTGCCAAGAAGAAAAGCAAAAGGACTGTGTGTGGAGCGCTGTGTTCTATGTGTGAGGGCTAGATTGGCCTGCAGTTGCTGCTTCTGTCTGTGGTGGAGGAAAATGACTGACTCTTTTTACCCTGCCGTGGTAGCCTGCTTGTGAAGAATCTCCAAGGACTTTTGTGTGCCTGCCTCCTGTTGGGATTCTCAGGGATACAAAAGACTTCAGGAAAGATCCTTGTGGTGTCTAAAAGTAATCTGCCTGGTGGGAGAGCTGAAGAGCTGTGTGAGGAGCGCTGCCCCTGACTTGCATGGGGTAGGATGGCCTGCAGTGGTTGCTCCTGCCTGGAGCAGAGAAAGTATAGACTGTTCTTTCACCAAATTGCCAAACAGCGCATGGTGAGTGCTTTATTCCATAAGGGTAAAGCGCTCTGGGGAGCTGCCTGCATCCCAGCACTGTCTCTCCCCTTTGGTGTAGATCAGCACATGAAGAGGGACAAGGAGAGGCGTGGGCTCATTCTGCGGCCCCCCTTTCAGTCGGAGGGGAGAGAGGCTGACCTGTGGCACCCTCCCCCTGTCCAGGAAGCTAGCCGTGAAGAAGCAAAGGAGCTCCACCTGCATCATGGTGGGGCCCGGCGAGGAAGGCCACGCCCGCCCTTCACAATACCTTAGGGGAGAGAAAGCATTCCGGGCAAAGGACCATGGTTCACCGAGGCACTGCCCTACCAAGACGCCATGCCTCTGCAGCGAGGGACGACAGCCCAGGAGAGGCGGGGACGCTCTTGGAAGAGGAGAGAACTGCCGCCCTGCAACCGCCCAGGAACTGAAGTATGGGCTTGGCTTACTGCTGCACCGCACCGACACGGGCAGCTGCCTGGAGGCCGGGATCGCGGGGGAAGGATCGTGTGTTGTCTCCCCGCATTTTCCCCATACTTCCAGTTCCTTCTGCATAGAGTGGCAGCCCACACGATCGCGGGCAGTTGCTGCACTGCATACCTTTGAGGGCACGTGAGAAGTTACCTCAGAGAGCAGGACAGGTGGCGACCCTCGACGGAGGTCCCAAGCCTCAGGCTGTTTGTTGCAGTAACATGCAACTTTTAAGATAAGCGCAGAAGCACTGTGTCTGCTGGGTATACAAAGGGGCTACGAGGTGCACCGTAATAATGGTTTCACAACGTTTTTAAGGCGAGTGCAGCTTAGGAGTATTTACCTTAGTGCACAGTGATGTTTATGAATATTGCCTTATGGAAAGGTGAATATTGGGTTATGTGATATGTGGTGTAATATGTTTTACATACAATGCAAAGGGATCTCTGATCTATGTTATGTTTATGATGTTGGAATTATCGGTGCAAGTTACAAGGGTTACCTTAGTGCACTACAGGTGAAGGTATGACCATTGCCTAATATACCAAGTAATTTATGAGCTACCTATTCTTATGACAAGTGCCTAGCCGCACAGTGATTTATGTGATTTTTGGTCTATGTGCTTTATATTAATTTTTATGACAGGTGCCTAGTGGCACCGTGATTTATGTGATTGTGGTCTAATGTGTTTTATGTGTAATACAAAGGATATTTTTATACAACGTTGTGTGGAGTCTCGTTTTGTGGTGAGTGTGTTGTGCAAATGCTTTACACATTGCCTCTGGGATAAGCCTGACTGCTCTGCCAAGCTACCATGGGAGTGAGCAGGAGTTATCTTGTGTGTAACTTCCTTACCCTGACTAGTGTGGTGGGTTTTGCCTGGCTTAAGTGCATACCGTAGCCAACCAGAAACCCCATTTCTAACACTGAGGAAATATCAGTCTACCGGGTAGACCTTTCAGTCTGAAGTACCATCTGCAAATTTAAAATTACACAGATTCTGATGTTATTTCCAGATACACATATACCTGTTTGGGCATGCAAGTTTCATTTGTATGCTCACCAGTTTTGAGATTTGCCTGTTAGTCTTTATAGCTAACTACACTCATTTACTTATTTCCTAATGGATTTCTTAATGGATTTGTGTGCACTTTTCTTTATGCAAATCCGAGAACCTTAAAGTGCTTCTGTGGATAGGCTGGGAGGGGTGTTAATTCCCTGAGGATTTTTGTGTTGCACGCTTGAGCTTGGTCAGCAATGCAATACACAAAAAGTACAGAGAATATTTATTATCAAACCTTAAATTTTGTTAAAATAAATAATGTGCAGAAGGCAAGAATCAAGTTAGCAGCAGTTTATCACAATGCATAAGCATCAAGTAATACGCAAACCAGATTAAATCAAAGTGGTATAAATGCAGCATGGGGCTGCCTCCAAAGGGTAAAGGGAATTGCCAAAGAAGAACCCCTCATTCTGCTAGAGCATTCTTAATAAAACCTAAGAATTCTAACAATATTCACAGCTCCACGCAGTTCTCAGGAAAACTATTCATTCAGGTTAAAGCAAAACTATCTGATTACATACTAGATAGATTCTCAAGGTTTCTCTCAATACAATCTTCTCTCTGCATTCTTCAAACTTACACTATCTGTAATAAAATAAGATACACAGACTAGTCTGCATACTTCAGGCGTCTGTTGAATGGACTATTCATTAAAACAAACAAAAAAAATCCATATTTCTCTCTGAAAATAGCATCAGTGTGACTATACATTAATGTCATATTAATGCAAAACATTTAATATATAGAAAATGTTCTCATTATTTTACTTGTTAGTCAATATAAGACTCTGGGCCTCATGTAGGTAGCCGAATACCGGTCGGTAACGGCCGATTTTCGGTAATTATACCGTTACCGACCGGTATTTTGGCTTTTGAGATGTAGGGGGCTCATTTCTGCATTCAGTAATTTACCGAATCGGTAAAATTACCGAATCGGTAATTTTACCGATTCGGTAAATTCCGAATACAGAAATGAGATGTAGGGGGAGTGTGTGTGTGTGTTTTGGAGTCGGTATTTACCACCAACTATTAGTTGGTGGTAAATAATGAATGGATGTGTTTAAGTGTTTTAAAGCGCTTAGAAGTGTGCAATGTGGCAGACATACATGCCCTTAGGGCATGTATGTGTGCCACATGTGCACACATGGCCGTCTCAGGGGTGCAACAGGGTGTCAATGTGACACCCTGCCACCCTTGCATGTGTTCCCCCCATTACCGAATCGGTATTTACCGATTCGGTAATGAGGCATACCTTCCCATCAATGGGAAGGTATGCCTCATTACCGAATCGGTAAATACCGATTCGGTAATTACCGAATTATTCCGAATCGGTAATATTTACCGACCAATTACCTACATATCATTTACCACTTCATAAATACCGAATCGGTAAAATTCGGTATTTATGAAGTGGTAAATGTGTCCCTACCTACATATGGCCCTTTATCTCGATATCAAGTATTGTGCATTTTAGAAGAGTAACAACTGCAAATGAGAAGATAACATATAGGTTATTTGATCTCCTTTATGTTTTCTTTGTTTATTTTGCTTCTTTTCTATACACAAAATACTAAAAAAATATTTCTCAAAAGAGATTCAACTTCTGAGAGAAGGAATGAGAGGGGGAGAAGAGAGAGAACTGTGATTAATTTTGCCATTGAGAGGTGTGCTCTATTAAATTATGAACATCCTTATTTATGCTCAATTTAGTTAGCTTAAGTGTCTGTAGCCGCCAGTTATGTGTGTAGATTAAAGAATGTTTAGTGGCCAACAAACTTCCCAAAAACGTTGCTTTTGGATCATGCCTGCGCCACGCTAAGAATGGGAGGACTATGAAAAAAATAAGGCTTTCTGTTCAGTTTGAGAAGACTAATAGATACTGGTACATTATTTGTTCGAACCATTTTCACCAGTGGAATATTGATTTGGTGGTTTATAGTGAGAGGAGACAGACGTTAGATGGTCGGTGTCCAGTGACAGGTCGCAGCTCTGTCACAATGAAGAGCAAGGTTCCTAGAATCACACCAGTTTATTTTAAGGCTTCACCTGCACAACGCTTGCGCTGTGCTTGCAAAATCTCTTGTATTAAAAACAAAATCTTAAAATGGGTTTATAATCTGCCCATTACTTACCACTGGCTGGCTCCCACGTGGCTTCCATGTTACTCTACTTAATCATTGGCTCATCCCACCTCTGCCATCGTGCTGTGGAGGCTGGACCAAGTACTGCTTCTGGTGGAAAGTCTCCTTCCACTCTCTGCAGCTGCATGCTTTTGGAGGTACTTTGGTCCCAGCTAGACAGCACATGCACTGTCTCTTTGAGCATGTGACCTTCTCCTGGAGCATGGCCATAGTACCTCTGTCCTTACACTGCTCTCGCTTTTGGGAGAGTGCATCTTTCACAGATTGCTCTGTCGTGTGCGTTGGCTTGTTCCCCCTCCCACTGCCGAGAGTTTGGTTTCCGGGTCGCTGCAGGACAGGATAGGTCCAGCCATGGGAGCAGTGAGGAAAGAGGAACAGGTGATTCTGAACCATAGAGTGAAGGGGATTCTGCAAGAAAGAGAAGCATGTGTTGCTCCCCCCTCATCCCACATTTCAAAGAACCCCACCCCTGTCACTCGCAAACCACAAGCCCTGCTACTTTAGGTTTATTTTTATATAGCACTAACTCAACGCAGAGGTATTGTAGCACTTTAAATGACCACTAGTAACATTACACAAGTACACAAGAACACATTTTTTGTAGGCACGGGAGATTTTGTGATTTGCGCAGAATTACTGGATGTTGGGCTGACGCCGAGATTCGAACCTGACTCCCCAACTCCATTGTCGGCAGCTCTGGTCATTATACCACATTCTCTTTCCTGCTCCATCTCTTGGTATTTTTGTAACGTCTTGCGGTGCCACAGAGATCTTTGGTGTCACAGCTCAGGCCCACGGTGCGGGCCCCGCTGATCCAAAAACCCCTATCCATTAAGGACCTCTAACGCTGCACTGATACCTCATAGCGGTTTTATCTAAATATTCTCGCATCCAGGCGTGGTGATTTGGGCAGTGGTGCTGGGAGCCCCTGACTTTCCTGCCTGGCTCTCCTCCCACCAAGTTTTAAGACTCGTTTAGGTTCCGTTTCTCACCTCGGAGTTAGTTCATGGTTTCTCTTCCCTCTCGCGTCCATTGTTCATCATACTCCCTCCAAACTCTGTCTCTCTACGTAGCTTTTAGTGTTATTTCTCTATCTCCCACCTTTCAAATCCACTTTATATCGGATTACTCTGTTGTTTTTGTAATTAAGCCACATCGCAGAGCACTCCAGTCCAAAGGGACAATAAGGCTTTTGAAGTTGGGTCTCTCGGCTCAATGTACTAACGCACCCATGCCATGGATCAGTGTTTACCTCATGGTCACAGGCTGTGCTTTTATATTCCAATCGTACTGGCAGGTCAGATATCTCAGTGAGCTGAGCATCAAACTGGTGATAGGGCCTACTGCGATAATCATCTTTCCAAGGTAAATATCATGAGCACATCCAGATGCATAGTAGCATTATGACTATGTCTCTGTTCAGCTGTGTTTGATCCAAACGCTACCGGTTTACTTTGATGCTTACTATGTGACCTGTGAGAAAATTACAGTCTGAGACTGGCAAATACATCTGCATTTTGCACAAGCAATCACCTGGAACTCTGTTCCGATGCGCTGAGATGTCAGAAGTGTTTGCCTTTCATTAGGTTGTAGGATGTGCAGAGTCCTAATTGTTTGAGCGTGTGCACAAGCTACAGATGACATGTTGTGAGATATGTGCTGCTTCCGTAATCAGCATTCATTAGCAACTCTATTGATGCTCTGTCTTTCGCTTGTAAAACATAGCGCCTTGGAGCAGCATTCGGCGAAGGAACGCGCTCTGATATAAATCTGCGCCTAAAGGCTCTGCTCCGAGCTAGTGAATACCACACCTTCTTAATGGGACAGTTTCCTGCTACATTTCTTTCGTGCCTTGACACCCCTACTTCTCCCCCAGCTGATCTCTGCGATACCTTTACAAATCAAGCATTAGCAAAGCCAATCGTTTTCACCTATGCGAGACCAATTGTCTTTGTCAATGTTTTAAGACCTGCTATACAGCAGTGACCGCGCTGCTGTGCAACACGGATGGAAGTGAAGATAATAATAGCACAATCAAGCGGTCAACACTGGCCATTATTTTCTTTACTTTAAGCCATTGTGCATAGCAGGCCACACTGTTATGCAACATTTAAAAACGTTCACAAAGCTAGTGAACTCGCAGAGTTAAAACCTATTTGGCTTTGCCAATGCTTGTTTTATAACTGGTTCTGTTTACACACATTCTCTGTGCCTGCCAGAGCAATGTTTGCTTTCATAGAACAACTCGACAACATACTTATGCTGTAAATTCCTTTACGAAGTCAACAAAGGTCATTTGAGTCTGTAATCCAAGGATTACATGCAAAGTAATTTGAGAAATCCAGTGTGTTTTCGTATTCAGGGCTTGCAGGTCATTAAAATATACTTCACAACTGGCTGCCCTGCGTTTTAGACCTTGTCAAATGCGATTTTTTAAAATAACATTCACCGTTATAATCTGAAGAGAAAGATGGCGAATCTATCGGGTTAAGGGGGCCTGCGTGAACATTCCTCTTGCTTTTTCAGTCAGCGATAACGGTTTGATCCAGTGAAATCGACAAGTCCCTTTGGTTGTTTGTTTGTGAAGCCATGTTTACTGTGTCTCTAAATCCCCACTAATCCGCGTATCATCAACCGAGTCTTTTCTTTATTCACCTCGGACTGATGAATGTTCTTGGCCGCAGCAGCTCGAATTACACAGCCTTCCAAATGTTCCCCTGCCGCAGCCGTCTGGCGTCATGCCGCAAGAGATATGACACTAATATAACAGATGCTGCGTCCTCGTGATATCTGGTCTGCCTTCATGAATCAGAAGCCCCTCGCGCGCAGTAAATATGGCCGTCCGTCAGTATTATAGGGTGCAGGCAGCCTCTAGGAATCGGCTTTTGCCGCTGTACGTCTTTCTGGACTTAAGCACCTTACAAGGTCAGTGTTCCTAGGGTTTTTCTCTGTACGTGATAGTAGTTCGCTGGGTGCCAGGGATGCTGCGGCACACAGCGTTTCAGTGTGTTTGCGTGACTTTGAGGATGTCAATGAGTCATTGTGAACATACTCCGTCACCAACCCATTGCTTCTCTGCATACAAACGGCCCTGTGTCTCTTTGTTAATAGTAATTCCATAACTTTTGTGTCCCTCTGCCTCACCATTGACCCCTCCCTTTCGTTTTAACATTTCCCAGAAGTGTTGCAATATTGTGGTGTCGTGCAGCCTACCATCTTGTGACAGCAGCATGTCTACACAGTCCTTGGTGGGAGGGACACTGTGGATGACTTGGTAGTTTTTCTTTCTAAGTGCCTAGACAAAAAATAAATTTGTACTTCGAATGTATTCAGGCTACAATTCGTTTTTAATTTATTCTTCTGATTTTCAGCTTCTAATTCCTTCATAAGCAATATGTTTCATCAGAAGACGGACTATGCAGTGGGTGTTAGAAAGTCACCCTTATAGGCCTGTTCACCCCCCATTTTTTTGTGCTGAATGGAACTGGTGGTAGCTGACTCTGACTGTGTCCTGGGCTCTGCTAGTCAGGCCCAGGGCCAGTGCTGTGTTAAACACAAACACATATGTTGAGGTACACTTATAATTGGCATGACCTACCATATAAATCCCTAGTAGATAAAAGAAGAAAGGGGATAAAAACTACCTATAAGTCCCTAGTATATAATAGGACATGGCAGTTTAGAAACCAACAGCCTTTGTTGAACTTGCATGTACGCACTGCTGAGAGCCTGAGGTCATTTTTAAAGCAGGCCTGTGTTGCAGCACTGTTTTTAAAAGTAGAATTCATTGCAAACTCGATTTTGGTGGTATGTGCACTTTAAAAGTGATACCCTACCTTACTTTTACATTGTGGGTACAACCAGGTTCTCTCCTAGGTGTTCCAGGGATGGTGGGTCATGTAACTATAAGCAGGGTCCCTATAAAAGATGTTTTATAAACTCCCTGTAAAAGATGTTTTATAAACCGTGGTGAGTGAAAGTTGCCCATTTAATTTTTCCCTAGTGTAGGAAATTCACTACAAAGCTGACTTTGGTGCTGTGGGCACTGTGAAATAATAAACAAAATCTTATTTTCAAATTAGGAACCCCCCAGGTCTCCCCTAGGTGTTCCAGGGGTGGAGAGTACTGTAATTATGAGCAGGGGCTTTATAAAATAGGTTTTATAAACCCTGCTGAGGAAGAAATTGCACATTTCATTTTCCCCATTGAAGATAGTTGGCCTCATAGGCTAACATGCCAATATGGTATAAAGGCATAACTCTTGCTAGGAGATTGTGAAAATATCATTGAAAGACTGAACAGAATGGTATTGATAAATCCAACCACTTGGAATTGTTGAATTTATCATAACTTGTGCAGAAAATAAGTTATAAGACTTTCTTTTCTGTAAACCAAAATCCAGCCTCTAGCACTCTTACCTGATTGGTCAGCCCTGAAGGGATTAGGCAAGCTGCCGTGATTAAGTGATAAGTGGCCTGGCTGGGCAGAGGCTATCTGATAGAGGGAGCTCTTTGGGTCCCAGGAATGCCAGAGCAGGGGGTTTGGCCATACAGCATCAGCTTCAAAGGAAGAACATGTCAAGCAAGCCTGTCAGCCAGGGCCACCCCTCTCCCTGCCAGATGGGAGGCTTAATGAAGGAATTCACAATTGTGAGTAGGGGGGAGTTTATGGAAATAAGCCGTGGTTTCGTTAGCTCTTGCTGCCCCGTGGAATTTCAACCATGATGGATTTTGAGCGAATAGTGTTTTCTGGGACAAGGCTATGCCACACTTTGGAGGAAGTTGTCATGCTTTGGGGTGTTGCCCTGCACCTCACTGGACAGGGGTGCTTCCCTGCATGTCACCAGAGAACCCTGGAAAAATATGTGAGCAGTGCGGAGCCTCTCACTTCTGCTGTTTGAAACTACAAAACTACAAAGAGAATGAAGATTGTCCTGCTGGAATCCTTATCTGCACCCATGGGCCTGCTTGGTGAAGACTGCGCCTGCTGCATTATCTCGGGCTACAGCTCTGAGGACTTTGCCTTGCTTCAAGAAGGAGTAAGGAGTAAGGAGTAAGGAGTGGACTCCCTGCAGCTACAGGTTAACAGCCAGAATCCCCCTCCAGTGGCGTTTTAAGGGGTTGACCAAGTGCATTGTGGGAATTGGAGTACAAGCCTGCCAAGGAACAGGTTCCCAAACTTTTGACTTCTGGGGACCCCCACTTAATCATTACTGGAAGCCGGGGACCCCAACTGAAACATCAATCGATTCCAGGGACCCCCCACGAGACATTACTGGAAGTTGGGGACCCCGGCTTAAGCAATGTTGATGATTTGAACCACAAAACAATACTCAAAAATACAAAAAAGCATTGATCAAACAAATACACGAATAACACATTTTATTTAATTAGAAAACATATAAATAAAGAAGAAATCAAAATGTAATTTTAATAGAATGGTTGGAGCTTTTCTAAATTCAATTGAGGTCGCTCATCATCCATACTATATTCAGTTTGATGCGTTGCACTGCTCCCGCAAATCAATCTGAGGATACTAATTTAATTTTTAGCCTCCAGTTTCAAATTACTTCACATTTACAGTATGTTTTAAAATGTTCAATTGTACATGTAGCCTCTTTATATATCTACACTTTATTGATCTGTTAATATTATTTGATTTTCAAAGTAGTCGCGGACCCCCTGAGGAGGCTTCGGGGACCCCCAGGGGTCCCCGGACCCCAGTTTGGGAACCACTGATCTAGGAGATTCTAGAACCTTGGATTTGTGTTTTGGGCACTTGGAGCCCACCAGGAGACCTTCTGGAAGGACCTGCAGAAGTTTGAAAAAGTTTGGCAAACTTTTGGAAAAACGCTTTATAGGGGGACCGATTCGACTGTGGGTGCCAAATTGATCACCTTCAACCATGGCCTGCTGAAGCGCTCCGGAGGTCCGACTTCGAGGCTTAGACCAGGAGCTCGCAGAAAGTCAAGCCTGCAGACCCTCACCGAAACCGGACTGGTGAAGAGCATCGAGAACCTCTGGCAGAAAAAGCTCCAGAAAAGTTTCTAAGTGCGAAGGTAAAATTTTGATTTCTAAACACTAGAAAGTCTTTATTCTTTAATAATTCATATCTCCATTTTGATGGATTAGGTGTAAAAAAAAATTGCCAAAATAAATTGTATTTGTATTATCAGCCACATGTGGCCCACTGGACCTGATCCATGCATGTACAGGTCAAAGCAAATAGGTATGGTATTATTATCAACATGGGGTTCAGTGTAAACTTCCAAACCATGTCTTAAATAAATAAGTTAACTGCATTAAATGGAAGTCACAAAAGCTCAATAAGACATGAACATCAGGTACTTGTGCAAAAATAGTAACTGAAGAGACAATTATCTGTTAATCGAAAGAGATTGTGCTATTGGTCTAAACATCCTTTCCAACATTCAAAAGATCATGAATGCAGGGAATGTCCACTGTTTCCTGGACCACCAAGCAGACACCTGCAGGCTTAAGGTACAGGGGTTTCAAAGGGCAGGGTGCGTGTGCTCCAAACGGTAAGATGGAGGCACAGATATCTCATAGAGATATCAGTCAGGCACATGCTGTGTGGGGATTGTCGGGACTAAAGCAGACAGTTGACACCACTAGGCCTGGGAGTCTCTAGTGCTGGTAGCAAATCCTCGTCCTGTATTGAATCAAACAGAATTCATGATAAAATCTTGTTCTGTAGGAAAGGCCAGTCTTTTCCTTCTCTTCTACAAAATGAGTAGATCCAGCAATGTATTTTAAAGGGTCAAACAGGAATCTTATTAAAGGGTGTATCAAAACCAATTCCTAGCTGGTACAGAAGTCCCCAACAACCCCTTTAAAATGGGGGTGGAAGGGGTCGGGGAAAGTATGCTTGCCTGTTGCTATATTTTTCTCGGTGGAAAACTTTAATAAAAAGATTTAAACCTAAAATCATTGAGATTTCATCCAAGTCTGCAAGTTGACTGTTAAGCAAGGATCTTTCAATTGCAACTTACTGTTTCTGCCAAGATGGCAGAGGTCTCATGGAGAGAAATACCTCCCACTTGATCCATCCTTCATAGCCTGAAATGTCAAAGGTACTCTAGCACCCTAGGATAAATAGAGCTAGCAATTCACCAACTAAGCATAAGATGGTAAAAGAAATACCGTATACAAAGCAAGTCGCACTCCACGCTATGATCTGTCAGAATCAAGGGCTGCCCTCAGTTATCTTCCCATGCAGTTGTAATACTGTTGTGAGCCCTAGAAGTACGTCTACGTTTTGTAATTGGTTTATCCTTTCAGACACTGATCTGGCAGTTTTGTTTATTCAGATTTAACTGGATAAAGCACAAATTAAAACTCTCAAAACTCAATCATGCCTTTTCACCTGTGTTTTCTCAAGTTGGAGTTTATGCCCGAATCTATAATGGTTCCTCCAATCCTCCAAATCACAGAAACAAGTGTGAGATTTCATATGGTATCCTGAGATGTTGGGTTATACAAACAAGTAACGCTCATTAGTTCATATTTCACCCACAATTATTGCATTTCCTCACATATGTAATGTTTTTAATAGTATTGATACGCTTACTCAGACAGCAAGTCCATATGATCAGTAACATGCATTTTTCAGCAATCTCTTATACAATTCATCAAAAACCAATGCAGCTCTCTTTAGTGTTGCCCTTCAGAGTGGTTTTCAAATGTCAATCATGCTAACTTTAAACAATAAATTAAAATCAGAATTTCTCGAGGAAACTTACAATAAACACAAAGCTCTTAAAAAAATTATTTTCTGGATGTTGCCGTGGGAGGAGTATGGGAATACTGTCACTTATGTAATGGCTATAATTCATGTACCTCAATTGATGGGCCTAATGCAGTGACATAGGCCAGAGATTTATTGAATTTTCTCTTGCTGGTCCTCTGCTTCGGAGCATTTGCTAGATGGGCAAATGATACAAAAGTGATGTAAAACGTATGGGAGTGAGTGGGTAGATTGCTTAACCACTTTTATCTCTACCTTAAGGCCCTCTTCAACAATCATGCTAGGATGTTTGTTTTGCGAAGAAACAGTTGATACTTTCCAGGCTTGAAAGACATCTTTAGGAGGTCATTGTCTGGATATGCACATATCTGGCATGGCGAAATTAATCCGGAAGTTAAGAAGCGGGAAACTACTTTCGCAAAATTCTTTGGAGGAGTGCATCTAAATTCTTTGCTGTATTGGACTTCTGAAAGATTTTGCTGGGAAAATGTAATGGGTTTACCGGAATCTGTGAATAAGAGAAATACTGGTTGACATCTGTGAGTACTTGCCTATTTGGTATAGGACATTTAAAAGCACAAGAAACACCCATGAGTTCAACACAGTACTGAAGTTGTTATATAGGTGGTACTTCAGCTCAGTAAGGGTAAAACCCATGGATAGCTCTAGATCTAGTTTATGCTTGCGGGGTGGTGGACACAAGGGCACAGTGACTTGTGCCCTGTGAGTGTGCAGATCCGACAAATTCTGGACTAAAGGGTTGCATGAAATTGACCAGGTAGTGTGCATAATTGATCCAGGACATGAAGGTCCGCTTGTGTTTATCGGCAATTTGGTGACATATTTACTCCTAATATGCTGATCCTTATGCTGATCAAGAGGGGAACAGTGTCCATTGCAACAAAGGAAGAGTCACACAGGAGAGTGTTGGCTGTGCTACCTATGCAGAAGCTAATTGTTTAAATGGTACTTGCAACTAATTCCTTGCGATTTGGTTTCTATTATTGACCCACATTCATTAAAAATGTACAGAAATTCGTTGTCCTAGATACTTGAGGGTATTGGATTTGTCTAAGGATGTCTTACTATCTCATATTTAACTTTTATATGGGATGCAGCTTATACAGAAAGGAGGTACCCACAACAAGTAGAGAACAGATTCCAGGAACCCCCAAGTGGTTGCAGGACACTGGAAGAGATAGAGCCTAAATAAAAATAGAGTAGTCTCAAACTGGGTATATAATAATTAGCATGACCAGAAGATAGCCTTAGGTAGAGGTTGGTCTGAAATTCTGGACTTAGGTGTGAATTGAAATTCCTGAAATAAGTGACCTCCTACCCTCTGGACCGGTCACACCACCACGCACCGCGCACACTCCCCGTGGGTGTGCCCAGGCAGCCCCGATCCCGCCGCTGCCCGCAGCCGTGCTCCTGGTCTCAGCCTCCGTAGAGCAGCGCCGCTTTCTACTGCTGACTGTTTGTTTTCCTCCCTGTTGCCCGTTTCGTGACCTGTCTCCTGTGATTTGCGGTTTGTTTCCCCTCTGATTGTTGCTGTATCCTCTGTTGCCCTTTCTGTGCCCAGCCTTTGTCCTCTTATTTGTTGCCCGCTGTTTTCCCTTGCTGTGCCCCCGCCGCGTTTCCCGCCACCTCCCGGCTCCCCGCCGCTGCTCCCCTGCGGCCCCGCCCCCTTCCACCTAGGACCCTTCCCATTCGCCGCCCCGCTCCCGCCTCCCAGCTACTCCTCCCTCGCTCCCCCCCCCACTCTCCTCAAATGGCAGAGTGGCAAACGCGCAGCGTTGACGTGCTGCGGGCGCGCCCTAAGCGCGCCAAAGGTAAGCCCGTCTGCGCCCGTCCGTGCCTGGACCGCGCCCAGCGCCCGAACCCCTGGCCCCCGCAGACACCAGCCCCCCCGCCGGACATACAACACCACCGAACTCAACGCACTCAACACCGGCCGAACCCCGGGATGCTACCGAGCCACCACGAGACGAACCCACGGACCCTTCAGCTGCCACTCCTGCAAGTTCACCTGCATCCGGACCTGCACCGCACCCGCCAAGCCGAGCACCAGCAGCAACCACCTGAAGTGCATCCTGCTCAACACTCGCTCCGTCCACAGACACGCCGTCGAACACTGGAACCTCCTCGACGCCACATCCCCAGACATCGCATTCCTCACGGAAACCTGGATGAACGCCTCCTCAGCACCCGACATCGCCATCGCCATCCCGGACGGATACAAGATCACCCGGAGGGACCGCGGCAACCAAACTGGAGGAGGCATCGCCATCGTCCACAGGAACACCATCCGCATCACGACCAACACCAACGACACCCTGACAACCGCCGAACACCTGCACTTCCAGATCCACACCAACCCGAAGACCACCCTCAGAGGCACCCTCATCTACAGACCCCCGGGACCCCGCACACAATTCAGCGAAGACATCGCCGACTTCATCACCCCGCACGCCCTCCCCTCCGCTGACTACATCCTCCTCGGGGACCTCAACTTCCACCTGGAGAACAACAACGACCGCAACACCACCACCCTGCTGGACAACCTCGCCAACCTCGGTCTCAAGCAGCTGGTGACCACCCCCACCCACTACGCCGGACACACACTCGACCCCGTCTTCTCATCCAGCAAGGACATCGTCTTCAGCCACGCCACCGGACTCCACTGGACGGACCACAGCTGCATCCACTTCAGCTTCAATAGAACAACGGTCCACCACCACCAGCAACAGGTTGCACGCAGAAGCTGGAACAAGATCACAGCCGACCAGCTCGCTGCATCCCTGAGCCAGCACCCCCCCACCAGCTCAGCGAACCCCAGCCAGGCCGCCGACAACCTCACGAAGTGGATCAGCAGCTGCGCAGACGACCTCGCCCCATTGAGGACCCCACCTAGCAGACCCGGCAGCAAGAAAGCCCCCTGGTTCACCGACGAACTCAAGAGCTCCAAGAAGAACTGCCGAGCCCTCGAGAGAACCTGGCGCAGAGACCCTACACCAGACAACATGACCACCCTCAAGCTCGCCACCCGAAAACACCATCAACTGATCCACGCCACGAAGAAAACTGCATTCAAGGAACGACTGAACAACAACGCACACAACAGCAAGGAACTCTTCAACATCGTTAAAGAGCTCTCCAACCCCAACGCCGGAAACAACGACATCACCCCATCTCAAGACC
Source organism: Triturus cristatus (assembly GCF_964204655.1). Classification (NCBI taxonomy): domain Eukaryota; kingdom Metazoa; phylum Chordata; class Amphibia; order Caudata; family Salamandridae; genus Triturus; species Triturus cristatus. The sequence goes on from NC_140586.1 coordinate 570,996,745, forward strand.
TCTGCAACTCCCTCGCCTCCTACTTCCACAACAAGATCGCTGACATTCACAACAGCTTCAGCACACAACCAACGCTCCCCACGACCGCACCTACGCTCCCCACCACCACCCTACGCGCCTGGACCCCGATCAGCACCGAAGACACCATCCGCACGATGAACACCATCCACTCTGGATCTCCAACCGACCCCTGCCCCCACCACGTCTTCAACAAGGCCGACGCTGTCATCGCACCCCACCTGCGGGACATCATCAACACCTCCTTCGACACCGCTACCTTCCCTGAGAGCTGGAAGCACGCCGAACTCAGCGCTCTACTCAAGAAACCGTCAGCGGACCCCACCGAACTCAAAAACTATCGCCCCATCTCACTCCTCCCGTTTCCGGCCAAAGTCATCGAGAAGAACGTCAACAAGCAGCTGGTCGCCTTCCTCGAGACGAATGGATCCCTCGACCTCTCGCAGTCTGGCTTCCGGGCAAACCACAGCACCGAGACCGCCCTCATCGCTGCCACCGATGACATCCGAGCTCTGCTCGACAACGGAGAAACAGCGGCCCTCATCCTCCTGGACCTCTCCGCGGCATTCGACACTGTCTGCCACCGCACCCTAGTGCAGCGCCTCAGCAACGTCGGAATCCAGGAGAAGGCACTGGAGTGGATCATCTCCTTTCTCGCCGGAAGGACACAGAGAGTCCGCCTTCCACCGTTCAGATCAGAAGCCACCGAAGTCATCTGCGGCGTCCCTCAGGGCTCCTCGCTCAGCCCCACCCTCTTCAATGTCTACATGAGCCCCCTTGCGGCCATCGCACGCCAACACAACCTCAACATCATCTCCTACGCCGACGACACTCAGCTGATCCTCTCCCTCACCAACGACCCCGCCACCGCCAGAGCCAACCTACACGAAGGGATGAAAGACGTAGCCGAGTGGATGACGACCAGCCGCCTGAAACTGAACACAGACAAGACGGAAGTTCTCATCCTGGGCTCTTCTCCCTCCGCCTGGGACGACTCCTGGTGGCCCCCCGCCCTGGGCAGCGCACCCAAACCGACAGACCACGCACGCAACCTGGGCTTCATCTTGGATTCCTCCCTCTCCATGACCAGACAAGTCAACGCCGTCTCCTCGTCTTGCTTCAATATCCTGCGCATGCTACGCAAGATCTTCCGGTGGATCCCCACCGAGACCAGGAAAACGGTCACCCAGGCCCTCGTCACCAGCCGACTGGACTACGGCAACGCCCTCTACGCCGGAACCACCGCCAAGCTCCAGAAGAGACTCCAGCGGATCCAGAACGCCTCAGCAAGACTCATCCTCGACATCCCCCGACACAGCCACATCTCCGGACACCTGAGAGACCTGCACTGGCTCCCGGTCAACAAGAGAATCACCTTCCGTCTCCTCACCCACGCTCACATAGCCCTACACAACCAAGGCCCAAGATACCTCAACAGCCGCCTCAACTTCTACACTCCCACCCGCCAGCTTCAATCGACCAGCCACGCCCTCGCCGCCGCCCCCCGCATCCGAAGAGCCACAACAGGAGGAAGGTCCTTCTCCTACCTGGCCGCCAAGACTTGGAACTCCCTCCCGACCCACCTCCGCCTGACCCAAGACCACCTCGCCTTCAGGAAGCAGCTCAAGACCTGGCTGTTCGAGCAGGAGCGGACCCCCCCTCCCCAGCGCCTTGAGACCCTCCGGGTGAGTAGTGCGCTATATAAATGCTTTGATTGATTATTGATTGATTGAACATCTACTAATGAAATAAAAGCCTTGCTAATCAGGCTTAGGAGACTTTAATTAACTGAAAAGTACCAACTTTTGATCTTTACAGCATCTCAACACGGATCTGTCAACTAGTGACAAGTTCTATATTAATTGAATCTCTCAAAATAAATATAAAGCTAGTCTTTTATGACTTCTCAAAATATTGTGACTAATTCAAGGAATGAGGATTGTTGAGAATGTGACACAGCAAGCAGGCAATTTAAGTGTGTCTTATGCCAAATATGCAAGTCGTCCCAGACGTCGACCGGTATTCTCTTAGGCACAACTTCTGGTGTGTCAAAAGTTTAGTATATGAGATAGACAGTGCTGTTGTAGAGGTCAGAACCATTTGATTTTGCCTACCCATATAGCTTTGATGTGATGAAGGTCTTGTTGCATGTTTCAAACATGGGTTTCCTGCTGGTACTGGACTTTTGATAACATTTAATCCACAGGTTTGATTTGAGCTCTTTGGTTTCAATCTGTCCAAATACAAAGAATGTCCTATGATAGTCTGTTATACCTCACTGCAGGAACTAGAACTACCTGTTCAGAAAAAGGGAATGGAAAGAAGGCAACCACTGCTTCCTGCATCTGAGCTGGTCTGCGTACAGCTAATAGCTAGGAGAATTACCCAGTTAAATGCTAATGCCCTGAATAGCAGAATTGTACAGTTAAGTGTATGTGCTTTATGCAGGCCATATGACTTAAAAACAGTTGTGGTGCTCTGTCTAGTGCACAAGTACATAATATGGCCTAATTAGTTATTTGAGAGAGTAGTGCATTTAAATACTGTGATACTCTTATTACCAAAGCTTGTAAAAACATAAAAATAACATTGTTCTGTAATCTTTATATCAAGATAAATATTATATAGATTCAGTAGGTAGAAACCCACTACTGTCATAAGTTGTGTTTAGTGTTGTGAGAGTATGATAAGGTGATAGATTTGTGACTTTAAAGAAGCTAAGATAGGTGAATTTTGCTTTAGCTTCCATTCTAAAGTGACAGTTTTTTAAACTAATAAGTGGAAGGGCGTTCATGACCTAATGAACATCCTTTACCTGGAATGAAATAAATCAAACTCTGTTTTGTCAAATTTACAACCTTATACTATATAGTCCAAATGTTTGGCAAGAGATCTAAAATGAAAATATCATATGTTGACCAAATTATACTATATTATACCGATCCACACTCAGCATTCTGTTGTAAGCGTAGCGCTTCATGTTTGGAATGCTCCTGCTGCATTAAACGTTTTTCTATATGAAGTTCTCCACTGCTGAGCTATGGCCACAATATATTTACTGTAATGGATATATATATATATCCTACTGGTGATAGGCAGTAGGTAGTTATAGTTAGGACCAACTTTTCCCATAGACAAAGCATTTTTTGTTTTGCTAATAACTTTTGCGCCATTGACGGATCTTTGCGAAATATTCAAAACTAGTACGCAAGTTAGTTGAGCTGATAGCTGGAAAGTTCTGGGGTGATTTATGAAGCTGATTTGGAAAAAAAAGGGGACCCCAAAAACTTTTTCCAAATGCATTGTCTATGGGGAATTTGCAGTTTTTAGACATGATTACAGCCCGAATCGGGGAACGGAATTGCACCAAATTTTGCAGAAAGTTACATCTTGGTCTAGAAAGAGACCTTTTTTTTAATTTTAAGTAAATCTGTAGGTTGACAGTTATTAAAAAATGAAATTAATAGATATCTAGGGATGTGGATCCTCCACAGATCTGAGGCGCAATTGGGAAAAAAACGAAACCTCACCCACTATTACTTTTTGTTAAAAAAAAAAGCGTAGCAATTCATGGAAAAAAACAAAGGTTACAGGGACGTTATATATTTAGGTTGACGTTTTACCCACACAAAACCATAGAAATGCAGCAGTTATACGTATAGTTATACTTGTGTGATCAAGGCAGTTGTTGCGGAAACGCGTCGCAGCGTAATAATGTAATAAAAGATTTTATTTGCCAAAATCCCCCCGTGTCGGTGTCCGGTTTCAAATGTGAAGGAGTCAGATGTGGGTTCATATAGTTATACTTACCTGAAGAAACTATAACTCATGCCGTTAAGTAACTTTAGGCCGTGAGTTTTAGTTTCTTAACATAACTATAACTATAAGTATAACTATAACTGCTTCATTTTTATGGTTTTGTGTGGGTAAAACATCAACCTAACTATAACATCCCTGTAACCTTTTTATTTTCAGTGAATATATATATATATATATATATATATATATATATATATATATATATATATATATATATATATATATATATATCCACACGAAACCTCCAGCAAGCAGAAGGAAGAGGCCACACGGGGAATCCAGGAAAAGATCTTTAATTGGAATACAGTTCTGGCATAATGCATTTCGACGTACTGTCTTCCACTGCTACACTGAATCCACCTCTCGCCACCACTTTTGAATGATAATACAGTCCTCCCTTGATTGGAGAGACACACCTCCCCTGCCATGTGATCGCTCACCTGATGTAGTTCGGTAAGTCCTACAACTCCCAGAATGCATCATCTCTGGGCGGGTGATGCGTGGGGAAACTTGATGATGAAAAACCCATGTGGCTTTGATGTACTGAAGAGCAGGGCACGCTGTATTCAGTATAAATTTAGTCCTCAGACCTCCCAGGGTCCCCGCATACGTTCCAACCCCCCAGGCACAAGTCCGCCGGGTCGTGAGCTGATTTAATAAATCAGTACTCCTCGTGAAGTCACGAGCTGCCAGCTGGCAGCGTCCCTTGCTTGACCCACACTCGGGAGGTGGGCTGGAGCAATCCAATACCTTGGGCGATGAACAACTGCTTGCGCAGACACCAGTAATGCCTCCAGCCAACTTGATAGAAAGGGGTCCCTTAACGCGTCTCTGGCTGATGCGATAATATTCACACGAAACCTCCAGCAAGCAGAAGGAAGAGGCCACACGGGGAATCCAGGAAAAGATCTTTAATTGGAATACAGTTCTGGCATAATGCATTTCGACGTACTGTCTTCCTCAGATGCCACTGCTACACTGAATCCACCTCTCGCCACCACTGTTGAATGATAATGCAGTCCTCCCTTGATTGGAGAGACACACCTCCCCTGCCATGTGATCGCTCACCTGATGTAGTTCGGTAAGTCCTACAACTCCCAGAATGCATCATCTCTGGGCGGGTGATGCGTGGGGAAACTTGATGATGAAAAACCCATGTGGCTTCGATGTACTGAAGAGCCTGGCGCGCTGTATTCAGTATAAATTTAGTCCTCAGACCCCCCTGGGTCCCCGCATACGTTCCAACCCCCCAGGCACAAGTCCGCCGGGTCGTGAGCTGATTTAATAAATCTGTACTCCTCGTGAAGTCACGAGCTGCCAGCTGGCAGCGTCCCTTGCTTGACCCACACTCGGGAGGTGGGCTGGAGCAATCCAATACCTTGGGCGATGAACAACTGCTTGCGCAGACACCAGTAATGCCTCCAGCCAACTTGATAGAAAGGGGCCCCTTAACGCGTCTCTGGCTGATGCGATAATATCCACACGAAACCTCCAGCAAGCAGAAGGAAGAGGCCACACGGGGAATCCAGGAAATGATCTTTAATTGGAATGCAGTTCTGGCATAATGCATTTCAACGTAGTGTCTTCCTCAGAGGCCACTGCTACACTGAATCCACCTCTCGCCACCACTTTTGAATGATAATGCAGTCCTCCCTTGATTGGAGAGACACACCTCCCCTGCCATGCGATCGCTCACCTGATGTAGTTCGGTGAGTCCTACAACTCCCAGACTGCATCATCTCTGGGCGGGTGATGCGTGGGGAAACTTGATGATGAAAAAAAGGGGGTCCCCAAAAACTTTTTCCAAATGCATTGTCTATTGGGAATTTGCAGTTTTTAGACATGATTACAGCCCGAATCGCGGAACGGAATTACACCAAATTTTGCATAAAGTCACATCTTGGTCTAGAAAGAGACCTTTTTGTAATTTTATGTAAATCTGTTAAGTAGGTTGGCAGTTAATAGAAAATGAAATTTATAGATATCTAGGGATGTGGATCCTCCACAGATCCGAGGCGCAATTGGGAAAAAAACTAAACCTCACCCACTATCACTTTTTGTTAAAAAAAAAGCGTAGCAATTCATGGAAAAAAACAAAGATTACAGGGACGTTATATATTTAGGTTGACGTTTTACCCACACAAAACTATAGAAATGCAGCAGTTATACGTATAGTTATACTTGTGTGATCAAGGCAGTTGTTGCCAAAACGCGTCGCAGCGTAATAATGTAATAAAAGATTTTCTTGCCAAAATCCCCCCGTGTCGGTGTCTGGTTTCGAATGTGAAGGAGTCGGATGTCGTGTTCGTATAGTTATACTTACCTGAAGAAACTATAACTCATGCCGTTAAGTAACTTTAGGCCATGAGTTTTAGTTTCATAACATAACTATAAGTATAACTATACCTGTTGAATTTGTATGGTTTTGTGTGGGTAAAACATCAACCTAACTATACCATCCCTGTAACCTTTTTATTTTCAGTTAATATATATATATATATATATATTCAATGAAAAAACCATAGGTTTCACAAATGTTATAGTTAGCTGGACATTTCGCTCGTAAAAAATCAATGAAATTCCCCCGTTATAGTTAGTTCAGCTAACTATAACTCGTGCACCCGCAATCCACTGCTGATGACGTCACATATTACATCACTCATGACATGGTCAGTGACATCACTCATGACATCACTGACATCTAAAATGACATCACTGATGACATCACTGATGACGTCATCCATTGAGTCTGTTTCTTAACAATTTTAATATGTTTAATATATATATGGAAAGGCCTGTTGAAGAATGAGTGGGTGTACAAGTGTGTAAATGGATGAGTTTCTTTGGTGCGTAACTGACTCTATAAGTGAGTCATTAAATGTATCTTACTGCAGACTAGTGACTAATCTGTGTGAATGTCTGTATGTTTCTGTCTGTTGGTGTATAAGTGGCTGCATGGTTTTGTGAATATCTATATGAGTGTCTATGTGGGTTATCGATTGGTTGTCTGAGTATCTGTATGGGTGCCTGAGTGTTTGTGTGGGTAGGCTGTGTGTGACTCTGTGCATAGATGTGTGAGTGGGTGATTCTATGGGTGCATGGTTTTAAGAGTGCATCTGTGATGGACTGTACGGTTGAGCGAGTGTATGTATGGGTGTGTTAGGGATTCAATGTATATCTCAGTGGTACATTTGTGACTAACTACATATGTGAAAGGCAGTATATATGTGTGTAAGAGTATATAAGTGGCTAGATGTGAGAATGTGTGATTGTGACAGTGACTGTATGGATGAGTGTGTGCTTTTGTCAATGATTCTAATGGAGCATAAAAATGTGACACTATTTTTGTGAGCAAGGGAACTTGATTGTGTATAACTGTATAGGTGAGTAAATGGCAGTTTGATTATTTTTTCGAATGACTAGGTGTGAGAGTACCTCTATGGATGATTGGTAGTGTGTGAGTGTCTATATAGGTGTGTGTATAAATTCATATGATACTTTTTTATGGAGTGACTGTAACTATGAGTGACTTTACACGTGAGTGTGTGGAGGTGTATGAAGACCTAAAAGTTAATATGTGGGTATGCAGTTATTGGTATTGCATTATTTATGGATATGAGAATGGAACTCTGTAATTTTGAGTTGGTATATCAAAGGTTTTATAAGGGTGTGAAAAGATGTTGTAATTTATCACATTGTTGACGTCATCAGTGATGTCATCAGTGATGTCATTTTAGATGTCATCAGTGATGTCATGAGTGATGTCACTGACCATGTCATGAGTGATGTAATATGTGACGTCATCAGCAGTGGATTGCGGGTGCGCGAGTTATAGTTAGCTGAACTAACTATAACGGGGGAATTTCGTTGGTTTTTTACGAGCGAAATGTCCAGCTAACTATAACATTTGTGAAACCTATGGTCTTTTCATTGAATTTTGCAAAGTTTTTTAAATGCTAATTCCTAACTATAACGTGTGTGAAACCTATGGTTTTTTTCAGTGAATTTGCAAGGTTTTTTAAAAGCGAATTTCTAAATATAACGCGTGTGAAACCTATATTTTTTTGTGTTTTTGCATGGTTTTTTGAATTCTAATTCCTAACTATAATGTGTGTGAAACCTATGGTTTTTTATTGAATTTCTTTTTTTTTTTACATCATTTTTTTCCTTTTTATTTTTTCCTTTAAACACTATTCTACCTATGTATATATTCATGGTTTTAATTAATTTTTCAATTTATAAAGATTCACCTTTTTTAAATAAATGGTTAGATATAGTTGTATAACATTGTTAATATCTTCAACAAACCTATTTTTTAAATTTTTTTTTACCGTGCGCGTACGGTAAGCTTACCGTAAGCGCACGCTTCGCTTTATGTATGGTGAGCGTACGTAATATTTCTACTCTGTTTGCGCATGCTTACGCAATTTGCGTAGGCGTCCGTACTTCCTACACGACGCATAAGCGCATGCTTTACACGCGCACGTTACGCGGAAGTGTACGAGCGTGACTGTAATGCGCATGCGCGCGTGCGTGTGTCTTTCGTACTCGCATGCGTACTTTTACCGTACGCGCTCGGTAAGCTTAACGTGCGCGTACGGTTGGTCATGTGATCAAGAAACAACACTTTTGATTGGTTTAAACTACTTTCAGTTCTGGAATCTTCCTACACCACACCCATTCCCCTCATTACTGCTTGTGATTTCTTAGGAGAAGGAGCTGAATTGTCTTTGGGATACAATGGCAGAGCAGCAGAACTCTTCTGAGAGTGAGCAGGGAAGCAGCATCATCAGGCAGAGAAGGAGGAAACAAAAGAATTCTTTTGTTTGGGAGTATTTTACTTTTCCAGAGGGGCAGAAAAAGGTAAATGCTCCATTAGTCACCTGCTCACTTTGTGAGCGTGTCTTATCTAGAGGTAACCCAAGTATTCCTTTGGTAACCACACTATGCTGAGACACATTAGGGAGGTACATCCCAGGACTTTTGCTCGACAATCTGAAGCAAACCCTTCAGAAAGTCACCCGAGCACACCCGCAGAAGCTCAGCCGAGTACATCTTCGGCAGCTCAGCCGAGCCCTTCCTCTGCGGTGGGAGCATCACCCTCTTCTGCTCCTCTGGAAACGAACCCTCGATTTCAGAGGGTACAAATGAGGTGCACCAGATGTTATGGTCTAATTGTTCATGGGGAGAACAGTGTTTCCCTAATAAACAATAAGATAGACCAGCACATCTGTGGTCCTTGTTAATATTCCCATTCTTTCTTTCCTCTGTCCCTGTATTAACACAACGGCTCTTTTAAGAGCCAACCTTACCTCACAACTTTTTTTTAAATTTCTTTAATTAATTTTTTTAAATTTTTTTTTTTACCGGTACGCGCATTTTTTAAAAAAAAGAACAAATTTATTTTTTACCCTACAACGTCCTTGAGGGAGTACAACGGAAATGAGAAAAGCAGAGAGAGGAGAAGTGGAAAAAAGGGAGCATGAAACTAAATGTGTGATAAATACAGAAATTTCACACTTACCTGACCAACAAAATAACTTATTTATTAATAAAACCATCATATTTATAAAAAAAAAGCTGACCCTTTCCTACGAATGCCATTCTTACAGAACCGGACCAACACAAATAAAATCTCTGACAACAATTCCTGTGTGCACACAGACTCATGGTTTGATTCTAGGCACAAAACAGTATTCCTCAGAGATACCAGTACACCTTAACTTATGATGAAAACATACTCCATAATATTTTAAAAGTTCAAGACAGTTAAATATCTCCCAAACCACAAAATGTAAAACATAACTTTTAAAGAAGAATCACAATTCTAATATTTATATCAAAAATCACCACATACATCCCCTCTCAAACTCATATCTCACCTTTAAAATTAGTTAGTTGAGAAAGAAATGTGGCACTCAAACTGCAGATTATCAGAGTCAGAATCTCAGAGCTGTACACCTCTCTCCTCCCACCAGAACCAGTAAATGGCAATGTTTCCCTCACTTTTTTCACACATATACATGTTAATTACAAATCTCAGTGCTTCCAACATTTTTTCAAATGAAATCACACATTTCTATTGGTTGAAAACTTCAACCCTTTTCCAAATGACCCCTTCCCCCAACTTGACTTCTGCCTGCTACCATAGCAACAGCTCATGGAACACTGGTGTGAGCAGAGAGGTCAGAAGTTCAGCACACAATGTTTCTATTCCAAAGAGCAAGAGTGCTTCACCTGTCAAACCTAACAGCAAATCCAAATTATTCTTCTGCGGGAACACAATTTTCTGAACCAATACAAAACATGCTTCTAAAAATGTACACATACAGCCTAGTTTTAACTGTAAAATGGTTTGAATCAGCCAATGAGTTCTTTTTATTAAAAAAAAATATGTATGCCTCCATTTTACAACTGTCTTTCATTTCATATTGCCATTCTACTGAAAGACACCTCCTGAGTGCATCCAGATCTCCTTGAAAGATGTTCACAGTGTGGATTGTAGGTCACAGCTATGTCTTCTGGAGTGAAAAGTATGCAGAAAAAGGTATGGTGAGAGACCTTGCTTTGCCAAATGTAGACATTAAATGGATTGGTCAGAGAGGGTTAAAGTGGCACCAATTAATGCCTTTGGTGAAAACCTTTCGACATGTCCCACAGCCTAACCTTATTATTGTGCACTGTGGTGGAAATTACCTAGGCACTTTATCTGGGGTAGGTCTGGAAATGCTTATTAAGGACACCTTTGTGCAATTGATGTTGCTTTTTCCTCAATCTGCCTTTGTATATTCTAACATATGCCAAAGGCAAAAGTGGAACTGGTCCAACCAATTTTGTCCGCAGATTGACAAAGCAAGAAAGCACGTCAACAAATCCATTTCTGCTTTCCTCAGAGACTATGGTATGGGTTCTATATACCACAACAACTTGCGTTACAACATGCAAGGCATTTATAGAGGAGATGGTGTACATTTCACTGATGAAGGCAACAGAGTCTTCCTCTTGAACTTTAGACTCTGCATCGGTACTTACTTGTAAGTACCACAAAAAAACACTTCATAAACACAACGGCTCTTTTTAGAGCCCCCTAATATCTAAACAGTTAAATTTGATTTTTACTTCTATTTTTTTAATCGTTTTTTTTCTGCCGTACGCGTACGGTAAGCTTACCGTACGCGCACCCCGCGATTGAAAAAAAAAAAAATTAAATGTATTTTTCATACTTTTGGGACCTTTTTGGACCCCCTGACAAACACTAGGGGGTCTGCAACTCTCTTCGTTGCCCCCTTTTCACGTTCTCCACCTCTGTTTATCAGTGTGAGACACACAAAATGGCGGCCGACACTTCCTGATTTCGACCGATTCGAATGTATACAGTCATGTAACCACCAATCAGAATTAAGCTCGCGCACGGCACCGTGCGCGTACGGTAAGCTTACCGTACGCGCTCGGAGCGTGCTTATAGATATATATATTAATTTAAATGCTATTTTCTCAGCAAATACTGAACACATTTACACCAGACCTACAAAAGGCACATCCCTGACCTGAGGACTACCTCTCTGCCAAATTTCAAGTAATTCTGTTCAGCCGTTCGGGCTGTAGCTTGGACTAAAGGTCCTATGGAAAAATGCATGGGGAAAACACGTTTTGGGACCCCCCCTTTTTCTCAGCCCCCGCTTGACGAATCCCCCCGAGACTTTCAGGATAAGAGCGGAGCGGAGCGCCCCACCTATTTTGAAAATTTCGCCAGGATTCGTCAATCGGCGCCAAAGTTATTCCAAATAGAATGTTGCGGATTTCCTATGGAAACACGGTCCTAACTATAACTATCTACTGGCGACCGCCAGTAGATAATATATATATATATATATTACCGTCATGTCGCAATGCGTTGCCGTTTCCAATAAAGCTTCAAAATACATCCTGAGTGCGTCCATGTGTTTTCTTAGTGTGGGAATCACGCACAATCTTTTGAATAAAAAATGGGACTTGCACCTTTGCACCCGTTGGAATTTTTTTTTATATATTGTGTATATATATATATATTACCTACTGGTGGTCGCCAGTAGGTAGATATAGTTAGGACCTATTTTCCATAGGAAATCCGCAACATACTATTTGGAATAACTTTGGCGCCAATTGATGAATCTTCACAAAATTTTTCAAACTTTTGGCCAGCTCCGGTCCACTCCTATCCTGAAAGTTTCACGGTGATTCGTCAAGCGGGGGCCGAGAAAAAAGGAGGATCCAAAAACGCATTTTCCCCATGCATTTTCCCATAGGACATTTAGCCGCAACTACAGCCCTGCTGAACGGAATTACACCAAATTTGGCAAAGAGGTAGTCCTCAGTTCAGACTCGTGCCTTTTGCTTAAATGGTGTAAATCCGTTCAGTAGTTCCTGAGAAAATGGCATTTAAAACTACATATATATCTATGGCCTCGGAGGATCCGCGCACCCTATGCGCACCCAGCGCGCACCCTGCCATACACGAGCTGTATTCTAATTGGCTGTCAACACTCCAAATCAGGAAGTGTTGGCAGCCATCTTGTGCCTCGGTGTATTGTAACGCTTTTCGCCCTAAGTGGGATGGGTATTCCCAGACGTGGGACCCGTGCTCACTACGCCACTGGAGTCAAGCTATCCTGGCTGATGACGGCTGATAGCCAGAAACCGGTCCTAGGATGCTTGATTCCGGTCCAGGGAAGACATGGCTTGGCAGTTCGGGCTGGACTGTTCCCATGAGGCACAGGGTCAAGACTGATTTGCATATGGCCATGTCTAAACTTGGGTGGCGTAGTGGGCAAAAGAACGATGGATTTAACCCAGATCTCTTGACTGGGGGAGAATGTCTGCATTGTCAGCATTCCGTCCATCATTTGTTTATTGTAACGCTTTTCGCCCTAAGTGGGATGGGTATTCCCAGACGTGGGACCCGTGCTCACTACGCCACTGGAGTCAAGCTATCCTGGCTGATGACGGCTGATAGCCAGAAACCGGTCCTAGGATGCTTGATTCCGGTCCAGGGAAGACATGGCTTGGCAGTTCGGGCTGGACTGTTCCCATGAGGCACAGGGTCAAGACTGATTTGCATATGGCCATGTCTAAACTGGGGTGGCGTAGTGGGCAAAAGAACGATGGATTTAACCCAGATCTCTTGACTGGGGGAGAATGTCTGCATTGTCAGCATTCCGTCCATCATTTGTTTATTGTAACGCTTTTCGCCCTAAGTGGGATGGGTATTCCCAGACGTGGGACCCGTGCTCACTACGCCACTGGAGTCAAGCTATCCTGGCTGATGACGGCTGATAGCCAGAAACCAGTCCTAGGATGCTTGATTCCGGTCCAGGGAAGACATGGCTTGGCAGTTCGGGCTGGACTGTTCCCATGAGGCACAGGGTCAAGACTGATTTGCATATGGCCATGTCTAAACTGGGGTGGCGTAGTGGGCAAAAGAACAATGGATTTAACCCAGATCTCTTGACTGGGGGAGAATGTCTGCATTGTCAGCATTCCGTCCATCATTTGTTTATTGTATCGGTGGAACCGAGGCACAAGAAACCTAAAAAACAAACGCAAAAAGGGGGTAGGGTAGAAACACGCTGACCCCCTAAGCCTGCTCAGGGGGTCCCACAAGGACCCCCAGGGCCAGAAAAAGTAATTTGAGATGTTATCAGTGATGTCACTGACCATGTCATGAATGATGTAATATGTGACTTCATCAGCAGTGGATTGCGGGCGCGCAAGATGTAGTTAGTACAACTAACTATATCGGAGGAATTTCACTGGTTTTGTTCGAGTGAAATGTCCAGCTAACTATAACACCCCTAAAACCTATTGTTTTTTCAGTGAATATATATATATAGGATTTTACAGAATCAGGTAATCTATATTATGGCATTTGAAAGCTTCTTTGTGGAGTTTGCCTCTTTGTTTATTTATGAACTTTTGTTCAGTGCTGACAGATATCACCTTTCAGTATGTCTGTACAATTTGTTACAAATAGAAGTATTCCATGGGTTGGTCAGACATTCTTATATAGATGATGATTTAAGTCTATTTTGAATGGGTTAAATCGGTGGAATATTGCTAGAGTTGATATCCTATGAGATATATAAGGACAATAGATACCTTTTGTTATAGGATGCTTCTCTGTATGTCAGGGCTTGTGTTTTGCAGAACAGTGTATGATACTGATGGCTCAGCAGTAGTGCAAGAGTATCTTATGGTAGTATCTTATGGTAGTTAGTCTGTGAAAGATCCACTGCATGAGGCTGGTCAAGGGCCTTCATTGTAGGTTCTGCAAGGATGAGCTCTGTGAGCCAGCAACTTCTGTGCCCAGCAGACCAAGTCACTATGTCACAGATTAAGTGCAATCAGATTCATACAAGATATCAATGTGGCAAAGCAGATTGTGCGATACTAAGAGTGCTGTTTATCTGGACAGGTTAGTCCTCTCCTTAGCTTTCTTTGTTTGCTGCACATTGAGACACTGTTTTCAGTGGTGTTCTGTGAATCTTGTGACTTGGTTATGTGGTCTGGGAGGTTAATGAGCATTCCTGTGTCAGGGGTCCGGATGCTGGGAGTACTTCACAGAGGTTGCCTATTTCTATTTTACTGTACGGTATAATGTGTTGTTTACAGCCACATTTTGAATATTAAAGCATTTCTTTAATACACAGTAGAAATACGCTGCTATCTTACATATCTTACAGCTTACATACACCTCATAGACTGCAAACAAATGATTTCGAAATGGCTTTCTGTTGGAATAATTAGACATTTAAAATTCCCCATGGCAATATTTTTCCTGCCTCCATGAACGAACAAAGAGCAAACATCCACTGAGTCACCCACTCATGTCTGGATAAGAAAAGAAGGCGCATAACTGTGGTTGTGGAACCAGCAATCTTTCTAAATGACTATTACATTTTTAGTTTTACTTAAAAATCAAAGGACATGCCTTTTCTAATGGTTTACAAAGTAAAACAAGTAGCACAGATCCACTGGTTACAATCATACACATGGTGCTGAAATTGTAATTTAAAATTTGTAAAATTGTATGTGCTGGGACCAGAAGCCCGTAGCTGGCACTACGAATATTGAGGATGTTGAAAATCAAAGCTGCGTAGTCTTGATTCCCTCTCATGCCTCTTTTATCCAGACACTCCATGCCCCTTAACTCACTCTTGCAGGTTTGTTTTTTATCCCTGCTTTCTCCCTCTGCCATTGTTTTTGCATCTTTCTCTTCCACTTTCTCCCTAGCCCCCCCCCCCCCCCATTTGTTCTTATTTCCCTCTCGTTCTGGAGAAAAGTCTGATAAGTGCTGTTCTATAAAAAAAGAACGGCCTGTGGGCCCCAGTTGCAACAATTGGCTCAAATTCGGCACTGCTTACACACTGGCCCTTATTTTTTTTAAATCAAACTTTGACACAAAGGAATCAAGACAAAGACATGATAAGGTGGAAGAAGGAGGAAGAGAAAAACAGAAAAGGGAGAACGCAGCACTGATAAAGAATATGCTAGAGTGAGAAAATGGGACAGGGAATGTGTGATGGTACATGAAAGAGGCATGAGGTGGAATCATTACCACAAAGTCTTGGTATTCTGGAGCCTCGACATTCGACAGCAGAGCTGCCTTGCTTCTGAGCAGAACTTTTGGCTCCAGCACTTTGGGCCTGATTATGATATCGGTTAGACCGCAAACCGACAGGCCATTGGTGGCAGTCTGACCGCCGACAGCCCTTCGGTCCGACAGCCACATTACAATGCTGGCGGTTGGACCCACATCTGTCGGATGACGGACCGCCGCTCCGCCAGGATCAGAGTTCCCGATGGGGTGGCGGTAGGAGCAGCATCTGATATTGGCCGTGGTGCCAAGGCAGGCACTGCTGTGGGGATTTGGATATCCCTTTCCGACAACCTTTTCCTGGTGGAAACACCGCCATGAAAAGGGTTAAAGGAAAGGGATATTTAGGGCCTAAAACAGGGCCCTCTTCTGTCGTACGCCACCGAGAAGTGGTCCTGGGGGCACATGTTGTGCCCCCACTCATCTCCCTGAAATGTGTGCCATGTACTAAATGGTACATGGCACACGGCGCATGGACCTGTTGGAGGTGCTTCACGGCGGCGGCCTGTGCTGCAGCCCTTTGTCTTGGCTGCAGCATTCCATCGCCATGGTTCCAACAGCTTTGTGTGCGCCAGCCCGTCGGTTGCATCAAAATGCAGCAGCTGGACTGCCGCATGCTTGTCAGGTGGTCTCTTGACCACTGCAGTTGCGGTCAGCGGTCTGACCGACCGCTATCATAATAAGGCCCTTAGTCCTTTACAGATTAATCACTGTGGCTGCTGTTGCTTTTTCAATAATTTATTATTAGTTATGGTTTGGAGCATTCGACCAATGCTTGTTTAGTTACTGTATGGTGCAGAAGAGACATCTCCATATCTAAAAATATATATATATATATATGTATTCTATTTTACTGAAAGAATAGTTTGATGTAACCAGACAACTTAGTTCTGATTTCCATAATAATGTGTTTTTTGACTGTCATTTGAGACGGTTTTACCTGTCTTGCCTACTGTCTTCCACAACACATACATATCATACAAACTTAGAGGTAGGGGATTTTGTTCAGCAGCTTTATCTCCACTGGTCTGTTGATTCAGTTGCTTGCGCACATTGCTCACATGCACTTAACAGAGTTCCTTTCTCTTCAATGTCAATGCTTATTATTATTATCTTAACAAATTGACTCATCATTTTGCTTGCAATTTAAGTGCCCATTTAGAGATTATTTATTTCCTGTCTCCTATTTAAGTTGATGTGGTAAATGGTTTATGTGTCCTTGTGACATTCTAGCTGTATGCAATTTGTGCGCTTGATTGGATGATGATCTTAGGGCAAAATCCATCACACAATTGAAAGGACTGTTTCTTAAAAACATCACTAGTACAACAGCTAGATTAGTGGAAGTTTTTTTAATGCAACATTTTTATCGGTATCATAAGGTGGCCACATTTAGGTGGCAGTCTGTTTTCTTTTCTTTTTTTTTGTGATACATGCTTCTTTTTTGTGACACCCCAGCACTCTTCTGGGTTGGACAACTCTCATGATGTCCCACTCTTCCCATTACTGTGGATTTGTTTTCCCTTAGTGCAAAATTACAAACTACAAAGAAGGCATGATTTTGAAATGGCAACAGAACCCTCTACAATCACATTTGTCAAAAGATTCAAATGTGATTGATAGGAGTTATGAATCACTGAACCACGACTTTAAGCAATAGAAATACTCAAAATTGTTAATCCTTTCATGCACATGTTTTTGGCTGTAGGCGCAAGCAAAATTTCCTTTGGGATTTAAAATGGGAAGTACATCTTTTTTACTCGCATTACTTTTTTTCCTATGCACAGATCTACATGAAATTTGACATGCTGGGCCTTAGCTAACCACTTCAAGTGATTGTTCTTAGTTGCTGGGACAGGACTTTCTGTATAGCCATCCATAAATGTTTCTTCCATTGCCCAATGTTTCTTGGAAACAGCATATGTCGAAATACCTTATTTAAGCTTTTCAGTCCTTGTCTTCCAGGTTTGTTTAAGCCCAGCATTATCCGGCTTCACAAGTTTATTGACCTTCCCAGGATCTCTGGTCTATAGTTGTTAGACCTGGTACCATTGGCGTGAGTCTCCCTTCCATTTTTTGCTGTTGTCTCCTCTGTTTTTGATATGTTTTTGATGGTTAGATGCTTTGGGCACTGTGCCACTGCTATTCAGTGCCACAGTGCAAGTGCTCCCTATGTTAAATTGATGTAATGGATTAGTGATTGGCTTATTTGATTTACTTGTCAGACCCTAGTACAGTGCACCATGTGAGCCCAGAGCCTGTAGATCAAATACTGCTAGTAGGCTTGCAGCACTGTTTGTGCCACCCACAGAAGCAGCTTGTAAAGTGTGTCTCCGGCCTGCCATTGCAGAGCCTGTGTGCAGTCTAGTACTGCCATGTTGACTTGGTAAGTGCACCCACTTACCAGTCCCTAAACCTTCCCTTTGCTCCATGTTAGCCACCCCTAAGGTAGGCCCTAGGGCAGGGTGCATTGTATGTGAAAGGTAGGACATGACCCGATGTGTGTAGCATGTCCTGATAGTGAATTACAGCCCATTTCGTTTTTCACAATTGCAAGGCTACCTGTCCCCATAGGCCAGAATGGGCAGTTTGATTATAACCTCTTATAATCCTAACTGGCCCAGGGAAGGTGGTAGAAAAACCAATTTAGTATTCCTTAACTCAGAATGATAAAATACATCTTTTAGCGAAGCTGGTTTTTAACATTCTATGTTTGAAAATACCACTTTTAGAAGGTAGGTATTTTCTTGCCTAACCATCCAAACCTGCCTCTGCTAGGTTGTGTATTCCATGTCTGATTTGTGAGTGACAGGGGCTGAGGGGGCTCCAGGAGACAGGGTGAGTCAGCACAAGGCTGAATAGACCTATCTGCATTGGGAGTGGAGGGAGGAGTAGCACCTGGGCCTGAATAGGGCTGTGCCTGCCTTCCACAATGCTGGCTCCACCTCCTGTGGTGCGTCTGATGACCTGGCGCACACTGACAAAGGAAGAAGTTGTGCACTGGTAGAATGCACCCAGAACTGGTTTGGACTAGGTGCAGGACCCTCTGTCTTCAGAGGACAAAGGATTTACTGGTTTAAATACTGGGGCTTAGAGCCCAGAACTTTAGATCACTTCTGGGAACCAAGACAGACCTTTTGCCAAGGAGAAGAACCAGAGAATCTGCAGGAGTGTTTGACTACCCCTATGCCAGTGTGTTGTTTGCTGGGGTTGGCCTGCAGTGATTTCTTTATTGCCAAGGAAAGGAGAAAATACTTTTATTGAAACTTTCATCATCTTGCAGAAAATCTCCCTCCAAGGGCTTGAATTTGAGCTTGCCTCCTGTCTGAAGTCTCAGGGATACAAAGACTTCACCCCCTCTGCTTGCCTGCATCTTGAACTTGCTGTTCTGGCTGCTACAGAAGGAAATCGCAACACAGAGCAATGCCGTAATCTGCATCGAAGCCGTGAGTGCTGCTCCGACTTACAACGTACAACGTAGATCCGACGCCGGCTGCCGTGCCGCATCGACGCAAGTGAGCGACATCGTAACCTGCCATTAGCCATGAGCGCTGCTCCGACTTTGCAACGTAGGCCCGACGCCTGCTGCTGTGCCGCATCGACTCCAAAGCTGACATCATTGTGGAGCCAATCCTCGACGTGGGTGGTGAAGAATCCATCAACATCGTAACATCATACGGAACAGTGGTTTTGGCGCCATCATGACGTCACCTCCTCTCCAGTAAGGAACCGACGCCTCCCCTACTTTGCGCAAACATCGAGGACCCGACGCATCGCCTCCCGAAGCAAGGAACTGATGCCGCACAGCGCCAATGATGCCGCGAGCTGTCTTTGTTTTCGCTTTTCCAATCTACTGTTCTTTGTGGGTCTGTTTTGACTCCGGGCCCGAAGCTGCGCACCTCGCGGTCGACGCAGTACTTTGGGATTCCTTTGACCTCGATAACTCCAGTTGGGGTTATCTGTTGCTAAAAACCGGGTTTAAGTGAATAACCTATTTTTAAGCTGCTTCTACCATCTTGAAGTATTATTTCTGATTACAGTATTGTGAATTTTTGTCATTTGAGTCTTGTGTTACGTCTATATAAAGAAAACGTATTTTTACAAAACCTGTGTTGTGTCCATCTGTAGTGTTTCACTGTATTACTGTATGTGTTCACAAATGCTTTACACACTGCCTCTGAAATAAGCCTTCCTGCTCGTGCCAAGCTACCACAGGGTTGAGCAGTTGTTATTTTAGGAGTGTAATCCCCTTACTCTGACTAGAAGTAAGGGTCCCTATTTGGACAAAGGTGCAAGCCATTGCCAACTAGAGACCCCCAGTTCTAACATTGGGGGCAGCGGTGAGGATTTGGACTTGCATTTGTGACTCATATACAGTGATTGGTGTACACTACTAGTGAGTGCAGACCAAACGCGACCACATACATTTTTGTAGAATTTTGTTTCCTTGGATCTGTTATTTTTTGCTAAAAACTGCCAGTTCTTATTGCCATGAGCAAACCAGCATCTATTGCATCTATGGATCTAGAGTTTGAGGAAGAAAGGTTGGAGGCCTACAATGTGAAACAGCTGAAAGCCTTCTGTAGAAAATTAAAAGTTGGTACTCCAGGCTTCACCAAGAAGGATGAGTACTAAAAGGTACTGAAGGCCTGTGTGGAAGCAAGAAATGCCCCGTAGCATGTGGAAGAGCCTGCAGAGGGGGCTGAGAATGCAGAAGGGCAGCTAGATGGGCCATTGGGTCCAACCAGGGAGAGAGTGTCTTCCCCCATAGGCAGCAGTGTTTCTTCCAAGGAGAGTTCGAGGACAGGGAGAGAAATAGATTGCATAGAATGGAGATGGCCTAGCTCAAGATGGAGGGTCAAAAGGACCTAGAGAGTAAGAAGCTGGAACTTGAGATTAACAGATTATCTTTTGAAAGGGAATTAGAGAAATTAGCACATGAGAGATTTTTGAGGGAATTGGAGCTTAAGGCTAAGAATTTTGAAATTAGTCCCTCTGGTGGCAGCGCACCATCTGTGCCTGCAGAAGGCAGTGTATATTTTCCCAAGGATGTCATCAAAGATTTCCATAAGCATGAAGATATTGGGCAGTGGTTTGCAGCCTATGAAATGGCAATGTTAGCCTACCGGGTCCCTGAGAAGGATTGGGGAGCGGGGTTGTGGGGCCGCTTTGTTAGTGATGGGAGGGATACATTGTTAGACCTTCCCAGTGAGAGTAGGATGCTTTATGCCCACATGAAGGAAGCCCTGATGACAAGGTATGGTTTGACCCCACAACTCTATAGACAGAGGTTCAAGAATTGTAAAAAGCTGGAGGCCACCACTTGGGTAGAATATGTATCTTTCTTTTGCAGAGCTATGGATGGTTGGGTGAAGGGTAGCAAAGTGAGTACTTTTGAGGAGCTCTATGATTTCTTTGCATGGGAGCACTTGTGTGGTAATTATTTTCCAGAGCTACGCCAGCACCTTATTGATAGCAAGCTAACTAACCCTAGGAAGCTTGCTGAGGAGGCAGACCGCTGGGTGAGTACCCGGGTCCACAAGGGTCATGTGGGAGACCTCGCCAAGGGTGGGCAGGGTCCCCATCAGAAGAGTGGGGGGGACAAGGGTAAACAGAGGGAGTTCCAGAAAGGGCCCCAAAGTACCAAGGGAACCAAGGTAAGGGTTCCCAGGCTCCACCTGAGAAGAAGTCAGAGCCCCCAACAGGTAAACCTCTTCACAGGGGCCATCTACATGCTTTCAGTGTAAGCAAGTGGAGCACCGTTGGTATGATCCCCAGTGTCCCCAAAAGGGTCAGTATATACCACCCCGTGCACCACCCCGTCAGATGGCTAATGTAGCCCTGGGAGGGGAGGAGATGGGTGCCCAAGGTGGGTGGGATCCAGCAGAAATGTCCCTTGTCTCTTTAGGAGATTGTGAGATGGTCCCTAGGACCCAGCTGCCTGATAACACTAAAAAGTACATCAATGGCTATAGGGTGGAGGCTCTGAGAGACACCGGGGCCAGTGTGACAGCTGTCAGTTGTCGGTTGGTGTCTCAGGAGCAGGTGATCCCCCATGCATTCTCCCCTGTAGTTGCCGCGGACAACTTAGAGAGCCAGTGTGAGGTGGCTCAGGTTCCCTTTGAGTGGGGGGGTCTCAGTTACTCTCCAAGTAGCTGTGAGGCCAACCATGCCTGTGGATTGTCTGTTGGGCAATGATTTAGAGGGCTCCCCTTGGGCTAAGGTGGAGAAGAAGTCTCATTTGGAGATGTTGGGTCTGCCTGAGTGTACGTGTGTGACCACTCAGTCTACGGCAACCAGTAAGGATGTTCAAGAGGTCCTGGAGCCTGAAAGTATGGCCTAGGTACCTGCCTTAAAGAGAAGAGGTAGGGGGCGCGGGAAACCAGCTCCCATAGTTCCCACGGTCCAGGAGGAGGCAGACCTTGAGGGGGATGCCCTGAAACCTACAGGGGAGCAAGTTGCTGAACTGGTGCACCTGCCTGAGCTGACCCATTGGCAGCAAGAAGGAGGACCCTCCAGGGAGGAATTCTGTAGCAGAAGCAGTGCCCTTCTCTTGTGGGTTTGCGGCAACAGGCCACAAACCAGGCAGCAGGTGATCAGTCTGGATCACATTGGATCTAATGGGAGATTGACCTCCTGTATAGCGAGCCTAAGGCTGCTGAGCCTGGGTCAGCCTGTGTGCTGGTGGTACCCCAGCGCTTCAGAGCCTCCCTACTTGGTTTGACTCATGATGTACCTTTAGCTGGACATCTGGGGCAGGACAAGACCTTTGAAAGGCTTGTCACCCACTTTTATAGGCCCCAGATGCGCAAGAGTTCAGACACTCATTGTAGGACTTGTCAAACTTGCCAGGCAAGTGGGAAGAGTGGGAGGAAGCACAAGGCTCCTCTCCAGCCTTTCCCTGTGGTCAGTACCCCCTTTGACTGGGTGGGCATTGACATTGTGTGGCCTCTGGACCCCAAGTCAGCCATGGGCAACAGGTTTATCCTGGTCTTGGTGGACCATGCTACCCGGTACCCGGAAGCCATCCCTCTCAGGACAGTGACGGCCCCCGTGGTGGGACGTGCACTGATGGGGATTTTCTCCTGTGTGGGCTTCCACAGAGAGGTGGTGTCAGACCGTGGTACAAACTTCATTTCTAAGTATATGAAGTCCCTGTGGCAGGAGTGTGGAGTAACTTATAAGTTCACTACTCCCTACCACCCCCAAGGTAATGGGCTGGTCGAGAGATTCAACCGGACCCTCAAAGGCATGATTATGGGTCTTGAGGAACCTAAGAGGCATAAGTGGGACATCCTCTTGCCATTCCTTTTATTCGCTTACTGTGAGGTGCCACAGAAGTCCTTAGGGTTCCGTCCCTTTGAACTGCTGTATGGACACCTGGTAAGAGGACCTCTGATTCTGGTTAAGGAAGGCTGGGAGAAAGCTCCCAGGAAACCTCCCCAAGATGTATATAGCTACATGCTGGCCTTCAGGAACCAGACTAGGCGATTCAGACAACTTGCTCAGGGAAATCTGGAAGCCAGCCAGGAAGAGATGAAGCGGTGGTAAGATCAGAATGCCATCTGATTGTGCTTCAGCCTGGTCAGAAAGTTTGGGTCATGGCCCCAGTGAAGCCCTCTGCGCTCCAGGATAAGTGGACGGGACCATTTGAGGTGTTGGAGTGCAAAAGTGATGTCACCTACTTGGTGGACTTGCGATCTCCCAGGAACCCTTTGTGGGTCCTACTTGTCAACCGCCTGAAGCCCCACTTAGAAAGGTTCGAAGTGGTCATGCTCCTAGCGACAGATGCTAGAATGGAGGAGGAGACTGAGCCTCTCCCTGACCTCCTGTCTGCAACCGAGCAAGATGGGTCAGTGGATGGAGTCCACCTCTCTTCCACCCTGACCCCTGAGCAGTAGAATGATTGTCGCCAACTGTTGTGCAATTCTCTGATTTGTTCCCCCTCGTTCCTGGTGTCACTGAGTGGTGCATCCATGATGTAGACACTGGGGACAGTCCTCCTGTTAAGCACAAGGCTTACAGAGTGACTGACAGGGTCAGAGCTTACATCAAGGAGGCGGTCTCCAAGATGTTGGCCTTAGGGGTGATTGAGTCCTCTAACAGCCCTTGGGCCAGCCCAGTGGTCTTGGTCCCAAAGGCTGCTGTGCCTGGTGCCACACCCGAACTCCGGCTCTGTGTGGACCAAGGACTCAATTCAGTCACCAGGACTGACGCGCACTCCTTCCCCAGAGCTGATGAGCTCATTGATCGCTAGGGGCTGCACAGTACTTCAGTACGTTTGATTTGACGTCTGGGTACTGGCAGATCGCCTTGACTGATGAGGCCAAAGAGAGGTCAGCATTCTCCACACCAGACGGGCACTACCAATATCGGGTTATGCCCTTTGGGATAAAGAATGCCCCTGCCACCTTTCGGAGGTTGGTCAAGCAGGTGTTGGCTGGACTAGAAGATTTCAGTGCCGCCTACATGGATGACATTGCAGTGTTCAGCACCAGTTGGGACGAACAGCTGCACCACCTCTGGGAAGTGTTGATGGCGCTGCGCAAAGCAGGCCTCACGATCAAGGCGACTAAGTGCCAGATCGGGCAGGGTTCTGTGGTGTAATTGGATCACCAGGTAGAAAGCGGCCAGGTGGCACCCCTACAACACAAGATTGATACCATCCTGGCATGGGAACCCTCCAAAACCCAGACACAGGTGAGAGCCTTTTTAGGACTCACAGGGTACTACAGGAGGTTTGTTAAGGGGCACGACAACATTGTTGAACCCTTGACTGAGCTGACTTCCAGGAAGCAGCCCAAGAAAGTGAACTGGACTGACACCTGTCAGAAAGCTTTTGATGCCCTGAAGACTGTCATGTGCACAGCACCGATGCTTCAGGCGCCCAACTTCTCAAAGAAATTCATTGTCCAAACAGACGCTTCAGAGCATGGTGTGGGGACTGTTCTTTCACAGATCAATGAGGAAGGCCTCGACCAACCTGTAGCCTTCATCAGTAGGAGGTTACTTCCACAGTAACAGAGGTGGAGTGCAATTGAGCGTGAGGCATTTGCTGTGGTCTGGGCACTGAAGAAGTTGAGCCCCTACTTGTTTGGGACTCACTTCCGGGTTCAGACAGACCACTGGCCCCTCAGATGGTTGATGCAAATGAGGGGTGAGAACCCAAAGTTGTTGAGGTGGTCCATTTCCCTACAGCTGATGGACTTCATAGTGAAACACCACCCTGGTACATAGCACGCCAATGCTGATGGTCTGTCCAGATTTTTCTGCCTTAGTGAAGAGAACTCCCAAGAGGATGGGTAGTTCTCCCCACATTTCAGCTGGAGGGGACACATGTTAGACCTGGTACCATTGGTGTGATTCTCCCTTCCATTTTTTGCTGTTGTCTCCTCTGTTTTTGATATGTTTTTGCTGGGTAGATGCTTTGGGCACTGTGCCACTGCTATTCAGTGCCACAGTGCAAGTGCTCCCTATGTTAAATTGATGTAATGGATCAGTGACTCCATGATTGGCTTATTTGATTTACTTGTCAGACCCTAGTACAGTGCACCATGTGTGCCCAGGGCCTGTAGATCAAATGCTGCTAGTGGGCTTGCAGCACTGGTTGTGCCACCCACAGAAGCAGCTTGTAAAGTGTGTCTCAGCCCTGCCATTGCAGAGCCTGTGAGCCGTCTAGTACTGCCATGTCGACTTGGTAAGTGCACCCACTTACCAGTCCCTAAACCTTCCCTTTTCTACATGTAAGCCACCCCTAAGGTAGGCCCTAGGGCAGGGTGCATTGTATGTGAAAGGTAGGACAGTCCCTGGTGTGTGTAGCATGTCCTGATAGTGAATTACAGCCCATTTCATTTTTCACTATTGCAAAGCTGCCTGTCCCCATAGGCCAGAATGGGCAGTTTGATTATAACCTCTTATAATCCTAACTGGCCCAGGGAACATGGTGGAAAAACGAATTTAGTATGTCTGAACTCAGAATGATAAAATACATTGTTTAGTGAAGTTGGTTTTAACATTCTCTGTTTGAAAATCTTGCTTAACCATCCAATCCTGCCCCTGCTAGATTGTGTATTCCATGTCTGGTTTGTGAGTGACAGGGGCTGAGGGAGCTCCAGGAGACAGGGTGAGTCAGCACAAGGCTGAATAGACCTATCTGCATTGGGAGTGGTGGGAGGAGTAGCACCTGGGCCTGAATAGGGCTGTGCCTCCCTTCCACAATGCTGGCTCCACCTCCTGTGCTGCGTCTGATGACCCTGGCCCACACTGACAAAGGAAGAAGTTGTGCACTGGCAGAATGCACCCAGAACTGGTTTGGACTAGGTACAGGACCCTCTGCCTTCAGAGGACAAAGGATTTACTGGTATAAATACTCAGGCCTAGACCCCTGAACTTTAGCTCACTTCTGGGAATCAAGACTTTTGCCAAGGAGAAGAACCAGAGAATCTGCAGGAGTCTATGACTACCCCTATGCCAGTGTGTTGTTTGCTGGAGTTGGCCTGCAGTGGTTTCTTTATTGCCAAGGAAAGGAGAAAAGACTTTTATTGAAATTTTCATCATCTTGCAGAAAATCTCCAAGGGCTTGAATTTGAGCTTGCCTCCTGTCTGAAGTCTCAGGGATACAAAGACTTCACCCCTTCTGCTTGCCTGCATCTGGAACTTGCTATTCTGGCTGCTACAGAAGGAAATCGCAAAACTGACGCCGGCGAGCGACGCCGTAATCTGCATCGAAGCTGTGAGCGCTGCTCCGACTTACAATGTAGACCCGCCGCCGTGCCGCATCGACGCCAGTGAGTGACATCGTAACCTGCCATAAGCCATGAGCGCTGCTCCGAATTTGCAACGTAGGCCCGACGCCTGCTGCTGTGCCACATCGACTCCAAAGCCGACATCATCGTGGAGCCGATCCTCGACGCGTATGGTCAAGAATCCATCGACATCGTGACATCGTACGGAACCGTGGTTTTGGCACCATCGTGACATCACCTCCTCTCCGGTAAGGAACTGACACCTCCCCTACTTTGCGCAAGCATCGAGGACCCGACGCATCGCCCCCGAAGCAAGGAACCGATGCCGCACAGCACCAACGACGCCGCATCACGCCGACGCCGCGAGCTGTCTTTGTTTTCCCTTTTCCAAGGTGCTGTTCTTTGTGGGTCTGTTTTGACTCTGGGCACGACACCGCACACCTCACGGTAGGCGCCGTACTTTGGGATTCCTTTGACCTCAGCGTCGTGATAACTCCAATTGGGGTTATCTGTTGCTAAAAACTGCGATTAAGTGAATAACCTATTTTAAAGCTACTTCTACCATCTTGAAGTATTATTTCTGATTACAGTATTGTGGATTTTTGTCGTTTGAGTCTTGTGATAAGTCTATATAAAGAATACTTATTTTTATAAAACCTGTGTTGTGTCCATCTGAAGTGTGTCACTGTATTACTGTATGTGTTCACAAATGCTTTACACACTCCCTGAGATAGGCCTTCCTGCTCGTGCCAAGCTACCACAGGGTTGAGCAGGGGTTATTTTAGGAGTGTAGCCCCTTTACTCTGACTAGAGGCAAGGGTCCCTATTTGGACAAAAGTGCAAGCCATTGCCAACTAGAGACCCCCAGTTCTAACAATAGTGCTCTTGTTCTGTGGTTAAGATATCGGTGGATAGCCAGGCTAAGGGCTGATCCTATTCCAGGTTGTCTCATGCACTCAGCAGGGGGAAAGCCCTACAGACCCATTCTTAGTTAATTGGTCCACATAGGTTCTGACATTTTTATACAATTTTGTGGGGATTGTGACCTCTCTTCCCCCATTGCTGATTTGACTTGCCACCTTAAAATTGTGGTGGATTCCTTCCATATTTAAGTGATGTAAGTTTGGGCCTTGTATAGACCGATACATGACTGTGTTCTGGGGTACTCTGTGTTCTGGTTCCTTCAGTGATATCCAGAACATCTAGATGGAGGGGACTTTTTCTTATGATAGTATGACATTCATCAGGTTTGAATAGATGAATGGGTCTAAATTTGTTCTCCTACCTCTCCTTTTCGTTTTTCTAAGAATCTTATATAGATAATATCTTCCAAGTCACACCCTCCAACCCTGTGAGTGGCTTAATACATTTTAGTATATTTCCTCTATTTAGGATGTCGTGATGAGCTCTGAAATAGTAAAGCAACATAAAAATAATAATAGCCTTATTTTGTTCTTTGCCTTTAAAGAAACTGATGACGTTATGTTGGGTTTCCCTCTCCTCATCCCTCCTGGGAATGACACCGGCATGTTAAATATTTTCTATTGCTTTTTGTCATGATCAGAGAAAAATATTTGTACTTGAGATCTTAGGAAAGGTCTCCTGCCGTGGTAATTTGTAACTCCTTCCAAAGCTATTTTGTTGTTCAATTTCACTGTACTTCCATGACTTTCATCTTAATTTTTATCTTCACTATGCTTGGATACATTCCATTAGTATGCATTATCCGGCTTGCTTACAATGCTTTGGGGTATGTTGTCTATCCGACTTTGTACATTCTCTTGATATGCGTGTGCAGTTTGCGTGTTTTGTCATATAAGATCACCAACATAAGTTTTTCTTGATTAGTGGTGTCATTGTGCATTTTTCTCTGTTTTACTATTAGGAATCCTTTGTTTGCTTTGGGGTATTATGAGATTTTAGAAGGGCCTTTTTTCTTCTTTTGCTTAACAGTTTCTTATTTTAACAGTTCCTAGATATGTGGGGATTTTAATTGCTCGCATGGTGTACTCTCTGAAAGGCAAGCGTTTTCTACGTACTTATGGTTGCACTCTTCTTAGTAGAAAGTTTGATGGCCATTTGGCTTTTTCAACTGCCAAACTGGGTACAGATCTGATCATGGAGTCAAAAGTAATAGGTACATCTAAAAATGCCTTTTCACTGGAAAGGATGTGTGACCCATAACAGTGTGTAGTATGTATGCAAGGATCATCCAGTGACATCCATGCCCAGATGAAGAATGACAACAGCCTTTTACCATTCCAGGAGCAGTAGCACAGCTTTCAGGTGGTGAAATGAAATATCATCCAAACCGACCTGTAATTAATAAAAGCAGCTCCTAATACACTGATTCACTCTCATTAGAGCTTGTCAGACTAGACATCCCTTTCTGAAACGTTACTTGGCAAAATAATTATGTTATACTCTGCCTACTTCTTCTGTGAAAGCCCCAGGTTGCAGTATACTCTGTTGTTATGTTACATGATCTTATATATATATATATTTCTCTTAATTTATTGGTAATAAATATGTCTTCTGTTAGTTGTTTAGTAGTTTATTAATGTACAATTATCTCCCTGTCTAGTGGAATAAATCTTAAACAGGTAAAGTTTGCTATAGATAATATTCCCCAGTGGTTGACTTGAAGGCAGGTCTGCTGGCTCAGGGGACTAATGCATCCACTGTACGGCTTGTGCTTCACTTCATGGTCACAGGGTCAAATCCCGGCAGGTTCACTCAGCCTTTCATCCTTTTGAGGTCGATAAAACAAGTACTGTTAGGTTGGTTAACAATAAACATCTGTTATTTAGCGCCAAGATGGCCTTCTAAGTGAATATGCTCTTTACAAATACTTATGTTATGTTAAGCTGCTTTATAAGGAGGCTGGTTAGACAGATGTATAGGAAATCTTTTCTGGAATATTCGCCAGCAGTCTGGGAAATACATTATGATTTACTTTTTAATGCCGGTTATTAAAATCTAAAAATCTCAATATGATTGTTGCTTATATATCCCTCTGTATGTTGTTGACACTTTTCATCTGTACGTACAGCAAAGCCTTGAGTCTCATTATGAACCAAGGCTGGTGGTAATGAAGACTCTTCTATTTCTGTATGAAACTGAGAAAGAGGCTTTTAAACTCTATGAGATTAATACTGCGGGGATTAACTGCCTGCAGAACTTTGAGGTAGGGCATTACAGGTTGGTCTGCTGCAAGGATATTTGCTGGTATATCCAAACTTCTGTTTTATTTAGTATCTTTTGTCCATTCCAGCAAAAAGTCTGCATATGCTGCTTCTCGAGGGAACCTGGCACCCTAGATGAATGCCTACTCAGCATTGCCTTACCCTAAAGCAAGCCCCGATTGCAGATGTATAATTTAATAAGATGTTTCAAGTATTGCGCGTTTGTGTCGTGAAATTAGGCATTATCCTGGTGTCTTGACTTGACTATATGATATATGATTTACCGAGATTTTTCCATTTATAAGGTAGACGTGTACTTCGAAAATGTGATTTACGCATGCATAAAACACTACGCACTTGATGATTTTCTACTGTACACCCTCTTCCATGGTATCTTCAAAGTAGTGGGTATTCCTAGGTTTTGTTATATAGAAAAAATGAGCGAAAGGCACTGTGGTCTACAAGGCTGAAGTACTACACATAAACATAGACACTCAACAAGTGGGTTTTGCTCACCCTAGTAACCCTAAATTAACCAATTATAAAATGCTTTAAAGAGTGGTGCCTATGTACTCACCAGAGAGTCACAAGTTGAATACTAATAGTAACAAAAATTACTATCCAAGTTAGAGGTTGCAGTGAATAAGATTATTGTGAAAAAACACAAGTCACATTCTTCCTTGATGATCGTGTATCCTTTTTTGTTATTATTCAGTCATGTTTTTTCTTTAAAGAATGCAAGTTAGTGATTCATATAGAAGGGGTTGTGTATTCTATGATGCTGTTCAGATAACACATTTCATCCTCTGGCGGTGTATATGTCTGGGACTTTTTAAAGGCAGACTGACCCCCCCCCCCTTCTTTAGGGGTGTGCATCAATTTTCCAATATGGATTTCTAAAGCAAATCTAATTGTGCTCATACTCATATTTACAACTCACTAGTCATACATTTTACCTAACTAGCCTTGAAAAAGACTAGGACATATACCCCCAAGGTGCGAAATACGCGTGTATAAACATTACTTTACGAACCACCAAATTGTACATTGAAAAAAGCACATCAACGAATAGAAGAAAAGAGAGCTCATCGATGAAG
Organism: Triturus cristatus; assembly: GCF_964204655.1. Classification (NCBI taxonomy): domain Eukaryota; kingdom Metazoa; phylum Chordata; class Amphibia; order Caudata; family Salamandridae; genus Triturus; species Triturus cristatus. The sequence goes on from NC_140586.1 coordinate 571,027,241, forward strand.
AACTGTCTTGTTTTTGATCATTACTGATAAATCTAAGTTGAATATTGCTTTGTAGAATTATTACTTTTTAACCTATAACCTTCGGGTGTGTTGAATCACAAACTTAGTAGCACATATTATATGTAGATCCTGGCGGTCCGGTCCCTGGAACGCAGAGTGCTTTATTCCATGACTTTACTTACTACATTTCTGATTGAATTTTACATAAATCGCTTAGCTCATGAAAGCACAATGGCTATAAATGCGGGTCAGCTGTGGCTTTGGCTTAAACTGTAGATTCGGTTTGAAACAAGAAGCTCCCTCTATTCAGAGCCAATTGCGGATTGTTTGAAACTCGTGGGGAAAGTCCTGCAAGCTTTTACCAGCTCCTTTACGTCTACAAATTTCAAGACAGAAATGAAAATTTCCCTCCTGCTGCATTCATCAGTCTGTCTTGCACTTGCCCCGTCACTTGGCACTTTCTAGAATCATGTGTGACAATCCCAGATTTCAGGCACTGTTATCTCTTTTACCCCCTGAATAGATAAGTATTTTGGATGTTTAAACAGTTTTGTTTCTTGTAGTCAACCTGCCACCATGGACATCAGCTGAAAGCGAATCAACCTACATTTCGTAAGTAGTCTGCGTTCCTTAGGGAGAGCAGCAAAATGAGCAGGTCATTCTAATTAGGACTAATTATAAAGATTGACATTATTTCTAGCTAATTTTAGATCCATTGCTGTTTTCGATGGAGCATCATTATTTTGAAAGGCCATCCTTGCTTCCTGACATCTGCAAATGAATGTTTGAAAGTTGCTGTTCCTATCCAGGTGTAAGTTTCCCGGTTGTACAGGGTCCTGCGGCCTTAGTAACCCAAGCTCTCGAGTCGGTAAGTTACTGCGCATTGAAGAAGCTGCGACTCCAGCGATTTCACAGATAGTGCTGTAGAAGACATCCCTGAGGACTGCTGGAGACCCCCTCCGCAGGATGCATCCTACAGAAAATCTACATCACTCCTGAACTGAAGGGGCAATGGAAGGAGGCTCCGGAGTCAACCCAGAGGGGAGAGCGGGGATTGAATGCGGTATCTGTGGCAAAGCTTACATCAGGAGCAAAGAAGCAGCTACATAACAAAGGGTTCCATATTGTCTCATTTCGTTGTCCAGTACATGCCTAGTGTATATAGTGTGACATTTAGGCAGAGGCGTATCTTGGTCAGCATGATTGGGGGGTGTGGGGGGTGGAGCGGACCTTCAGGTTTCCCAACAATCGCGCTGGCACATCACGTTAAAATACATCATACACCAAACAGGTTGAACGAGAGGGGCTTAAAGGGGCAGTGGAAAGGGAGAGAAATGTCGATTGTTAGGGGTAATAAGTGAGACAACACACATTATTTTTTGAACTAACCAACATTTTTAAGTCTTTCCAAACAGAGAGGGAGAGTGTGTGTGTGTGTGTGTGTGTGCGTTTTTGTCTGTGGGTGGGTAAAAATTCTTGATGAAATCCGGCAGGCACCTTACCTTAACCGACTGAAATCACCTGTGCCCAACTATTTATGGCAAAATAAATGTATTAGGGATGTGTAACACCCCAAGCACTCCCTCTATAGCTATGCCCCTGGACATGAGTGTGGTTACAAACATTGACACCTCCACAGATGAGATGTACTCAGAAGGATCTGCAGACATTTCACAGCTGGACAAACACCGACACACTCTGGCCGCCGCTGTTTGCCCCGCAGTGATAGCCATTTTATTTTATTTTTATGCAGGGGGAATCCTCGCGACCCTCACCACAGTGCCCAGAGGCATTTCGCCACCTATGTCTATTGACATGATACACGAGGGCCAAAGTCTGCAGACCACTCGGAAGGTTTTTAAACTATCATCCCTAATGCACAGTGTAGGCAGTGGTCTGAGCAAGGGTGTGGCAGGTCCTAAAACAGGCAAAGGAGAGGACCCTTCCAGCCCCCCACATTGGGTAACTGCAGACCGCCACATTTGTGATGCATCTCCATGAGCCCCATTGTCACTGCACCAACTGCACTAATGGTAGTGTCACCCCTGCGTGTAGGCATAACTCACAGATTCTACGAGTTGCCCCCTTTTTCAACGACTCTTGTGCACATGGCCCTTCGCCTGTTACCCAAGGATAGAAAGAGAAGCACGCTTTATTTCCTTGCTGGCGTATGGAAGGTGATGCTAGTGTTTGAGTGACACGAATACAAATATGGTACCGTGCCTTAGCTTCTTCTTGTACATGGTGGGTGGCGAGTAATGTTTGTGTGCCTTAATATACTCGTAGATGTGCACGTTTACTCATGGGGACTTAGGGACTGTCCGCGAGCAGAGGTTTGGAGCTGGCTTTACTGTATTTACACAATAACAGCCAAAGCTTCACTTGTTTCCTAAGCAGCCAAGGTTTCGATTGTTTCCTAAAGAGTGTTCTTCTTTCTATCAGGGACTGCTCAAAAGTGGAGAGGTGGGTGCACCCACATCCGTGGTGGAGTGTGAGTGTGCAGTGCAAGGCTACACAGGTGTCCCACTTGTCTGCCTTTATTTATAAACTGATTTCAAACACTTTTAAGAATGCAGCAGAAGCGGAACTGAGAAACGAGTACACAATGCCTCGGACGCGCTGCTCATGTTTAGGACAGATCTACTTCTAAGAGAATATGTGCGAGGCATATCTGGATTTTGTGGGCCCTCTGGAAGCTCTGTGGTCAGCTTGGCATGTAGTGCTGTTCTCTCTGCTGGTCTTAGGTTTCATGTCCATTTTGAACAAGATGATTGCTCTGAAGCGGTAAACAACGTTTACCGCTAAAATTTGTCCCCGCAGGGAATCACAATGGGGTCGGTTCAACGACCGCGTTGTGATTCCGCATACCATTATTCCGCAAGTCGGAACAACGACTTGCGGAGGGGGCGGGGGCGAGGTGTTGGATTTAAAATCCAACACCTTCCCTAGTGTCCGCACAGACTGGAGTTGGAATAGTAAATTATACTATTCCAACATCCAGCGCCCCTAATGGTATGCGGAATCTCAGCGCGGTCGTTGTAACGATCGCGTTGTGATTCACTGCGGGGAAAAAGACTGCGGGATGACGAGATAGAATCCTCTGAAGCAGAGTTAAGAAAGCAGCATGTTCACTAGCTTGCCTTAATAGCTCCCCTTTGAGATCTCACCTAAACAGGGCATGCACTGTGTTTTCGTGACCTTTTGTTTTCAGTCATTGGGCTTATAGACCGCTCATTGTTTACCATTGTTTGGCTTCATTATCACTCTCATTTGCATGCTTTTTATTGGTTACCATAGACTTCTGTCCCTTTCCTGCATTTGTCCCTCCCATGGAGCATGGAAAACATTCATTTTGTCCTTTAACTGCTCATTGTTGTAGGCACTGCCTTTTTCTTTGTGTTTAAGCACTCTACCTGCATGTCTTTTTCAGTGGATCTCCTGATGTACTTCTTCTCCCTCTGCTGTGCTTGTTCTTACCCGCTCCTGTCCCTCTTCCTTCCGTTGATGCTTGCCCTCCACTCACCCTCATGCCTTCCGTTATTGCTTGCCGCCAACCCCCTCTCCATCCTTCCCTTATTGGTTCCTGAAAATTCACCCTCCTTCCTTCCATTGTCACTTGCCTCCACTCACCCTCCCTCCTTCCATTGTCACTTGTCCAACCTGTTGTCCTTCCTTTCATTGTCATTTGCTCCCACCCACCCTCCTTTACTTCCGTTGATGCTTGCCCCAATTACCCTCCCTACTTTCATTAATGCTTGCCCTCACCCACCCTCTCTACTTCCGATGATGCTTTCCACCACCTACCCTCCCTACTTCCGTTGTTTGCTTGCCCCAACTTGCCCTCCCTCCTTCCGTTATTGATTGCCTCCACCCGCCTGCCATCCCTCAATCCGTTGTAGGTTGCCACAACCCACCCTCCCTCCTTCCGTTGTTGCTTTCCCCACCTGCCCTTCCTCCATTTGTTGTCGCTTGTCCCCACCCTCCCTCCCTCCGTGAGGTGTTGCTTTCCCCACCCACCCTCCCTCCTTCAGGTGTTGCTTTCCCCACCCACCCTCCCTCCTTCAGGTGTTGCTTTCCCCACCCACCCTCCCTCCTTCAGGTGTTGCTTTCCCCACCCACCCTCCCTCCTTCAGGTGTTGCTTTCCCCACCCACCCTCCCTCCTTCAGGTGTTGCTTTCCCCACCCACCCTCCCTCCTTCAGGTGTTGCTTTCCCCACCCACCCTCCCTCCTTCAGGTGTTGCTTTCCCCACCCACCCTCCCTCCTTCAGGTGTTGCTTTCCCCACCCACCCTCCCTCCTTCAGGTGTTGCTTTCCCCACCCACCCTCCCTCCTTCAGGTGTTGCTTTCCCCACCCACCCTCCCTCCTTCAGGTGTTGCTTTCCCCACCCACCCTTCCTCCTTCAGGTGTTGCTTTCCCCACCCACCCTTCCTCCTTCAGGTGTTCCTTTCCCCACCCGCCCTCCCTCCTTCAGGTGTTCCTTTCCCCACCCGCCCTCCCTCCTTCAGGTGTTCCTTTCCCCACCCGCCCTCCCTCCTTCAGGTGTTCCTTTCCCCACCCGCCCTCCCTCCTTCAGGTGTTCCTTTCCCCACCCGCCCTCCCTCCTTCAGGTGTTCCTTTCCCCACCCGCCCTCCCTCCTTCAGGTGTTCCTTGCCCCACCCGCTCTCCCTCCTTTAGGTGTTGCTATACCCACTGCCCTCCCTCCTTCCGCTGTTGCTTGCCCCCACTCACTATCCCTCCTTCCATTGTTGCTTGCTCCCACTCACCCTCCCTCCTTCCGTGTTGCTTACCCTCACCCTACCTACCTCCTTCCATTGTTGCTTGCCCCCACCTGCCCTCCCTCCTTCTGTTGTTGCTTGCTCCCGCTGCCCTCCCTCCTACTCTCGTTATTTGCCAACCCTCCCTCCTTCATTTGTTGCTTCCCCAATCCCACCCTCCCTCCCTCCATTGTTGCTTCAAACACCCACCCTCCCTTCTTCCGTTGTTGCTTTCCCCACCAACCCTACCTCCTTCCATTGTTGCTTTCAACCCGCTCACCTTCCTTCTGTTGCTATACCCACCCACTGCCCTCCCTCCTCCGTTGTTGGTTTCTCCATCTACCTTCCCTCCTTCTGTTGTTGCTTGCCCCCATCCGCCCTCTCTCGATGGATGCCCCCGTGTGCAGCGTGGAACTGCTGCTAGGAACCTGCCTCATTTAGGAACTTGAGTGGATTGCCGTATTAAAGGCAGTAGGTGTGCAGGTACTTCTGTGCCCTACGTTTGGTGACTGATCAACACATAGAGTTTAATTGGAGTGCTGGTGCACAGTGTCCTATGTTTTGTTATGGGGATATATTGTGATGCATGTGCTTTTTCCTAATTTAACTTGCATTACATGCTCTAATTAGATGATGTATGTCGTTTTCAGTCATGCCTTGTTCAGGATAACTAGTACTATCTGAGTAATTGCATAGTGTGCAAAACATTTATGATTCATGTCATTTTGGTCTCTTGTTATGTACAATATAGTATATTTTTACATAATCTTGTGTAGAGTCTGTTTTTGTGGTGTATTCATTGTGTTGCTGTGTGAGCGTGTTGCATAAACGCTTTACACATTGCCTCTGATGATAAGCCTGCCTGCTCTGTGCCAAGTTACCAGAGGGTGAGCACATGTTATCTTTGGTGTGTAACTGACTTACCCTGACTAGAGTGGTGGGTTCTGCCTGGCTTAGTTAGGTGCATACCCTAGCCAACCAGAAGCCCCATTTCTAACAGTGTCGATAGTCAAAGTCGTTGTGATCCATGTCTATGCAACATGCTTTATGAGGGTGTATTCACCCTCTATAGCACCTGCTGAAACAATTTCTATTCACGTAAGTCGAAGGCCTAGCCATGATTCTGTGTAAAAGGGTTACTGTTTTAGCAAGAACCTAATCAATGAAACCCTGTACAACATATAGGCACTCCTGATATCAGAAAGTGAAGGGAATTGGAGTTGACTGCCTTAGTGGGAGGCACTATTGTTGCATATGCATGTGATTGGTTTGTAATTTGTTTGGGTGCGGTGAATTGAACTGGCAGTGCGGATACTGCTGCCGCTGCTGCTGCCTGGTAAAGTACTTTTCTGTGATCAGAAGCTAGTTTATGAGTGATGGTCACATAAGTGATCGTTTTTGAAGCGCTGACAGCTACTGTTTAACATGTTCTGAAGTTTACATATATGGGCAAAGCTGCATGTGATACAAAGTACATTGACAGGCTTGTCCAGCACTCTTCTTAGGAGTGCACCATTTTATCGAGAACAGGACTTGGCTGGCGAACTAAAAGCAGCCCTGGCAAAAATGCCAAAGCCAGCCCCGTTCCTCGTGCAATCTCTCTCTATGCAGCCATACTCCTTCTCTCTCTCTCTCTCTCTCTCTCTTGCTCTCTCTCGCTCTCGCTGTCTCTTTCTCTCTTTCTCTCTCTCTGGCTCTCTCTTTCTCTCTTTCTCTCTCTTTCTCTCTTTTGCTCTCTCTCTCTCTCTCTCTCTCTCTGTCTCTCTGTCGCTCTGTCGCTCTGTCGCTCTGTCTCTCTCTCGCTCTCTCTCTCTCTCTCTGGCTCTCTCTTTCTCTATCTCTCTTGGTGTGTGTGTGTGTGTGTGTGTGTGTGTGTGTGTGTGTGAGTGTGTGTGTGTGTGTGTGTGTGTGTGTGTGTGTGTGTGTGTGTGTGTGTGTGTGTGTGTGTGTGTGTGTGTGTGTGTGTGTGTGTGTGTGTGTGTGTGTATATATATATATATATATATATATATATATATATATATATATATATATATATATATATATTCTGGTGGCATTTGTAAACCACAAGGCAGAAGGACCAGTGGATTACAAATGTCACCTGAAACCTGAGCTTGCATTATAGGGCCATATTACACGTGACTCACTAGGTATTTTTATTGATTGATATTTTTACTGTTTTGAATGTCCTATGTTTTGTTTTCATTGTTTGCCTGACACTTCAAAAATGTCTGTCAATGTTTTAAGAAAAGTGTGTTTTTGTTGGGGATAATGTGCTAATATTTAAAATGTGCTGAATGCCATTTATGACTATGGTAGGTCACATTATAAATGCAGATCACATTGCAAGGAAATTAAAAACATGCTTTCAAAAATGTGCTTCTCAGTTGTAATACAGTGACACAACTGGGTAGGTTTAACAAGACATATAAAAAGAGAGAAAGAAAATAAAGTGCACTGTGGGACAGTGACCCTTTCTGGTGACAGGGTTCCGCGTTTACCATGTTAACACTGGGAGGATTCATAGATAGATACTTGCATCCAGGATGGGCATGCCAGAGTGAAAGTATCAGGCGTGTTGATCGATGCTCTGAAGGCAGCACTGTCATTGTGAAAGCGTTTTTGTTTTTACCAGCAGTGATAGAAAGAGGAAAGGCAGTGCTAACCCCCATTTAAATGTTTTCTTTGTTTAGGGAAGGTAAATACCCTGCAATGTAATCACTGTGGATTATGGGAAATCATTGACTGAATTTGGGAGCCTGCAATAATCCCTGTAAAAAAAGCCCATCTCCAATTTCCTTATTACAGGCGTTTTACCATGCATCTAGTCACCTGTAATAAACAGACGAAGAAGCCGCCAACTGCAATAAGCTACAGGTTTTGAGTTCTGGTGTCACAATGCCTGCTTCCAAAGCCTGTGGCCAAGCTGAAAGGCAGGCCACAGAGCATAATTACAGCCACAGTTCAAATAATAAAAACAGGAACTGCATTCGACTTCTTCTGGTGTGGTTTTTATTCTTTCATAAAAAGCATTCAGCAGGAAGGAGATACTTCATGTTTTCCAACCTACAGGCGAATTGAGGAGAAATAGAAACTCTGCCTGTTTCAACGCAGCATTTTATACATCTGACATATGACAGTGATCCTAATTTGTAGCAAACATTACGAACTTGTTTTTAGTCTTTTTAATTTTGCAGTACGGATTCAACGTTTATTCTGCATGCTTGCAATGAACATTTAAGAGCAAAATTCAAAGAATTTAAGGGGCTTGTGGGAAGGGCGATGGTGTGACCATGCATTATAAGGAATCAAATGCACATTCTCGTACATCAAAGGATATTGAAAGTCACCTTGGAGTTCAGTAATGCTCCTCTTTTGATCATAGAACTCTTCAGTGACTTGTAAAATACTTGTAATGTACGACAAGCGGTAATTCGGATTGCAGAAAAATGAATTAGGGCTTTCAGTTTACCCCAGACATATTCTCCCAGTGTTTTAAGCCTTCTGTTCTGTTTGATAGAACCAATGTCGGGGTAAATTGAAAATCCTAATACATCCATCTGCATTCCAAATTTGGACGCACAAAACAGAACTTTGTATTTCGACAGTCAGAAAAAGAGCAATTTTTTCTTTCGGGTACTTCCTGGAGTGTTAATCACGGGAGTGTTCTGCGTGTCCAGATGGTAACAATAGTAAGCTCTTTGTTTTAACAAGAGTAGCGAGTGCCCTGACACTGACAAGGCAAAAACACAAAAATCAGCAGGCAAAAGTGATGTTACATCTGTTGTGCTCCCAAGAGACACATAACAGCTAGAAACAGTGGGCGGAATCGGAGCTAAGTGAAGGCATTCATGATAAAACTATTAGGAACGCGTTGTTTCTCTTTCCAAAACAGGAAGTAAACCACTACAGTAGAAAATTAGTATTTAAAAAAAAAAAAATTGGGTCAAATTGGCACATTTGAAGCCAAAGTTTCACATTAGTTGAAGTATTTCAGGTGGTGTGGTGAGACATTTTCAACCATTACATGCTTTTTCATAGATCAGTAGGGTTTTCTGTTTTGTAGGACGCTTGTATTTGTGTGCAAACGTGTCCAAGCATTGTATGCCTTTACTTCAGGGAGGCATAATTTCCCATCAGAAGTAAATAGGCACTAAAGGGAGGCATTCATGATTAAACTATTATGATCACGCTGTTCTAAAACACAAATAAACCACTACAATACATTTTAGGGGGAGGAAGGTCTTTTGTTTTGCCTTTGTCCCTTATGTTTTTTATGTCTCGCCTAGCGGTGCAGCGCATGCGTTGCTCGCTTTGCGAAGCATGCAGTATACACCATAGGTGAGGGAAGCCCCGCCTACTCCCCCGCCCACTTTTTCATTGGCTTGTGGCTTTTTCCTTTGTAAATGCTGCCTTCTGATTGGTTTAGAGGCAGGTAGTCCCGCCTCATGACGGCCATGTCTCCTTCCACGACTATTTGCCCCTTTACTGTGTGTTTTGTAAGCACTACTTTGTGCCCGTGCCACCCCTCCCGCTGTCCGAGCCTTCTCTCCCGCCCCCCCACTTCCATTGTCGGTGCCTTATTAATGCCCGCCCACCCACACACTCATTTGTCTTACATCGTAGGCATGCGTTGTGGGCGGTGAAAGGTAGGCACTCTGTCGCAAGAAGGCAGGACATTGATACCATGGAAGCGGGAGCCTACCCCACATTTTTTGTTGTTTATGGAAGACGCAGCATTAACAAAAAAAACGTTGCAACCTGAGTCAGAAGTCGGGTGGACTCCCTGGACATAGGCGGGGCCTTGGAGGAAGACAACATTCCAAGAGGAAGTAGGCGGCCGTGCCTGGTTGGGGGCGTAGCTTAAAGCCCGATGCAGAGAGACAAACGTGTGGCTATGAAAGCGGCGTCTGTGCAGCTGAAGAGACGGTGGAGTCCAAATTGCAGTAACCATGTATTTTTTTTATTTACGTTTGCAGCCGCGGGGGCTGGTGTGCACGAGGCAGAGCAGTGTTTACAGCTCGCGCCGGTTCACTGGCTTCACGGGTGACTTCTTGCTTGCACATTACACAGTCTAAGTGAAACGCAAGGAGGGCAGTAGTGTTGCTGCGTGCCCACCGTGTTGCTGTGAGTTCTCTCTCTCTGGGCTGGCTTGGCTCTCATTTGTTTCCTGTCCAATTTGTCATGCGATGTTCTTAGTTGAGCAATATTTTCTGTTTTTGAGAACGGGCTACGCTTCAAACATGATCTAAACTGGACTGTTGACCCTGTGCGATTTCGGTGATGTGAACCGATGTTATTCTTTCATTTTTGAGGGAGGAGAGAGGGGATTTAGGAAGTGGGAGGTAGCTAACAGCAAGGTGCACACACTCCCTGTTCGGGATTAACTCCTTCGTGCCCTGCCTGTTAAGTAGAAAGTTCAGAGCTTATAATATGTTAGGCAGACACCAGAAGCGTCTCCCAACCTTCCAGCAAGCGATGCATGTTTCATTAGAACATTCCCAAAGATTCAAGTAAGGCGGGTGGCCGGCTTCAAGATGTACGGTTTGCGGGCTACGCCGCAAATTCAGTACTTGCGCAGCTCCTAGAGCTGCTGCTGCAGGTAGTTGGCACCCGGCTGCTCCCACGCTACCACAGCGGTATTATTATTTTTGCCCCTACCTTTGCAGCCCAATTTCAGCACCAAGAGGCCACCAGGACGGTATCACTGGGCGGCCCCACACAAAACTTTTAGGATAGCGTGTGAGACTGTGGGCCGGGTGGTAAATGGTCCGGAAATCGCAGACTCGCCTCCCTGCATTGCCACAGCCAGCCCTTGCAGGTCACAGTGAGTTGCTGCCTAGAAGCGCCTCCCGTCTGCAGCCTCGGGACACACAGACACTAACACGCAGCCCAAGTAGGTATTACGAAATATCTGGTTTTCATGTGGAAGCTGTGTGTTATCGCTTGTCTAGAGCCCGCCGCTCTCTGCAAGTTGAGTTTATCTGCAGGTGACAAGGGCACCAAAAATGGCAGCGTTTCCAAGTTTCGAATGCCTTATGGTCTGAAGGCCTTTAAACAGCGAGTAGCAAAAGAAACTGGAAGGTGGCATAGAAAGAATGCCATTTTTAGAGCATGTTATCCACAGTTCACACTTAAAAGAACACTCCTATCGTACTAGGTACAACCGTGTAAAGATAGTGTATGATGTGCTGTGTATGATGTAACGTGTTTTTTGCAGTACTATATGTAATGCAATACGTAGTAACATACACTTATTTCAATGAACTAGGGCAGAATCGAGGGTAATATTAGTAGCCTGGCTTATTCCATAGAATAATATCAAGCTTGTTCACCACCTGAAAAGTATTTAGCACATAACATAACGTGCCCACCTGAAAATTTGTATTATACTGAATTCTGTACAATAATTATCCATCAGTTTCTCGATCAGCGTTCGAAATTATACTGTGACAAAGCGATGTTATCCGTAGTCTGTCAACAGTCTTTAATATGGACAATCTTGCATTTTACAACAGACTGATGTTTAAAAGAGAACTTGACATGCAGCAGCACCTTTGAAGACCTATGTTTCATTGTGACTGCCATGCTTACTCATCTCTGCCTCTTCAGAAACCCTGGTCAGTTATTTTTAGAAAGACTTTACTCTGCTTGCAGAGGGGCAGACAGGACTATACTTGCATATCAAGGTTTCCAGACAATTTTGCCCCTCTGAAAGCAGAGGCTGACATGTGACTTCCACTGCCTCAGCCCAAACCGCCTAGCAGAGACAGTTACGATAAGAAAATACATCTATTAGCCAGCAGAATAGTCCATTGCTGAGTTTTTCACCATTCATGTATTCATTTACAAGGAAAGCAGTGTTTATTAGCATCTAAATCTCTAGAAAACTCTACCTGCTGATTTACATTATGAAACTGTAAATTCTGTCTGTGGTTATAATCATTTTTTGATCTCCTTGTAATGCAGTAAGAAAGTGATGAACAGCAAGGAAGGCTGCCATCTTATAGTAGCTATTTTGTCTTTTTTGTGTTTAACATATACAAACACCACAAGTGGTGTTTGTTTCTGTAAAAATAATTGTTCCAGACGAGCTGACAGTTTTCTTACTGCGAGTGGACATTTCTTTAACATGCTCCCGGCCTCCATGCAATACATGGTAGTTGCAAATATAAAAATAACGCCTTGACATTCCACCCTAAGAAAGGCAGGTCTTCTAGCAAAATGCATCAAACAGCATAGTTGTGGAGGACCTGTGATCTAAATGTGTCTTACAAACCCACATACTTCCATTCCACAGCACATACATCCACTCCAATCCAAAACACATGGGCAAAAGACATGGTAATTTACATCGCCAAAACCTCTAACTCTCACAAATGCGAGACCAATTTGCATTGCAAATGCTTGTTTGACAAAGTGGTCGTTATTTTCGACTTGTGGACAGTGGGGAGAGATAACTAGCACTCCACTGCATGAGGACACCTTTAGCATGGAGAATGATTAGCAAATACTCATTGGCCTATTTAACTGTATTAGGTAAGTCCAAGGTAAAACGTTGCAGCACCTGTGTAGGTGGCATAAATGTCAAATACCTAGTGTGGGATGCAGCATCATTTTACACCTCCCACGAAAGGGGATTTTTTAAAAACATAAAAGCATAGCTAACAAGCAGGCCTGTGCTACTGCACGCCAAACCGCAGTGTTAATATCTCAGATGAAACTATTTTTGGCATGTTTAAACCGACCTCTGACTAGGTATGGTGTCTCTAACCCTGTGGGTCCTCTTGGCCCTTTATCCTTCCAACCTTACAATAGCGATAAACTGAGTAACCTTAAGGACGGTATCAATAAAACTTTGCTATTCAGCACCAAGATGCCCCAAAGAGTGAACACACACTTTGCATATACACAAGATGGGGCCTATTCATAAACTGCATTTTGTAGTACAATTAAAAGTGCTACAGTAGTACTACTAATACACAAACTTACAAATGTAAATCTTCCCCTCCACCGCCTCTGATCATTTTATGGGGAGATCCTCATACACTTGTTTCACTACTTAGGGGTCAATTCCGATCTCGTCGTAAGGGCTCCGAATCGGAATCAAAATTGCCTAAACCAATTCAGAGCCTATTTTTCCGATCAAATCATACCCCGTTCCGAATGACCAAGTACGACGCGAGGATCTCGTCAGAGTCGACCGAATCATTTCCGAACCCACCCTGTCAGTCCGACTAGTTCGGAGCCGAATCATGCCGTGCAATGGACCCAGCTTCCGAACGAGCGAGTACGATGCATGATTCAGACAGCCCTATTGACTCGGTCTCAGCGAGACGAAACAGCTGTCAGAATTGGAATTCGGGGGCCGGTAGCAGGCCCCCCTTCACCCGGGGCCCTCCAAATTGGTCGCGGGGGAGTGCCATTGGTCACCCTGATCCAAGCATGCACGGTGTGGTGGTCACCAGGGGGTGCCTGCCACAGGGTGTACGCTTTTCCCCAACCACCCCTTTTTGCTATGGGAGCCTGTGTACACGATCGGCATACAGGCTCCCATACAGTTCAATGGGAGTCCGAGCTAACCGAATCCGTCAGCATACGGATGCATCATGCTAGTTCGGTTGGACTCTCACAGTGCGATTTGCTAGGAAAGCGATCTGGATCCTAGTTGTGTGGAGGGCTTTCTAGCGAGATCGGAATTGGGCCCTTAGTAGTAAAGGTATGTGGGACTAGGGAGAATGGTTGCAAACTGAGGCATACTTACCAAAGAGTAGGCAGGGTTAGGGAGGAGCACGAAGCATGCTAGTGCTAACGCCTGTAAAAAAAGGGGGTAAGAGAGTTTTAGAGAGTTTTTTAAGGAGGCACTTGCACCGACTCACAAAAGTGTAAGGCCATACCTATTCACAAACTGCACTACAAAACCTACTACAGCCAAAAAGGATCTAAAGCAGTTGTAAAATTTCTTCAGCTTAGAGCTGGAGTAAGTCACTATCACTGAAGTTCAGAATGAACAGGGCAAAGTAATTATCACCGAACATCAGATCAATTAGATCAATTTGTAACTATTACAAAAAACTTCATAGAAAACCACCTGTTCCCTAGGAAGAGGGCTGCTACCCGGTGCTGCAAACACAATCTATACGTAAGCTCTCATGTGCAGAACATGAGTCATTAAAAACACCGATATGGCAGGACAATTTAAGGTGGGCATTAGTGAACAGAATACTTCGAAGACTCGGGCTGGATGTCTTTTCGGCGGAATGATGTCAAATGGTATCAAACTGTCTGAGGCTCTTGAGAGGGGTGACCTCCCTAAGACGATGAGAGAGGCAAACATTGTTCTCTTACTAAAATAAGGTAAGGACCCGACAGACTGTCATGCTTGCATACCGTTATCAATGTTAAACTGTGATGATAAAATATGTGATAAAATAGTAGCAAGGCGCCTGAAGGGTATTATCGCTGACTTGATACATACTGGCTAGAATGGGTTTATAGCATCTAGACATACTGCTCTAGAAATCAGGAGGCTGGCCTATGTGGCGGATATGGTGGAAAACAGCATAAAATGCCTCACTTTGGTGTCAGCAGACAGGGTGAAAGCGTTCAACACAGTGGCCTGACAATACCTGTCCCCACCTAGAAACTATGAATTTTGGCCCACAGTTCCTAAAACTGGTCTCTTATTTATGCAAAACCATTTCCCAAAGTAAAAACTAATGAATATATATGCCCAGAGTGTGAGCTGGAGAGGGGCACCAGACAATTATGCTCTCCGTCCATCTTACTGTTTGCCTTGGCTAGAGAGTCGCTGGCGTATAGGTTGATACAGGTACTGGATGCTTGAGCCATCAAAACCTGGACACAGAGACATGTTGTATCTCTGTTTGCAGACAATCTGCTGGTGTATGTGGCGGACCCAAGACACTCTTTGGGGCTGCTCATAACAGAACTGGATCACTTTGGCAGGCAGGCAGACAGACTTGAAAGTGAAACGCAAAATTACACCCTGTACCCATTGGTGCTACTGCGGCGTGTGCCCCAGAAAGCATTAATACATATTAATATACCTTACAAGGTAGCAGTAGTGGTCTGTGGAGGGAGTTCGGTGGGGCAGTGAGGCGGGGCGTGGGAGGGGCAGGGTGGGGAAATGTAAACACCGGAATATGGATGAACGGAGGTAAGTACACATTTAAATAAATAAAACGAATTTCGTTGCGCGCGCAAAGGAATTCGTGTACCAGAGGAAATTAAAATGATAATGTCAAGGTGGATGAAAACTGAAAGAGGAGTTAGAGCTCTGGCAGCCACTGACTAAAAAGATTCAATTCCTGCCAGACAAACGCCCACCCTGAACATTGTAGGACCCCTGGTAGATTTCATGTATGTACGTGCCAAGCAGACACGGCTTCCACTATAAGAGGGCATTCTTAGTCAGGCACCATCTAAGGCGTGTAACTGTAAATTGGCAAATGCTACGATGCACCAGCTTTGTGAACAGGCCCCAGTATGTTAAATGAACAGTGAAGTGTGCCTCGGAGCACACCAGAGTCAGTAGTGTAATGCTCTGCAATGAATCACGCATCTGTTGTGCTAATGTATATGTTTCTGCATTAACAGTGACCAAAAGTATTATTTATTGCCTAGGTTTATGGCCTATTTCTGTTTTCGAATAGTGTGTTGAAGAAAGGACTATTTGAATGAAATATCTTCCTTGTAATACTTTGATTGTAGAGAACATCTTTGAGTTAGTATTTTCTTCTGCTATCAATGGGAAAAGGAAATAGATCACGCAAAGAATTTGTGGGATAAATAATACAGTTAATAATTTGTATCCTTTGTTCACTTTATCTGCCTTACTTGAAGTAGAACTGTAAATCTGCAAGCTGTCTGTTGGCCTCTGCTATTTAGTAATCAGTGTGCAGTAGTGCAGTACTTCCACCTTCATCATTTTTCATTAAGAATTATCTCTTGTTTGATCTCAGCTTTAGTAAAACTGCATTTATGTCTTATACAATGTTTCCTGGGTGAATTTTTGCATTTCTTTCGATGTTTTGAAGCTCCAGGAGAGGTCATTCGAGGATGACATTGCACAGTAATGTTTAGTTGGTCACCAGTACCACTTGTGAAGTACCTTGTAATATATGTATTTGTGGCATGCTCTTTCTGAGGCTGTCACAGACCACTGCATAAAAGAGATCTATGATGTTGCTAATGGGTAGCACAGAAATAAAGCTTGATTGTAGTCTTAAACATCTTTTATGTGAATATCAAGGTAAGCATCTAGCTGTAAGTCTAGATCATAACTGGTTGGTAGTTCGGTTTGATTGTAGTAAAAGTCAAAAGGCATATGTCCTCCAAGGGTTGGTTGTAAGTTCAGTATAAAAAAAGGTCATGATGCTGGTAATGATTTGGTCTTTGCACAAAGGCAGCCTGCAGTTTAGCTTCTTTGTAAACTTAAATTAGTTTGTTTGTTTCAATTAGATCACACATACTCGTAGGACAGAAAGTTAATATCCCGAAGTCTTCAGTTAATAGTGTATTTGAATACACATTTGTAGATAAAAAGAAAATCATGTGGGCTTGTTCTTCTCCCTCTTTCCTAAATTTGCCCTTTCACCCCTAGCATGAGTAACAATGCATTATATTAGCTTCTCTCCTGTCATGTTGCTACCACGTTTAGTGAATAGGAAGAGATGAGATATTTACAAATAAGTAAAAAGGTAATTAAATCACATAAACATACGTAGGAAATACAATGGAACAATGAAAAATGGGTGTCTATTTCACAAATTTATGAACGTATTGTACAACAAGCTGCAAAAATACAAATGCTTGTTCTTTTTACATCTGGAAGAAAACTGTATGGGTCAGTATACCCATATTCAAAGGCGCTCGAAGCAGGGATGCAGAGGTTGCTAAGGCACCTTCAAAATATACAACATTTAAATACAAATGAATTATTTGTACAAATATTTCGAACTAAATCTGCAGTTATGACAGCACAAATGAAGTGCATTTTTTTAACTATCAAGTGGCATGGAAACAAAGGTTCTAATTGGATCCAAGCATTGTTTTGGTGATGCGCAAATGACTGATGTTGACTGAAACACGATTTCCACACATAATCGTTTGTGAAAAATGAATAGCCATAACAATGAAGAATGAGCTCTCTGAAAATTACAGCGTGATAGATACCACGCCATGCTTAATAATATATTTGAAATAGTATGCTCCAAAATGCATCACCAGTTACATACTACATCCGTACCACTCTCTTGCCGAACGGGCTCATTGCCTACACTTGTTCTACGAGTGGCGCTTAGATTTTTCACAATCACTATGAGTTTGGCGATGTAACATTGATGGAAGCACCCCCACACCGAAAATTGTTCCAGCACCTCTGCCCTTATTGGTGAAAAACAGCGGATTCAACTACTGCGTATTCATTTTATGTTATAATTTTAACATTTACCTAAATACATTCAATAGAAATTGAATGTTTTCTTATACATGTTGGTATATAACATAACTTGTTATTGGTCTCTAAAACTGAGCAATAGATGCAGATTATGTGCAGTTTATGAAATTAATAATTGATTCTGCAGATAACATTGACAGCAGCTCTCCTTGAGACAGCGGAGGGCGGGATGCAGGCTACCGGCTAGCACCCCGTAACCACCCCCCCATTTCCCTTCCAACATCAGACGCGAGTTTGCAGCTGTGCCGCTCGGCAGACACTGAGCTCCGCGAATACTCGAAGCACGCCAGAGTGAGACCGGGAAATTGAAGCTGGAGACGAGGAACTAGAGTTACATGGGACCCAGGCAGCGCGAGCACCGGCGCGCCTGTTTGTTCATCTGAGCAGCCCCGAGCAGCCCTGTCTGTATCAACTTTAAAGTGCCTATCCTGCCCACTCTTGTCAACACAGCCATAACGGATTAGAACGGACCTGAATGGGCTTTTAATATGCTGAAATCTGTTTAGCTCTATATTACCTGAGTGGTTTTCTGGCTAATTTTTAGGCATCACGAGCCTGGGTACTCCCTGCGGAATGGTACTGTGCAGGCACCTGTGCTCTCTGGATTTGCAGCCTTCTTTTTTTTTTCTTCTACTTTTCTTCATTACATTTCGTGGAATCACCAGGTTTTTCTCTGAGAGAGGTGCTGGTGCTGCTGGGAGTTGGAGTTTTCTACTTTTGGACTATTCGCCACTGGGACCACCAGGTTTCTCTCCAAGAGGGGGTAAGTGCACGCATCTTACTTACCCACCGGTGTATGGAAGTCCCCTACGCCACTTGGTTGAGGGTCGCTGGGGGGCCCCAGGTAGTGACTTTGGATGTCTTGGCTGTCTTGTTAAGGGATCAACGTTACAAATACATTATGCAAAATCTCACTAAAGGAGCGAAAGCTACAGTAACAGCCCACTCTGACTCTCCCAGCCTGGGTCAGAGTGTGAAAAACCGAGTTGGCCAGGCGGCTGCCCGGGCAAACCGTGCAGCGGCGCTCAGGAAGGATCTTGATTTGAATACCGAGACCGTCGAAATGGCAAGCTCAGAGGCTCCTAATCAAGAGCATCCTAGAGGTGCCTCTGTGGACCTTGATTCAAGCGCTAGTTCTTGCTCTATTACCTCTCCTTGGGCAGGCACCATCAGTTTATCAGATTTGATCAAACTAAAGACACTGACGCTGCCCGATTCAGCTGGAGTAGCCAAGGCCCTCAAAAAGTATCCTCTATTTTTCAAAGCCAAGCCTGGCTTGTCATCTGTGGAACAGGAAGCGGCAGGGAATGAGTCCCCTCCACTTGACAACCCCATGGACAACTTCATGGATCAGGGTAAAAACGGGAGTCCTAGAAAGACTTTAGATGATGGTCACTCTTCCACGCCATCCCCTTCTCAGCGAGCGCCTTATTCTGGGGGTGGTCTTCATCAGATCTTCCTTCTCTTGTGGACGCTGCTCTGTCTATCCCAGCAGAGTCTAGGTCTTCCGACCCGCAGGCTTAGCAGTTTGAAGGTAAGCTAGAAGCAGCTCAAGACAACCCCTCCCAGGAAAACAGATCCCTTTTCAGGAACCTCCTCAATCTGATTCTGGACGAGATAAGAGAACTGAAAGCCTCTCAATCTGCTGAGATCGCCGTAATCCATGCTCGTCTAAGTAAAATCGAAGAAAGCATGGCTCAGGTAACGACACGGCTTCTCGAAGCAGAAACTAGGATCTCGCAGTTGGAGGACCAACTTTCATCTATGAACAATAAAGAATCCGCCTTTCAGAGTCAGAGAGCAGCACTGGAGTATAAACATGAGGAATTAGAGAACCACTCTAGGCGCTCCAATCTCTGTATTCTGGGTATCCCGGAGGGCCTTGAGGGACAGCAGTCTCTACAGTGGGTAGATTTGTTTATTAAAAAGAACGTCCTCCCAGAGTTTAATGGTGATCTTACCCTTATGCGAGCACATCGGGTACCAGCACATCTCCCTCCCATGGACTATGTTGGTCAACTTTGGGGATTATAGGGTTAAGGATCAAATTTTATCTAAGGCTATTAAACAGCGACAGTTCACATCAACAGAGGTTCCACTTTGCCGCATTTTTTCGGACATGTCTGCTTCTGCAGCCAAAAAGTGGAAAGAGTTCGCAAAAATGTTACAGTTATTAAAGGAACAGGGGGCACAAGCAATGATTGCCCAGCAGAGAAAATTAAAAGTCCTAGTTAAAGGCAGATTTCACGTATTTTGTAATGTTCAGGAAGCACAGGAATTATTGCAACAAATCTCAACAGGGAAATCTTAAGGGCCTTTAGACTCCTCAGTATCAAGATATGACATTATGCCAACGTTATGAGTTTATAAATGCTTTCACAATGTTCTCAATATGTTCCTAAAATGTTTTCAATTACTGGTTTGGGTCTTTTATCTTGGTACTTGTTCTCTCTCTAGTATATAACTTTTTTTAGGCTGTTTGTTATCTATTATCGACGGTTCTCTTCTCTTTCCTTTTTCTCTGTTGTTTTCCCTGCTCATGTTGGCGGTCTTCTTCTCCTGAAGGAGGGCGGTGGGGCAGGTAGCTCGGTTTGCAACGTCCTGGAAGTGCAGGAATGATTGCAACAAATTTGGCGGATAAACTTCGATGACCTGCAAACTCAATCATGTCAATTTAATGTTAAAGTATTGATGTAATGAGCGAACTAAGGTCAATAATTTTGTATTATCGACCCTTTTTTGTTGGGTGGGGTCACAGGGGTGGAAAAGGGAGCATGGGGAAAAAACTAAATCCATTTATTTAAAATTCATATATATATACATCCATTCTGTACTAATAGACTCACATTTTGCTAGATTTCAGATGGAGCCACTTACTATTGTCGCAGTTTCTCAGTACATTTCTATATATGTTTTCAGGTTGCACGTATATTACCTTACTTGCTGCTAATGGCTAAAAAGGAAACTCTGAAAGTAGTTTCTTTTAACGGTAACGGTCTCAATAATAAAAAGAAAATGCAGGCCATCGAGGCATGGATTAAAACAGAAAATCCAGCGGCCATCTTAATACAAGAGACCCATATTCCAGCAGGGAAACTACCAGACTTCGCAATGTTTAGGTCTTGGCCGTTTACAGGGGATTCTCCTCATCTTCAGCATCTCATCGGGGCACGGCGATTTTTCTCAGTAAAAAACTTCAGGCTGAAGTTGTTAATTGTGTAAATGATCAGAGTGGAAGGTGGTGTTGGGCCACCTGTAACCCAGGGGGCAGACTTTTAATTTTGGCAGTATATATTCCCCAGTCTAGGATAATCCAATGTCGTATGAAGAATTTTTTCAATCTTTAATCCAAGTACCCAGTGAATTGATCCTAGGGGGGGATTTTTTTTTTATGAATCCTAAAATCGACTCCTCGGCTTTGTCCAAAAAACAGCTAAAACCTAAAACTTTAAGAGTTTTACAAAACTATGGTCAGACCCTGGACATATTGGATCCCTGGAGGGCAGTATTCCCAACCGAGATCGCCTATACTTGCTCATCAGGTAGATTTCGTACTTTGTCACGCATCGATTTTTTTCTTATTTCTAGGAGACTGATTTTTAGACAGCAGAGAATCCTTCAGAATGGATTCTCGGATCATGCTATGGTGATTCTTGAGTTAGAGTTAGGTAAATACACTATGATACCTAAAAGATGGACGCTAAATAGGTAATATTTATTAGAGGAGAATTGGGTGCTCTCGGTTAAACTGAGATTAAAGAATTCTTTAAGTGAAATAATGGTTCTGCACCTCCACATGTGGTCTGGGACTCGTTCAAGTCTTTTACAAGGGGTTAGCCATCGGAAAGGATGCCGATAATCTTAGAAAAGCTAAGGAAGAAAAGCGATTCTTAGAGCAGAAAGTGCAAAGGTAATTTGACACATTTCTCAGCAGTCCCTCTGTTTTCAACCAACGGCAGTTTGATCAGGCTAAACGGAATCTTAGTAAAAATATTATCTCAAAAGTGAATCTTTTTATCAGCACCACAGGCAAAAAATCTACGAAGAGAGTAATTATACCGGGAGGTTCCTCGCGTGGCACACAAGGAAGCAGGCTGTAAATAATCAGATAAGTGCATTGAAATGCCCTATAACTGCTTCCCGTACTGACGACCTGGTAATAATAGGGGATATAATGTTACAACATTATGGGTGCATATACAGCCAACAACAGACCATCGATATGACTTCCTTGAGAGGTTTTCTCCAAGGAAATGTACTGCCGGTATTTTCAGATGTGGAGAAAATGAGCATGGCAAGCCCTTTTACAAAAGATGAGCTGGAGGATGTCATAAAAAATATTCCGAATGGCAAAGCTTGCGGCACAACGGCCTCCCGGCAAAGATTTTAAAATCTTTTGTAGCACCATCTCGGATTATCTTTTATTGTTGGCTAACTCAATTTTAGAGGGTGGGGTGATACCATTGTCATTCAGAAATGGGAACATAATCAGTTTTTTGAAGAAAGGTAAAGATAGTGAAGACCCCAATTCCTACTGTCCCATCACGCTTTTAAATTCTGACTATAAAATAATCACTAAACTTTTAGCCAATCGTTTTAATCGACAAGCCTTGCATTTGATTCACAACAACCAAAATGGCTTTATTGCTGGTAGGCAGCTCGGTACTAATACATACTACTTGGCAGAAGCACTGGACTATTTTGAGACTCGGAAGATATCAGCTCTATTCCCCCTTTTAGACGCTGAAAAGGCATTCGACCTAGTAGTCTGGGAGACCTTATTTTTTATTCTGGAAAACTTTGCCATACCTCCTAAGATCACAGGGTTGGTTCAGAAACGCTGAAGCCAACATAATCATTAATGCCTCAGAGGTAGGCTAGGTCAAGGTTAAACGGGAGCCTAGACAAGTATGCCCATTGCCTTTTTTATCGAGCCATTGGTGATTGCCATTAGGAACAGCACAGATATCTGCCCTCCACTACCAACTATGGCAAAATTGAAATTATACGCTGACAATATCATGCTCATTATAAAGCCTGAAAAGGAGGTCGAAGCTTAAACTTTTGAGATCTTTGAGCAATTCGTTAGCCGGATATAAAATAGATTAAAAAAAGACAGAAATTATACAGTGTGGTGGAGCATCTATCGATTTGCATCTAGATATTCTTTCTTGTTTAAATACAAAACCGAAAAGATATCTTGGGGTTTATTTTACGGCACAAATCTCTGATTTATATGATTTGAATTTTGCCCCACTGATATGAAAAGTCCAGGACTTATTTTCTCGATGGCACTCTCTCCCATTAACCATTATGGGTAGGGCTGCATTGATTAAAATGTCTGTTCTCCCGTTATTTAATTTTCTCTTTTCGGCGATTCCTTGTGTTTGAATGAGCTCCTTTTTTACCAAAATAGAGTCTATGTTTACATCTTTTCTCTGGGCAAAGAAGGTCCCCCAAATTGTACTAAGCACTTTATATGAGGAGCTGGAAAATGGAGGATTAGCTCTCCCGAATTTGAGGGATTATTATTTTGCATATTTTGCACAATATATGTCCAGATTTAAGCCGGAACTACAATCGGCTCTTTATATTAACTATTTCATAAATTTAATTTGTAAAGAAAATCAGATCCACTGCCCATTAACAATTGTTAAATCTCCTAAATGATTACTATATAAGTGCGTACAGTGGTTCTTTCAAAAACGACAGGCTTTTTATAGAAGATACTCCATCCCCGCAATCAATTCCTCAACTCCGTTATCTGACCCTATCTTACTATCTAGGATTAAAGATTCATCTGTAATTACAAAAAAAGGGCAAAGGCGGGTGTTGTATCTTCCCTTTTCCTCCCACCTTGGTACCTTCCGTCCACCCCCTTCGTCCCTCTCACCTTGGTATCTCCCGAAGCTCACCTTAGAACGTTAACAACCTGCTCATGTCAGAGAGCGGATGGCTTGGAATAAACTGACAGTTGTACTTCGTTGGCTTCTTGTCACTTTGATTATTACACTGGCGACGAATTTCCTGTGAGGGGGGCAGGACAAGCCATTTCCCCTTTTCTGTTGCTCTCAATTTTGGACTCTATCAGCGGGTTATCCAGGTCCTGCTGCTCTAAGGGGAAGGTGACAGCCTTGGTGCCAGGGATACTGGTACGCTCCTAGTCCTGTGGCGTGGTGCTTCCTGCTTGCCCTTCCAGCGAGACCTTGCACAGCGGACGTTGGCGGCTACAGCGTTTCCAGTGTTCAGGACACACGGAGCCTGGGGAGCAAAGCGACACTGGCGCAACTAAAAAAACACCTCATGAGCGTGACTTGTACCTTCACCAGCCGAATCCACCTTCTGGATGCGCATCCCCTCAGCGACAGCTCCTCAAGTTAGGACGGCGTCCAGGAACCTGACGGAAGACGCACCAGTCGACGCCTCTACACGCCCACAAGCGGGCGGGAAGTAGGTGGTGTGTTCCGCGGGGTCCTGTTGCCCTGTTGTGTTTCGCAGGATTCCTTGTCTGACGGCGTTTGTCTCACTTCCACCGCCCTTCTGTGGGCGGAAGAGTGTGCTGCGTTCTGCGGGGGTCTTGCCGCTCCCTGGGTTGTTCCGGCTGGCGTTCCACGTCGCTACCAGCTGCGGATGCTGGGACCCGATCCTCGGGACTGTAGCTACGCAGCTATTCCTGTAAATCAGCAGCCGGAACATTACCTGATGTTCTTGAGGTACGTTCTAAGGGATTTTGGCAGTATTCCTTCGCTGTGGAGACATATTTCAGTCAGAGAGTTATAACAGCTGTCGGCAAAGGATTGACTTCCTTCTGCTCCTGCAGAGTCTTTGCCATGCAGCATTGGTTGTCAATGATTATTTGATTTAGCTTACAGCTTAGTCGGGCATTACAGCTATTCGTCACATATGCGTATGTTACCCTTGGATCAAGTTGGGCATCACAGTGACTCCTTCCTCCATTGAGCTGAGCGCTTTTGGAATAACTCAGTTTTTAGAGAACATTTCTGGTAGCTCACATTTGATGTTTTAGAGGTTGCCGGCCTCAGTAATCTGTACTGCTTTCTGCTGCGGCAGTCTTCATACCTCCTCAAGGGTCTGGTAGTGTTACCCTCATAGCACCTATAACCAGATACATTTTCTTCCTTCCTGCGGCAAGTTGGGGGCTCCACCTTTTTTCACAATGGGTACCCCGGGGATATGTCAACCTCCTTCATTTTTAAATGAATGTGGCGATCCAGATATCCATTGGAAGGAATGGACAAAACTGTTTGAGTCATACTTGATTGCCATGGGGGGAGAAAGATTTTCGGCCTTACGTAAGCAGCACATTTTGTTACACAACATGGGGGTACATGGTCGCAAAGTATATGAGATTCTTCCAGAACCTGAGCTGGACGAAGAAGAGGACCTTGATGTGTATGAGGTTACCATGCTAAAATTGGGTAATCATTTTGGGGATAAGATAAATGTGGTTCTGGAGCGTCATACGTTTTTCAGTAGACTACAAGGGAAGAATGAATCGGTAAAAAACTACATTGCCAATCTGAGAGGCCTTACTCAAAGGTGTGATTTTGGGGATCTAAATGACTCTTTGATACGTGATCAATTAGTCAGATGCACAAGCAATAGCAAGATCCAAGAGAAGCTGTTGTCAAAAAACCCGTCGCTGGAAGAAGCTGTGTCTATTGCTCAGTCTATTGAACATACGGCAAAGTGTATGAAAGAAATTAAGGTGTCTGAAGAAGTGGTTGCTGCAGTTCAGGCAGAACCCCCAAATAGGAATGTCCCTAAAGTCCGAAGTAGGGTTGAGTCATCCAGTAAGTTTCCAAGAGAACACTCTGACCTCAAATGTTATAGATGTGGGAGCAGTAACCATTTAGCTAACAATCCCAATTGCACAGCTCGCAATGCCCACTGTAAGAAGTGTAACAGAAGAGGTCATTTAGCCAGGGTGTGCAGAGACAGTGACAGCAGCCAAGTCAAAGCCATCAATGAAACCAACGACGAGCAGCTAAGATTTACGTTCCAAGTAAAAAACACGTGTGGTAGCATTCCCTTCGAATACCCTAAATGCAACATTTCAATTAACGACACATGTATTGAAATGTTTGCAGATTCCTGCTCTCCCTTTACTCTATTAAACATGGAAGATTTCAGGAGAATCAAAGGGGATCCAGGCATGCTTATATCTGAACCTGACATCACACCCCAGGGGTATACCAAAGACCCTATTCCGTTGGTAGGCATGGTGGAGACGGAGATAAATTTCAAGGGGAGATCCACGGTGGGCAAGGTCTATCTCGTCAGCTCGGGCTCTAATCTCCTAGGGTGGCGTCACCAGAGGGAACTGGGCGTAATTCTCGATCCCAACGGTAGGGAACAGGTCATGGTGGTCAAAGGTACTACAGGGGAGTCACCCCTATGTGACGAATTCCCTAGCCTTTTCTCTAATGAGCTGGGATTGCTGAAGCACTATCAACATAAAATAAAGGTTAGACAAGGGGCTAAACCTGTTGTACATAAGACTCGCCAAGTTCCTTTATTGTTAAGACAGCCTCTGAAAGAAGAACTTGACAAACTCTGCCATTTAGGTGTTATTATCCCCATCGACGCTTCAGAGTGGGTGTCCCCCATTGTCATAGCTTCTAAAGCCAACGGACAGGGCATTCGCCTTTGCATTGACTTACGCAGTCTCAACGAAAGCATTTGGGTCGAGCGGTTTCCGCTTCCCAACATCAATGAAATGTTAAGTACCATGGGGAAGGCCAAGTTTTTTTCAGTCATAGACCTGTCAATGGCATACTACCAAGTAGATCTTCACCCAGATTCTAGATCACTGACTGCATTTTCAACTCCGTTGGGCACTTACATGTTCCTAAGGATGCCTTTCGGCCTTGCATCAGCGGCTGCTGTCTTCCAGAAAATGATGCAAAAGGTTTTGGAGGACATCCCCAAATGTATGTGTTTCCAAGACGATGTACTGGTTTATGGTGCCGATGAGGAGGAGCATGATGCCATATTTAGAAAAGTATGTTCCAGGTTGTCGATTGCAGGGCTAACGGTCAAAAAGGAAAAATGCAAGATCAAAGTCACGGAGGTGGACTATCTGGGACACAACCTATCCTTTGAAGGAATAAAACCTAAAATTAGCTTAATCCAAGCAGTGGAAAACGCACCTCTCCCCACGAATAAGGAGGAGCTCAAATCCTTTTTAGGGTTGGTGGAGTATATGGCCAAGTTCATTCCCAGGTTTTCTGAGAAATGTGAGTTCTTACGGGATCTGTTAAAGAAAAAGAGTGAATTCAAATGGTTAGAGATACATTCTGACTCTGTAAATGCCTTAAAAAAAGAGATTATGAGTTCACGTGCATTGGGACCTTTTGACCACAGGAAGAGAACTTTCTTATGCACGGACGCCTCCAACAAAGGTCTTGGGGCCACTCTATCTCAGAAAGGGGAAGAGGGAGAAACCATTATTGCCTTCGCCTCCCGTACTTTAAGTCCACCTGAACGGAATTACTCCGTGATCGAAAGGGAGGCATTGGCCTGCTACTGGGCCATCAATCATTTCAAGTTTTTTCTTTGGGGCAGTAAGTTTACAGTCCGCACAGACCACAAACCTCTCACGCACATTTTTTCATCCAAGAAATCCCTTTGTGAATCTCCTAGGATAGCCAAATGGGTTTTGGGGCTGGAGAAATGTAACTTCAGAGTTGAGTACTTACCAGGGAAGGATAACGTCCTTGCTGACTATTTGTCTAGGTCTCCCTTAGAAACCAACATGGGGGAGGACTCTTTGGACACCCCCATCCTTTCTATTCAATTGCCTTCCTTTTCTAAAGAGGAGTGGGACAACGAAATGATGAAGGATTCGACAATGGAGGCTCTAAAAAGTTTAGTCATAAATGGGTGGCCAGATAAATGCGGGGATGTGGTGGAAGAGTTGAAAGTATTCTGGGAAGTCAGAAACGAGCTCATCATTCAGGATAACAGAATCTACCGCAATTCTAAAATTGTGCCACCTGAAACCTTGAGAGACAGAATAATAGACCTTGCACACGAGGGCCATTTGGGGAGAAGCCTCACTAAAAGCAAAGTGAGGAACAGCTTTTGGTTCCCAAGGATGGATGCTAGAGTTGAATTAAAGGTAAAGGACTGCCACAGTTGTGCTAAGAGTGACAAAACCAAGTCTCTACATAAGGTCCCACTTTCACCGGTGGAGGTACCAACCATCCCATGGTCTAAACTGGCCATGGACATAATTGGCCCCATGGATGCTTTAGGCCCGCAGAGAAGGTTTATGTTCGTGCTGGTGGACTACACCTCCCATTGGGTCAATGTCAAATTCACCTCTTCGACCACGACCAAGAACCTCGTGGCATTTTTGAAATCTGTATTCTCATTTGAGGGTATTCCATCTATTCTTGTAACTGACAATGGGGTACAGTTCACTTCAGATGAAATGATAACTTTCTTAAAAGACCATAATATCAAGCATGAGAGAACGGCCCTCTACTGCCCGAAGGCTAATGGGTTGGTAGAGAGGATGAACCGTATGGTTAAGGAACATATTCAACTGGCAATGTCTAATGGATTCAATGTTGATGACTCCCTTAAAAACTGCTTGTGGGCTTATCACACGGCACCCAACCTTGTAACTGGGATCTCCCCTTTTGTAATGTTAAGAGGTAGAGAACCAGGCACTAAGATGTTCCCTCTCTGGCTAGAAGGGGGTAAGAGGGTTGTCTATGACAGGTCCGAAAGTCAGATGAGGGTACAGCAACATCAATCCCGCTATAAAAACTGGTATGATAAGAAACACGGGGTGAAGGATTTGAAACCCATGGTTAACGATGCTGTGTTGATAAAGAAACCCACCAGGGTTAAAGTGGGACAGAGTAAATTCTTTCCTCCCCAGAATGTTATGGGTAAAGGGAAAAATGTGGTGGAATTGGAGGACGGTCAAGTTTGGAGTGGGGACAGAGTAGCTAGGTAATGTTTCACTATATTTTTTTCTTTCCTGTTATGTTGGGTAAGGAGATGTGTTGTATCTTCCCTTTTCCTCCCACCTTGGTACCTTCCGTCCACCCCCTTCGTCCCTCTCACCTTGGTATCTCCCGAAGCTCACCTTAGAACGTTGACAACCTGCTCATGTCAGAGAGCGGATGGCTTGGAATAAACTGACAGTTGTACTTCGTTGGCTTCTTGTCACTTTGATTATTACAGCGGGATTCCGGAAAATTGCTGATTTTGTTAAGGAATGATAGATGGCTGAACATAGCCGAAATGTCTCATTTATTCGCAAACAACTTCTTTCTCCTTGGGTCATATAATATTTTTAGCAAATTTCTGCGTAAACTTGATTTGGCCCAGTTCATGGAACGGAAATGTGTAGTATATGATTTATTAGAAGAGACGGCATTTAAGAAACCCGGGGAATTGAAAAAGTGTTTTGCCTCTATCAAGGGTATTGATCTAGAGGGGAAGGCCATAACGAAATGGGCCAAACATCAGGAGATCGAAATTACAGCGAGTATGTGGTCAACAGTTAACCAGCTCAATTTCAACACGTTAAGGGGAGCTAATTGGCGAAGGATGCTGTTTTTTAGTAAATGGCTACTTTATAGAACTCCACTTTTCCTATCTAAGATTTATTCTAATCAATCAACGCAGTGTTTTCGTTGCCTTAATCATCCTTCAGCCAATTGGGTACACATTATACTACAATGTCCCTTGATTCAGAGGTTCTGGAATGATTAGCAATCCAGGCAAGGAAGAAACAGATAAGGGAACAGGCCTGGGAAGAACTTAGTAAAGCCAGCGTCCTGGCCGACAGTACTAGATTTTGGTTGGTGGTTAATAGCCCTTATTTTTCAGACACTCCTAATTCTAGTAGCGATTGCACGATACCAGCTGAGCTCTGGGTCCAGCATTTTTGTAATATTTATAGCGATATAAACTTGGCATCTGCTGCGGGACAAGCAGTTCCCAGCCCATCTAGTAACCCCCTTAATATTAACATAGATGAGGTTCAAAAAGCTATAGTCTCAACCTCAGCAGGGAAGGCGCCTGGGTCAGACGGGGTACCCGCTGACCTTTATAAAACTGATCCAAATGTTTGGGCCAAGATTTTAACTCACATATTTAACGCAGCGTACATTAAGGGTTTGCCACTTCATGGGCTAAGGCAGTTATCGTCCTTATATTCAGAAAAGGTGCCCAGGACGATCCCGCCTGCTATAGACCAATTTCCCTTTTAGATCATGTGGCTAAGATACTGGGAAAAGTAATTTTGGATCGTCTTACAGGATACCTCGATCGGGCCAATATCATCTCTGATTTCCAGTATGATTTTAGGCAGGGGAAAGAGACCCTGGACCAGTGCTTAAACTTGCATCTAGTTGTTGAAAAGGACACTATCTGGCTTTCATGGACCTAACCTCAGCTTTTGACTATGTCAACAGGTCTAAGCTGTGGTTACTGTTACGTGACCTAGGAATAGATGCGGAGTTAGTGTCCTTTCTGCATACTGCCCATGAAAACACCACAGCAGCAGTAAGGTATAACACAGATGGTAGTTTGACAAATTCTTGGGAAGTAAAAAGGGGGGTTAGGCAGGGGTGCATTTTGGCACCTCAGCTGTTCACACTTTACATTAATAAATTGGGTGAAAGCCTAACAGCTTGTTGTGAAGATATTCCCAGAGCCGGCTCCAAAATGATTCCTGCACTTCTGTATGCAGATGATGCAGTTCTGCTGGCTAGAACTGCTTTGGGCTTACAACGTCTTTTAAACTGTTTTATAAGTTTTATGGAGTCACTAGATCTAACTACGAACTATAAGAAATCACATAGTATGACCATAGGTTCAGGAAAGGCGGCCAAGGCCAAATTTTATTGCAAAAGGGCAGAATTGACTAAGGTTCCCACGTTTCCCAATCTATGGGTAGTTTTTGATGAAAAGGGTTCCTGGGGTCCGCAACTTCTACTTAAAAAGAACACCTTAGCCAGAGCCGCGGGGGCTACCTTGAATTTTGCAAAGAGATTGGGGTCTAAACCACTGCCTGCACTATTAAAGATCTACAATGCAAAATGCATCCAGATGGTTACGTATGGGAGTGATATTTGGGGTTACAAGGACGCGAAGGGGTTCCAGGTAGCTGAGAATAACTACATGTGGAAACTCCTTGCAGTCCCCATCGCAACCCCTGTTTTTAACCTGCATGAAGAACTGGGAGCAGGGTATGTTTTAGATGAGATTGCGGTTGCACCACTGCTGCGCTGGCTCAGAATTTGGGCATGCTTAACACCAAATCTAAACCAGCTCATAATTAACGACTGCCTCAGTTTGGATGGGGCCTTATGCATTCCCTGGTTGAACTATATAAAGGAGCAGACTGGATGGCTTGGCCGCCCTGATCTGTTCCTGAACCCAGGGGCACTGGACAAGACTGCTATCAGAGAAGTTAAAATGCAGTTTTTGGACAAGCGGCAGACGCTTAGGGAGGAGGTGGAATTAGCAAAACCGTCTGTGAGAAGATTTGTTATATTGAGCATGGGCCCACAGATGCAGCCTTACTTAACTTATGTTAACAAAGCATATCACCGCTTTGTTTTGACAAGATTTCGTCTGAATCTGGTCCCTTGGCTCCTGGCATTTTCCCCTAGGCTATTCTAAACCTGATTCACTTAAACCCTGTCCTTGCGACAATTTTTCAGATCAGGACACTTTACATTTTATGTTTTTCTGCACCTTTACGACTCTCAGCGCAGGTATCATATTTTCCCACTGTTTAAAGCCTGCCAGTTTGTCCAAGTGAGTCCGGCCCTGACTTATCTTCAAATGTTATCCTCTCCCACAGTTTGCCTGGGGGTTGCAAGCTTTTTAATAGCGCTATTAGATACAGGAAAAGTTTGCTAGCATTAGAGTTAGTATGTTCGGTTACTTAATCTGCACTTTATGAGATAGCTCTAATATACTCCGGTCATATATTTATTGTCTGTTTGCACTTTATATTGCTGCTCTATTTGTAGACTTATAGATGTATGATGAAACTGTTAATTGGGATCTGTTTTGCATAAGCATTTTTAGAATATAACTTTTTTTTTAGTGTGTTCTAAGGTCTTATGTATTATTACTTTTTAATGAATTGTGCTTTTATGGCTCTTAGCTGTCGAATAAAGTATCTTTTGACTTGACTTGATATTTTTTATTATCTGGAACTCGAATGCGGCATTTTAATAGGGTCGAAGACTTGGTTAATAGTACTTGGATATGACCCAGACCTTCTTCTTTCAGACAAGCTTATTAAATTATTATATATTGCAATGGCTGTAGCTAGATCACTTCTCCTTCAGAGATGACGATCAGATCTTATACCATCGATATATGAATGGTTCAGAAAAATGAAGCAAGTTTAAAAAAAGTGAACAGGCCTATGCATCGCAAATTGGGGGACTTAAGAAGTTTGAGAGGGTCTGGGCAGCTTATTTTGATTAAGATCACAAAATTTAGCTTACCTTTTAGGAGGTACTCTCACTAGGTTTGACGCTTATGTCCTATAATATCAGGATTTCTTAATTCA
Organism: Triturus cristatus; assembly: GCF_964204655.1. NCBI lineage: Eukaryota > Metazoa > Chordata > Amphibia > Caudata > Salamandridae > Triturus > Triturus cristatus. Next base: position 571,059,060 of record NC_140586.1, read on the forward strand.
TTATGCTACAATTGAGATTTTCTTATAAATTAGCTACATCAATGAATATAGGACAATTTAGTATTTCCCACATACTTGTTGATTTTTAAGTATATGCTTGGGCACCTAAGGTTTAAATCAATTGTTTAGTCTGGATTAATGATTGGCAGTGGATACTGTTTCCTTTGTCTTTTTTTAACATAGGCTTAAATGTTTATATTGTTTATCTCTACGGACTTGAAGTGTTACTCCCTTCTGGAATATCAGTGCCATTTAAAATGTTTGTAATATTTATGACATATTCAATGAATTTCATGGATGTATTTATGGATAAAAAAAAATTTGTTTTATGGATTTCAATAAAAAAAAGAAGAAAAAAAAAGACAGCAGCTCTCCTTAGCCCGAATATTCATGCATCTTGAAATAGGAACAAGATACAGATTAGATTGTGGCCCTGAGACAGAGCTCTGCCGCAAAAGGTGTATGGTGCTGTTATGTGCACTGCCTGATAGACAATGTGTCTTTTGGTGCAGCAGCTCCTTCTACACGCGAATATGACTAGCGAAGGTCACACTGCCAAGAAAAGCCAATCTGTTCTTATCGAGTAATTGTGAACAGAAGAGGAGGAGTGTAGGGCCACTGTTCACACGTAGGCAGGCAGGTACATCTGTTGCCTCCCTCACCTATCGAAAGCAAGACTCAATAGTAGCAGGCCTTTGATCCAGACCTTGCTATGGGAGGCCTGCCTCCTTACTCCCATGGGTGCAGTAAATAGGGTGATGAAGGAATTTACCTTTCATGAGGAGAAGGCGGTACCTGATTATAACGAGTAAGCCCAGAGGTGTGCTAAGGAACCCCGGATAGCTTTACAGCCTGGACTATTGCTTCCACCACAGTGCTTTCTGGGATACTTGCAGCCATTAAATGAAGGAAGTGCAGAAAAAGAGAGATGGGGATTGAGTCTCCACCAATTACTGCTCGAATACACTCACCTGAAAGGCAAAAGCCCAAGACCTCCTCAGTAACTTCAGCCAGTTTTCAGACCTGGCAGGGGTATCAGCTCCGAACCATCAGGGAAGGGCTTCGCAATTCGCTACCATCAGTAGATTGTACTATGGATGTCAACACTTACTTTTCCTGTGTTTCCCCTTTAGCCTGAGTACAAGTTCTTAATTCTAAACAAGTACAATGGAAAAGATTCTGGGGGAAGTGGGGAAGAAGGACAAGGAAAGGAGATAAACTTGAGCAGCCTCATCTTTACTTTCTATGTATATATCCACCACTGATGGTGAGACACAGAATATATTAGTTATAGTGGTATCAGGAGCACCACTGTACTTAATATTTGCTCTGTGTGTTGTACTCAGCAATGTAAGTTCCTGTTTGTTGTACTCAGCAATGTACGTTGCAGGTGAAGCGTCGTCCACAGCATCAGTAGCCACTTGTGACAGACTCCGAAGAAATGCTGAGGATGGCATGACAATTCTTTGTCAGAAGAATTGGTGGCGGCAGGTTGCAATATTGTAGAACCAGAAAGACAAACAGGAAATCAGCAAAGGAAAACGAAGGGGAACTGCAAAACAATAAAGGTGCATACAGAAGGGGGGAGAAACCCAACAAAACACACAGTTGCCAGGCAAAGAGTTCTGGGTAGCACAGTGTTATATACAGTCCCTTCCCACCTTAAGCTGGAAGTACTACACTCTACCATCTTGAGTGGGAAAGATACATTCTTCAGGCTAGCCACAGGCGCCTCATTGGAATGGGAAGGGCACTAACCATCTGCTGGCACTAATATCATTTGTAATGTGTTATTGATTTCCATAATTTACGTATCCTTCCTGTATATTGTTTTCATCTGGGTGACACAGTGTTTCTCCGATGATGAAAACAGCGAGACTTCCTTTTAACCCTGCAAGCTTGACCAATGCTCACCCGCTGCTTCAATCCTTCTGTACCCCTCCAAGGAATCTGATACTAACTATTGATCACCAGGTGCTCCCTGATGGCTTGTAAATCTCAGTCTCATCAATGGAACAACACTAGTTGATTTCCTCCTTTCACAAAACTGCATTCATCAGGTCAAACTGGGCTTCCTTTTTAATGCAATTATCCAAAGTAAAGCAGTACACAGCATCAATAGTGCAAAGTGCCCCTGGTGTGTCAAGGACCCCAGAGAGCAGTGTATAAAAGGAGGGTGATAAAGAGGTGAGGGGCGGGGAAGGGGCTATGGCTGAATATGCTACAAATGTGTAGGTGGAAAAGTCGTCTGGACACAGGTGACATATCAAGAGTGTGTTGCACGTGCAAGCATGAGCAAAGTGGTGGAGTGGGAAATGGGTGAGTAAGGATGAGAGTCGAAGATCCAATTAGATGAGAAACAAGGAGCAAGGAAGCATGTGCAGTGCAGAATGCTGATGGACAACATGCCGGGGATTTGGGAGGTTTCCCTAAGGCCCCCCACTATAGCAAGGTAACTGCTAAAAGTAACTAGTAAACGTGGTTACCCAGAACAGTATGGATATTGGAACTGAATTCTATGCCTTAACTTTCACTTTAAACAGAAATGCATAACCCCCATCATCCTACCACCTCTGCATGCTATTATCATAACAGACAGTTTGCACGTTTGTGTGCGCGATATGTTGATGAGACCTACTGAAAAGTATAATATTGGAAAAGGATATACAAGAGATGTCCAGGGGCTCAGTTGCCTCCAAATGCCATCTGCAGTATTTTGTGGTAGTAATAACAATAGAATACATGCAAGACATTTAGTTAGCCCAGGAGCAGTATTGTGACCGCAGGGATATCAGCAACTGTCCTCTCAAGCTAATACTCGTTTCCCCTGGAATCGTTTTGTTGCTTTGAGATGCCCGTGGCCGAAGAAACAAGTTTGTATCGGAAATGCTCAAGGTCCTCGGGTTTACGGAATTCCCTGTTCTTTTTGTCAAAGGTCAATATTATTGGTGCTAGTTCTGGCAGAACATTTCAGATGTCCCACCTGCAGATACGAGGGTGTTGCACCAGCAATTTCTTTTCATAGTCTTGTCCTGAGAGAAGCCGCTGACGCTAAAATTATTTGGTCTTTGTAAGTAAATGGGTCATTGCTTTTTCTCACCTGAGTGAATATTTTAAGAGCATATTAATGGCATAGGAAATAGGGTATCACAGGTCTTGGAGTGTTTTGGGGTTTGAGAGCCCTGGTATATATTTTGTGGGTGCTTTGGACCGCTAAGGGTGGGTTACTGGATTCATCAATAGGTTCTGGCAGAAACGTAGAGACAAAGGCAGTCATATTGTCTGATTCAGGCCCTTCCAAAATTCCCAGGAGGCAGACAGCTCCTGTCTTCCATTGTCATCATCCTATGTTGTCGTTTTTACAATCCTTGCTTCAGGCTCAGGCCAGTTTCAATAAGACCTAGGCAATCTTCCATGGTGGCCATCCTTTTGTCTACATATCTAGCCTAGAATTAAATTTATGTAGCTCTGCTCTCATATGACTACTTTGACGTGGCCAGGGTATCAACTCGTGAAGAAAATCCATTGGTGTCTCCATAGAGGTAAGTTGGTTCAAAAGTGTTTTATGAGTGACTTCTGTCATTTTGTTTGGGGCAAATCTTGACTTCCCAGCTATGGCCTCTGATAAAAGCAGTTGTCTTTGGCATATGTGCTTTGACATAAGACAGGTCAGGTTTTAAATCATGTCTGAGCATCATGAAAAATGTAGAGCATGCAGGAGATCCCAGTTTTTGTAGTCATTGTTGCATTTGTTGCTGCTAAAGTAATGTACTGGAGCCGCGTAATCCACAAGCTATGCTCTTGATCATCTAGTCCTTCACCTCCTCCTGCTAACACACCCTCCATCTCCGAAAGACCTTCAACTGGATCCCCCCCGAACACAGGAATACTGTTACACACACCCTCATCAGTAGCAGACTTGACTACAGCAATGCACTCTATGCCGGGATCAACAAGAACCTCACCCACAAACTCCAGAACGTCCAGAACTCCGCCGCCAGACTAGTCCTCAACCTATCGCGCCACTGCCATATCAGCCAACACCTACGGACCCTACACTGGCTCCCCGTCGAGAAGAGAATCACCTTCAAGCTTCTTACCCACACACACAAGGCCCTCCATAGCACTGGACCCGCCAACCTAAACCACCGCCTCACGTTCACCCCTCCCCAGCATTGTCTCGACTCGGCCCAGCAATGGTACCGCAGATCAAGAAAGCCAGAGCAGGAGGGCGCTCCTTCTCCCTCCTTGCGGCCAAGGCATGGAACTCCCTCCCTCTCCAACTCCGACAGACTACATCGCTCCCTAAGTTCCTAAAGGAACTCAAGATCTGGTTCTTCGATGGAACTCAGTGACCCTCCAGGATCTGCGAACCCCCTCGTCACCCCCATCCCTCAGCGCCTTGAGACCCGTTCCCTTGTGAGTAGCTTGCGCTTTACTGACCCATGATTGGTTGATTGACTGACAAGTGAGTCAGAGTGAGATGCCCTGCCCCACTAATGGTTCACGATCATTGGATTTGAAGACTGCATGAAAACCCAAGGGAGAGCACTATAATTTCTGGCATCAGCAGACAGAAATAAAATGGATACCACTTCTAGTGGATCTCAGCCTATTTATAGTGAGAGGCATACGGGAGTTTTAAAATCATGTGTCAGGTTTGTATTGCCCAATAATGAGATGGGGTATTGTGAGTTAAAATAATGAATGCCAGCACTGTGCTGTCTATTGTTAATTTAGCGCTGTGCCGCTTTAGGTCCGCACTAGTGTCCACTGGGCTTCACTGCATGGAAACCCTTAGGGACAAGGGGTCATGTTAATGTTGCTTCTCTGGCTTTACAAGGCGCTGCTGACATTGCCGTATTCAAGTCACTTTCATATTGAAACTTCAGGCTTGCCAAGTATCCAGGTTACTTTTCTGAAGATGTCTTAATTCTTGTGCCATTTTGGTCACTGAGGTACTTTCTTTTTAACTAAATTGGACATTTTACTGTGTTGATTTCTTATTCCTAATGTTGTGTTTGCTACTCCTGCTCATAACATACGCCCACGTTATCTGAGTGAAGCCTGCCCAATTTTTCCAAGCTTCCAAGCCCAGGAATGCTTCACAGAAACCTGCCTATTGTTTTAGGGACTGGGGCACTTACATACTTAGACACAAAATGGGTAAAACCTTTTGATACGTCGGTTGTTGAACTTCAGAGGAGCCACAGCTTAAATCAAGTCTGCAGTCACTCTGTTATCTGTATATTTCCCTTCAATAAGTATGTATTTAAACAGTTTGAATAAAATCAGTACTCGTGAACCACAGGTTCACACTAATAGTATTTTGGGCACATGGTGACACATCATAAATATGAGGGGTTTTCTTTCTAGCTGAGCTTACATAGTTTCGCTCATACACATTTGAGCTATAGTCGCGAAGAATTTTATGTCCTCTCTGTTAGAAGCATCCTACCTCAGTAGTAGAGTGATACACGCAAGTTGTCATTTTGCGTAGGCCCTTCAGGGAAAATCTTTTAATCTATGATCACGCAAATTTCGCCACAAACCTACAAGAGTAAGTAACAGGCTGATTACATTTTGTAACAATTCCACTTACCCATAGCTTCACAACACTTTCACTGGCTCAGTAAAACAGAACAAGAGATGAAACAGAGAAACACAAGGAAGCAAGTTACAAAAAACATAAATAATTTAATCAACTGAATTAATAAAAAAAAGCTGACAGGCATAATTGGCACATATGATAGGTCATCTATCTCCTAAGCAGTAGTTCAACGTTCAGGCCTGAAAATGCTTCAACCAGCAGTCACCTCCTCTAATCAACCTTGACTGTGTGCCATCTTTCTTGTGGCTAACCATCCTAAAGTACACAAGACTGACTGAATTTGGGCAGGGTTACCTAGGTTAAGCAAACTATTGTAATGTTTTTGCACATTCTATGGGTTCCTTAGAAGTTTACAAAAGCTTGATGCAAAAATTATTATCTGACATTCACCGAAATGCTTCTTCAAATTTCACAATCAAACATTACATTGGAATATGGAAAGGTTACTCTTCTTTCACTGGAAGCCTCTCAGCCTATTCTAGTCATCAGTGTGAATCCGGCTGTGATTGTGCTGGTCTCCCCCTACCACCAGGCATCTTCCACCCCTCTTCCATTCAGTGGTTCAAGCTCCTCTAATGGGCCTGACAGATTCTCTCAGTTGGGCATTGTTGCAGACAGAGTGACCACCTCAGAGTTTTTCAGTTACAAGACCAACATGGTTATGGTAAATTATAAAATGGACAGATGTGTCAGATTTTACTCCTTTGTGTCGTGATAGGCATTTTTAGCCATTGTTGAGAAGAGGGTTCACCCTTTTTTGGCTCAGCCACTACTAACACATTTGGCTAAATAGTTTCCCACTCCTAGACCTGGCCTGGAAACTGCAAAACTTTTTTATTGTAGCACCAACTTTATCTACTGAGAAGGCCTTTGCAATAAGATTGTAAGTAAAACTCCTTACTCGTAGGAAACCTATGCGCCTTTCCTAGGATGATCTGTGGGTTGTGGTTGATACCATAAGCAACCAGAATCTTAAACAAACACCTCCAGCTTCTATCGGGCTAAGCACACGGTTTACTAGCTCTGTGGATAATTATTAATCTACATTTGATTTTGTTGCTATGTTTTTTATGATTAAAATGCCTGCCTGTTTGTTAAAATTAGGGCTCATAAAAGTAATAGCTCCACAATGATACTTTTTCCTGTACCTCTTCTCCAGGTATACCTCTACACTGCAGCGTAAAGGCCATGGCCTATGGTATTCCTATTATTGACATAGCTAGATGTAAAAGTAATGTTTAGTTCACAATTTGACAAAAGTCTCTTTCTGACTTGTCCTCCTGAATACCTTACGTACTGTTTGTCTTTTTAAATGTAATTTCTAATGGAGCCTATTCACAGACGGCTTTTTGTCGTACGTGAAGCAGTACTATTCACCCCCTGTGGCACCCTATGTTACCTTCTCTTGCACATCACAGGAGATCAGACAGTGTGATATTTACGTCGTAAATAGCATGCTCTTTCATGAGCTGACAATAACTGCACCTGAAGAAGCCTGCCACCCAGCGCTTTGCTTACTACAAGCGCAAAACATACTCAAGTCACTTGCCTCGCTCTATTGTTATTTTAGTTTGGAAGGTTTTGTTTTTGCTTTGTACCTTTGTTTTGCCTTTGTTTTGTTTTGCAGTTACTCACCTCCTTTAGGAAGCATTCAGAGGCCACTGGGCATCGTTTACATTCTCTCTGATCATTGAGTCTGTACTGTAGTGAGCCTTTGTTGCTCACCAACCAGACTTGCCCAATGCCTCCTTCTCACTGCTGGTCAGATCTTTTTATCCTATGCAAATTGAGACATGCAGCAGTTGCCCTGTTGGTGTGCCAAATGCAAACCTGTCTGCACCCATCCATGATGCACCCAGGCCAAGGGCTAGCCACAATGCCCAAACTCGCGCCATGATCTGATATTTTTGTGATAGCCTCCTTTCCTTATATCGCAAGGTAATACTCATCCTCCCCTCAGACCCTATCCCTGGTTGAGATCCTGCAAGAAATCCTCACCAGCACTCTCATATCCTCAGCTCATACCGCATACCCTATGGGATAGACCCCAATCTGTTTGTCAAGTGTGCTTTGTTTAAAATCCATTCCCAACCACGTCACACATCAGAACTGATTGACTTCTTAACCAAATACAAATTTGACATACTGTTTGTCACCGAAACATGGCTGATGGACACCTGGAGGCCCTGATCCGGCCACAGCCATTCCTCGCGGTTACATTTTTGTTCATGCCAATTGTCCTGCTTGACCTTGGGTGGGGTTGTCAGCATGATCTTTGCATTCTTTTGGTACTTTCCCTGTGCCCTAATCTCTCCACTGATTCATTTTCTCTTCGCCATCAAACTCTCTTGCTGCCACCCTGTGTTAAAAGCCTTCTGGCGCCAATCCTCTTTTTTCCCATCTCTTGTGCATTTTGTGGTGCCATTTATTACACGTTCCTCCGAATTTATACTTCTCACTCTTCTTAACATCTGGCTTGATGATTCCTTTCTACCTAGTTTTCCCTCTTTGCTCAATATTTGCACCTCTTTTATCCTATTGTTAAATGTTATAAATACAAACATGCAGAAAAGCATAACTAACCATTTGAGCAGTTATGTTCAAAATAATGCTAAAAGACACAAAGTAGGAACAACACAAAAAACAGTAATCAGTTACCCAACTATATAGCCACTGAGTTTGCCCGAAGGTTTGCACTTCCTTTTGCAGCGTGCAGCAACAGTGTCTGTTTGCTCTACACGTCATCACAATATTTGTCAACAACAGAACGAGAAGCAGAGGAAGGAAGTGCAGCCCCTCGCCCAAACATCATTGTAAAGCATTAGAAAGGGCTTGGCGCCAAGACCACTATTCTGCCAGTTGATATCCTTATAAACTGGCCTCATTTCGTACAAGAGAGTGATTCTTAAAGTACATTCCACCTACTGTGGTAACAAGATTCAAGAGGGAAGTAGTTATACTCGGGAACTGTATGGGACCTCATTCTTCAACCCTGCAAGCAGGTCTCCATCACACTGACGCGGGACCCATGTGATGCCCTTGCTGACTACTTTCACAAGAAAATATCTTCTCTAGCAAATTATTTTCTACCTCACATGACTTCTTCCCATACCGCTCCCGATTCACCATGGTGATTCCTAAAAAACCCTTAATGGACCCCGTCGCCACTAGCAATTAGGTCTGTTTCTCTTCTGCCCCGTCTACACTCCTAGAAAAACATATTAATCATCAGAAATCTGCTTTTCTTGAAACCAATCACCTCCTAAACCCTTCTCAATCTGGGTTCTGCCACCTATAAATCAAAAACTGCACCTTTTGTTCAGTATGTAAAGGTCTGCGGATGATTAGTGCAACATTCAACATAGTATCTCACTCTTTGCTTCTCTCGCGTGTTGCACAATTTGGCATTTGTAACAATCCCTGGTCTGGTTTGCTTCCTTTCTATCTGAACATACACGAGTAGCTTCTCTACACCCTTTCCAGTGAAGTCTTTGGATTCTGTTGTGTTCCTCACAATTCCTCACTAAGCTCCATATTCTTGAAATTCTCCTCTGGGCAAAATCATTATTTCTTATAGCCTCAAATTCATGTGGTGTGCTTACGGAACACAGATCTTGCTTAGGCTTGATTATCTCTTCCATTGTTAAATTAACTTTTGGAACTGCCTCTGACGTGGCAGCATGCATGAAGTCCTACTGGCTGCAACTTAAGTGCTGGAATGGAGGTATTTATCGTGGGTGGCTCGCCCTCCATTTGGTCTTCTGCTTGACGGCATTCAGAATTAGGAACACCTTCACCTCCCTCTGGCTCTGCGTGCAATCTCAGATTCTTCTTGACACTCTTCAGGTTTCCTCTCATATCTCCAAATGTCTGTAGTTGCTGTTACATCCACCGGCTCAAGAAACTTACTTTCCTCTTCCCCTTTGAGTTCAAGAAAACCGTGGCAACTTTCTTAACTTTGTACCTACCTAAAACCTTCCTTCCCAGCTTCAAATTGTGGAATACACTGCTGTTTGCCTAATCTATAGTTTTTCTCACAGGCCCCCTACTTCTCATTTTCGGACCAAACTTCAGTGGTTACCCATCGGTTGACACACCGTTTTTCAAAGTTCTCTGTTTTTGACATTGTACTTTCCTCTCCACGGGAAAAAAAATCAGCCACTAAATACCATCTTGTTCACTTCATTCTGTTTCTTTTCTCCTTCCCAATATTTCCAAAATATGGTGGGCCTTGATTTTATAATGCTTGCTTTCATACATCGCACCCAAACACTGGAACCCTCTCTGTCCTGCTCTTCGCAAACAGGTACGAAGATGCACAAACTATATTCTGCTAGGAGAGTCATACTCATGTGCATATAATACTGAACATATTCTCTCCACTAAATACTCCTTAATTCAATCATGAAATGACTTCACTGTAGAGATATATATATATATATATATTTTTAAAGAGAGTTTTATATAGCGAGAACTAGACCCGAGACATCAGATATCAGAGCGCTTTACATGAGCACCAGTTTCGTTATAGAAGGTCACATTCATTTTTGTTAGGCACGGGGAGATTAAGTGATTTGCCCAGAATCACAGGATGCGGTGCGTCATTGCCGAGACTCGAACCCGGCTCCCCAGCTTTGAGGTCGAGTGCTCTAGCCATAAGGCTACATCCTCTCGATATGTGGCTGATAGTATTCCTTGGTAGCCCTGCTACCAGGGGTCATAATTAATAGATCCAGGCCCATAGCTAAACACACTGCATCAACTGCTAAGCAAGTAGAAAGTTCGTGCAGTAGCATGTGTCAGCATTAAGGGATCAACAGGAGTCAAGTGAATATGCTGAAGGCAATAGAACTGGTCTAGGTGTGCCTCGCACAGCTAAAAATAGCAATCAACTGACAAATCCAATCCCGAATGACTATGAATATACCTGCATAGACATCCACCATCACAACTGCTGTGGTTTGTCTTTGTCACCCACCTGCCACAAAGGTGCTATATTAGCAATCCCGGGGATTTAAGAATACCTAGCAAGGCCTTGGCACAAGCCTAAAGAGTACGATTGCTGAAACATAGACAGGTAAGGAGTGCACATGTAGCTAACAGTATTTAAGGACATTCACACCATTTAGGTAGATGTGAACTAGCTCCTAACACCAGATGAACTACCCAGAGCTCCATATCCATGAAACTGGACTCATTCCCACCCACTGCAATTTGCTTAGGAATGCCTGACCAAGGAGGAGGTGACATGAACTATTCATACCATTTGGAATGGCCACTTTGGGACTTGCCGTGAGTGGGAAACAGGTGTCCGCTGTCAGAACTTCCAGGAAATAAATAAGGCAATATTTAAATAAAACTTAAGGGCCACCTCTTTAGGGCCCTCATCTAAAATGTTAAAGATGTGCACTTAGAGACATTCTGGTTGCAGTAAGTGCTCTAAAATGCCAATAAGAATAATATTAGTAGTAATGATGGACAATTGATTGCATAGTGTGAGTAAGCATATCACTAGAAGGGGAAACAACCTTTACAACGCAGTCATTACATCGCACTACATTTACAACGCAGTCATTACATCGCAACATCCGCTACAACGCATGTCACTACAACGCAGCCATTACATTGCATGCCACTACAACACATGACACTACAACGCATGTCACTACAACGCAGGCATTACATCGCATGTCATTACAATGCATACCATTACAACGCATAGTACCCCTACACCATCCAACACTTACCCTACTGTTGCACCCCCTGGAGTTAGAATAGCAATTTTTACCCCTACACTATCCAACCCTTACCTTACTCTTGCACCCCCTGGAGTTAGAATAGTAATTCTTACCCCTACACTATCCAACACTTACCTTAAATGCAATGTAATGTATGTGTTGTAATGGTATGCGTTGTAAAGGTATAATGTGATGTAATGGAATGCATTGTAAATATAGTTTAAAAAAAATTGTTGTGATGGCATGCGATGTAAATGTATGCGTTGTAAAGGATGTTGCGATGTAAAACTGCGTTGTAAAGGCATGCGTTGTAACGTCATACATTCCACTAGAAGTGATAGGATAAACAGCCATGCTAGGAGATCCAGCAGGGGGAAGGGCAAAGTCATGAAGAGAAAGGCCTGCACTTGTGTTATCAGTACTGTTGTCCAAAGGGCATGCGACTGTTGGAGAGGCATGTCTACAATCACATTTACAATTTGGGACATTTTACCAACATGCTGTAGACTCCTCCCAGCACCTCCCTCAACACTGATAGACTCTGCTGTTACATCTTCAACACCAGGGTCACCATCTGGTTACTACTCCCATAGTCTTAGGGATCTGATGTTATACTGCGACTCGGCAGTGCTACCCAGTCCTGCTACTCTGTCTCCTTCCAACTCCTGCGGATTATGCAGGATATGTTGATTTAATCTCATTTCGATCAGCCGTTATTTCGGTGTGTAACATTGTGGTGTATCTATACACTCTCCTTATTTGCCTGGCCACTGTTTGTGCTCTCATTTGTTTCCCATGATGTGCCATGTGCCTGAGCACCATAAACCTTAGGAGCTCACGCTGTACTTATCCATGTCACCTGCACCTCCCCAGATTGCCCTTGAGGCTCCACTGTCTCCTTGATGGTAACCATCAGCCCCATATCTTTTCTGCTGACACTGTCAACGCTTCATGGCATCCAGATCTCCAGTGAATAGACCGCTCAGCTTCCCATTCACCGGTCCAGCATGGAAAGGGTCTGTCTCAGTGGCACTGTGTGTTTCTCCATCAGCAGATGGCTTGGTGCTGCCTGCCAAATCCCTGCTGTTTGCTAATTCCACACTGCAGCTGGCCCATTCCTCTAATTCACCCTGCATGGGGAAGCAGATGGACATGTGGGGCACCATCAGAGAATGAGACATAGAAAAGAAATGCATTTTATTCATTCGAATCGAATATTGACAGGTTTGAGCGAGAATTGACTGTATCACAACTTGAATCACTACTACAATGGAATCAGAAGAAATGCACAGCAATATAATCACAAATGGCCAGACTAGCAAGGTAACAGATAAAGCCCCAGTGTAAAGCGTAAAGGGAAGGTGCAGGGAAAGAACGAGGATAAATATGAAATGAGCGGGACAGGATACAGAAGATAGATTTGTCAGAGAAAACGTATCACGCAAGCCGAGGTATTCACCCTATGTCTTAACAAAAGCCGTTTAATAATGTTTCGTTTCATGTGCCCCTCTCTCAACAGTGCCTGGGTACAGGCATCATTAGGGCACTCCTTTATTTTAGTTGACTGCTGCTTTCCCAGCTCCTCAAAATGATATCATCAGGAATTATTAGAAGGCGATGGAATTGCCCCATGTGCCATATATGCTCTTTGCGCATGGCGTAGTGTACATCTTTAGTGTAGGATGTTTGAGAGCCTTTGATGCAGCTACACTATGTGGTCACTTTGGCTATCATGGATCTGACCGTGCTGGGGGTTTTGCTTTGTTGATCTGTTTCATGACGCCGTGCTTGGGCTTACTTTGGGCACACGACAGACTGAGTGCCTTAAGTCTCTCGGTAGTTGCACTGATGGCTGGGTCAGTTGATGCTGGTGGGTAGCATTGGCTATTCATGATGGTGGTGGTGCTGTTCTTGTCCTTCTCGTAGCTGTGTTTTTTTGGTCCGCTTCCCTCATTTCTCCTTGGCACTGGAGTGTTTGGATTACCTGGTGCTTTCTCACCTGGCCTACCCTCGTAAAGAGCCGTGATAGTTTGCATGGTTACAGTGTGATACTGAGAGGCGACTAGGTGTAAGTGTAATTTCAACCACTGGACTGACTGAGTGTCGAGTCATTGCTTTGGTGCTTAGAAGTTTGTTCAGCTGTCCTGAAGTATGCACTCTTGCTAACTAATTTGGCCGTGATAGTTTGTTGTTGTAGTCTTCTCCAGTCAGGATGCTTACTTGTTTGGGAGGTGATACCCATATTTGTTAGTTTGGAAGGATGTGCTTATTTTTCTTTACTAAAGCGTGTGTTTTTTACCTAACAGGTGTTTGTAAAGCAGGCGTTCACCCTGGGGTCTCTTTGCACTGTACTAAAATAAGTTTATAGTTACCAACTCAATGGTACTAATTCTTTCAACCTCCTAAGGATGAAAGGCTCAGCGGACCCACCACGTTTCAAGCCTGTGACCATGAAGTCAAACACAGATTGCTGGAGTGACTTTATTAGATCACTGAGCCTCCAGACCAGGCTTGTTCTATAACCATATAGAGAAATTAGGCAAAGAGTTCCTTTATAAGGTTATGGAACCCAGAGGTGACTTGCAATATCCTTATCATGTACGGCAGGGAGTACTTTATCCCAGACAATATATGGTTGCACCATCACCTTTCCTCACAAACCACTTAAAACCATGCTGCATAGCTCTTTCATATGAAAGAGTGAGCATGTTTGTATAAGTGAAGAATAAAAATAAAATCTCTAGTGCGAAATTAAAAACATAAAAAGCCTGTTAGATGTTTGTCGCAAACAGACATTAGAAACTACAAGTCAAAAAAAGTCAGTTTAAAAGAAAATCTGCAGTAACTCAGAACATGTAGAACCATGCAGAAAGATTCTAGCTTTTCACTTTCTAAGGAGTGAAAAAAAATAAACATATTCTCTTTGCTTGTCATTGTAAACTATTAAAATAGAGAAGAAGACGTAGAAGCAGTGTTCTGTTTGTTGCTTTAAACAGCTGCTTTAATTCTGCTCCGTGACCTGACCTGCCTTTCACCTCGGGTGATGGCTCTTGGGGCAGGCATTGTGAAGTCAGAACAAAACTGTAATAACCTTATAATAGTCAAGTTCTGTTGTCTTATCTTTATAATCGGCAACCTGGTGCATCACAAGTTGCTGATTATAAATAACTTAGTGGCTGCTTTTTGTTTATACAGGGATTACAGAATCCCATGTATTATAATAAGAATTAATAGCTGGCAATTTTGTGTGATGCTAGTCTCTCTCTCTCTCTCTCCCTCTCTCATTCTACCTCAATCCCTCTCTTGCCCTCTCCCTCTCTCTCTCTCTCTCTCTCTCTCTATATATATATATATATGTATGTATGTATGTATGTATATGTATGTATGTATGTATGTATATATATATATATATATATATATATATATATATATATTAGTCCAATCCTGCTTGTCTTCGTTGCAAACAGGCACTGACACCGTGGGATATTTCAAAGATTTCTTTATTCCATCAAGAACGCTCCAACCCAAGACGCGTTTCGGCGGACGAATCCGCCTTGTTCACTTGTCTGATAAATATATATACATATATATATATATAGTGTAGGGTAGGTATAGTAAGGTAAGGTTATAATCTATCACCTTACATTAGAAAAACCCGAGAAATTCACTGACAAAAGCAGGACGCTAAAGTGCCGTTATACTCAGGTAAGTTAATAATATCTTATTTTGCATAAAAAAATTTGTAAATTCACTGCAAAAAAACAAAGATTAAAATACCATTATAGTTATGTAGAAATGTCAGTTAGAGCAAAACATTACAATCTATAAAAAGCACTGAAATTCAGCAGTAATAGATAACTGAAGAAACTGTAACTCACGCCCTCACCTTTCACTGCTCATGACCCCACCTACTACACCTCTCATGACATGTTGTATGACTTCACAAATAACATCACTGATATCTGAAACAACATCCTTGATGACAACACTGTGCATGGCAGGGGCTCGAGTTACAGTGGTAATGTGACTCCCGCTCTTTGCCAAATTAACATTTCAATCAGCTGGAAAGATGGGTCAATCAGGACAGCTGCTGCAAGGACAGGAAGGATCAATGTGTTGCATAATAGCTGGCTGTCCTTTTGAGTTTGATGTGAATGCCTGAAGGCTTACATTGCTTAAATCAATTCAGGCTGTGTGAATGCTTTGTAGATAGAGTACTTTCTATAAAGTGATTCTAACAGGAACGCATTGTTTCAATGCTGGTGTATGTATTCTAGTTTACATGGACTATCAGTCAGATGGCATCTTGGTACTGAGATGCATTTACAAGGTTTGACAATACAGTAACCTGTTGTGATGCATGAGCCTAATATTTATGAAGCTCTTGTACATCATTAAGTGCCCTCAAGTGTGCATTATAAATAATTGCAAATCGCCAAGGAGTCCCGTGACCATATAGAGAGGCACGAAGCTGTAGGCCTAGTGCCATTTAAAGGTCTAGGAAATCCAAAGTGGCTTTTTAATGTTAATGGGAACTCAGCCACTCTGCATAAATGCATGTGACTTATGGAGGGTTGTTTGTCATGAGGTTTTACAGTCGGTAGTGCAGAAGGTTCAGGAGAAGTGAGAGGGGTGAGATGGAGAATGAAGGTACAGCATCAACAGTGGCGGCCGGCATGACTCGTGGGTGGGCGGGGGAGGTTGCGCAGGGAGGGGTCACGCAGGGAGTTTTAATTTAAAAAAAAGGTAACTTACCTTCACCGGCCTGGTCAGGTTTCGCTTTGTCTCTGTTCACAGGAAGCAGCCCAGGCAGCCTCCCTCCCCTCCCCTAAGCCAATCACAATGCTGCTATGGAAGTGTTGTGATTGGTTGGGACGCCGACCACACAGGAGTCTATGAGGAGGCCATTTTCTCCATGAAGGCTACATGGAGTAAATGCAGAGTGCGTATGACTGGTTTGGTCGGCCCTGGGGCCGACCAAACAGTCAGCACCCTCAGAGTGGGCAAGCCACTCCTGCCCTGCCCTAGAGCAGGACCGCTCACCTGCCTGCCCCCAACCAAACCCTTCTGCTTTCTCGCAGTGCGAGAAGCAGAAACATAAAATGGTATTTATAATACCATTTTATGTTTCTGCTTCCTGCACTGCGAGAAAGCAGTGGGACGACGCTCCTCCGCCTACATGTAGGAGCTGCCCCTGAACAGTGGGGAATGGTACAGCAGGGGTTAGGTATGTAAAAGAGGTGGGAAGCTTGGAGAGTGGATGTAGTGTGAAGGGGTGGGAATCGGAACTCTTGATGGGTGTACAGTGACCGGTGCACCTCCTTTGGGGGACACTCCCACTCCTAATCCTCGAGCAGACAATTTGATTTTGGCAAAGATGATGTCCCACCTTAATCATTGCAAAGCATATGGTTCCCCAAATTAAGTCTGCAATTAGCTGTGGATTCCGATGTATTTTGGGTATCTGACTACATGGCTGCAGCCCTGAAATCTCTACATTGAGACCAGACCAAAGAGCACAGAGGCTTCAAAGATCTTTGTTTTTACCCTGCTAGCAAAGCATGATGTGATTGCACAGCACACTACATAAAAAACTAATTTATCCTCTTAAGCCACCCTAGAGTAACTACACTGAAGCTACTGTGTCCCCACAATGTGAGAAACACATGTTTGGGTGGAGAATCAGGCACTCATTTCTGTAGTGTTTCCTTCGAGTGCAAACTTGCTCTGACCCAGACCATGTGAAGTTCCAAAGGTTTTGTAGTTCCATCTATTACGTTGAATCCACTGTAGTTAATTCATTTGATCATTTTAGTTGTCCACTAACGGTCTTGGGAGTACCATCTAGCAGCAATTAGAGCTATGGAAAAATGTTTAAACAATTCTATTAATGTTGTTTCTAGCAGCTTTACCACCCTTCAGTATATGTATTTTAATTCCTTGTATCCAGTGCTGACCGGCCTCTATGTAAGATATAGGTTTGTTTCAATGGCAGAACTTGAGAAGAAGGAAGTGGGGGTGAAGCAAATCTGCACCCACGTACTTGGACTGAGTGTACCAATCACAGTCTACCCTGCTCAGGGCAGGTGGGCAGAAGGATAGGATACCCCAGTCTGTGTACTGTGCCAGGTTGGCATCATTGCAGCAGCCACCGGGATATTACTATTCACCTGTAATAAATTATCACGCATAAGTATTGACAGTATTTTCCTTTTTCAAGCACACTCCAATATGCATGTAATAGGAAAATATTTGACACACATTTACATGTAACAATAAACACAATATGAAATTTGCATGCTTAGGGCCCGATGTGTGAAGCATTTTAGCGGTCACAAATGCTCTGATCCGGTGTTTGCTACTGAAGATTTTCGCTATGCCCTAATCCCATTTTAGGAGGTTTCCAACTCCTAAATTGTTCTGAATGGATACTCAATGTGGTATCTGCAATGAGTGTTTTGTAGTCATCCCTTCCAAATCTGTATCGTATATATCAATGTTTTGCAACCAAAATTCAGCTGTGAAACATTGACATTTTACTGACACCCCTCAAGTTGGGGTGGCAACCCAGTCACAAAAGGGGAGAGGTCCTTTATGAATGTTAAAAAAAAGGTTGTTGGGCAGAAGGCAGTGGTTCACAGGACCACAGCAAACTCTTAAAGAAAAAATAAAAGTAAACTTTTCTTTCCAATGCAGCCCAGTTTCCTTTTAGGAAATTTGGCAAGCCACCACCACCACCATTATCCAATCAGAGTGAGTCATACCTCATTAATATTCATGACTGCAACCCACTCCCAATCTATTTCTACATCAGTTTGGAAAATTATTTACTGGTCACAGTAATACTGGTCACAAGCTGCAGACTGTATTTTGCGAGCAGCAAATTGTATATTGGGTCTGTGGTTCTTATTACTGCCAATTATCAGTTTCTTGACGCCATAGATAACAGAATTACACTCTTTTGTAATTATCAGCCTCAAAAATGTAAATTATGCATGTATCTGTTAGATATCCATCAAACAGCAGCCTGTCACAGATCTGCCCTGAGAGTGCATTAATCATTTAACCAACATACTAGCACTCCCCCAAACGTACCCAAACACCATTCTTTATGTCGGTAGCATCATGCATGTCGCTTGTCTCGATGCCAGATTGTGGTTGTAAAGCAGTAGAGCTGTGCTTGAACCTCCTCTGAAACTTGGGGCGATTCTCTGGGGTTTCCGAAGCTGGAGTAGAATCCTGCCTCTTCTTTGTGCAGTAATGCAACACATTTCGAATGCAAATATGCAAACCTTGCTTTACGAATTGCCAATCATCTTGATACCTGAAGGAAGGTTATCAGGCTTCAATCCAAAAGCAGTATGCATGGGGCACAAAAGGTTTTTATTTGCAAAAAAATAGAGCTGCTCTCTGTGTTTCCTTTTTTTGTTGACACAGTGGTCTTGGTTGATATCCAAGTGACCCTTGACCAAGTAGTCGCTCTACACTGCATTTATTTTTTGTACCTAATCGGGAGCCACAATTGCCAACAAAAGGGTTGTATCTGACACTCAAAGCAAGAAGAACAATTACTCACTTGACTCAACATGAGAAGGTGACCACTTTCCAATTTGAATTCTCCTGGTTGAATGTCTTCCTAGTAATCCCATCAAAGTCTTGCATAATGCTACAATTGCCTAGCAGGTGATCGCCACAAGTGTATCATTAATAACTCTACCTCACCGTGCAGGTTGGGCCGGGTTGTGGGGGAATTCCGACAGACGATAATGAGGGAAAATTAATTATTTTTTTAATTTTCCCTCTGCATCAGCCGTCGGAATCCCCCTCAACCCGACCCCACCGCCCCACCTATGTTACCTGCACGGACCGCGGCTGCACTTATCTAAATTAATTTAAGTGGATTGTGGGTTTACATCATTTATCACATCATTTATCACTTCACTTACCGCATGGCATTTTATGGCAGTATGTGTAAGTCTCACTGGGGTATTAAACGTCTCCAGTAATGGGGGTGAAGTGCCTACATTTCCTTTCTTTGGCTTGTAGAGTGAAATGTTTCTGGATTCTGTAAAAAAACTTTCTGTTTCAAGTACCTGACCAGGTGGATAAATTTGCTAGTCGAAGATAAGGGTAGATGAAGGCTAGATGCATAGTTCCAATAAAGAACAGATTACATTTTTGCCTTTAGAACTTAAGGTGTTTGAACCCATTCCCTTGCTGTATAAAGGTTCTCCTCTAAAATCACAAATCATCTCCTTTGATACAAACCAGGATAACTACTTTCACTTGACCTGCTTGTAGTCTGTCATCCTCATTTTTAACCCCAGCAATCGGGGGCTATATTGACTGTAAGAATTGTGAGTATTAGTTGAAGGGGTGAGAACCCACCTAACATAATAATCACAGTCCTTGTCTGGATGACCCATAAAAGTCACTAAAGAAACCTGTGCTTAACCCTCTAGTAGTTTGGCACAAAAAGCAGGCATGCTTAACTAACGTGTAAAGTATTTATACAGCACTCAAAGAGTAATAAAGTGAAAATACAAGAAAAATCTCAAATTTGTTTACAAAAATATAGTAATTCTTTATATATAAAATGACACCACAATGACAAAAGTCCAATTGGTAGAACCAGAGATTATGAGTTTTTTGGCTTAAAGGAAAAAATTGTGCCTAAAGGCGCAAAACACCAAATGCGGATATCTGGTCATGCCACACAAGTTCATCCTGTTAATGAGGGAGCATGATCTGGATACCAGTCGGAATGTATGACGTTACAACGCAAACATTTACAACGCATGCCTTTACAACGCAGTTTTTACATCGCAACATCCATTACAACGCATGTTTTTACAATGCATGCCATTACAAAGCATACCATTACAATGCATACATTACATCGCATAATTTTCGGGGGTAACAGTAGGGTACGCGTTGGATAGTGTAGGGGTAAAAACTAATATTCCCGCTCTGGTTCAGTGAGGGTTTCAGTCGGGAGCTGCACGGCACTGATCTGCGAGGCTTGGTGTTGGATTCGGTGAAGCCTTAAGTTAGGAGCTGCACAGGTTTGTGGGGTTCTGCGTCGGATCCAGTGAGTATTCCCGTCGGAAGCTGTGCACCTTTGAGGGGCTCTGCTTTACTCTGGGTTGGATACAGTGAAGCTTTCGATGAGGAGCTGCACAGGCGATCAGCCAACTGACCCTTAAAGTCACTTATGAGATCCTGGGTTCAAGGAAAGCAGGTACAGTCTTCCTGCAGGCTTCAGACAGCAAGGCAGTCCTATTTCTGAGTCTTCACAGACCCAGGTGTGTTCTGATTTCAGGTTCTGAATATACCACCTTTATGCCCAGTCTAGCCTTTGAGTGGGGGATAACCCTTTGTCTAACTTTAAAACTAGTTCTGGTCAGTGCCTCCCTTCGCTCTGGGTGTGGCTCTAACCTGACTGGGGAAACAAAGTCAGTGGCAGACCTGTTGTCAGGTTCTGTTGTGTGGGCTAGAGCAGGCCCCTTTGATGTGTAATCAGGACAGGCAGTCATTTCCTCCCCAGCCATCCTACAAGGCAGACCCTTGCCTCTTTACACCCAGGTCCTTTGTCCACTATCTAAGAAGAATAGACATCACACCACAGAAGAGCTATGAACAGTCAGGGGACCCTGGACTCTGGCACAATGCTACTTATGGCTTGGGCAGGAAAAAGTCCAACTTTCTATAAGTGGCTTTTTCAAAGTCGCAATTTAAAATCCGACTTGACCATTATGTTGGATATTAAATTCCTATTCCAATGAGTCCTTAAAACATGTTGCTAGTCAGTCTCAAACTGAAGTTATGCTTTATAAGGAGTTAGAATGTAACCCTGTGCTTTTCTATGGGAGAGCCAGCCTTGCCACAGTGGAAAACGACTTTGATGATATTTCACTCCCAAGACATATGAAACAATAAATATATATGTTCAACATTTCAAATACTATTCCCCCATTCATATGGGGATTTTACTGCCTGCCTTAGGGTGGGTTACAGGTATAAAAAATGAAGGTGTAGGCCTGGCAAAATGTTTATTCTGCCAGTTTGAAATGGCAGTTTAAAACAGAACACACATGCTGCAATGGCAGGCCTGAGGCATGCTTTGCATTGCTACTTTAGTGGGCGGCACAATGAGTGCTGCAACCCACAGTAGTATTTAATTCACAGGCGTTGGGTACAAGTAATACAATATAATAGGGACTTATAAGTAAATTAAGTGCCCCAATTAGGGGTATACCAGTTTTACCATGTTTGGAAGGGAGAGGACAAGCACTTTAACACTGGGGAGCAGGGGTAAAAGTACAGAGTCCTAATGCCAACGCAAACGGGCTCAGTTACAGATGTTATCTAATTGCATTAGTTTAACCTATAGTGCTTATGTTTCGCTTGACCCTCTAGCACCAAAATAGGGAGAATTACTTTAAAATTATGTCCTGCCACCGACTAATGCCAGGTACGGCTCATTCAGCCAATTACAATCCATAGAATGCATTGTTCCACAATTTGTCAAATATATTTTGTCATATAATCCATATACCATTAACACCAGCCACCTCCAAGGCCTGAAGAGTACCTAATAATGACTTACTTGCTTCTGTATTGCGTTGCACCATTTTTGACATGTTCAGTTGTCATAAAAGCACTTGTAGCTTTGCTTTGGTAATCATTAATACTGGTACCAAAACCAGAGCAGATAAGCTGATGACTAATAAGTGAGCAAGAGTAGATAGGGCCACTATTAAACTTTGGCCACTCAGCAGCTAATTGAACTAAGCATTGTGAACTATTGTATTAGGGTAGTAAATTAAGCTAGGGAAGAAGGCATGCAGTAATGTCTGTCAGCAATTTCCTTCATGCAGAGAAACAGATTAAACCAGAGCCACACTTACATGCTGTATCAGCAGATCATTACTTTCTAATGTCAACGTTTGTTTGCGTGATGCACAGTTTTAAAACAATTAATTTGTCGTTTTCATTCTACCTATTTGAAGCTGGTATGCCCACCCACAGCATTTGGTTGAGATTCTATTTTAAGACCTCAAGTCCCAGGAAGCAATTGGAAGCAAAAATCACCCAAAGATGAATATTAGTTGACTTTTGTAGACCTAATATTGACAAATGATTTGTTTTAATTAATCAACTCAACATGGCGGACTAAAATAAACATTAATTGATTGAAAGTGCAAAAGAGATTGCAAATTGTATCAGATTTGCACTCGACAATAAAAGACATGTGAACAACAAAATCTGGCTCGGATCCTTCATTAAACCACACGAAGTATCCCGCGAGCCTGTGAGCAGAGTCCACAAATAACTATGATTAACCCTGGTAAAGTTGGTATGGGAAGACCCTATTTGAAGTCATGAGTCGTTACCCACTAGGGAGTGAGGAAGGAAACAATTCCTTTTGTTTATATTACCCTCACACACCCTAGTGGTGTCATGCTTCATCATCGGGTCACCCTGACCCCTAGAAGTCAGGGTGGGCTCGACCTTATTCCAGGGAGCTCTTGATGAGATATGGCCGGGGGGAGTTAAAGATTAAAAATCCGCAAACAGATCCCAGTGTCCCTTTATTAGTGGATCAGTAAGGGATATTAAAAACGTGAATAAAAAGGGTCAATGTGAGTCTTATGGTCCTTTGACCCTAGTGCCAACATGTTTCAGTCCCATACAAGCCAGAGAGGTGCTGGATTTTCTTCAGGGCAGAAAAAGAGATCGTCCTCCCTGGTTAGAACGGACAGGGGTGTCCCTATCCTGCTTTTATATATAAGGGCAGAAGCTGCTCCTTAGACAGTAGAAAAAATACAACTTTATCTATTAATTCATTCTTTTCTCCATCTGTAACGGAAAAGAAAGACACGTGCTCGTGGGGTACTTCGTGTGGTTTGGTGTGTAAACACGGGAGGACGTACTCCCATTAGAGGTTTCCTCTCGGCCCTTACGGCACAGGGGAAGGGTTCTTTCCCCTGTTTGCTATAGTTTTTTCGGATCCTTCATTGAAATTTCTCGTAATATCAACAATATGTGTATTAATAAATGCTGAAATGAAACAAAGTAAATAATTATTCTCCCTGGAAAAACTGCACTTCTTTATCAACATTCTGTCCTTGCAAACCTCAGTTAAGTATTGCAATTCTGCTTTTATCTCATTTAAGGACTCAATATTAAAATTGTTGTGAACCATGTTTTCTGACTTCTAATGAAATGCAAATCTGCACTAACAACAGTGAGTACTTATTGGAAACCCAGTGGTTATAAGAAGAATCCACATCAATTGTTTGGAAATAACAGGTTTGAAGTAAAGATTTAGAGACAGGGCTCTGCTATGTGTATTATGTGGTTGGCTTCCAATATTCTCCAAGAAGCTGAAGGAAATGGAAGTGAGTACAATGTTTCCGATTTTGAACAATGAAAATGTGTATATTGAGAAGGTAGTTCTAAACCATTAAGATGTGATTTGAGTAGATTTCTGGGGTTTAGAAACTAGATGTGTTTCTCTATTTTATAGCTCCTCACCATTTGATTTTAGTAGTTTATTGAGCTATGTCCACTCTTGACGTTTTTAGAAACTTTATTGTTTGTGCTAGTCATTTGCTTGACTAAAGCGTCTATCTTTCCAAGCATCTCTTCATGTGAACACTGTGCATTGATATCTGTTATTGAGATATTTATATATTAAATAAGTTGAGCAATAGCATTACTCAGTCATGATGATGTGCTATATACTCTATTCTACTCACTATTAAACTTCCTGAGTTCCTCCAATGTAATGTAACACAAGCCACTCTCTATCCGCAATGTGGGCAATACTCTCCCCCTCATTATTTCTCCCTCCAACTTACTCCCATGATCTGACCATAACCGCATTAATTGGTATGGCTATATCCTCTATCCTCTTTTTTCACCAACCTTTTCCCCTTTACCCTGCTAGCCCCAGGATACCTGCCGAAGATGCACTAATTATGTATCCCTCTGTACCTCAAAGAGGTCCTTTCCCAATATCTCCCTAACTCTTCTGATCTAGACCTACTTGTCTTAAAACACAACTGGAAAGCAAAGATCATTATTGGTTTGCTGTATTCACTTCATGTGAAAACCATTAGAACCTCTTCATCTGAGTCATTGGTCACAGCTACACTCAAAGTAGTAAGAGCCATCATTTGTTTCACATATGTTATCCTCTTTGTGGACAGACCTTTCTAAGAGTGGGACAAATGAGTTAGGAATCCTCCCCTTCAATCTCCTGAAAGTACATTGTTTTCACACCAAAAACTAAGAAACTGAAGTCTGAGTGGCTTCTAAATATCACCATATCCAGTAGATTGTGATATAAGTCCATATTGTGTATGGAATCCATTATGTATTTTTTACTTTATATATATTTTTTTATTTTTGAGCAGTTTGGTTGAAAAATGCTGCTTTCTTCAAAGTGCAGCTAACAATGGGCACCAAGTGGAATTAAAATGTTTAGACTTTGTTTACGTTTCTTGAATAAAAAATGGTGAGGATCATTAGATTTAGGATGTTCTGTGACTGAGGAGCTTACCACATAATTATGGATTAACTTCAGAAATATATTGTGCAGTTCATGTGGAGCTGCTAGAATAGGGTTGCATGGCAGTCAGTAGTTATTGGCTTCCAATTGTGTCTTTTGGCATGGTGTACCTCTGATGTCTTGGATCATCTTAGCATTTGACCCAAGTTGAGCAGCAAGAAGACCTCTTTAGCTCTTGCCCACAGTGTAGCGAGACAGAACAGCCCAAGGCTTACTAAGGTTTGTAATGTGGGGTAGAGAAAATAAAACGTACATTTATTCATGCACAGCTAATAAATTGTGCATATTGGAAACCAGACCCCTCAAAGCTCCTGCTAAAGTTTAATGTGTAGGAAGGTCTCTCATTGTTATACAATATAAATCTCCTTCAAACAGGGTTTGTTATATTTATTTATTTTATTTATTTATGGGTTTTGTATAGCGCCCGAATCACCCCATACGGGGTATCTCTGCGCTTTAGACTGCTGATTGGCCACTGAGGGAAACTGATTAGAAAAGATGCGTTTTCAGTAATTTCCGGAAGACCCCCAAATTGGCACATTGGCGAAGATGTAATGGGAGGAGATTCCAGTAACGATTCCAGTTATAGAGTTCACAATGTAAAATACCTTTTTGTATTTGACGGATAGTTAACAATGTAATACAATTCCTATTGTATTTACCAGAGAGATCAAATTGTAAAACCCGTGCTTTCTGAGTTTGATAGCGAGTCACACCATATGACGGCTCTTCCTGCTGTATTTGACACAGTGTGTGTGTTAACAGTATCATGTTGATGCCTAATCAAATGCCATGTAAAGATGATGATCGACAAAGGGGCAGTGCCAAAAGCCTGGACCCACCTTACTATTGGAAGCAAACTGAGCACCATGTACACATTGAGCTAGTTCAGTGCTTATTCAGGGGTATTCTCTGGGTTAGAAACTGAGAACTCCACAAAGCAAACTTTAACAATAAAATAATGCATAATCAGTGCTTTTATTTTTAAAAAGAAAAAAGTACATTCATTCACAAACGACTAAATGATAAACATAAAATTACAAACGCACTGAATGAAAACCAGACCACTCTAACCCTACCTGAAGTACAAATCTATGTAAGAATGTTTTTGGGTGCTAATGTAGCACTGGTTCCAAATGTATCTGCCTTGAAGTTCATAAGTAAAAACCTTTTTCTCATGTATGTGTCAGAGAGTTTACAATGTAAAAACACCTTCCTACAATATTTGTCAGATTTCACAGCATGAAATCCTTTTTAAGTGCATTTGTGAGAGAGCTCACAATTGAAAATCCTTCATATTGAACTTTTTACTGGATTAAGGGCCAGATGTACGACTCGTTTTTGCATGTGCAATAGGGTCTGCGACCTGTTTGCGCATGCAGAAACCCTACAGGGCCATGTACAAATGCTATTTAGCGAGTCGCAATTTATTTGCGGCTTGCTAAATAGCGTTTGAGACCCGCAATTAGGAAGGAGCGTTTCAAGGGCGTCCCTTTCTAATTGCGACTCTGTGTCCTATGTATGACTGTTTTACGACCGCAATTGCGGTCGCAAAACAGTCGCAATTTACCACCTACTTCAAGTGGGTGGTAATGCAGTCGCAAATGGAAAGGGGTCCCCAGGGGACCCCTACTCCATTGCAAATGCACGCGAAAATATTTTTTAAGGGCAGGCAGTGGTCCCAGGGACAACAGCCTGCCCTTAAAAAAATTAAACAAAATCATTTCATTTTTTTTTTTTTTAAATGCATCCTGTTTCCTTTAAGGAGAACATGCTACATTTAAAAAAAAAAGCTGCTTTATTTAAAAGCAGTCATAGACATGGTGGTCTGCTGAGCACAGCAGGCCACCATCCCTGTGTTGGCCAGCCATTCTCAATGGGGAACATGCGAGGCTCATCAGTATTCATGAGGCAATTGCATTTTGCGACCCCATTGGGAATCGCTAACAGTGTCTCTGACACTGTTGTACATTTGGAATTGCGACTCGCGAATTGCGACGCGCTATTTTTTGCAATTTCCAAATGGTCGTACACTTGGCCCTTTATCTCACAAAGTCATAACAACTGTATTTGATTCAGGGTCTGTGTTAAAATTGTCTTTATCGGTTATGAGCAATAGCATTATTTCCTAAGCAGCTATCACAACAGCTACCTATTTATATACCTGTAAAGGAGATCAACTAAGTGGCAAAGCAAAGGTCCCTCTCGCTACACTGCTTTTTAGGATTCACCTGCACAGCACTCGCGCTGTGCTTGTGAAATCTATTGTATTTAATGTAAATCTTAAAAGGGTCTTACGACCTGCCCTTGCTTTTCATTTATTCCCGTGCTTGCCACTTACGTTTCCTCCATTTCTATTGGCTCTAGCATATTATTTCCTGTAGTTTTCCTCACATGCTTCTCTTATCAGTCTCCTGAGGCCCAAGTACTCCTTTTCATCTGCGTTGGTGGGTGGAACTACTTTTATTCCTTTTTGTCTACACAGCGGTTTTTGTTTAGGTTTATCTAATCCCTCCATTACTGCACGCATTTGAAGCGTGGTTGTAATCTTTCCCTGCCTGCACGCATTTGAAGCATGCTTGTTGTCTGTTTGTTTTTCAAGGTGCCTGCTCCGGTATGTGAAGCCCCTCCATTTTCACATTAAACAAAATGCATTTACAGTTAGTGCATTTTAAAAAGCGACACCTTCTTCTTGTTGTGGTACCATGTATATGAGTAGGTTTGAATATTTTCACTGTACTGATATGCATATCTAAGCAACCTGGCGCTCAGCTGTTGTCACTCACTTCATCCTCCAGTACTTTATTTTCGGTGTTGGCCATAGGGATGGCGAAGCAGTCATCCCAGGCAATCTCTGCAAGCACAGTGCAGCTCATGGTGGGGGCAGCCATAGCAACCGCTCTTGGTTACCAGAGAAAACTGGAAGTGTAAGGAGCAACACGTCCATTCTGTCCGAAGCATCTTTGAAGGACAGACAGTGTACTAGACAGCTAAAATTCCTAGAAACACAGCAGCCCTCTTGCTAGAATATTTTCTCCTACACAGAAATTATAGTGCGGTGCAACTTACGCTGAAAATACATATTTTCAAAGTAATAGTATAAAATGCAGTTTTCAATCAATCAAAACCTATTTTCAATTAACCCTGGAAATCTTTTGAGGACTGTAGAAAAACAGGCACTAAATGTTTGCTTTCATTGTTCTTTTGTTTTTCATGAGGGACGAAAACCTCAAGGAAGCACACCTTTTTTAGCCTGTTGACCAGCTGGTAATCTGGCAGCAGGGTTGACTCCAATGTTCATTCTGTCTCTATCTATGTATCTATGTATCTATCTATCTATCTATCTATCTATCTATCTATCTATCTATCTATCTATCTATCTATCTATCTATCTATCTATCTATCTATCTATCTATCTATCTATCTATCTATCTATCTATCTATCTATCTATCTATCAGTGTGTGTGTTGGTGATAATGAAACTTTGAGTATGCCAACCTGTGGCAGTAATCGCCACATAAATATTATGGTATGATACAATATGTAGATTTACTTGTGGTAGAATGTGTATTTGTATGACAAATTACTTTTTATTGTTTCCCTTTTAGTACCTGTAACTTGCTTAACATTGGCTTCGTCTGCACCTTCATTATTTTCAAAGCATATCAGCTACATAACACAAAAAGTCCAAAATAATCTGCTAATGTTGAACACCTTTGAGGGATGACTCTCCCACCACAAAATTGATGGATTAAAAGCTCTGTTCTGTCTGAAGTACTAAGCAATATTGTGGGTGCTATCCATTGCTTGCCTGAGCCACAGGAAGGAAGCAATCGAGGGCAGCGTTCTCTAATATCTACTCAATGCTGCAGAGGAAGTTTGGCCTCGGTGGGCCTTCTTGGTGAGATCAGACTTATGGCCCTGTGGAGCAGTGAGCTTAGGACCCATGCCTAGGTATCCACACATTACTTACAAAGCCTCACTTAGACACCATAGGTTAAGGTGCGGCTTGACAATGACTACTACCTGTATTCTGGCTGTGTCAGTGTGGTTATTTTGTTGCCGATTGTGGCCAGGCAGGTAGTGGGTTTCCTGTGGTAGTCTTGCCCTCCTAAATTGTTATTGATGGATGCTGGTGAGTCTCCCTGTATGCAGCAATTCTCCGCGCTATTCTTCACACATGTTCACCTTCCTGTTCCTTTCACTTCCCCCTCTTGCTCTCTTCCCAGGTGCTGTGTCATGCTTATTTATAGAATTCACACACCCACGCTGTGCTGCTGAAGGCTTAGTTTCAAACATGCACTTCCTCTGTATGTAAGCTGCCCCCTCTCCAGTAGCTCCTAGCGTGAGTTTTATACAGTCTTCTTACTAGTGCACTTTAAAAAATGCAGTTTCAGTAATTGCAGATACAAGTACAGGTGACTTCCTACACCAGAGTGTCTGCCTGAGTCAACAAAATAGTCCGAAATTATTATTCCTTTTGACGTCGCTGGACGAAGGACACAGGAACTGTTGTCGCTCCTCTGTTTTCCTATTTAAAACACCATGCCCAGTCACGTAACACGAATGGGTATGGTTATAAATCTGTTTTCCTCCAGAGCTTCAAGTGTTAGATCTTAGCACTGAAGCCATTTAAACAAAACATCAGTGGGTTGAGCACTTACCGCTGACATATTTACAACAGGTGGTGCACAAGATTCAGAGCCTGCCGTTGTCAACTCTGCCATTGAGCTTTATGAGGGTACTGAGAGTACTGGATTAGATTGAATTGGAGAGATTTTATCTGGCAGCCTCTCTACTCCTGTTACTGACTCCATATAAACTTCTTGCAACGTAGCTCAGTTATGTTCCCCCCTTCTCTCTTTCCTCGCTCGTAACCACTTCCAACTGTCCTTGTTTTAAACAGAAGTGGCTTAACCCGTTGCGTGCTCATGACGAGCTCAACTCGTCATGAGTCACAGTGAAGCTGTGCTCATGACGAGCTGAGCTCGTCATAATGGCCGCGGCCCGCCCACGCGCGATTAATTCCCCGCCTGTGCGGGAGAATTAATCAGTGGGCGGGGTCGTGACGAGCACAGCGGCACTGCGCCCCCCGCACCACGGGGGAATTTCCCCCCGCAGGGAAGGGGTTAAGGTAGAGCTTCATCCCCCACTTGCTCCCCCTCCCGTGTTGTGATGTTCGGCTCTCCTGTACTTCCGCCGGTGATTGCAGACTTGACTGCAGTTTAGAAGATAGCTTAGAGGGTTTGGAATGTGCTGTATAGATTGACTTGTAACCAAACATCTAAGCTGCCAAGGCCAGTAAATTAAATAGGGCAATAGTGCGAAGGATTAGAAGCAGTCAGCCACTCATCAAGCATACACTCCGTTCTTCTTCCTAGCACTCCGTCTCTCTCTCTCACACACACACACGCACGCACGCACACACACACACACACACACACACACGCGACAATTAATACAATTTTTTGTCGTAAACCTGCATGCATTTGAGGCGTGCTTGATGTCTGCATGTTTTTTTGTTTGTCTGATGTCTTTGATTAAATCTTTTTGTGTTAACATGCATTTCAAGCATGCTTGTGCAATAGTACTAAGGATCCAAAGCAGACAGCCACTCATCAAGGGTCCACTCCGGTCTTCTTCCTTGTGCTCTGACACACACACACGCACACACACACACCTTTTTAACACCTAAAGCGGGACCTGTATCACAACTGATAATTTGTCATATACCACTCCTGAACGGTTTGAAGATTGCCACAAGAAAAGGCTCTCAACATTCAGAAAAAACATATAACATTCTTGTGAGGTTTTGGTTTGCCCTCCACCCTTTACCTAATCTCCCGTGGTTGCACACATTTCAAACATGCTTGGCTGCTGTTTTTTTTTCTTTGTCCTCAGCCTTTTGGCTAATCTCCTTGCATTATATTGCCACCAGTTACTGCACAATATATTGACATTTTCAATAGAGAAATCATAACACTTGTATGGAGTTACAGCAACTTATATTGCATAACTGCTCACCAAGCTAAAATTTACAACAGCAAAAAATATTAATCACAAAGGTGAAACCTATTGCATTGACCAATACTTGTTAATTCTTTCTGTGACTCAGTGAGTTCTGTCACCCTGCTAAAGGTCCCACCAGCTAGATCTAAAAGGAAATGACAAGTCACCTTTGACCTATGACTTTGAGCTAGGAACTCCGACTTTGGCTACTGTCCTCTACTTGGTCATGAGGTAGCGGGGTGTTCTGTATCTCAGGCTATACTCATTAAATATCCCCCGCCACTGGTTGTATGAACCATTGTTCGTCGACAAAAAGAATTAAGGTGTGAATAGGAGTCTGTCCTCTCAGACCACCCAAAGGATCACTGCGAGGGCTCCAACATTTAGGGGCCAATTACGATGTCGGAAAGCATTCCCACCGACTTGGTGTAGGAATGGTTTCCGACTGACTCGGGTTCAGGGAGTCCAACCGAACAATTACGATGTTTCCGAACACCGTTCGGTCGGCCTCCCATTGACTTCAATGGGAGCCTGTTTTCCGACGGACATCACAGGCTCCCATTGAAAAAAGGGGTTGTTACGGAAAACCATGCAACCTGTGGCGGGCACCACATGGTGCCTGCCACACTGTGCATCGTTGTAAAGATAGGTCCCATGGGTATCCCCACGGGGCCCATTTGGAGGCCTCCAGGTGAAGGGGGGCCCGCTGTTGGGCCACAAAAGTCAGTCTCCAAGAGCCTTTTTATGTCAGACAGACCGAGTCGGAAAGGCTGTTGGAATCCGACATCGTAAACGGTCGGAAACGCAGCCCGTTGAGCTCTACAATTCGGCTTTGACTGACTCGGACTCTCCGAATGCCGGTCTGAACCGATGTGCAATGACCGACTGACAACCTTGTATCATAATCGGTTGGTTGGAATGTATCCGAGTCAGTCGGAAACACGGGTTCCAACACAGATTCAGATTAACCGAATGCCGGTCGGAGCCTTTCCGACCGACATCATAATTGGCACCTTAGTTGGAAGGATCTCCAGAGGTAAGGGTCTCTGAACCTTTTGACAAAAAAAAAAATACCAAAATACAATGGAAATTGGTGTGACAAAAGGAACAAAAGTAGGCAGTGTCAAAGGATCTCCGCTCTATAAAGGTCAAGCTATAGGCTTTGCAATGATTTTTTCCTTTAATACACAACACTGTCTTGTTGACTTGAGCAATGTTTTTAAGATCTCTTTCAGGACGGCGAGGGGAAGAGCATGCCTCTTACAGATATGCCAAAGTAGCCATTTTGTTTCACAGCTGATTAATACTATCTGAATTCTTGAATGAGTAGACAAAAAGGTTTTGTGTTTTGTCCTGTGGTGTCATACAATTTAACATTTCTTCTTAAAATAAAATTATATTGTTGTTCAAGAATGCTCTTAATAAATATGTTGTATTTGTAGATATCTTGTGTATTTTAACTTTTACCAGCATATAGTAGTATAAATAAAATGTGCATGTACTAATTGTTACAGGTCCAAAGCAGAATATGTAACTGCATTCCAAGACTGTAGGCATTTTATCATTCTTTAGCTATTTTAAAAGCCTAATATTGCTCTTATACTCTGTGTTTGTAAACTTGTATCAACACAATTTGAAACCACTCTTCTGGCCCTTTGCATACAAAACATTTTTCATTAACAATAACGCAAGTCCCTATCTTTCACCTTCTCATTCCATCACTGATCGGTAACGATAGCACACATCTGATTCTTGGATGTGTCCACAGACAGAGAACTTTGTTCAGGATTGTTATATTTTAAGCTGTCTCACCTTTGCATTCTTGAACTTGTAGTTTCATTTTTCTAAATACCAGTATATGCCCGTTGGCATTTCATGGCCTGTAATGGGAGGGCACCACAGCCACTCTGCACCATTCACATTTTAATCAGGCACGGCCTGCACCGGTCTGGAGCGTGCACACACATGGGGCACTGGCACTCAGGCCTCACTGTGCACATACATGGGGCACTGGCACTCAGGCTTCACTGTGCCCACACATGGAGTCCTGGCTCTCAGGCCTCACTGTGCACATACATGGGGCACTGGCACTCAGGCTTCACTGTGCACACACATGAAGCACTGGCTCTCAGGCCTCACTGTGCGCATACATGGGGCACTGGCACTCAGGCCTCACTGTGCACATACATGTGGCACGGGCACTCAGGCCTCCCTATGCACACACGAGATACTGGCCCTCAGGCCTCACTGTGCACACACATGGGGCACTGGCACTCAGGCCTTACTGTACATGCATGGGGCACTGGCACTCAGGCTTCACTGTGCACACACGGTACACTGGCACTCAGGCCTCACTGTGCACACATGGGACACTGGCACTCAGGCCTTACTGTACACATGCATGGGGAACTGGCACTCTCACGCCTCACTGTGCTCATACATGGGGCACTGGCACTCAGGCCTCACAGCGCACACACATGGGGCACTGGCACTCTCTGGCCTCACTGTGCTCATACATGGGGCACTGGCACTCAGGCCTCACTGTGCACACACATAAAGCACTGGCACTCTTTGGCCTCACTGTGCTCATACATGGGGCACTGGCACTCAGGCCTCACTGTGCACGCACATGGGGCACTGCCACTCAGGCCTCCCTGTGCACATACATGGGGCACTGGCACTCAGGCCTCCCTGTGCACATACATGGGGCACTGGCACTCAGGCCTCACTGTACACATGCATGGGGCACTGGCACTCAGGCCTCCCTGTGCACACATGGAGCATTGGCACTGAGGTCTCACTGTGCACACACATGGAGCACTGGCACTGAGGCCTCACTGTGCACACACATGAGACACTGGCTCTCAGCTCTCACTGTACACACACATGGGGCACTAGAACTCGGGGCACTAGTACTCAGGCCTCCCTGTGCAAATACATGGGGCACTGGCACTCAGGCCTCCCTGTGCACATACATGGGGCACTGGCACTCAGGCCTCACTGTGCACACACATGGGGCACTGGCACTCAGGCCTCACTGTGCACACACATGAAGCACTGGCACTCTCAGGCCTCACTGTGCTCATACATGGGGCACTGGCATTCAGGCCTCACTGTGCACGCACATGGGGCACTGCCACTCAGGCCTCCCTGTGCACATACATGGGGCACTGGCACTCAGGCATCCCTGTGCACATATATGGGGCACTGGCACTCAGGCCTCACTGTGCACACACATGAAGCACTGGCACTCTCAGGCCTCACTGTGCTCATACATGGGGCACTGGCACTCAGGCCTCACTGTGCACACACATGAAGCACTGGCACTATCAGGCCTCACTGTGCTCATACATGGGGCACTGGCATTCAGGCCTCACTGTGCACGCACATGGGGCACTGGCACTCAGGCCTCCCTGTGCACACACATGGGGCACTGGCACTCAGGCCTCCCTGTGCACATACATGGGGCACTGGCACTCAGGCCTCACTGTGCACACACATGAAGCACTGGCACTCTCAGGCCTCACTGTGCTCATACATGGGGCACTGGCACTCAGGCCTCACTGTGCACGCACATGGGGCACTGCCACTCAGGCCTCACTGTACACATGCATGGGGCACTGGCACTCAGGCCTCCCTGTGTACACATAGAGCACTGACACTCAGGCCTCACTGTGCACATACATAGAGCACTGACACTCAGGCCTCACTGTGCACATACATAGAGCACTGGCACTCAGGCCTCCCTGTGCACATACATGGAGCACTGGCACTCAGGCCTCACTTGCAAGCTCTTACATCTTGTGGGAATGACGACAATCACACAGAGTTCAAGTTTGTACTCAAAGCCTTAGAGCGCAGAACAAACATCCCACATTCACAGAGTATGTGCCTGGATACTAGACTCATCAGTTCTGCACACACATGTTTACTGCAAGATGCTCACTGATCACATCACCTGATCATGACAGAGATACGGTACAGATCACAGTGGGTGCACGTCGTGGAGCAGTCATGTAGAAGTCGCGCAACATGGCTATGGGTTACTAATTCAAATGAAAGAAGAAAATACACAAAGGAAAGTGTGTGCAAAGCAGGAGAAATGTAGCGATGACAGCTACAGCACTGTGGCCCTGCTGGGCTTTCGTAAAAAAGAAAAAGACAGAATAATTAACACGGCCGGGAGAATGGGGGCTGTGCAAGAACATCATGAAGTGTGGGGGGATGGAGTGGGTGGGGTTATAAATACGAAAAAGAGGGAGGGAGCTTGAAAACACATGGATTCCAGGAAGCCCCTCAAGTATGCTATGGAAGGATACAACTCATCTAATCAGAACACTGTGAGACAGATCGCCTGGGTGGGACAAACCCCTGAATAGGGAGGAAAGCCCTTGAATCAAGAGCAGACAGCTGAGAGAGGCTGCAAAGCTATCCAATCATGTGCAAGGGGCTGGGTGCATGCTGTGAGTTGGAAAAGGCAAGTCTGCCTACAGTCAAGAACTAAAATGCCAGGAGGGTACAGCTGCAGTGTGCCAGCCACTTTCTCTTTACAGTTCTTCAGTTCTTGTGTTGGGCTTTTCATTTCTGGATTTTATATGAAACAACTGGTTCATTTTTCATTGCAGAGAAGTGCAAAGAAGCAAACAGTGGTCAAATAATTGTCAAAAGGTTTATTGGCAGTAGCACATCTCAATTCGATTACTGCACTATCTCATTTCAGTTTGTCAGGGGAGGAGGGCAGCGTCTCTATACTATAATCCCCCCTTCTGTGTTCCCTTTTGATCTTGGTAGCATTTTACATATGGTCTATTTAAAGGTGTCCTCTAGCTGGACAGCTGCCTGATTAAATCATGTGCATTGATTCCTGTGCCCTTTCAGAGCAATAATTGGCCGAGCACTAAGCTTCCCCATCTGTACTGAAATGTGAGTGGTATAAAGAGTTTCTCATTAGAAGATCAATCAAAACGTCTCTCAGCAGAGAATCGATCTGCCTGCTTGTGTCCTTTCACAGCATTCCTTGCACTTGGATGGATTACGAGGAGTAGATTTGTGTCCGTGCTTTGAAGTGATTAGGCGGCCTGCGTGTTATAACACTGCAGATGCATTTCCTAAACGATTTAATTGTTTTATTCAGTGGGATAGAGAACATATTGCTTAGAAAATTTCGAGCTGAGACGTGCTATGTCCCTTGTCAGAATTTGCCAATTTATTCCTGCGCTTTAATTGCGGGTCGAAATAGCTCGAAATTTGCTGAAGAGGAACTGACTGAAGAGTGTGGTTTAGTGATTTGTTTCTGTCCTGCTATAATTCAAGACACACATCCTTTTGTTCCCATCCCTAGTTATTTTTAAGTTTAAGATCGCTGAATTCCATATACTCACTTTTTACTGGGGTCGGTAGGTGCACAGACTCAAGCTTGGTTATAGACGTCCAGCGCCTTCATCTTGTCTAGTGTTTCTGTGGTTGTGGTGATACGTTGGTATACTCGCCCTTGCTGACTGGCGGTTGTAGAGCGGTAGCTCTGGTGGTACAGTTGACGCAGAAGCTCTCTCTTGAATAATGCATTGAAAATGTGATTGCAGCTGAAAGTTGACACTATGGTGATTGAATCATAGGAAGACGGCTGAGGTAGGATCAATGGGCTAGCTGGCTATCTCTGCACTTGCCTGCACGCCACTCATATGAGTTCAGTGGAAGCTAATGCCTGGAGGATGAAATCCAGTTGTCGCGATTATTAAAGTGTGGCACTCAGCAGTACTGATTTGATTAACAGTGTCCCCTCATTCTCTATTTCTTCAGTGAGGCAGCCCCACTGGTCTCCAATACAACGGAATCATTTCTTGATAAAGAATTTGTAACACTTGAGCCCCAATATTGCCCCACAGAGTAGCACCTCTTGATGCTATAATAGATTTCCAGGATGTCACATCCTGCATGCTTTATCAAACCTAAACGGACTATGTACAAGCATTTCAGTGATTGATTCCTCCCCGTTCAGACCCCCAGCGGTGCCACTTTATTTCACAAAGCCTGTGAATTGGAACAGATCTCTGGAAATTCTAGACCACAGTGAAGACACACACGCTCAAATTTGTATATATTTATTAAAGAATATAGAATATGATTGCACAGTGAACCCAGTGTAAATATTGGCGAGCAGGGTCATGTAGACGTTGAACGGGGTCAGTGTGGTAATGCAGGTAAATTTGAATGAAGATATCACATGGAATCAACATCGAATGCGACAATAATACTGGTGGCCATGGATAGATTTTGATGCTGATCGTTTTGTAAGACAGTGCAATGTATGTAAAGGTGCCAACAAAAATTGCAAGACCCAGATTCCACCTATGCAGGCAACGCCATGGCCAGAATGCACTTGGCAAAGGGTGAAGTTAGACATTGTGAGACCATTGGTGTGTTTGCCAGGCAAGATTAGATTTGCAATAGTCCTTATAGGCTATCATTTCAAGTGGCCTCAGGTAAGGTTTGTGAAAAATGTAAGCACCAGTGCTGTGGTTGAATTTCTCATGGAAGTATTTAGTAGAGAACGCTACCCTGAGAAATTGGTTAGGGACACTGGTATGCAATTTATTTAAAATGAGTTGACACCGTTTTTTCATACTCACAAGATAAAGCTTGTATGTACAGCCTTATATGATCCACAATGAAATGGTTTGGTTAAGTGATTTAATCATTATTTGGAGGACAGTATACACTTGATGGTGGTGGGAAAGATTCCTTTCGAAAGGTTGTGGGTGTATAGAATCACACCCCACACAGTCTCCTGGGTATCCCCTTTTATGTTTTTGAAAGGGAGACAACCCACCTCATCAGTCTGTCCTTGGTAGTTAAAACTCAATATCTCAAAGCACAAGGTTCAGAATGAGCGTGACGTGTATGCTATCAGAAGATAGATTAGTGATAAGCAGAGCATATCAAAAAGACAATATGATGTGGTACATAAAGTCACTCCACCCAACATATCTGCAGGTGACTTTGTGAGAATTAGATGGGGCTGAAGAATTTAAAAATTGGTATAAGCACATTCTCTAAACCCATCAAAATGATCAAAACCAATAAGAGGAGTGCGATCACCCAAGATGGAACATGTTGGAGTATGAAGAGGCTGACTAAGTGTACTGTTGATGAGAGTGGAAAAATACCTGTAGAATGCAGAAGTGGCACGGACTGTGATTTTATGGATGAACCTAGTGAAGTGGGCAGTTGGATGGTCTTTGAGGAGAATGTGCTGCAAATGAAAATAGCTCAAAACCACAAGATGAGGTAACTGTGAAGCCCATGACAGAAGAAAGTTCTGTGGACTATGATAATCCACCGTAAATGGTAAACACACAACGGCCAACCGGGGGAGAATTGGTCCTATTTATTTATTTATTCATAAAGTTTTATATAGCGCGAACGTGACCCACGAGGGTATCAGAGCGCTTTACAGTATACAGTATAAACACATAAATGGATGAGGTGATATACAAGCATTCGAATGTGTCATTTTGTACAAAAGAGATATATAATATATGGATAACAAACATAGGGGACCGGGAATCTGCAGGACATTGCACAATATACAGTTATTGAGCATTAGGTGATTGTGCTACTAAACAAACATATAATATACTCCTTCGATTCACAATGGGTATAAAGTATATAGATAATAAATGGGACCCGAGGCCAATTAAGCTTTACACTACATACAGTTATTGAGCATATAATAGGCTTGTACATTCCACCAGAGATGGCAATGATATGCGGATCTTATAGGCGACTCGGGGTCAGCCTAGAATTAAGACTTAGGACGTGAATTTGTTCATTAGTAGTATTTTTACTTCTTTTTTAATGCGGTAAAGGAAGAGATTCCACGCACCCATGGAGGTAAGGAGTTCCAAATCTTTGGTGCAATCTCTGAGAAAGTTCTGCAGCCAGTTCTCTTCTTATGAAAGGATTGAGGTTTCAGAAGGAATGTACTCGCACTTCGAAGTCGTCTGCAACCTCCCGACCTTTCTAGCTTTAGAGCTAAGTAACTGGGTGTATTGTTATGTATTGCTTTGTGGGTCATGCAGGCCACTTTTAGGTGTATTCTTGCCTCCTAAGGCAGCCAGTTCAGGGCTTTCAGGGTCGGAGAGATGTGACTATTTCTTTTGGTTCCTGATACCAGTCTAGCCGCAGCATTAAGTGATGCCCTCAACGGAGCCAGCTTGTATTTGGGGAGACCACAAAGAGTGGTGCTTCCATAGTCTAATCTTGGTAGCACTAGGGCTTGCACTGCCACTTTTAGATCGGCCTGAGGGAGGAAGGGTTTGAGTTTCCTTAGTATACTCAACTTGTGGTTAGCTCCCTTGGTGACATTAGAGATGTGCGACTACATATTCAGATGTTTGCCTATGGTTATTCCTAGGGATTTTGCTGAGTCAATGATAAGGGGAACACAGTAAAAGGAGGTTAGGTGTTTTAACCATAGGTCTAACTTAGGTGTGTGACTCGGTGGCGAGATGAGAATGAATTCAGTTTTCTTGGTATTCAGCATGAGGTGGTTGTTAGTGAGCCAGCTTTGCGTGTTCAGTAGAATAGTGTTGAGGGAAATGAAGTCTTCTGGGGTGGAGATTTTCAGATACAGCTGGGTGTTGTCCGCGTACAGGTGATATAGAATGTTCGCTGATTTCAGTGCATTTGCCAAAGGCTCCATTAGTTGGTTGAAAAGAATGGGTGATAGGGCTGATTCCTGAGAGACACCCAGGGTGACCACAGAGGGTTGCGAGAGTGAATTCTTCATCTTGATTCTTTGTGTTCTGTTATATAAGAAGGAGGAGAACCATTGCAACACTGTGCCCAAGAGGCCCATCCTTCGTTCCAATAGGGACAAAAGGTTGTCATGCTTGACCGTATCGAAGGCGGAGGACAGGTCAAGACGTATCATTAGGCATGATTCGTTGCGGTCAAGCATTTTTAGTATGTCGTCCATAATGTGTGTGAGTGCGGATTCTGTGCTGTGACCATGGCGGAAGCCAGATTGGTAACTGTCTAAGAGGTTGTAATTCTCAATATGGTTGCAGGTCCTAGATCTAGAATGTTTAATGATTAACCTTTATAGTGTTTGAATATTGTCAAGAAGGGAGATGTGTCATGTTTTAATACATATCAACTTATCAAATTATGTCTCCTTTGCTCTTCCTTTCCCCTTCCTGTGTTCTCTTTCTCTCTTTCTCCTATCCTTTTCCCCTCCTGTGCACAGATTAGTCACTGGGTTTGTGCCCGTAATGTTCATGTCATGGGGGTTCTGTGTGTTGACAGTTGAATGTTACTGCCGAGGTGTTGAGATCAGAGGTTGGATAAAGACACTCCTGCTACATACGAGACCTTGTGATATCTTCATTCATTCTACCTGCATTACCACATAAGTTTGTGATGACAGGCTGAGAGACAAATCTTGGGGGACTTATCACATAAGGTTTTGGTCTTTGACAGTTTCACTCTTTGGGTTCTTGCTGCGAGGAAGGCGCAAATCCAGTTGAGTGCATGTCCTTGAATTATGATGTTGTGGATCCTTCTGATGAGTGTGTTATGGGAGACTGTGTTGAATGCTGTTATGAGGCCGAGGAGGATGAAGGCCGCTGTTTCTCCTTGGTCCAGGATGGTCTGGATGTTGGCCCTGGCTGCGATGAGTGCTGTTTCGGTGCTGTGTTTTTTTCTGAAACCTGATTGAGTGTTGTCCAGTAGGTGGTGTAATTTGAGGTGAATTCTGAGTTGCTTGTTGATGACCTTCTCCATCACTTTGGCTGGGTAGAGGAGAAGGTAGATTCAACAGAAGGTGCTTTGCTGGCTTGGATTGGCCGATGGTTTCTTGGGGAAAGCGTAGATTTCTGCTTGGTTCCAGCATTCTGAGAATGTGGTGGATGTGATGGAGGTGTTGATTACGAGGATGGTGCTGATTGGTGATGATCCGAGGTTTTAGATGCGGTGGGGGCAAGGTTCTGTTGGGGCCCCTGAGTAGATGGTCTGCATGATCGTCCCTGTGTCTTGTTTGGTGAGAGTTTTTCAATTGGTTTGGTGGATGTCTCGGTTGGTGATGGTAGGTTGGGTATGAGATTGCTAGGGTCTGGTTGATGTGTGAAATTGCTGTAGATGTATTTGATTTTGCTGACGTCGCAGAGTTCTTGGGAGGGGGTAATGCTGTGAATGGACGCCGAGGGTTTGGTGAATTCCTTGATGATTGAGAAGGCCTCCTTGCAGCTGTTGGAGCCCCCTTCAATACATTCAGCTACTGTTCTTTTCTTGGTGTCTCTCAGTTGCTGGTGGTAGTGTCTGAGTGCAGCCTTGTAGGAGGTTCTAACTGTGGTTTTGTGGCTAGCTGTTAGCAGTGTTGTTTGGAATCTCAAAGGTTCTATGTGACCAGCTAGTCTGCTTGTTGGTTCTTCTTTGCTTGTTGGGTTTGATGGATGCGAGGGAGTCTGCACAGTTATTGATCCAGTTGTTGAAGTAAGTGATGTCCTCGTTAAGGTTAACTGTGGGGGTTAGTGTGGTCCGTGTTGAGGGCTTTGAGCCAGCCTGCTTCTGAGATTTTGCCACAGTTGCAGATGGGTATGCTGACCCTGGTGGGTGTGTTGGCATGAATTGTGTTGATTCAGAAGTGCTTGATGGAGTGGTCAGTCCATGTAAGCAGCAAAGTGGCATTGTATGCTGTCGCCGGTGGTGAAGATGGTGTCCAGTGTTTGTCCTGTGATGTGTGTTAGTTCTGTGATGAGTTGGGTTAGTCTAATGTTATTCAGACTTTCAAGGAGTGCTGTGGAGCAGGGGCCATTCTGTCTTCTAGGTGGAAGTTGAGGTTGCCAAGGAGTGTGAAGTCTCTAAAGTCCATGTTGAGATAGGTGATGAAGTCAGTGATGAAGCTGGTGAAGGTAGCTTGTGGTTTCGGTGGTCGGTGGACGAGGGTTCCATTCAGGGTGAAGTTGTCGAAGATTTGCAGCTTGAAGTGCAGGTGTTTCATGTATACGGTGGCATTCTTCGAGGACGTTGAGCATTTGATGGACTCTTTTTAGATGACTCCAAGTCCTCCTCTTGTAGCCAGCTGGATTGCAGCGGCAATGTTGGCGCTGACGTGGAGCTGAGCCAGGTTTCCATGAGGAGGAGGAGGTCCGGTGCGTCGCTGCTTTGCAGGTCCCAGATGAGACCCCCTTTGGCATAATGGTGGAAATCCCTGGCATAAGATGGGCATCCCTGGCATGCAATGAACATGTATTACAGTATTTCTCCATGTGTGGCTGTAGTTCACGCGAGCACATGATGAACAGGTGAAACTGGCATTTAGAGATCAAAAGTGTATTTCTTCATGAAAACAACAAGTGCTTTTGTTTGAGCGAATCAAGTTCATTTATCCAAATAAAAGCTTGCATTTGATAGCAAGATGCGTATATTTCCAGAAAGGTGCAACCTGATGACAAAATGATTGGCTCCCTAAATATATGCAGCTCGTAGTCGAGTGATAATTTGTCCTGACTCTGAGAGACATGTTGCTAATGTGTTTTCCCTCGTGCCAAGAGGCACTTGCTGGAAAAGGCTATTATTTTGTGGCTAACGTCAAGGCTTTTCATCACTATTACTGAAAAAGCCTTTTATAACATTCTTACTATTATTGTTGTCTGAGGCTCGTAATCTCTTTGTAATGTGAGCAGGACTGAATGTGCCTCTAATCTCTGTCTGACCCTGTTGTGCAGTCTGAGGTTGTGATATCAACTACGAAGGAACACGATGGGAAATATAAAAGGAAGTGGAATGGGGACACAAATAAAAATGCTAAACACAATTTGAAAATGATAGAAAATGCAAATTGCACACCCAGATTGTTTTTTTTTAAATGAACTTGTGCTGAAACAATGAACACCTTTGCCTTCGTTTTCGTTCCACAGTTTTCTTAGGGAGACTGAACTTTAACGCCATTGCTTACCACACCATGTTAGTATTGGAATAGTATGTTACTGTCTCTACAGAAACCACTGCCTTTTCACCAATTTAAATCCACAAATTATCTTAGAGACTATACTGAGACGAGAGCTCAACTTGTATGCGTTTAAGTCCTTACAATTTTGTAATAAGGTTGAAAAATTGTGTTTCTCTTCAAAGACTTGCATGTTTCACCTTGAATACAGACATAGAAGAAAAGCAGTAGATAATAGGTCAACATACTCAATGCCTGCTCATTATTTAAGTGATCGGGTTATCAGGTCTTTGGATAACTGCATGCATTCCAAGGATGGCAATATTCTGGATCTAGGAGAGGAAGTAAAGTTGTATTATCTGCATGAAAGCCACTGTTTAGGCTGGATTTTATGGAGGTTTCCGAAGAATGTATGCAAAGTAGCCTTCCTATGTGTTTACATCTTTTGCAAATGGTGTCTAAAATTAATGTTCACAAAGGCAGGGAGAACTTCCTGCGTAGTCACTTATTTACTTTCAGTTTTACAATAGCGTTTACCATGCTACTCCTGGAGTGTTGGGTTAAATATCTAGAAATGAGTACTGCAGTCACTGTTTATTGCAAAGTTGGCAATCTTCTTTAACACGCAAGGTTCCCAGAAATGTCTTTAATGCATCTATATTCTTACAATGCTTCAATATCTATGAAAACATGTTAGCTATCTAATGTTTATTGTATGTAAATTCTGCAATGGTTTTGCATTTTTATCGCGTGGGCTCCCTTTTATTGCTTCTACTAACATTTAAACAGCAGTGGTTATTGATGACTTTAAACCTGATGTCAATTTATGAGGTCGAAAGACAGCACTGTGGCAAGCACTCAATGCACTTACAATGTGCGTTGCTATGCCTACTGGAAGGAAGAAAGACACCGGTGTGCATACAGTTTGAACTAAAATCTCTATAAAAGGCTAAAAATATGCATTGAAACCCACACTCTTGAAAAATA
The DNA here is from genome assembly GCF_964204655.1 of Triturus cristatus. Classification (NCBI taxonomy): domain Eukaryota; kingdom Metazoa; phylum Chordata; class Amphibia; order Caudata; family Salamandridae; genus Triturus; species Triturus cristatus. Next base: position 571,102,934 of record NC_140586.1, read on the forward strand.
TGGTAGCCAAATGGATACCTTGTTCCTTATTACAATTGGGCCATTAACTTGTGATCCCTATGCAGACACATGCTTGCACAGAGATCCCAATTACAACTGATGTGATGTTTAACAGGCTCTATATTTACAAGGACATGTTCCTTTCTGGTGCTCCAAGCACCACAATCTGCATGCTAGGTTCCCAAAAACTCAGAAAATGCAATAACTGTCGTATCTGGTAAATTATGAAAACCTGCATTCAATTGGGCCTAGTAGTAGTTAGTCCCTTTGAGAACATTGCCGAGAAATCAAATCTTATAGTTTAGTATGAATTTTTCATTTTCTACCCACATTTTTTGAGACATCATATGCTCTCTGTTTGGGGCTAAAATGTTCAATTGCTATCTCAGGGCGACACGATGTCTGTATATATTACCCTACATTAAGTTGGGTTTCCAGGGAAGAGAGTATTTAATCTCACAATCACCATACTCTCATTATATAGTTAAAAATGCTTCACGGTACTGGAAATATTTACTTGATTAAAATGTGCTATGTCCCATGAGGCTGCACCACCAACTCAATCTTGATGGGAACTTTAAAAAAATGCTGTGTCTTGAGGATTAAAATATCATCTTTAAAGTTGGCTACTCCTGCATGCTACCATGGCATTTGTCTTGCAACCTCCTTTATTCTCGATACTGCATGATGTCCCCAACAGAACACCAGCACTATACAGTCACCAGCAAGTTCCTGACACCTTTAAAGCTGAGATTAAAATATGTTTAAATATATTACATGAGTGTTAGGTTGGGTGAGACCGTTTCTAGATATCGCCTCCAGACCACTCCTTTAAGAAATTACTCATGAGCAATCTGGATGCCCTGTTTACCTCTAGGCAGCATTTGTGTTCTTACTGTTTTATCTGTGTGGTAGTGATGTGCATTGTGTTTTCATGAATTTGTACCAAAAAGGCGTCTGATGACGTCTGCCTTCAGTGAGCGTTGGCACTTCCAGGTGCTTGGATGCTCAAACTTGTGATGAAGACTGTTGTTATTGTAGTACTTAGAAAGTGAGTAGTTTTCATGATTAAGTAAAAATCCCCCATGCAGAAAGTCACGTTAGGTATCAAAAGTCTTACTGACCACGTTAATAAGACATTTGGAGCTTTAGTCACCTAGGGATAAAGATGAGTACATGGAGGGGCACACCCTTTTTCATTAATTACATCCAAAGTTGGCTATTAAGTGGTTAGAGAACAAGAAGGTCTCAACACAAAGAGTCAACCGCTACTCTGCACCTATTGGGATGACATCAAGCAGACTTTGCCAATTCCCCTCAGTATGAAAGACATTTTGGAATGGGGCAAATGTGTATGTTATGTACTGTGTGAAACTATGGGACCTAGTTAAATTAGTTATCTAAACAAAGGTTTTCGCAACTGCTTTATACAACCAGATTATCGTCCAGTAACCTACCTTGTAATTTCAGATAACAGTTCCTATTGGACCGGAACAGCCCCACTGTGCCTTGATACTTTTCTTAAAAAGACACAATCCTTATTAGACATTAAAAAACTGCATCTGGTATTTTCAAAGTGTAACAGTGATGCCCAATTTGCAGAAGCAATGATCTCTTAAATTTCCCTGTTGTTTTCTTGATTCAATTACAAGACACTGCCATACCGCATGCTTGTCATAAATCGCTTAATTTGTGCTGGTGCTTTCCGGTGCTTAGCACCGGCACTTAATTATCAGGGCCCGGTCTACACGCGTCTGCTATACGTGACGTCACATATGATAATGATGATTGATATTTACCTCACTCACTCGGCGCAGAGTGTTGTTCTTGTCTCCCAAGACCCTGTAAAGAGTGTTGCGGCTGTGAGAGCCTGGGCCAAGAAGATACTGATGGCATTACTGCTTTGGAGGCCCTTAGTTCAGTGTTTCCGGTGGGTGGGTACACTGATTTGACAATTTGGACTGCATTTGGTTCTGCAGGTGTAGGGTCTGTGCGGCAGCCAGGCAGCGTGAGCAGATTACAGATTGCCACGCCCCAGCACACCCGCACCTCACGAGTCATCAGCAGCATTCAAGTGAGCCCACCAATTTTGAGGGGAGGCAGCAGCAGCACCAGGCCTATATCAGTGAATTAAGGCAGTGCCCCGGCGCACCACGTAACTGTAAGTAAGTACCGGTAGCCATGCCCATTGCCAAACAAACAATGCTTTTTTTTTTTTGGTTTAGCGTGGTGATGTGACAGTGATTTGATGATGCTGCGCGGCTGCGCCACTGCCTCCGCCTGGCATAGTAGCGGCCGTCGGCTGTACAGTCTCATATATCATGATGAAGGGCCTGGCCGGGGTTAAGTTAAAGGTCCTGCCCGGCGCCTGAGGTTTCCTCCAGACTCCCGCTCTCCTAAATAGTTTGCTGCTTCAAGGCTTTATGTATCAGGTAGTTAAGGCAGTGCCCAGGCCCACCACGTAACCATAAGACCATAACCAAGTACTGGTCTGGTAGCTATCCACACTGGTGTTAAAAAGTGTTCTTTCGTTAAAGTGTTCAGTTTTTACTAAGGGACAGGGGTGCTTGGTAATTTGGCTTCATGCAAAAGAATGTGAAACTACTTTATTGCAGAAATAAACAAATAAATAAACCCTTCCCCCCCAAACAAACAAAGAGACAGACAACCTTTCAGACATGTTACGCATTTATCAGGCTTTCTTGAAAACCAATTTACAAGAAAGTTGAACTACCTGTGATCCCAGTGTGGACCGAGGCAGTAGTGTCTTCGCGCAGACCCTTTGTGGAGGTTTCAGCATCGCCAACGTACAAGGAGTCTGCAACACGTGGGGCAGTTTCTGACGCAGCCATGCTACTACTGGTCTACTCTGTCAAAGGTGGGCGCACTCTGACAACATAGGTTTCCCTTCTGTTGAACCCCGAAACATTCCTGCTGGGTGCTGCTCCAGGACGATGGATTTAGGCCCATATCTCTGTACTGGGGTGAATGTATGACAGTGTTCTGCATTCCGTCCATCAACTGTTGTTTTTGCTCCAGGACCCCCTGGCGCAGACATTAAGGACTAATCACTAGGAAGAGATTTTACACTAGGATGCGACGGAGACTGCAACCCAGAGCTTGTAGTGGGTATCTGGGATTACAGCAGCAGTACGATATCCTGCAGATGTAGATGCACTAAGGGAAACATACAGTCTTTCCACCAGTGCGGCACTGACTCTCAAGGGTGTGCTCCCACATTAAACTTCAAGCCTGGCCTAAATAAAATACACAAAGAAACGTCAGCATAGCAACAAAATGGCGCAGAGCCGAATTTCTGAACTGCATAAGAGGCTGGATAGCTTGGGGGAGGCCAGGAGTCTGGACATAAAGACTACCCAACACCCTCTCTGGCCTACGTGAACACGTCACTACAAGCTTTGCTTTGTACAGGCTTTTGGAGGGTTCACATAGGGTCCCAGCATTGGCCTATATGGGGATATCAACACCAGTGTTTGCAGCCATCCTAATATGAGACTTCTAGCATAACGACTTTGGAGGTCTGGATGACGTTCTCACTCTCGAACCCACTGGTAAGCAGCTGCCTTCCTTTAAATGGGTTGCTTGTCGCCTGCAGGTCCAAAGTGATAAGGCCAGTAGAATATCAGTGACCTGGGTGCTGTAGCAGGTGAGTGTAGTTTGACATGAACCGCTGCCCTGCCTCACCTAAATAATTTGTACTCTGCGTTTACCTATGCATGTCTGGGGCCTATAGACCAACGGATTGAGGTTCCTGCTTGCACTGCCTTGGAAGACTTTTAGCACCAGTTTATTATGTCAATACAACCTATTAAAGGGCCGCCCTTTCCCTTATAGTCTTGTGAGTTGGGCCTTTAGCAGCAACATTAACTCGGGTGGTGGGGGGACTTTAGCAGCAAGTATAGACATTGGCAGCAGGATACAATCTCTGGTCCAGGATGCTGCTTGTTTACCTCCCAGTAGAGGCTGGATGTGTGAATAGGGAACAGCCAGGCATGGAAGGAAGTGCTCTTCTCTTGGCAGCAGGGCTCGCAGTGGAGAGTTTAATTTGCCAGGTAGTGAAGTCATTCTGCTCTCGTTGCAGTGCACCCTTCGCCCAGTGACACTGATACCCGACGCATAGCTGCCAAGGTTTCAGATTCCTATGAGTGCCATTTTCATAATTTCAATGAATTCAGTGTAATTATGAGTGACATTTCAATGACTATGAACCAGTAGTACTGACTATGAATGACACTTTCTGGCAAGCAAAATCAAGCAATGAAGACGAGAGATTAGAAATATATAAATATCAGACATTGCACCCATTTGTGCATCAAGATTGTCTGAATCATAAGTTTTGAGCTGAATCATCACCCTTTATTAAAGAATCCGCTACCTTATGCTCCCAAGCAGGGCGTCCACGTCTGTGATTGTTCAACACCTTTGAGAGATGTAATATTTAGGACAAGGTTTTGGTGAAAATGTATTCAATTTTGCTCCGTTTTCTATTGCGTGGCCTGCAACAAAACCAGAGTCCAAAATATCTATAATACGTTAGGCCTCCGATTTTTACTCCTGAAAGTCATTACTTTGAAGTTTCTTTTTCAAATGTGTAAATTTGATATGTTAAATATGTCTGCACAGGTGTTCAAGCCAGAACATAGATGTAAAGTTATCCCTCTTCAATACACACCTGGTAGTAGCTACAACACACAACTGTTGCAGGAAGCTCAACAAAGAATCCCTACCAGAACAAGCATCTCTGGGATAGGCTCGGGCTAGCTTGCAGTTTCACTCTTACCATTAAACACAGGCCTACATGCTGCCTGCAAAGTGCCCTTGAAGTCTTGACCCAAGGCACGGGTCTGCTTTTCGGATCTGGGAAAGTCTGAGTTTTCCCTGTTTTGAGGGAGGCTAGCTCACCTGGTCCACCCATTCCTGAGATTGCCTTAAGTTAAAGTGCCAAGCCCTGGAGGTACCAAACATACTGGATGCGACGGCAGGAGACGGATCCCCTCTATACAACCTGTCTTAATCACAGGACTAGCTTTGCTTCAGAGTCCTACATCGAGCTATCTTGAATCATTACCGCTGCTTCGTAGAGCTATGCCTACAATCATATCATTAACAACTAGTGATGTTTGGTAGCTACTCAACTGTCCAAAGCATCAGCCGATAAGCAGAAATTCTACCACAGCACTGGATAGAGCAGGAAGTTGAGGCACCTGGGGTTGGTGAGTTTAGGATTGTGGAAAGATTTGGTTCATACAGTTCCCCAACACCACTCAACAAGCAGTGGTCTTCAAAATGCTCCACTGCAACATACCTGACCACAACCTCACCACTTCCGCTGGAATGGGCAATGCTCATTTGCCATGTTTGTCTTCAGTGTGATGTTTGGATTTTTCACAATCTTGGTTTCTTCAGTGATGTGACTTTGAGGGCAGCACCAACACTCTGAAAATGGTTCCACCACCACTGGCTTGGGTGCCTTTGTTTGGCATTTTCATACTTTCTGGCATGGGTGCCTTTTTGTGATGTTTCCATGCTTTCTGGCCTGGGTGCCTTTGTTTATCTGTTTAGAGTGTGTTCAGAACATTTTGGTTTATTTTGTCACATAAGCTACGTAAAAGTTCTATCTTTTAACTCATAGACTGTTAAAAATGCCATACTTTAGTATTGTCCTTTCCCTAAATCAGCACATAGAGCACTGGAATTGTCCCTTTTCAATCCATTAGTGATTTTAGCTAATGTATTCCAAAATTGTGCTTTAAATGTACGTTTAATTTAATCTTTTAAAACATTTTCACAGGACAGGGGAACCTCCTATTAAAAGCTTACTTTGAGGAAGGCTTCCTTACTGAAATTCAGATCGGTATTTCATCCAACTTTTAGCAGTGTCAGTTAATAGTGGGTGGAGCCAGTGGAGGAAGTGGGTGGGGCCAGAGAAAAGTAGGTGTGGCCTCCGACAAACATTTGTGCACCTGCACTTCATATTTTACAAATTAAGCACTGACAATAAGTCATAAATCTTGTAAAGGAATTCCACTGGGCACCCTGAAATAATCCTCTCTTACTCTCGATAAATGCTCCTCAGTGGCAATGTGTGCTCCTAAATTGCTCCATAAATTTTCCTCATAGACTTTTGAAATGCTTTTGAAGACCCAATAGAATGCTACTTATGGTCCTTGTAAATGCCACCATACAAAATGCTCCTCATCGGGCTCCTAAAAATTTCCGGACATGTTTTAAATTGTCTGTATAAAGTGCTTCTCTCTAGGCTTCACAAGAATCACCTGTAGGCCTACCGAAACAATCCTGCATGTGGCCTGAAGTTCTGCTTCTAAATTTAAGGGATACTCTGATTGCTTAAAGATGTACATGTCTTCTATGAGATGTCAGTTCATCTGAGAATACTTCCCGGTTTCCACTGCACAGCATCTACTGCCAGGCACTCAAAGGCAACTAAAACATTTATTGGTCCATTTGCCAGGGGAAGTAATAGAAAAAGGTTCAGTGAATTCTGATGAGGCAAAGGAAAATGGGGCCCCCTACGTATCCATATTTGGGATGAAGTGGGCTTCTCAGGCCCCTGGGCTTCAATTCTACAACATCGTAATACTAATGATAGCCCCTGCTGCCACAGACATGTCATATATGTCCCAGATTAATTACTGTGTTTGATATATGTAAGTGTGTGTGTGTGTCTGTGTGTGTTTTATACACACACCCATACATATATGTATATAGATGTTCACCTTGAGTGGCTTCAAGGTTATCATTGTGATGTTTAGGAATCTATGGGAGGAAACCAAGTAATGTATGTACAAAGACTATTTGAAGCAAAATATGAAATTGATGTTTGTGGTTAAACTAGGTTCTTTCGTTGGTGTTTATGCTGGGCTGGGGTGAGGCTGAGGGCTTTCACTACCATTTTGAATACATCTGTTTTGAGTTGTTTTCAGAACAGATGAAGTGCTTTCCTTATGTAGGACTTGAATTAGCTTCACAGCTAAGGGCACAGTGATAGAGACAATGAAGTTTGATAGTTCATTCAAAAGTAAATACTGCTGAATGTGGCTGTATTGAGAGTAGAAACGTGACTTTGTTTAGTAGATTTAAAATGCTGAAGGATGGCCATATTATACTCTTCATGTGGGTTGATAATTGAGCTAAAAGACAAGTGTGATTCTCTTCTGGAACTATGCAGGCATTGGTTACTAGAGGAAGTGAGAAATGCCAGCAGTGGGACGTTGCAGAATTCGAGCTGTTGACATCTTAGCTGGAAAATAACATTGAAATATTTCATTGTGAGGCAGCTTTTTGATAGTCAGTCACTACTTTTTCAGTAGAGTTCCTTAACTAATCAACTATTTTTTACCTATTTATCCAGAGATAGAGTTTTTGGTCATTTGCATACTGAGGCCAGCCACCTAGTTTATCAGCATGTTGTAGTTCCAATGTGGATGTTTGTGTGGCTACGCCTGTACAGCATAACTAGAACTAGTGAGGGAGGTGCAAGGTGTTTACTTCCATTTAATTCATGCACTAAGAATTATATGTACTGCACTGCACCCCTTTGAATGAATAGATGGTTTATGTTTAGTTTGAAGTCTTGTGTGAAAAGGCAGACATCAACAAGGCACACAGTGTATAGCTGTGATCTATGTGTGTGGAACACAAGCTCTTGCACTAAGTTCCTATAGCTAAACCTGTCTTCAGGTGTTGACAATTGAATGGGCACACTAGGAATGAAGCATTAGTGTGACACTAACGCATACAGACCACTACCTATGTCTTATTTTGTGATCCTCTGTTCCAACCAGGGTTAGCACAGGTGGTAGGGGATAGATGAGTCCCTATTCCCCTAGCCCTACACTGCAATGGCCCCACACTGATTCAGCAACTTTATCATTAATAAAGTGGCAGCTACCATGGTCATACCACTGTGTAGTGGGCCAGTGGCATAACAAAACTTGAGGGGGCCCCCTGCAGGGCCCCTGGAGGTTGCGGACCACCCCACACCACGGGGGCTGCGGGGGCCTGTGTTACACCCCTGTAGTGGGCCCCTCATCATGTTTTATCCTAAGCCTTGCAAACGCCTCTGACATGACTGGTTCCAAAAATGCTACATTTTTAATTTTTCTTAGGAGAGAGCAGCCTGGTCGTACTGTGAGAAAGTCATCCTTTTTGCCCTGACCACCCCGATTTTTTTGACTGATACTGGTGGTAACTGACTCTGACTGCACCCTGGGCTCTGCTAACCTGGCCCAGGGCCAGTTCTGTGATTAAAAAGGTATATGGTAATTAGGTTTAATTACAAGTGGCACTAACAACCTACCTGTAAGTCTCTAGTATATGGTAGGGCCTGTAGGTTTAGAGGCCCAGCAGCTTTGAGGCACTGCTGTATTGCCTGCTGCCATTTTAAAAGTCAGCCCTGCAAGCTTCTTTTACATTGAAATTACATGCACATTCGTCATTGGATTTAAAGGTACTTTCAAAGTATTAAACTACCTTATGTTTACATATACGCCATACCTAAGGTCTACCCCAGGTGCCCCCAGGGTAGGGTGCCATGTAAAAACAATCAGGGACATTTAAAAAAATGCTATATATGACCTGATGAGGGAAAAAGAACCAATTTCGTTTTTCCCCATTGTAGCATTTTAGCTTTATAGGATAACATGGGAATACTATAATACAGTGTAACTATTGGCAAGAGTGAGCTAAAATAATATTTCAAGGACATACGATTGATAATGATAAATCCAACAACTTGCCACTGTTGAAATTATCATAACTAATACAGAAAAGAAGTTATAGAACTTTGTTTTTAGTGAGCCAAAATCCATCCTTCTAGCAGCCTCTCCCAATTGGCCAGCCCTTAACAGGCGTATCCAAACTACTTTGATGAGGTGATAAGTGGGCTGTAAAGAGGCAGAGGTTATCTGGTGAGGGGAGCTCTGCAGCTGCAGAGAACAGGCCAGGGAGGGGGCTGGGTAAACAAACTGGGTTTCAAAGAGAGCAGGACAGTAAGGAATACAGAAAGGAATGCCAGACAGGCCTACACCCTAGTCTTGTGCCCCCCCCCACCCCAGCCAGATGGGAGCTCCAGAAGGAGTGTTCAGGAATATGAGCCACACCAGTAGAATGGCATAGACAGCTCTTACTCCCAAGGAGAGAAATTGTCCATCTTGAATTTTAGAGTGCAGTGCTTTGTGGGAGAAGAATATGCCACACTTTGGAGGAAGGTGTCATGCTTTTGGTTGGCACCCTGTAACCCTTTGTTCAGTGGTGCCCCCCTACTTGTCACCTCAGAACATGGGATAAATAAGTGAGAGCTGCATGACAACTCAGATCTGCTGCCTGAAACCACAAGGAGAAAGACTGGCCTGCTGGCATCTTGGTCTGCACCCCCAAAGGATTGCACTCTGAAGGACTGCTCCTGCTGCACTCTTGGAATTACAGCCCTGATGACCTTGCCTTGCTTCAAAAAGGATTAAAGAGTGGACTCCCTGAAAGCAACAGGTTAACAGAGAACACCTGGAGTGTGTCGAGTGGACTTTTAAGGATTTGGCTAGGTGCTCTGCAGAAATTGTAGTCCCAAACTTCCAAGGACCATCTCAGAGCTTCTAGACCCTTGGATTTGTATTATGGACACTTTGAACTCTCAAGGCGAACTTCAGGAAGAAGTTCCAGAAGGTTGGAGAAGTTTGGAGCAACTTTCGGAAAACTTTCCAATAGGTGATGGACTCCATGACGACAAACAAGTCTCTGACATTGAACCGCAGCCCAGCCTGGATTCCAGGTTCATTCCGCTGAATGCTCCAGAGCTCAACACTTCTAGAATTTCACAGAGGCCACAAGCTGAGCCAAGCTGCTGTCGTCGACTCTAATCCCTGCCTGAAGAGGAGCCTCGCTTGACAGCAAGAGAAAATCCTCCAGAAAAGTTTCCAAGTGCGAAGGTAAAATTTTGACCGGGGCCTCCCGCTTAGTGTATCCCACTAGGGCTCCATCGCGGTCAGCCATAAACGTGCACTTTGTTCCAGTCAATTGCAACCAGATGTCCCAAGTTGGCGCTATATGTTTTTAAGCACTAGAAAGTACTTATTCTTTACAAATTTATATCTCCGGTTCCCTAAGTTGGATTCTCGTTGTTTTGGTGTCATTGTAATAACAAAAATATTTCCTATTTTTATAAATTAGTTTTGGATTTTTATTGTGTGTTGTGTTTTACTTATTTAATGTATTGGTGTTTTTAAATGCTTATAACACCTGTCTCCTAAGTTAAGGCTGCCTGATCGCTGCCATCTACCAAGGGTTGAGCCGGGGCTAATGTATTGAGATCGTGACTGGTATTTATATTTTGTTGGTGACCTTATTGCTAGTGATAGGTGCATGCTTACCCCTACCATTATCCACCTGCCAACACATACATTCTGAAAGTGTAGACCATGATGCTATTTTTCCCTTTATCTCTTTGTACCGTGTTCTGTTTTTGCCACTGGGGCTCTGGTTTTCTGCGGATGGTAGCTGAATTAAAAGAAAGCCACATGCAAAGTCCAGCATTCTAGTTTTCTGTGTTATTAAGCAAACCACTTCCTTTGATTAAAAAGCAATACATTTCTCTGCATTCACTAGCACTTCATGGTCGTTCAATTAAATGATAAGTCTTAACATAACAGCCAAACGTCTGCTGCTTATGTTGGTCAGCAATGTAATCCTTCTCTCAATCCTGTAAATCCCTAATTTCATGGATTTACCATGCTCGGTGGCTCTAAACTGGAACAGCTGCCATGCAATATTTGTGTAAATATTTTTTACACCACGTTCAGTTAATTTAAGTATTATTAAGTATGTTTCTTAGCAAAACATAAAGTATTTTAAGAGACCACTGCTGTGACGTCAATTTCTAGCTGCCACATTTTGAAAAGCGCTGTCAAATATCAATTCATTGAATTCCCGTGGTGTAAACCAAGGATAGCTCACAATAGGTCCGTATATTACTGCATGAGTAGTTTACGTCAATGCAATATCATAATTTTAAAGTGTTTCGCTGCTTTACAAACTTTTCTCACAAGCATGTGTATGTTTATTGCATAGTGTGCTTTCATATATGCATAATTGCATAGTAGTCACTAAAAGTTTTCATTTAATAAGCTGTTGGCATATAAGCCTGTGTGTGCCCACTTTATGCATTGCATACAACATAAATTTTCTTATTGGAGATGTTTTCCTTTTGATGCCGCATATTACTACACGAGGCATGTGATTCGCATAATATTTTGCAAACTGTTCTAGGCTCAGTGTACTCTCAGTGCACAGTTATGCTTTAGTCTTTCACGGTGAGGTAAAATTACATGAATGAAATGTATTGGAAAATTGTTGTAAATACCCACAAAGCTCTGACTATGGGCCTTATTAGGAATTTAGCAGTCCCAGGAAGACCGTCAAGCCCGTGGTGCACCTGCCCGCTGGATTTCGAGTTTAACCCAGGGCGGACGGGCGGGCGGGCGGGCGGTGCTGCGGGGGCTTCATAGCGGCGGTATGTTAGGCTCATAGGAAAGCCTAACAAGCATACCACTGCCAAGAGAGAGCCGGCAGAAGGTTTCTGCACTGTGTGGCATGCACCATGTCCACTTCTAGTCTGTCATCTGAACGCACAGCAGAAGAGGTTCAGTCCAATTACCTGGACTAAAACTAGCCTGAATAGGGGCAAAAAGATCCTTTGATATCACAAAGGCTTGTTTCTGAAATAGGACTTCATGTTCCCTTAGTTTAGGCAGGCACACAAAGCTGGATATTGGTCTAATGTTTGATGTTTTCTTTGCGTTAACATCTGCCTTTAATAGCAGTGGCATGTAGCTAGTGTAAATGAGATGATAAATGGCTCCAAAAACAGAGATAGAAAGAAAAGCAAAGAATCCAAGATTTTTTAAAGGCATGGTTCCAATGAGGAACTTTTCCATCAGTCAACTAAGATCGTGATTTACAGTCTGAAAGATTGGTTACTCTGTCACAAAATTGATGGAAATACTGTTTGCCTTATTACAAGTGCATCATAACTTAGGTATTAAGGTGAACGGGATATCTGCCACATTTGTGACCGAGTACCTGTCTGCCAAACTCCAAAATCAAGCACAAAGTCTTGAGCCAGTAGGCACGAAGCATGGGCTGAAAGTTTTAAACTCTGGAATTGCAGATGTGCCTACAAAATTGCTTTCATTTTATTCAGGCAGACATCTCTAATACCGGTGTGATTTTTAGCTATAAGCAAATAAGAATTATTTTTTCATTGCTGAGGTGGAATCAGTGGTTTACCATTTGAAAATGAAGAAGTCAGCTAAAACAGCATATTTCAAATGAGGCAGCTGCAGCTGCAATATGATGTTTTAGCTGACTTCTCCCTCGTCGCCAATGTGAAGTCGTAGTTCAGGTTCCAGAGGGGTCCACAGGAAAAACGAAGTAGTAGGTGTATATTTCAAACATGGTTTATTCCATTATAGAAAAAACTCCAGCCACAGCATCCACCAGGTTTCCCTCAAGAACTGCCTCTCATTGTTTCAACCATTGAGAATAAACATTCCATGCGGAACATAACACTATGGGGAAGCAGGGGGGATAGTGGGAAGAACATACATGAGGATATGAGAGAAGAAATATCTACACATTACCATACATTACAAAATGATTGGGATGACGCTACAGATTGTCTAAGTGCAGAGGGCTTTTTAAATTATTTGATAATCTTAACAATCCGCATGAGTGTCCTAAATATATTACGAATAAAATACGTTTTTTTGCATTTTAAAAAACTGCTTCATTGTGTTTTCTCACAGAGTAAAAGGCGATTGACCTTTTACAAGATGTTCTTTATACCTTTTCCCTGCTTTGAAGGGCTTTATTTAGTGTCTGAACTTCACAGTACCAAATGTGCTATAGGTTTGTTAAACACTGTGGTTGGTTGAATGAGGGGCAACGTGTCATTAAGCCAAGCACTTGCTTTGCTTACTGCTTTGGGATCAGTGATAGGCTTCCTAAGTGAGTTACTAAAGCATTTTTAAACTTCTGTGAAATAAGAGTTCTTCCACTTTTGACTTGCAGTGCTATAATTGTACTGGGCGGCAATCGCAAATGAATGGACAATGCAGCATGAATGAATGACAACAGCTCATTGCTGCGGTTGGAAAAGACAATGTTGAATGTGAGGCATGAGCGGGCCACATTGACTGAATGTGATGACCTGCAATACTGTTCTGTTATTGTTTTTAAATTCCTGGAATGGAAATTAATATTTATTAACTTAATTTGTAAATTAAAGACAATCCTTGGACTAGTCGGTTACAAATGGGGCCAAAGGATAGCAAGGAATGTCATAGACAATTACTTAATTAATCGAAAGATTTGACGAATTTGTAATTACTGTACTAAATGACTGAACAAAATGATTAAGAAGTCTCCAAGTTGATTTGTATGAGTTCAGCTCTTGGTTGCAAGCCTCCTATTTGTTATTGACAATCGTTTAGGATTTATGCATGTACTGCCCATTACACAAGGGCTGGCAAACTCATGCACCTTTTTTTTCTCTCCTACTTGGCTTCCTATTATTGGAGTCTCTTGTTTTCTTTTGGTTAACTTCTTTCATCTTTATTGAAATGCATCTATAATAACTCACTGTTGATATACATGTTGTATACATGGTGTAAGTCTGTACATAAAATTTGCAATTAGCTGTTAAAGAATCATTGTTGTTAAAAGGGTGAGTCAGAAAAACAAAATGTGCATCATTGAAGGGGTTAGGCAGGAAAACGCACCAGAGAGATACCATGTAGGAAGCTGTGTAGCCACAGTGGTTGAAACACTTCCACCACCATGATTAACTTGCTCAAGATCAATGTGCCTGCCCTCTGTGAACGACATGGCACCGGATGGTATGCTCTCTCCTGATCTGGTGTACTAAGAATGCACACAGTATCAAAACAACACTTAAATAAAAGAAGAAGTGGGATAGTAAGAAAAACAAAGAGAAAAGTAAATCATGGGGTGGATCTCCTCCACAGGAAACCACTGAGTAGCAGTATAACCTGCTTAACCATGATAATATTAAACCCCCTGATACGTGTTCATCTCGTTCCTTTCAGACGTCATTCGTAAAACATTCTGAGAGACATAGACATTCAGAGTGCAGATCAGAGGAGTACGTGAAACCAAAGAAGGACTCACAGCGCTCATCTGAGTACATCATTAAACAGGAAGACAAACCTTGAACCATCAAAACCTCAATTTAAGAAGAAGAAGGTAGCTGGACTAAAACTCAAGCATGCCATGGATATTGAGTAGACTGCTTCTGAGCGAGGAATGGGCAGTGACCATGCTGGACAGCGCTGCAGAGGTCACAATAGTTCACTGCAACTTAATGGATTGTCTAATGGGAGTCGAGATGAGTGAATTTATCCATCTGGAAACACTGGATACTAGGGCAAGTGTCCCACATCATTTGTACGAAATAAAACTTTAGCTGGAGGGGGAGATAACTCAGAATATTAATGTTCTGTTTTGAGAGGACATGTCATTTGGATACAATATTCTTTTGGCTAAAAAGGATTGGCCACCTGCATTTGTGATGGATTGACCAAACATAGAAATGGTAATTTTACCTGCTTTTTCTGACCTCGATCTTGAATCAGTTAAACATTCATAAGCCAAGGTGTGGACGTTAGCACTAGCTCTTCTGTTATACCGCAACCATGTGTGGTGGGATGACGGTTCCCCTTATCATAAAATATCACTGAGGTCAACCTCACAACTTCAAAGACTATACCCTATTACAAATGAGGCTAAAAACAAGTTAGGGAAACTCTCCAACAACTTAAATACAAGGGTGTAATAAAAAGTTGCACCTCGTCAATGAATAATCCCTTGTTTCCCATGATGAAACCAGACCATTCTTATCATCTAATATTAGATTACAGACATTTAAGCACAGCTACTTGCACATTTTCAGTACAAAATATACATATCGTGACACTTATGAACAAGATAGTGCGGAAGAAATACAAAACCACACTAAATATCTCGAATGGATTTTTCTACCAAAATATAGTACCTAGAAGAAAGTATTTGACCACATTCAGCGCGTTGGATTCTCAGAAGCAATTCTGTCTCAGGGGTGTAAGAATAGCCACGGGCTGTTCTCAGCTCTAGTAACAGAACTGTTACAAAATGTTGATGACCAGGCATTGTCCTATGTCAATTACATATATTTGATGGATGATGACCTTTCAGTACACTTGACAAGACTGGATCGCATAATTCTGGGATTTGCTCTCATGGGCTATAAATTCAACTTTAAAAAATCAAAGATTTCCCATCTCATTGCCCTGTTTCTGGGTTACAAGCTGTCAAATGAATGCAAGAGCCTTGCAACACATTTCTTAGAGAACTGTGCACTATTACAATGTTGAAGAGTTTACAATCCATATTGGGATTCCTAAATGTTGGCAGAACCTACATACCACATTACATAGAATGGGTTAAACCATTCTATGACCTGATTCATCCAAATTTCTCAAGCACACACTGGACCACTGAACACAGACAAATATGACGTTCGGTAGAAGCTGATATGCTAGCTTCAAAACACCTACACACTTGTGTAAACACAACAAATCTGGTGATCTGCATAATTGCAGGGGCATCAGGGTACACCTAGGTTACATTCAATGAAGGTGACACTGTACTGATTGCATATAAATCACATTTATACACCAATGCTGACATGCATTTTGCACCGACAGAAAAAATACTGACAGAAGTACAGACTGCTGTGCTGAGGGAGTGAGCACTGGTTCAGAGAAAACAAATTATTGTTTTGACCCCTGTGACGACCTTAGAGGCTGTTATGCAAGCAAATATTCCAAACGCAAAAGCATTACATTAACATTGGACACAATGGCTTAACTCACTCACCGCAACAGATGTAGACTATAGATTTGACTCTACACTACAAACACAATCCTTTCTGCAAAGCGAACATGAATAGCCTCTGCCTAATGAAATAAGGCCTCTAAATCAGTATGATTACATCATATATACTGATGGTTCTGCACTGCCTGCCGTAGGGTCAAAGCACCAATATTCATCAGCGTGCACTGCTGTTAAGGGGCACATTCAGGATGGAGAATTACATCCCAAGACAACCTACACACAGTCACTTGCTGACAGCACTGCACAGTTGGCTGAACTTAAGGCTCTGATACTGGCCCTGGAGAATATGGATCCCGGATTCCCCACACTGATAGTGTGTAATTTGTATTATTGTGTCTAGGCTTATAATGAATATCTACACTACTGGAGCCAGAATGGATTCAGTGATTCAAAAGGGTGCACAATCATTCACAAGAGTCTTCGGGAACAGGTGGCAAAGCTGAAAGATTGCTGGCCACGGACTCATGTAATACCTCAAATCACCGTGTTGGCATACACATTGCGGGGAATTCCATGGCTGATGCAGCCACAAATGCAACAGTGCAAACTGCTGCAGTCACTGCAATAACTCGTTAAAGTACAAGAATAAACACAGACTTTATGACGCCTGTCAACGCTGCACTCAATGACACCCGTCTGCCAAAAGGCTTTCCACTCAAGTACTCCTACAAGTTAGATGCGCAAAATGAACCATTTGCTCACATTCCTGAGTGGGGAATAGAGTAATACCAAATTCAGACAGCAGTATAGGATTGATTCTATATGCACACGAGGGTCTTGCATCTGCACACCCACAGGTGGCTGCTGCAATTTCATTATTGCAGCAATAACATTGGTGGCCAGCACTCTATAAAAAGACCAAGGACTTTGTCTTCAAAAGCGACATCTGCTAGCAGATGTAGAGTTCCACTGCTGCACGTCCACCACAGGCACCTCTGCTGATTTCAAACAAGCCTCTGACTTGTGTATGTCTGGACAATTGCGGCACTTTTTCATCCGATGGGGCTTTCAAGTATATCTCGGTTGCAGCAGATTCCTGCTTTCGATTTCTATGGCTATGGCCACAGCGTACAGCTGACGCTCAAACTGTTCTAAAGGAACTGCAAATATTTATCTGGACATATGCAGTTGGCACACTGCATTCTGACCAAGGACCTGCATTTGCTTCCAGTGCTTGCAAATATGCCATGGAAGGTTTGGGTGTGACCATGCGGTATTCCTCCTCATACCATCCCGAGGTAAATTTGGTAATAGAGAGAAAAAAACAGGACTCAAACCAGCCTTTAACACCTAGGGTACTATGCTCAGGTAGCAGTGGGGCCGATCATCTATATGGGGTCCAGAGGGCACTTAAGAATCTGCCTAGAAAATCCCTGGGTGGTTGGACTACCTATGAGATCCTGTTTGGGGTAAAAATGTGAGTCCCAGCACAGTGGCGGCTGAACCACCATTTCATCCACATGAAAGTCTGGCTGTTTTACAGGAACTGAACAGTTTCCGGGATGAACAAAGCAATGTCCAAGTAAAACGCACCACCATAGGTGAAGTGAAGGAAGTGTAGCTCCTAGTTAGATCCATGACTGGGGATCTGGTTAGGGAGAAAATTGTGGACAATAAAGAATTTGCACCCTCCTACAGAGCGCCTGTACTTGTCCTGACAATTGAAGGAACCAAAACTGTGCTGCTTCCGCATCTTGCCAGCTGCAGAAACAAGATTTGTCTCCATTTATCTGATCAAACCACACTATATGGCTGATTCTCAGCAGTAGGCTGTGCGGGCTCCTGTGTAGTTGCCAGCCTTCTCTCACTACCATACAGGAAGTTCGAATGGAAGCTTTAGTAACTGATGAAGCCTCCTTTCCCCAATGGGAGATAGCAATAACCAACAATTAAGTATCTCTTCTACCTATTACTACAGCAACTACTCTACAGTCGACTAGTACAGAAACACAGATTACAGTTTGGAATCCTGACACGAATGCTGTTGATGTCAAAGTACCACAGATTGAGTCATCTCCCAGTTCTACAAAACCAGAAAAGCTGCAAAAAATAGGTAGAACTGCCTCTGGCTACTTCATTGACTTTGATGACTGTTTCTCAGATTCATATGATCCAGCAGCACCACCACCTCCACCATTTCAGATGAGACTACGTGTTTTCTGTCTTTGGCTGAACAATACATACTTTGTTACTCCATGGTTACAGCTTTGAATTACAATTGCGTTACTTTTCATTGTCCTTTGGACTGTTTTTGTGACAGTCTTTTTTCTGCTTCTAAATGGACCGTATCTCCCAGGCTGCTGTACAACTGGTGAACTTCATTATTTATGTGATGAGGAATGTGTTTTTAGAACCAAGAGATCTTTCCCGGGTGAACATTTGAGCTGTTCCAGTTCCTGATGGGATTGTTTGGGATAGGGTATTGTATGATATGTATGGTCCAACTGAACTTTTACAAATTCCATATTTGTTTAAATTATTAATGAATTACATCATCACCCCTGGTACTATCTCTGATCATAGGGATATTAAAACAGTGCATGAAATGCTAGAAGATCTAGGGCATTCTATTGCTTGTTCGTCTGACGAACTGTACAAAGGCACATCTAATTATTATGAAATGTTCTGTTTCCAACATTTTGGTTATCTTATTTTGCATAAAGCAAGTACTCCACATGCTTTTTGTTAATTAGACACAATGGGAACATTGCCATACACCACCACGGGGAAGTTCAAAAACATTTGCGCAGGAGTTTGCTTTCCACACTAGGATTCGACCTTTGGAGGGACACTATTGATGTAAAATCAATTTTGGGGACAAAAGATTGGCAGGTTCAGGGGATTGAGGCATTGTTTAGAGCATGCCCTATACAACAACAGATGGTTTTCCTGATCAAAACTGTGCAACAAACATCATGTCTTGGCTTTGCTAAGACCAAGGATTTGAACACGCCACACATTCCCACATTTCCACATTTTGGAAACTGGCAGCAGTTTACAAAATACTAGGAGTAAACACTAGACTCCATGCTACGCAATGCTACATACAATTCATCTGGCACAAATTGGAAGGGATGGTTAGTTTGGCTGGTAGATACTAACAAATGTCAAACACGGCTCCGAGGACTTTTAAGATGAGCAGGCCTGACCTGTGTTACATGCAGACAAAACACTCGGGGTGCTAACAACTTACAGTTTTGGGAAGTTGTGCCTTGATTGGCTTAAAACATCAACACTGTACTAGGTGAAACAACACTTGTCCCTTCTTTCTAATGACCTAGAACTATGGGACTTCTTGCTAGGTCCTCTAGAACAACTTCAAAAACTCTTCCTGTATGCAATATAAAACGAAGTATGGACATTTTCTCATAAGGATGCTTCTGAAAGACTGCACAAGATTGACCAGGGCTAGTCTAGAAAAGGCTCTAGCAGTAGTTGACAATGACAAACATTTCCTGTAGAATATACTCCCTGTGTAACATAGTGTCGTCGGCAATGGACATACAACATGACAGGTCTGCATTACAACATGGGCAGTCACAACTTAGATAGATCCATCCTGCTATTGAGTTGGACACTTCAGACACTTTGTTCCGGTCACGTACCATGGTGACATATTAATGCCACAAGCCTGTTTTCTCCATGCCAACTTATGAAACAGCAAATACTCATGGCATGCAAAGATGTGACATATACTATGTTATACATAGAGAAATTAGAGAAGAAACCTTTCACTGTTGCTGACATGCCTTCCACAAATTGGATATTCCACAGGTTCATTACTCTGCTGATTTCAACATTTTGTTTCCAATACTGCATAGCACACCATCAAATGGGCAGATATGAAGTGGTAGGGCAAGGGTAAGTGCATGAGTATTGGGAATTATCTTTTTAATTCTGGTGTCAGAATAAGGAAACAGAAGTTTTTCTCAGTGGTTCCGGATGTGAGAATGCTTTAAGTGGTTCCTTAGTGTGCAAGGAAGTTTCACTCCATAGGGCTTGTAACGCAAACCTATCTTGCTACTTGAAAGGTTCCTCAGCAGCCAGGATCCGTCCAGGTTTCAGATCACTCTCAAATGGGAGTTATTTGATGTTGAGCAATCAAGGTTGCTGCAATATGAGACCTGGCATAGCCTATCTTGTCACAGTTTCTGCTGTGGTCACTTGTAGTGCACAAGTATTGTTTACACCTGCCCGTACAATTCGGGAGGCTATGCTTTGGCCTTCAATAAAGCTTTCAAATGGGCACTTTGATGCACTGAGCAGACTGAAAGCCTTGCTGTATTAGAATGATGTTGCCTTAACATCTGCAAAGGTGATGTTTGATCTTCAAGTTGCAAAGTCCACTTCTGAGATACATTCGCTACTCTGCACTAATTTTCCACGACATTTTGGAGAATTGGTGCACCGCATTTTTAACATGTCTCATACTGTGGGGTAGCACACTTTTTTAAAAGATTAAACTCTGTTTTGGCTAGCACCTATCAGACAGTCTTTGGAGTCATTGCATCATTCATTCACTCCGTGCTCAGAAGCGTCTTTGAAGGTCTTCCGCTGGTCCTGCTCCTGATTGTCCGGACTGGGTTTTTGTTTTTTTCTGCTCCGCAATGGATGTCAAAGGGAACTGGCACTACCACATGTGCTCCAGTGTCGTGAACGCATGGTACAATGTTGTGGCGCACCCTTGCTTCATGAATTGAATGACCATTGGTTCTTATCCTTTTGGCCTGTGTGGCTTCACTGTGTAAACCTGTTTTCCGTTGTCTGTTGTGCACTTTTAAGTGTGCTTTAGACTTGTGCCTAGAAGCGCATTTGGTTCAGCTTCTGATGGATCCCTTAAAAGCACACTTGTATCACTGTCCTTTGTGTTTGCTGATGCGTCTGAACGCAGTCTATGAGCCTTCCTGGGATGCTTTTGCTCCTGGTGAGTTGGATCCTGGCTCTGGATCTACAGATTTCTCAATGGCTGTGGTCACTCCTTCAGCTGCTTCTGTGGGGGTAGGATAGGAACACGTTGGCTCCATAAACCTGCTCCAAGGTGTCTCTGGGATCATCATCTGCGGTTGTTGGGAACAGAAATGTTTTGTATACCTCTCGGAACACATAAACAATTGTCTATTACCTTTGGTGGGCACTTCGATTCGTCCTGTTTTTAAACATCCTAAATTCTTGTCAAATTTGTTTTTTATTGACTTTTATATTTTTTAATAATGGCTTTTGGTATGTTTTCAAACTGTATGCTTGCCTTTTCAATAATTTTTAGCCTCTTATGTTTATGAACATATGCCATAGCATTGCTCTGGATAGCTTTCTCAATATTAGATAAATTTAATCGACTCTTGTCCGAGGAGTGGGTGCCACATGGCTAGGTTAGCCCTGGAAGAAACACTGCCATTTTACATGTACACGTTTCTTAAGTTGCCTTTTTTTCTACACAGTGACTTTTGACACACATTTGCTTTCTTGACAGTGTAGGATTAGTTTCTCTGAAACCACTTTGCTTACAATTCCATTTCATAAGTACACTATCACGACACCTTGAACATTTAGTACAAGACCTGAACACACATTGTGCAAATGTTGTTTGTTGTTCGTCAATGAGGCTATCACAAAGACAAACAATGTCTGCCCAGCTGAAGCATCGACACGGAAGCATGGATGATGTTATTATAAATACACACACATTTTCATGCTCAATTTAGAGGAGTACTCTGCTGTCATTGTGAGGTCGCTGCTGTGTCAGAGTCTCAGCCCAGCTGATTTCTGCTTAGCCTCTGTCCAACTTGTAACCAAGAAGGGGACTTACATACCTTGCCTTCAGGTAATGGGGAGTTAGATCATCCAGTAGGGGATGCTTGGCATAACATCCGCCCTAGGCATCTAGGTTAGGTAGTGCATAGTAGGAGTACACTACTGTACTATACCCAGTACTTATATGGCAGCATATATACACTGTTTTAGCATGATGGTGGAATTGTTTATCCTTTTCACTGTTCTTATATTGCTAATCACATTTATCTGCTTCTATTAATCATTGCAGCGCATATATTTTATACAAGAATCACAATGGTTTAATAAATACTGAAAATCCCCTGTGTGTATTTTTTGTATGCCTTTCTGAGTGAAAAGGTCCTAGATCTGTTATCATGATCCCTTGGGGAATCCGGTTTGTCATATTCTGAGGTTGCCCAAACCATTTGTTACCTAACAAGATTAGGGGTACATATGGTGGCACTGTGAGCTAGTTGGTCTGTAGGCCAACTTATCCTGAGGGGGTGCATAGAATCTTCTTGCACCTTCCTAACATTTATATTGTCAAACAAACTAACAGTTCCTGCTGAGAAAGTGGAAACCGTACGACATTCTTACTTCCACTGGAGAGTTCTCGTTCCAGATACTAGTTCACAGTGAGTAGAAGTTGGCTTCTTCACTGACTAAAATGAAATGTCCCCAGAAAAGGCTTTTATATTTATTCCCTTCTCCATTTATCCTATGCAAACAAAACAAAATGTCGGTCTGAACTATGAAACTAGGTCCCTTTAAACTCAGTCCTCTGCTGCATGGGGCATGCTTCACCCTTCCTCTTCAGCGCTCAACTATGATACCTCAGTCAAAAATATTGGAAGGTTGTGTGCGTGCGGCCGAGAAACTAAATACACTGCGTTTACATTCAACTACAAGTGCTCATATGATGATCCTTTCAATTTCTCACTGATATTGCATTTATATTTCACTGTCAAACTATTGCCCAGATCCATTAAGTACATTTAAAACAAACCTTTAGGACTGGACCAGTACGTATTTAAAGTTCAAGTGTATTTGGAATGCATGAGCCAGCTCATAATAGTGAAATAGGAAAGCGTAACAATAAGCACTTAAACTCTTGCAGTTGCTGTAACACAGACATCCTACAGACCTGGCATGTGTCCTGCAAAGCTGCTGGATGTTTTAAATCCCTTGCAGAGAACACCACCTGTCCTGCAGAATTTTCCACCATATGAGTCCCAAACATATGACCCACTTGTTAAAGCAAGAGTAGATTCTATGCGTGAATCATAGCTATTCCCAGGACTAAAGCCATTTATGCCAACCAACAATCGTCTTCAGTTTCTGTAAATAATTGTGCTAGGGTGAAAGTGTGCTTGAAATTATAATAATTACTCTGTTGAAATTGCTTAAGATGTCAAAAATCGTTACAAAGTCTTGTTAATGTAACTTGTTTATAAAATAAAAGCGACGTTGTCGATTTTAAGCTGAATCCAGTGCTGGAAGATATGTCAGTATAACGTGCTTAGGATTTCTGTTTTCAAGCTGTAATTTCTCTCCCTTACTTGTGTGGGGCCTGTGCAATCACTTACCGTACAGTGGATAAAATGATAGATCGCAAGATTAAGTTCACTGTCAGTTTTCAAATTAAATAGTAGCGACATTCATCTGGGTTAATTTTCCCGCGAGCTGTAGTGTTTAGCAGCAGTAATTAAGAGCTGTGATCAAGATGTAATCAGACTGTGTTGACATCTTCACGTTGAAGGTCCCCCCCCCCCCCACCGCAATTAACAAGAAATAAAGAGCCAGACAATGTAGAATGTCATTACATGTTGGTTATGGGACCCTGTAGTGACCTTCAAGACGTTGGTTGTTACTTATATAGAGGTAAGTCCCCAAAGTGACCCTCCTGCACAGCTTTTAGCGAAACGAAATGCATTTATTTAGGAAAGGGGATTGTATGTTGTAAAATGTAGTGGGGCTGAGACTGAGATGTCATTGGGATTGGTGGCATGCAAAATGATAGACAATTCACTTTTTCGTGCTGCTAAATAGTGCTGTTTTCTCAAGAGCAGGCAGTATAAGAAAATATTAGCTGTATATTTGTCACACAAAGTTGTCTCCAGAATTAAAAACAAACTGTGCTGAATTACCCCTCCTTGCTGTGATGTACAGGAGATGAAATTAAATTAAGTAGAAGTTGTTAAGCACAACATAAGGCCATAGAAGAACTTTTAGGCGCTAAGAACCCAGATCACACCTAAACAATTAAAGACCGTAACTAGACTATATATTTTGTGCAAAAAGGAACCATTTAAGTGTTTTTAAGTAAAAGTGAATGATCAGATGTATAAACAAACAGCACAGGTGCACCACAGATAAACTTAGACTAAGAATTTTGTAAACTCCATGTCCAAACACATTCTTCCAAATTCTTCTTTATTTCAATGAGGGTTTAAAACATGATCAACACACAGCCGACGCGTTTCGTCCTTATCAAAAGGACTTCTTCAGGGCAAAAATGAATCTGTACTAATGTTGACAGTGTAGAGTAATCCATATGGCGATCAAGTGGAAGGTGTTAAAAGACTTCCGTCATCAGATGTATTACATTTGGAATTTAAATGGCACCCTGTATATGGTAAAGGATGAATGGATGAAATGTTCAAGGTCCCAGGTCAGGGAAAAGGTATCAAGGGATGGTTGCGATATTTGCAACAACCGGCCAGAATCAGTCGGGGTTGTCTTCTGTCATCAGCCCGGACGGAGGATGTAGCATGGAGTGAGAAAGGCAGATTGTTCCATAATATTGCCCCAACCACTGTAACTCAACTGCCGCCCACCTAGTACAGATCAATAGCATGTTGAATAAATACCAAGATATGTGCTCCTTTCACTTTTCTTTAGGAGTGGGATTCCTAAACATTAAGCTAGAAGTTATTGAATTTTAGATATTTAGCTGTTTATGATGAGGTTGTTTTCCTTTGAGATGTTTCAAATGACATCAAACAGACAATAAGAGTGAGGCTCGGGATGTCTATAATGTGACTTGGAGCAACAAGGTGGGGAAATCCTGGTCATTTAGAATATTTTGTTGATTATTGCTCCCAGTCCAGTCCTCTTGCACAGTTGATTTCATGGATTGACTATACAGGAGTGGATGAGTCATGGTAGAGCCATGCATAACATGATCTCCTCCTATCTCCCCTCTCAACACCCTCCCACTAGCCACCACCCTTTGTTAGAGGCAGCCCTTCTCCGATCCAAATATTTTTAAAACTAGTTTCTGGCATTGGGCCATCCTCCCACACAAACGTTAGAAAATTTCCATCATTAGATATATTAAAAACCTACCTGGTGTACTGCCACCCCTCAATGCCACTCTGGTAATCCCTCCTCCGCCCAATATTCAAAGATGTACCTGGTGCACTGCCACCCTTCCACACAACCCTCAGTTAATCTACATCCTTCCTAAGAACTAAAGATGTTCCCGGTGCCCTGCACCCTACCATACTACAGTCTGGGTATTCCATCCACCTTTGACTTGAAGCAATGCTTTTGACTTTCATCTCAGTCTGAGAATGGAGTGTACAAGGAGAGCCAGTTCACATGGACAGCAATTCACTGCCACCATTGGACAGACACAAATTGTTAACACCTTTACACCATTGGCCAGGTCTCTGGCAGTGTCACTCTCTCACTCTAGGTCATTAAGGACATTGACTCCAGTCCTGACTTTTCATCTACGAATCATTGTTTTCAAGTGTGTTAGTCAAATTAGTCAAGAAAAGGGGAAGCAAAGCAAGACTACAACATACAGTAGCATTAGGGGATCACATAAAGGGAAAGACCAGGGAAGCCAGCGTTTCCCTACTAAACTCACAGAATTGAAGAAACAACTTTTTTGTACTACTGTGAAGCTACAGCAGTAATAACTAGATTATTAATCAGTTATTCATATTACTGGCTTCCGAAGGGACCCATACACAACACATAGCTTCCCTGTAATCCATGCCATTTATTGTTGAGCTATGTATTATTTTATATTAGAGAGGTGTGACATCATCTGGAGAAATAGACTCATGCTTGGGAAATACTCGTGAGTAGAAGAGGGAATGGTTTTAGTTATCCTGCTTCTGTAATCATTTATCCTACTTGTTGTTCTTACATGTTAAACCATGAGTTGATGGCTCACAGCCAGTGGCGGCTGGAATCTACTTGCGGGGAGACGCTCTTGCAAAAATAAATTAAAAAGACATACCTTACGGAGTCATCGGCTCCAACGCTCTTCTTTCTCTGACACCC
The DNA here is from genome assembly GCF_964204655.1 of Triturus cristatus. Lineage (NCBI taxonomy): Eukaryota > Metazoa > Chordata > Amphibia > Caudata > Salamandridae > Triturus > Triturus cristatus. The sequence continues at coordinate 571,128,992 of NC_140586.1, forward strand.
ACAGGAACTGGTTGCTGGAACTTCCATAACCAATCCTGCTGCTGCTCTCATATTGTGAGAACAGCGTCAGGATTGGTGTGAGCGGCCTCACTTGACGCTCCACAGCGCCCTGGAGGCCTACACTTACACTAACCCAGCGGCCTTAGGAGAGCTGGGTTAGAGGTTTCAAATTGCGCATGTGTGGCTGGCTGTTGCAAGACGGCCGGCCAATGGGACTTAAACAAGGCGACTTATAGTCCGGCATGAATCATGGACAGATGCATTATAGACAAGCATATTAACATTATTCATTCAGATGTGGTGTCCACTACCCCCGTTCCCCATATCTTCCTAAAAGGGTAAACTTACATGGAGATTGAGGCGATAATTATTATGAGTAATGTGCTATTATCTGTGAACAAAGGTTTTGGATTATGAAACCTGTTTCCTTTATAACATATGCAGCAATATTATCTTGTGATTGGGAAATATCAGTGTGTATGCTGTGTCTTTCACACTAGATTTGATGTTAAATGTAATACAGTCTCAATTGTTGTGTTTTTATGCATATATGCTTTCACAATTATGTGACATTTAGGCCCTTATTAACAGCTGAGCATCTGCCAAAAATTGACGCTTTGGAAAATGAGGCTGGTGTTGTATCAGAATGGCCGCCCTATTTAAAAGGGGCTTCCAATACCATGCCCTCGGTGTTTTTCCTGCCTCGGTCTACCATGACAGCGTGGTGATCCTGCGCATTCAAAAACAACCACTGTCTCCCACACGCTGGCACTGACATGGATTTATTTATTTATTTATTATTATTATTTTTTTTTGGAAAACCTTTATTTCGAAATTCAGGACACAGCTATTCAGCCGACAGCCCGAAGGTTCGGCAGCATTGCAAGTTAGGTACAGTAATGCGTCCCGGATACAGTACGAAGAGTAATGCAAAGGTCCAATTTTAAATAAACACAGAAAAAACACACAACAAACCCCAGCAAGGCAGAACATTGAAATACCATGGCGAAAGCCCCCAGGGGAGGCAGGACCCCACTCATCTACTAAGTATAAGACTGTGTGCGGAGGAAGAAGGGCAACAGCAGAGGCCCAGAACGGGTACCAAAACCAAACTGTGCTGGAAGGTAGGTCAGGGGGAAAGCTGTTCCTCGGGAGGTTCCAGATCCGGGGCAAGACATATTCCCCCCCTGTATAAGTTCCACCGCCCCCAGATGGCATGCCACTTCCGGGGGCGACCTCTAGAGCAGTAGACCGTCTTCTCCCTAAACATGCTCCAATCCATGTTCTCCTTCCACGCGGTCAGTGTAGGGGGACCCGGGGAGCCCCATAATCGCGCGATATCCCTTTTAGCTACCATGTTACCCAGAGTCACCCATTGGGTCTGTGCCTCATCGAGATCAGTGGGCCCCCAAACGTTCAGGAGGCAACACCGCGCCTCCGGCTGTATCCCAATGCCCGTCACCTCCCCCATAACTGCATGGACTCTCCTCCAGAACTCCACAATGACACCACATTCCCAAATGATGTGCAGGAAAGTACCCACCATACCACATCCACTTCTGCACAGGCCATCCTCCGAGAATCCCATGTGGACCAGCCTTGGCCCCGTAACATACACCCGGTGCAGTATTTTAAGCTGCACCAGCCTCAGACGCGACGGGATCGCAACCTCCTTAGGCGAAGAAACCGCTGACTGCCAGTCCTCATTATCCAACTCGAGGCCATCCCTGGTCCACTGTTCTCTCAGCCCCAATAGCAAGTCTGCCCGGACGTTTATCAACTTCTTATATATGAGCGAAATCGTGCTCTCGGGCATATGACCATCAAGGACTCGGTCCTCAAGGGGAGAGGACTCCGGCACCTTCTCACCCTCCACTAGGACTGATCGGAGGGCGTGACGCAGCTGGATATACCTAAAATACTCTGAAGGCCCTAGCTCAAACTCAGTCTGCAACTCCTCGAAAGACTTCACCCTCCCCTTATGCAGCACATCCCCCACCCTGGATATACCTATCAGATCCCACTTATCAAAGCCCTTCGTATGCCAGAGTCTTCCCAACCTTTCCGATTCAAACAATGGGGTAGCGAGGGTTAGCCTGTCCTTCCAGCCCAGCGAGTCGGTCGCCATCTTCCATACGCGCACCGCCACACCTGTGGGCCCCGTGAGGGACGAGTCTAGGGACCGCGAATACAACGCCCTGTAGTAGTTGCCGCCGCGCAGCAGCCACCTATCCATGGCATACCCAGGGCTGAGGGCAGGGCCGTAAAACCCATGGTTGATCGCGCTCAACTGCGTGGCCCAGTAGTACCGTCGGATGTCTGGGAGCGCAATGCCCCCATCGTACCATGGGAGCGTCAACTTTGAAATAGCTATTCGCGGTCGCCCATCCCACAGCAACGTCCTTTGGAGGCCTTCGACCTCCCGAAAGTATTTAGCCGGTACCCAGTCCAAGGTGTTCTGGAGGGCGTAGAGGAAGCGGGGAAGAGACATCATTTTGAACAGGGCCGCACGCCCAACAAGGGAGAGCGGCAGCCTCCGCCAACCTTCGACATCTCGCCTCAAGCGTGCCAAGGGGGGGAGCAGGTTCCTCTCATAGCGCACAACAGGATCCATGGATATAAAAATCCCCAAATACACAAAACCTTGCTGGGCAACCTGTATCGAACATGTTCTAGGGATCGGTGGGACCTCGCCACTAAGAACGTACAAGTACGATTTGCCCCAATTAATCACAAGCCCAGAGTTCCTACCGAACGATGCGAGTACGTCACAGACCACTATAAGTGACTTCTTTGGTGAGGCAAGATACAGCAGGATATCGTCGGCATAAAGCGAAATACGGTCCTCGTGATCAGGCGACCACCGAAGGCCCCGTATATCCGGGTGCCAACGTATCCACGCAGCCAACGGTTCAAGGGCGAGGGCGAACAGCAGAGGCGACAGGGGGCAGCCCTGCCGAGTACCCCTTCCAAGCTGAAACGGAGCAGATGCCCGACCATTCACCACAACATTCGCTAGTGGCCCCTCGTACAGCAACCGGACCCAACTCACAAACCCGCGACCGAAACCAAACTTGGCCAGCACGGCCCATAAATATGCCCACTCCACCGTGTCAAAGGCCATCGTGGCATCGAGAGATGCCACAACAGCCGGTTCACGCAGCGTGCCCGCCCTGGCGATGACGCCATGAAGACGCCTAAGGTTCAATGCTGTGTTTCGGTGCGGGATAAAGCCAGATTGATCCGGGTGGACCAGATCGCCAAGTACCCTAATCAGACGGGTAGCCAGGAGTTTGGCCAGAATTTTCGGCTCAGCGTTGAGGAGTGAAATGGGCCGATAGGAGACGCATCTATCTCGGGGTTTACCCTCTTTGTGTATGACCACGATCGACGCCAGCCGCTGATCCAACGGAAGGATCCCATCCCCCCGCGCCTCCAAAAACATGGCGCGCAGGTGAGGGGCGACCCTATCCGGGAACAGTTTGTACAGATCGATCGGCAGTCCGTTCGGTCCAGAGGCCTTACCCGAATTCAACGCGCGAATCGCCCCCGCCACCTCGTCAACCGTGATGTCGCCATCCAAATCGTCCCTATCTATGTCAGAGAGGCAGGGCAACTCGATATCACGGAGGAGATCAGACGAGTCTTCGGGCGGCCTGTCCGACACAGAGGAATAAACCCTATGAAAATACTCCGCGAAACACTCCACAATCCCTTCAGGTTCCACAATCGCCTCTCCCCCCTCTCCAATCAACTCTGGCACCACTCTATTGACCCGTTCCTTCCTGTCCAGCCACGCCAGGAGTTTCCCTGCCTTATCTCCAACATCATACAGACGGCCCTGTTGTTCCCTGCTGAGGGTCTTGGCGGCGTCCATCACCAGGTCCCTATACTCCGCCTGCTTCAAGCAAAGCTCATGCAATGAGGACTCTGTGACCTCCTCCTCCATATCCCCTTCAAGGGCCGCAATCTCCTCCTCCACTTGCCGCACTTCGCAATCCCTCCGATTCTTGGCAGTCACCACCAGGGAGAGGGCCTCCCCCCGAAGCACGGTCTTAAAAGCTTCCCACAGCGAGATCGCCGAGTCCACGGATCCCAGATTGTCCTTAAAGTAATTATCTACCTTCTTTACCAGGGCGCTGCGCATCTTGGGGTCTCGGAAATACCAAGGGTTAATGGGGGCCACCCTCCCTCCTCCCTCCCGACCGAGATCCAGCCGGATCCACACTGGCGAGTGATCAGAGATACCACGTGCCATGTGCCTCGCCTCGGATATCAACGAGGCATGTGCGGCCAGAGTGAGCAGGTAGTCAATCCTGGAGAGGCTACCATGCGCCCCGGAGTGAAACGTGTATTGACTCTGTGTGGGGTGCCGGAGCCTCCAGCAGTCTATCAGGCCAAACGTGTCTAGGAGGTCTGGAAGCCATTTCTGAGCCCCCCCTGTGTCCCTGGGCGGGTATCTATCCAGCAGTCCGGAACCCACAGCGTTGAAATTCCCTCCCACTACCAGCATGCCCCCCGGGAGAGTCAGCAAAGCCCTGCCCAATTCAGCAAATGTGGCGGCCTGCAGGGCCGGCGGGACATAAACCGAAACCAAAACCAAAGTCCTTCCGTCCCACCGCCCCGCCACCGCCACAAACCTCCCCCTATCGTCAACAATGGTGGAGTCCACCTCAAAAGGCAGCGATGCTCTAACGAGGATGCCCACACCCCTGGACCCAGAAGAGAATCCCGAGTGTGCAATGAATTTATACCCCTTCCTATTCAGGGCATAGCACGTATTGCCTATGAGGTGCGTCTCCTGCAGCAGTACAACGTCTGGCATTGAGCGTTTCAGAAATTGCAAAACAATCCCCCTCTTAATGCGATCCCCCAAACCATTAACATTCCAGCTTATAACACTTAGGCCTCTACCCCCCATCCTCAAACGGAAAGAGGCCCACCCCACACCCGAGGCGCCACCATGGAACAGCCCTGAGGATAATCATCATGCCTTGCAGATATAAACCCCCCAACAACAAACTCAAACTCCCCATAACTCCCCCCACCCTGCACCCCTGCTGCAGCTTTAAAAGCCCCCCCAACTTGCAGTGTGCCTGTCGCCCTACAAAAACAAAAATCTACAAAAAGTCCCCTGAGGGAGGAAAAGAGCACCCCTCGTCCTCCCGCAACCCTCCACAGTTACTGCACTCTGTTCAAATCTTCAAATATGGTCAAATCAAGTCAGGCCGGCTTTGAGTTATCAGCCCTGTCCATCCCGGCCACTGTCTCCATGCTCAGCTGTGTCGTCCCCGGTCCGTCGCCGGGGCAAAGCGTCCAGCCATTCGTCGGCCATAACAGGAGAGTCAAAAAAGAATGTCCGATCTTCATGCACCACCCGTAGTCTGGCGGGGAAAAGCATGGCATACTTTAGGTCCCGCTCCCGAAGCCTTCGCTTCACCCCCAGGAAGCTCTGTCGCTGTCTCTGCACCTGCTGGGTAAAGTCCGGGTAAAAATTCACCGACGCATTCTGGAAGGGGACTGGGCCCGTCACCCTCGAAGCTTGCAGGATAGCGTCCCGATCTCGAAAATGAAAGAGCCGGGCGACAATCGGCCGCGGCGGGGCACCCGCCTTGGGCCGTCCGCCCGGCACCCTATGGGCCCTTTCCACCGCAAAAAACTTTCCAAGGCCCTTAGGCTTCAGATGATTGAGGACCAAATCTTCCACAAGCAGGTCCGCCGAAGCCTCATCCGAGGACTCCGGGACCCCGATTACGCGCACGTTGTTGCGCCTGGACCGGCTCTCGAAGTCCTCCAGCCGGCGGGCGGCGAGGTCACTCTCGGCCCTCAGCTTCCGGACCTCGTTCTGCAGGTCCGCAACCTCATCAGTGAGGCCCGTGGTCTTGTGGTCCAGGTCCTTAACGCGCTCGTTAGTCTTGCCCAGGTCCGAGCGGATCAAGTTGACATCCACCAGGATGGCGTCCACCTTTTGCGCCAGGGCCTCGAATTGCCTCCCCATCGAGGTCTGCATCCCATCGAGCGCACCCATGACATCCTGCAGGGAGAGCTCCGGGGTCCCAGGCGAGTCCTCCTTCTGGGCATCCGGCGCCTGGCTCGATCCACTCGGCGATGTCTTCAGGAGGGCGTAGCGGTCCATACTGTTGACTTGGGAATACGTTCCCCGCCTGGTGGACTTAGTCTTCAGCCGATCTCCTTCTGCCTTGCCCGACATAATGGACTCCAGTCAGTCCAATGCAGTGAGGACCGTCCCCTCTCAGAGAGAGGTATAAAGAGTGAGCAGGTCCGCCTTGTTCTGTCAAAGTAGCCCACCGAGCGTCCCTGGGGTTATAGAGCCACCCAGAGCACTACAGTGTCCGGGCAGACAAAGGGAACGAAACCGAAAGTGAAAGAGCGAGGGCCTCCGTCCGGCAGTTCACACCTCACCAGGCCGATGTTGATCAACTAGGAGTCGGGCATCCTGCCAACTCTAGCCCCTGGCATCTCCGGGAGTTAGGCCGCAATCTTTCGCCAGTCATAAGTCCGGTTCCCGATGGGCGATCCGACCGCGGGTAGCATCAATCGCCTCCCTGACAACTCAGCAACACGGTGCCATGCATACTATCAGGATTAGAGTCAGGATAGTCGACGGAGGGCGCGAGGGTCTCGGGAGCTCTAAGCTCACGCGGCCATCTTGGTCAAGCGCTAGGCTCCTCCCCGGATTTATTTTTTTAAACAAATCCACGCTTTGGGAGTCTGTATTTGAAAAATAAATGAAATACTGCTGCATTCCCTAGGCGAACCGGCTGACACTGAGCAATTGTTTTCTTTCCTTTTCATTCCTTCTTTATGTGTGATTTATTACAAAATTACTAAATGTGTTGCTAATGAAGGCACTAAGACCAGAATTTGTCACTGTTCTTAATGTACTTTATTTCAGGTTTATTACAACTGATACAAACAAGTCGTTTTTTTGTAATGCAGTCTTTCTGATCTAGTGTGGCGTGCACTCAATAAATTTAAACTGATAAACTAATGAAATATTAATGCCTTATTATCACTCATCGCTCATCAGTGTGCGCTGGAATAACCATTCTGAACACCCCTGAAAGTCTGATGAGCTTGGGAAAGTGGCCATAAAGAGAGATGCTGGCGGTGTGATTTAGACATTGATTTTAAAGGTTATTGAACCGTTCCGCGCGCTATGACTGCACTTTATCCTCATGTTCTCTTTTTAATCTTTGTCAAGAGACTTGTTATTTCAGAATGCTTACTGCCTGCCATAAGTACTGTCCTGCTTCTCTTAAGTAGTGGCTAGCTTGACATATGAAGACATATTGCAGGACATGCTTTCCAGAGTAGCCCTGCTGGTGCAATCATGTGAACAAGCAAAGCTGTTTCCTTTCCTTTTCTTGTTTCCTTTGAAAGTTGCCTGCAATCTTATTCACAAACAGTAGGGTACTGAAATATTCTGATACTTTCATGATGTGCCAGCCAAATATTATTCTTTATCGCGATGTTCGTAGCTCACTTTTCAGTATAATTTTTGTATTCCAAACTTTTCAGCCATTCAAATATTCTGCGTATGCAATTTCACAAATGTATGTAGCATCTTTCAGTACATCTAAATTCCACTTTCCCACTTACTTTCATTTTTCCACCCTGGCCATTACAAATAGATTCTCAGCTATATGTTCAGTACTGAAAATCTACTGTTGATAGAGCAGGGTCGAAAAAAGTCAAACGTATACAAATCCCACAATGTCATTACACAATACAAGAGAGATAGACAAGTGCTGCTATCTCTTACAGAAGTGCTGCTGCTCAGTTTACAGAAACCTTTCATGATCAGAAAACAGGCCGGTTATTTTTCTTTATTAGGCCTCAGACAGCAGTTTCGATACTATCAAAAAGCTTTATCAGTATACATAATTTAGGCACTATGCACAGGTAAAAAATACCAGAAGTAGAAGGAAGTGCTTCTGGTAGGCGTGGGCCAGCTTGCTCAGCGGCCTCTTTGTTTGCTTACACTTTTCCAGTTGCTGCAAATAGCCATGTAGAGGGGTGAATGGTAGTGCTTTTAAGCAGTGCCAAGTACGCAATATAAGGCCTCCGCCATTGGCAAAGTCTTAAGTCCTGCCCCCCACACTATCACATCGCAGCACTCAGGAGCCCCTCCTTCATCTTGGAGCTCTCTTCAGCCTCTGTGCCCAGCTACAGCACCCTTTGCACCGGGGCCGGACTGGCAGTAGCGGGCACCGGGCAATCCCCCGGTGGGCCGCACGGGTGGGGGCCGGTTTTGGGCCCCTGGGGGCCGTTTTTGTAACAGGGCCGTTTTTTGCAGCTTAGCAGCAAAATCGGCCTTGTGACAAAATCGGCTGAAAACCGGCCACGGCAAAGAGCTCGGCGACACCCCCCAAACCACAGGGGGGCCGGCCGAGCACTTTGCCAGGGCCGGTTTTGGTTCCCAGTCCGGCCCTGCTTTGCACCTGTTATACCCTGTTCCCCTCTTTGCCTGCCCGCACCTCACAAGTGGAAGGTTGCTGCTGACAGACAGATATCCTACTGTATGTTTCCCACTCAGATCAGTTTTAACTTCACCTCAGGTGAAAACTTTGCCTTCCTTTGCCGGTGTAGTCAGAAACTTCATCTTGACAAAGATTTTATTTTGGCCCTGCCACACACTCTGGTATCAAGAAAGATCAGCACTCAGTCTCCCATACTGAGTATGAATTATCAGGCAAGTAGTTTTCATCGTCAGAAATTTTATATCTTTCGCCTAAAATGAGCTTTCCAGTTTTCACAACATGTGCACATTTTGCTATCAAACACAGACTATTCATTTGGATAAATGAGCTAAATTTGCCAAAGAAGCTAAACATTATCATGAACAAAGCTCTATTATTGTCCTCAAATGACACCTTTTCCTTTTTAGTTAATACATGTTTGGTCTCCAACCATGATCTTGTCATTGTCATCAAGTACTCTTAAGCGCTATAGCCAAACAAGGACAATGTCTGACTTCCATTCCCAATACTAATGATAAAAGAGCAGAAATGTTTGTCATATAGCAACGTTTTCTATGAACATTATTACATAATTAGCCAAAATTATGTGTAGACTCTCGGAGTCCGAAGATGCTTGTTTTCGGTCCGGGTAAGATCTGGCTTGGCAGTTCGGGCTGGATTGTTCCCATGAGGAACAGGGTCAAGACTGATTAGCATATGGCTGGGTCTGACCTGGAGTGGCGAAGTGAGCTAAAGAACGATGATGGATTCAACCCAGATATGTGACTGGGGGTGAGAATCTGAAAAGTTTCAGCGCTCTGTCTGTCGTGTAGTTCCTATATAACCTATACAGGATTTGCACGTTTGGATCACATAACCTGTGGGACTGATTCCGAGCACCCCCACCGGATACGTTAGCCTGTCTGTATCAGCTAGCTTACAGTGCCAATATAATCTCCTCTTACCAAGGAGAGATTAGATTCTGGAAACCTCAGAACATGACAACCCTGATTCCTCAGAATCGTGGAAACAATATACTACACTTTCGCTCAGTCACTCGTTCTCACTTAGTTTCTCTCAGAGATACACAGAATAAACGGCGTTTCAATAAGAAATTATGGAACAGTTGTTATTGTAGTGTAGAATAGATGAGCTGCAACAACCATTAGACAGTAGCAGAGATATATGATTAGCAGCACTACGAAAGTAAATGGATGGTATAGCTCTATCATCTTGGGATAATCATGAATACATACAAGAAGTATATAAGACACATGATAAAAGGTGCGTACTCCTACGATGCCTCCCTAACTAGATGTACCTAAATGTACCTAGCATCTATGTAGGTGTTATGCCAAGAATCCCCCTAGGATCTAGTCAACCCCATTTACCTAAAATAAGAGAATTTGGGACCCCGTCCTGGTCTCGAGTTGGACACCCCGCGAGGGATGTTAGACCACTGCTAGCTGGAGCGTCTGCATGCAGGAACCTCAGCATCTCTGATCAGTGTGTCAGCCGGGAAGTCTCGGTCTCCTCTATCTTTCTAAGCAAGACATGATGTATATATACACATAGGTCTCCCCAGGGGTCCTACCTTGCTGTGTTACTGTTTCAGCCTAAAGGATGACGTCGGGCCTGAACTTTATACAGAGATATTATACAGGAGATGTTCGTCCTGCTGTGCTTCCTAGAAGCCTCATGCATAATGTATGAGATTAGAACTAAGGGAAAACCCGCGTTCTGACTGCAGTGTTGTATCTAGGTGAAAGGCCAGTCCCTAAGAAGTGTTATGTATGTAATGTAGGGAAGAATATAGGTGAAAGGTTGCAATGTTACCTGTGCCTATATAAGGTACCTATATGGGATATAACACATCCATCATGTCCTTGTGTTTGCTTTGTTCGACCTATGTTGACAGGGTATGCCCAGACGAGGGTCCCTTGCACAGTTTGCCACTGGACTCCAGCTAGCCTGGCTGATGAGGGGTGAAATCCCGAAACCAGTTCCAGAATGCTTGTTTCCAGTCCAGGGAAGACCTGGCTTGGCAGTTCGGGCTGGACTGTTCCCGTGAGGAAAAGGGTTAAGACTGATTTGCATATGGCTGAGTCTGATCTGGTGTGGCAAAGTGAGCTAAAGAATGATGATGGATTCAACCCAGATCTGTGACTGGGGGTGAGTGTCTGAAAAGTTTCAGCACTCCATCCATCATCTCCTTGTGTTTGCATTGACTCTCTTCGTATGCCAAAGATGAGCCACAGTTATCAGAGATACCCAAAATATTGTCAAGAATGGCCACAGTTTGTCATGGGTGGGAAACAATTATACTATGTACAGCCAGAATGTTATCAGGATTGTCCCCACTGTTTCAAGTATAGACCAATATTATTTCAAGTATCATGTAAAGGTCATTAGTGAAAGTTATGGTTGCAATTATGCTAATTGGCAAATCAGGGATACCCATTACCAGGGTTATAATTAAGCATCCACTCACATCCCTCCCTTGCAGAAAACCAGCACACACAAATGTGAGGCAGTTAGACATTTGCATACACAAACATACAAAAAGCACCTTGTGACTCACACATTCTTATGCACACACATCACCCACACAAACTCTCTCTTATTCTCTCTATCTCTTTCCTCCACAGACACATGTACATTCCATTTCTCTACCACTGCCCCTAGATGACTTACCTCCCAGTTTGCAGCAGCGATTCTAGATTCCTGCTGAGATGGTGGATGTAGTCGCCCTACTCAGTCACATGACCGGACACATGAATCCACACCAATGATAGCTTGACATTGTCTTTTATATATACCCAATTTTAACTCAGGTATGCACTTTCCATAAGAAACACTCCAAATCACACCTGGAGTATACCGCAACCAGCGAGGAGGGTAGTATGTCTTGTGCATTCTTCCCATCCCCCATGTTGTTTTGCCCTTTTTACTCAGCTCTGATTGCTCAAAATCTATAGGCTTCATTCCATACTTAATTTTATTGGAAATGTCATTTGAGACGCTTACAACGCTCCCACCACCATATAGGCCATATATCCGCGTCTCAGTAAGAGGATCCTATTGATCTTCTCGACTCCCCCACCAACAGAAAGTTTGCCTCGTCTAGATTCATACTGGGGAAGGCGACAATAGTAATAGACTGTGGTGAGTTTGTTTGACTCATTCAGTTGGTTAGTATTCAAGACGCAATTTTACTGGGATTTATCACAGATTTTTTCTTTTCACATTTGACACTTGGGACTGGAGACCCCAAATTGCAAATAAGCTCACATAACCTTACAGTGGAATAGGGTTACTTCACTTTTTCCAATAGTAATTTTTAACTATTATTTTATTGACCTTAGTTCCTATCAATTATTGACCCATATCTACTGTGCATAAACCCAAACTATGCTGCTGTAATGCCTTATAATCTAAGTTATTGGGCTCTAACTTGAAATATGCCTCTTACGTATTGACCCACTATGTATGCATATGGGTTCTGTAGGGTTTATTAGCATCTGTTTGTGATTGCTAGATTTGCCGTATATTTATGCAAACTGAGATTAACTGTGTATTATGACCAGATGTTGTATATTGTGGGTTCCTTTGACTTGTATAAAGCCAGACACAAAAATGCCCATTTGTTTTATAAATTGTATGTGTATTTGTAGGATTCCATACTCATATCCTTGCACATGTCTCGAGGAGGCCTGAATCATGTAGACCTTAATCTGTTGCTTTTTCTCCGGAGGAGTTTGCATTGAGGACTGCACTAAATGCCTGGATTGAGTTCCAATATCAAAAAAATAATGTGGTCAAGAAAAAAGATTCATATCCTCTTTTCATCTTCTTACTCTTATGGACTACCTCAGGATGCAAATGGACACTTGTAAAAAGTTTTATACCCTAATCAGTGATTACAAGGATTGTGTATTACCTCATGCTCTTTAAATGTGGTATCAGTTATTGTAGTGTATAAATGTTTTAATTGTTTTAAATGAATGAAGTAATCTGTAATTTGAATAATTCACCTTTGAATCTTTCTCAAAATGATTTTACATATCATTTTCTGGTTATGTTGGGATACTGATACCATATTGACTCTGTTTACCAAGGTCTCATCAATGAATTAGTTAAGTATTACTATGCAAATAATTGTGCTGCAATCATCAATAATAACTCAAGCATTATTATAGTTTAAATAATCCCTTAGGGAACCCATTTTTTGATACACATTTATTTTGGCCATGTTTCTTGAGGGTTATTCAGGCTTATCCATAGGGTGACTGTCCTAGTTCCCAGGTCGCCATTACAAACATGGGGTAACCCAATACCAGTTCGTGGACCTGGGTGAAATTCGATATAGAAAACAGTGGTCCTCAAACCAATCACGGACTCCGGTGGAAGATGAGGAAGTTAAGTCTCCTGACATTAATGGCCACTTATACCGACCCCTGAGAGGTTGAACTTGAGATATGGATTAGCACTTCCCTTCAGCAGAGAACGACTGTCTCCTGCTGGGGTACTAGGATATGTACATTGGCGCCTCCGCGTTTAGATGCGGTCTCCAGGCTTCTATGAACAATTGAACCGACTTTTGAGCGGTCAACTCGATCTATGGATTAGCGCCCGCACACTGCAGTGAACGACGGTTTCCTGTTTTGATATCAGGATAGCAATACTGGTTCCCTCCGCTAATTGAATGCGGATTAGTCCCCCTTGGTTGTCCATCCTAGTCCTGAAGAAGAGCCGCGGGACAAGGCCCCAACCATCCTCTGCTCCACAATTCGGGTCGAAACGTCAACACTTATACCCTTGACCCTGGACGCTACAGACCCCCATTTTCCGTGCCCACACAGGATACAATCTGTGATTGTAATATATTGTAAATAGGCCATGTAAAATAATTCTGAGCCAGGTTACCCTGATTGATATTTTTCCATTAATCCTACTGTTTAACTTTTTTTCTAAACCTTCCTCTATCTTGCCCCTGGGATCCTTCCCACCCACTACTCTTGAGCACCCACTCCTTTGCACGCTTTCTCTTGGTGCAACCTGTGTGAAACTGTATTGATTGCTAACATATTTGCTTTAATTGAAATGTTCCAATATGACGGAATAAATTGATATGCTTCCGTAAATGTTTGGCTGTCGCACATTTGTTTTCTTTTTGTTTGATTTAATAACTCTATGAGCGATACGAATTCATAAGCTCAAAAAGATTAGATTAATATATTTAATTTATACTTACTAAAGGATTGGTTTGAGGACCACTGTTTTCTATATCATAATATCTAGTTCCCAGGTCGGCATCTCTACAATGTATTCTCCAAGCTCTGCAATGCAGGTGGCAGCAGACAGGCAGGTGGGTAGAGGACCAGTGGACCCCAGGACAAAGAGAGTTGGCTCTAGGCAACTCCAGGGCTTAGAAGACGAAGAGCCGCAACCAGCATCTCCGCCTCAAGAGCCTTGTGGAGATCTAGTACCTACACGTAGTTGGCCATACTTGTGGTAGAGGTGACAAGGGCTGACAAGTTGAGGTGCAAAGTACAGAAGTTAGCGGTGGGATTAAGCAGACAGTGGTGAGAACTGGGATGCATGAAGGCAGCAATAGCTGTCTCTTGCTCTCTTTTTCCACACTGACTGACTCTCTGAATGTTCTGCCAATAGGAGAGGAGGCTGGGATCTAGGGTCAAGACATTTTCTTCTTTAAAACTGATAATAACTTCTAGTTTGGACAATGACTGCCTGCCTTCACCACTGACTCACAGAATACACTGGACTTGTTATGTTGGGGTTAATTGAAGTCTTACACTGTTGCAAGCCCAATATGTGTCTATACAGTACTCTGCAGCAGACCAGTGCCAAAATATCTTCATTCCTGCTCCTCGCGGGTTGCTGGGGCCCCAAGCATCCCTAAATGTGGGCCATCCCTCCTCTCTTTGTGATACATTGATTTGTTTGTTATGTTTGACCGATTCCATGTGACCTGTAGATGGTAATTCTTTCTTTAAGATAAGTTCACAATACTGTGTGAAGAAGTCATGAAGAAACATCTTTTACTTTGAAATGTAGTCCTTTTGTGGCTCTAAAAAGTAGTCCTGGAAGTGCATTTTGTGCTGCGGTACTCTGAAAAACTCAGGTTCTGACACTTGAATAAAAGGGCAAATTGACTTTGCACAATCACCTAAAGAGATGCAAAAATATTCCTGCTCAGATTGCTATCTGTATTGTCACTAACAAAACCTGCTGACGATTTATAAATTGACCTTTACCAAAACACCACCTGCAAGTGTCACTTTACCAATAGTATGAAAAATCATTTATAACCCCTTTCTTGGATCATCATACTGACTGATATGTTTCTTCGATGATCTTTTGTCCTGCCTTGTTCTCATGTGTATTTTCAGTGTTCAGTAACTGAATGTATAGTTAATAAATACAATATTACTGTAACAAAAAGGAATTGTTCATTGGGAACACTGAAAAACACTATATATCAACCCTTGCCCTCCCTCAAAGCGCACAAAAAGTATTTAGGTAAATGTTTCAATTGCTCATCCAAATTTATTAATAATTGAAATTGCTTTCCAAGTTTTATAGAAAAAAGGTGATTGCACCATTACTGTATGAATGACTGAAGCGTAAAATAAATTATTATGTTGAAGTGACTAAATTATTGAACACATCTTTCTGCTCTTGTGATTACTGATCAGGATCATTTCCTCTCCTGTTGCCTTCTAGTAAATATTTGAGTTGTAGGGCAGAATTCAAAACTTAAACCTTTTCTCTTGACTGTATCATTTTCAGTGACTACTTAAATTTGCCAATTTGATGAAATATGATGTGATTTGAGGGTCTATGAGATAAGGTTTCCTGTTCCAATATCATTGATCAATTTGTTGCTCAAATTGCGTCTAATGACAATAAACACGATTTGCTGGATTTCTTGGTTGAAACCCTCCTTTGCAACACAAATAGTCATAATATAAGGGCGATAATCGGGACAACTGTTTTCACTTTAGCGCTCTCAAATACATGTAATCTTAAAAATGTTGGTATCCGTAGTTTGTCCTACATTAGCTCAAGCTTTGGGATCTTAGCAAATAAAATAACCATTTCTAATTTAGGTTCATATTTATAAACCCTACAGTAGGAAAGCCCACTGTATTAGAATGTGTATGGGCGTCTCAAGAATGATGTAAGACTAAGGGGCCGATTCCAATTCCAGTCGGAAGGGCTCCGACTGACGGTCGGAGCCCTTCCGACCGATACGAATCATGTCGGACGGATTCCTTTCCGACCAAGCCATTCCGATGGGCTCGGTTGGAAAGGAATCTGACACGGGTTTCCGGATTGTGGACGACAGGCTCGGAGAGCCCGTCCGCCGTCCGGAAATCTCCCAGTACTCCCCCGGCCGCCTCTTTGCGACCGAGGGAGTACGATGGCAGTTTTTCACTGCCTTTTCGTGCTGGTTTTTCTGGCACGAAAAGGCAGTCGGAAACTGTCTTTGGGGGCCCCCAGTAGTGCCCCCATGGGTGCGAGGCTGCCAAATAGCAGCCTGGGGGCACCTATGGTGCCCCTCTGTGGATCCCTGCACCCGGTGGCAGGCACCTTGGGGTGCCGCCCACAGGGATGAACTGCACCCCTGCTTTCAAGGATGCAGGCATGCATTCCGCTCGGAATGCATGCCTGCATTGACTTGTATACGAGTGCGACCGAACCCTGTTCGGTCGCATCGTTCTAGCAGGGCTGTAACCGACGACAGCAGGTCGGTCGGTTACGGCTCCTGACCGATGTCGGACGTACCTGAGTCCGTCCGACATCGGAATCGGCCCCTTAATGTAGTTAAGATACATCTTCCTTTCAGTCTTTAGTGAACGATTTGGGTATCATGATAAAATGAGGGAAAACATCTTGAGCTCATTTCTTACATGTTGTAGAGGATTTGAATGTGGCCTCAAAAGTTAGAGGCTTGACCAGCTTGAGAGTGCAGTTTAGAAGATTATTACATTATACAAGTTCAAAAATATGTTCCATTCTACTTACTCTACACCTGTGAATCTATTGGCCTAATCATACCCTCAAACTATATTCTCTTTCACAAAAATAAAATATGCCTTTCTATTTAAAAAAAAAAAAAATACCCCAAAAAAACCTGACATTCTTTTGTTCCTTGCATGCTGAACAATGCTGCAAGCAACTTGTCTGAAGATGATGTTAAGTGTGGTTCTGGAATAAGTGATTGTTTACTAATGTTTTTTCAGTGTGTGTAAGTTCAGTATTGGCAATTCCTAGAAAGGCAGCTTATAGTGCCTATTTTTTAAGAAGGTGCTAAGCATTTGCTCTCTTTTCAAGCATCTGGCTCTAACTATCTAAATTTAATTCTGATTTTTCAAAACACTATCAAGGAAAGTTTGTGCAATTTATGTATAAAGTGATTGGATTAGCACAGCTATTTTAGTTCTGCTGAGCTAAAAAGAGTGACCACTATGCATATATTAATTTGTGCACACAACTCAGTAGTTTGGCCAGAAGGGGTTTTAGGGAAGGCTGGCAGAATTGTTAGTGATCTAGGCCTCCTCTTATAGAGCTATAGACCTTTATACTGATGCAAGGCTGAGAGTAAGTTAGAGATCCAACATGTGGTTATGATAAAATTATTTCCCTATGTTGAGCCTTAAAACAGAGGCGTGTCCTTGCCCCACTCTTGATTCATTTGTATTCAGCAAACCTTCTGTTTTAGAAGACCATGCTTTGTTTCCCAGATACAGAAGTAATCTCTTACGTAAAGCTTAAGTAAATGGCACAGTATTCCAAATCAGACACCTATTGGTCTTCAGAAGATGTTGTTAATACTTTTAGTAGCATATTTTGATCAATTGCACTAAAATGAATGATATCATCTGCAATAAATGTTTGCACAAATAAAGCTATTTGAATCACGATTCATCTGTTGATCCTTAAGGCAGTTTAGCGTTATAGTTCACTTGACCTTACCTTTAATTTGACACTTTCCACGTGGTCATAGCTGAGGCTTGTAAAGCCCGTATCTGAACATTTGATGGATGGGTCCTGATGGTTTGGGGTTTTTCATTTTATCTGCGTAAAAATCATATTTGTTGGCATATCTTCCACTGTTCTTCATGGACCGGAATGTTGGTCACCAGAACTTGTATGTCTCTTGACGCTCTTCTGCAAAATATGCTTCGAAAAGCCCTTCAACTTAAACAATGCATTTTGAGGTTGTAGACATCCTGAAAAGAAGCTATATAAGAGGACATACTCTTTTTCTCATTCCTGAAGGCCCCGAGGCAAATTGCTTTCACAATGCTAGGGGTTCAGGATGTACATTTGTTCCACGGATTTATTGTAATTTTATAAACCTTAGGAATTCTTTCAAAAATTTATAAATGCTGAATGATCTCCAGATGTGTTGGTTTATTTGACTATGTATGAATATGTCAATGAGGCAAATTATTTAACATATTAATTTAATTTTGGTTCATTATCTCATTATAATTCCATTATATTCTGTCTTGCGTACATTGTCTATTACTTCTGTTTAAACACCTAGACATCATAAATGAGACAATTGTCTGACTGAAAGTCTTTTTTTCCTAAATGATTGTTTTGAGAAATTGGTTTGTTGGTTGACAGGGGTGTTAGCCCTGGTCAAGCAACAGCCACAATCCCTGTCAGGGTGAACCACAAAAAGTCACTAAATTAACCTGTGCATAAATCTCTAGTAGCTTGGTACAAAGTCAGGCTTAGCTTAGAGGCAATGTGTAAATTATTTATGCAGCATACAAACAGTAATGAAGTAATAAAGTAAAAACACACCACAAAATAATCACACTCCAATTTATAAAAAATAGAGTACATTTTAATAAATTGCTTGACACCAAAAATCAAAAATCCAATCAGTAGAACCGAAAGTATGTATTTTTAAAGTTTTTAATAAAAAGTAATGCCTTAAATATTAAAGCGCCAACTGCAGACATCCAGACAACGAGACTTGGTCAAAGTTGAAAGGCTGACCGTGAAGGAGCGTGGGTCTGACACAAATAGTGGTTCGGGCCTGGTCAGCGAACACCTTTAGACGTAGAACATTTTTTCCTCAAAAGTGTTCTGAGGAGGTAAAGATTAGATTAGTGGGGCAAGTTAATTTATGAACTAAAACACATATCTATATCTATATATAGATACATATATATATATATATATAGATATGTGTGTTAAAAAAATAAAAAGCAGATCTCCAGTTTACATGATTCATAAACAATATAATAATATTTTTTCAATAAAAAAATAATGGTTATTTATTTATTACTTAATTACCTTCCCACTCTATCCCCTAAAAACCCAACAACCTGCTACAAAACTATACACTGCTATTAGCAATTAAATTAAAATTCTAAATCACTTAACATTACAAACTGTGTTAAAAAAATATAACAATTATACAAACAGTAGTAACACATACAAAAAATGTATGAACTAAAACACATTAGAATAATTAAAAAACAAAGTTTTTATAACTATACGATTGAAAATGATATTAACAACAAGGATTTTCTTAAAAAGGATTTTACTTACCTGAAACAAATGATATTTTTCACAAGATTTTTATGTATCACAATATTTTTCTTCCAATATTTCTATCTCCTGATACTTACGTCATTATATTTTGTCTAAATGCCTTCCCTTTGAAGTGGTTGAGGTTTCCTGCTCCCCCTGTCTTTGCTTCAAGCTGCCTGCATGAACAGTGCAGGGGTGACAAGTCCTTTGTGCGAAGAGCACTGGCTATGCAGTTGCAAGTCGGGCTGTGCCCAGCTCCGCTCTCCCATTTTGAAAGTTGATCACACCTAATCATCTATAGTGTGGCTGTTTCGGAAAAATAAACAATGTCCACCTGCCAACTACACCCTCACGTGACCTGGGATAGGCTGCTGGCACAAAATAGTTTAGGGTGGGAAAATGTCAACTTTCAAAAAGAGGCATTGTCAAAATGTTAACTTAAAATCTGACTTTACCATTAAAGAGGATTTTTAATTGTAATTCTCAGACACCAAACACGAAATGCTCACCTGTTCCCATTGAAATGTTAGCACTTCTTATTAAATGTAATAAGGCAACTCAATAATATTGTTTGAGAGGTAGACCTCACAGTAGTGAAAAATTAATGTAAGAGTTTTTAACTACTAGGGCATGCAAAACTTAAAAGTACCTGTTCAACCTTTTAATTACAAAGCACCCTGCGCTATAGGCACAATGGATTCAATAAGTGCTGCAGGCCGACCAGTAGTATTTAATTTACCGTCCCTGGATATATGGTTTAAAACTCTACAAGGGACGTTTATGTAAATTAAATATGGTAATCAAGTGTAAGCCAATTTTACCATGTTTAAGGGACAAAGCACAAACACTTTAGCACTGATTAGCAGTGGTAAAGTGCACAGGGACCTAAGGCCAACAGAAACAAATTCTAGTAAAAAGCGGAGGATAAAGGCAAAATGTTTGGGGGAAGTCTGACCAGTCTAACACGTGTCTCACCCTCAGCTGAGAAAAGGGAGAACTACCCAACCTCTTGGGAGTTCTCTTTTCTAAGGGGGAAGAACCTGGACAGACTATCAGTATTGTAGTGGTCTGGCCCAGGACCGTGTTCCACCATACACATTCTCTGTAGGGAGATGGACCACCTCAACAGTTTTGAATTCTCACCCTTCATCTGAGGGCCTGTGGTCTGTCTGAACCCGGAAGTAAGTCACAAACAATCATAGGCTCAGCTTCTTCAGTTCCCAGACCACAGCAAAGGCTTCCCACTCAATAACACTCGCCCCCTTTCACTGGGAAGTAGCTTTCTAGAGATGAAAGCTACAAGTTGGTCCAGGCCCTCCTGCCAATTCCTGCCTCCTGCCCAACTGCCAACTACACCCGGTCATGTGGCCTAGGACAGAGACAGGCACCAAATAGTTTAGGGTAGGAAAATGCCCACGAACTAAATATGACATTTTCTAAATTGGTACTTAAAATCCAACGTTACCATTAAAGTGTATTTTTAATTCATCTGACAATTCTCACAATTGTGTTGATTTTGTGCGGTCCAAGACCAACCCACTTGCAATATGGTCTCCAAGAAATCATTATGGCATCATGCAGTGGCTGACTTAGTCTGCAGTCCAGTCAACTAACATACTTGCCCTGTGAAAGGAAGTCCGGCATTTACCATTGATGGATATCTAAAGCACAGGTCTTCCTGGTTTTTAGTGTATCCAAAAAAAGATATGTGGATCAACAGGTACCATGAAACATATTTTGTACAAAAATGTACACTCCATAAAAAAAGGTTAAGAAATGCAGATTGCAAAAATAAGGCTATACAACAAAAATGCGCTTCAATGAATACTGGCATGCACCTAGTTCGACTATAAATCGCTTCCCCCAAATATGCTGGAATCAGTATAGTAATGTAACCCAGTTGTACAATCACTGAGACATAAGACGGACGGGATTTGGAAAATTTTAAAAGTTCAATATTTTTAGTGTTCTTTATTGTCTGCAGTATGTATTTAGGTGTTTTAGTTTTTATGGCATATACTTTGTAGGTTTGTATTTCACCTCACAATTTCTGCCACTGATGCCCACAACATCCTTTAATTGATTGTCATAGCAGTGGTACTGTCATGCCTGAATTGCCTGCTCTTTCCCTCACCAAATAGACTTGGTGATGACATGCTTAGAGATGGTGGACTCATTACTTGATGCAGTATGAGTACCTTGGGAAATCTATAGTATTTTAACTTTCACTGTTTTAAGACCTATTTAATATCTCAACAGTCTATAAGTTCCCCCTCCTTCATTGGTGCATGATAATCAATGCACAGTTCTTGGCAGAGGCACTATTCCCAGTTTAACATTGCTTTGCAGACATAAAAGACAAATACTTATTTGTAACATATGTAAGTGTTAGATAAATCATTACAAGTCTTTTAGGTTATTATCACCAAGAGAGGATCCTCCTATTTGGCCAACGACCTTAGTTCATTAAGTCTTAAATCCAATGGCAGCCGCCCTGCACAAAAACCTTATCTGCTTGAAAATAGTCCACATTTCCAAATAGTTGTCACCTCACCAGTAATGCTCACCAAATTGTATAGCAAGGAGGGCCCTCTGGTTTCGAGCCCCTGGGGGGCTGTTTTTGTTACCGGGGGCCGGCAATATCGGCCCCCTGCATCAAAATCGGCGGAAACCAGCCCTAGTAACCAGCTCGGCAGCAAAACACCCCTGCCCTCCTCCATTCCCCCAGCCGGCCGAGCAGTTTGCTAGGGCTGGTTTCGGTCCCCAGTCCGGCCCTGCATCCCAGCACCTCTTTTCACTTCACCTTATGTTATCGTCATTCCTACATGCTTGTCTGTTAGACCTGGCATCCTTGGCATATGGTTTCCCCTGTCTTACCCTGCCTCTACCTCCTGTATTTTTGACTGTATGCTAGATTTCATTTTTGCTGGTGTTTGAACTCTGGGCACTTTACCACTGCTGATCAATGCTAAAGTGAAAGTGCTCCCAGTGTAAACAAATGATTGTGACTGGCTATCCATGATTGGCATATATGATTTACTGGTATGTCCCCAGTAAAGTGCACACTGTGTGCCCAGCGGCTTGTACATCAAATGCTATTAGTGGGCCTGCAGCACTGATTGTGTCACCCACTTGTAGCCCTGCAAACATTTTCTCAGGCCTGCCACTGTAGTCTCAGTCTCTGCAAGTGCAGTTTTAAATTGACATGTCAAACTGGCAAGTGCACCCATTTGCCAGGCCCAACCATCCTTTTTTATTACATGTAAGGCAGGTAGCCCCATGGGCAGGGTGCAGTGTATGTGAAAGGTAGGACATGTACTGGTGTGTTTTACGTGTCCTGCTAGGGAAGTACTGCTAATTTAGGTTTTACTATTGCAAGGACGATCTCTCCCATAGGTTATCTTTGGAGATGTCTTGTAACCATTTACAAGTGCAACTTTCAATTGGGAAGAGATTTGGAGTTTGGGTTTCCTGAACTCAGGATTTAAAAACACATCTTTCTGTGGAGGTGGTTTTTAAATACAGTGTCTGAAAATGCCACTTTTAGAAAATGGACAGTTTCTTGCTTTATCATCTTGTCCCTCTGCCTGCCTGTGGAATCCACATCTGATTTAGACTTACAGTTGGGTTGTTTGTGCATTCATTCTAGGCAGTCACACAAAGGGAGCTGGGGTGTGCCTTGCATATCCTGATTGCCCATCACCAGGCTGATGGTCCTTCCTGAGCTAGAGGGGTGGAAGGAGTTGTCACTGACACCTGAATAAGACGGTGCATGTCCTTTAACAATGCTGTCTCCACCCCCCCCCCTGTAGTGTGTCTGAAGCCAGGTCAGGACAAGGCAGGATCTGTGCACTACAAAGACTATCCTTTGAAGTATGCCTACATCAAAGGCAGAAGAGGTATAAATATTTGACCTGTAACCCACATTTTCTGAATACTTCTGGACAGAGGACTCTGTCGAGAAGATGAGCTGAAGAGCGGTAAGGAGGAGTACTGCACCTTTGCTGTGATGCTTTGCTGGGTTGGCCTGCAGTTGCTGCTTCTATCTGTGAGCAGTGAAATAACTGGACTTTGCTTTCTGGACTCCTTCCTTCCAAGTTCTCAAAGGGCTTGTGTGTGCTTGCCTCCTGTTAGAAGTCTCAGGGCCATCAAAGACTTCATCTGCAGCTCCCTGAATTCCTCTGCTTGGTGTTTAAGTGGTGCCAATTCCAGGTCTGGGCCCTTGCAGGTGGTTTTGCTTCTTCAATGGCTGAAAATCCACGCATCGCCCTGGAGCACCATTTTCCTGCCGCAAGCTTGCCCTGGGCCTGAAAAACGGACGCATCGCCACCGTGCGGCTGAAAAATCAATGCAGTGCCTGTTTGCAGCTAGAAGAACTTCAGCAGCCCGATTCCAGAGCACTGTGTCTCTGACGTTCGAAACTCCTGCTCCGACTTTGATGCAAGCCCTGCTGGGCGGCTGAAGGAATCGACGCATCACCTAACCGCAGATGGAAGAATCAATGCCCAGTGTGCCTGGATTTTCCACGCATCGCACCCGTGCGCCAAGTTTTCTTCAAATTGCCCAGCAGTAAGGAGCCACTTTTGGAATTTGACGCATCCCTTCTCCTCACATTAAGGAATTGATGCAACACTTCTCCCACATGCAGCATTGCTGTGTTTTCTGATGCTTTCCTCCTTTGTGGCTGTTTTTGTCTTGGATTTTGACGCATCAAAGGTACTTTGTGCTAAAATCAACGTATCCATAGAGTTCTATGGACTGATTTGCTTAAACCTTTACAAAAGTGATATCTTGAATTGTGTATGTTGGATTTTTGTCATTTCAGTCTTGTTTTGCTTAGATCAAGATTTGTTATTTCTCCAAACTGGTGTGGTGTCCATTTGTAGTGTTTTCACTGTGTTACTGTGTGCTTTATGCATAAATGCTTTACACATTGCCTCTGAGATAAGCATGACTGCTCGCGCTAAGCTACCAGGGGATGAGCAGGGATTTACCTTGGGTGTGTAACTCCCTTACCCTGACTAGAAGGAAGGGTCCCTACCACTGCCAACTAGAGACCCCCTTTTCTAACTTTGTCAAATCTACTTAAGGTGGACAACAAATACAGGTGGTGGTTATCTCACTTACAATGTATTCCTTGTTGATTCTACATCACAGTTTTTAGAGACTGTTGTTAGAAGATGCAGCTTGGCTATTTTTGCTTTTCACAGCTGTGCTTGTCAGAGACCTATGTATATGCCTATGGGAATTAGCTGCAGAGTGGTGTAGCAGGTACTTTGCGCCATCTGGCAAAACCGATTGGTAATAGGGAGTTTCAGACTCTGATTCCGCACTAAAGATGTCTGGCCCATTGAGTGGAGGGTGACCAAAGTCAGACATGGAAGAAATGCATCGTACGTAAGCCCTCCTAGTGGAGTTTGCATATGGTTCCTCATCCTGGAGAGTGGATGATTATAACTGAGTCTGCCTAACCTGTATATTCAGAAACACCCCAAAGTCAAGTAAGTGTCATGGGACATGACACAGTATCTTATCTGCAAAATGAAAAATAGGGAAAGTAGTGCAGCCATATCTGGATGAGAAGAAACTTTAGGCTGTACTTTAAACATTCTTGAACAAGGGAGTGTAACAATTCACCGATGTAATCTTTTTTGAAAAGAGCAAACAACAATCCTTAAGCAGTGTCACTGCAGAGTCCAATGCAAATAGCCCTTGTTTCATTCCATCCTAGCAACACAGTGAGTTACGTTGGCATGCAAAGGCCATGGTTTTGGGTTGAGTCAATCTCCTGACAGGATGAAAGCACTAGAAAAATAGGGTGGTTGTTCTTGGGACCCATGTATTGATGATATGATGTAGTTAGCAGATCTGCATTTAATTCATGGATATATGAGGAGTAGGTCTGCTTCCAAACCTGAGCTAAACTGAAGCCTGGAGAGTTGAGGAACCAAGAACGGTGTCTTGCTGGAAGACTACTTACTGAATGTCATTATTTTTCCCCTCTCCTAGGGTCCTAGTTCCACCCGCAAGCTGATTTGTAGCTCAAGGTGGCGGGTTCACCTTCCTGTTCCAGCTGAACATAAAAAAAATCCTTTGGGGCATCTTTGAAGATCAGTACCAAGGAGGGAAGTAGGCACAAGAGCAGAGGCTGGTTGTGGAAGACGGGAAGCTCCATGTTTTTGGGGCTGAGAGTGATGCATGGTCGGGGTCCACTGTAATCCCAGGGAAGCCTCATCCTGCCATGGTGCCCTTTTAGCTTCTTAGTAGCAGCATGAGATAGGTCACTATCATACAGAAAGAGATGCCCACCAGCTCGGACGCCTTGATAAAGGACCCTTTGAAATGGAAGGCTGTTCTGCTTTCAAGGTTCTGCCTTCAAGTATGTCAATTGATTTCCTATGGGTAGATTAGGCAATCTAGCTTCAGACTCACATCAGGGAAAACATGTCTACCAATTGGAATTTTCTTTTGATGTTAAGGATGTCACATATCTATGGTAGCTATTGAAAGCCATGTACCCTGGTCCATTTCTCTGTCCATGACTGCAATATGGTGCCTTCCCTAATACAGTCATACTCAGACGGCGGCGGACAGAGTGGGATCATGAAGGTAATCCAGCGGTGCTGGAATCTTTGAAGAATGTGTGACTATAAGAGAGTACCTCCTGGCTGATCCTCATGTCCCTCGAATAAAAAGATCAGTGGAAAATCTACTGAGAACAGAACTAAGACAGGTGAGCGCATTAGGCCTCACATTGGTGCATGGAGTGCATGCACATTATTGAAGCAGGGACAATATATTAGTAAAATAGCCCTGACAAAGGCCCCAGACCCACGTGGGCTCTTAGCGAGGGCCAAAATATGTTGGCACAGCAAAAGGGGTACAACCGAACAATCATATTCAGTAAAACCCGACAAGTTCACGTTTTTATTCATACCCCAGGTTCCCTCCGAATAAAGCATAGCATTTGGGAACACCTTGAGGTATTTTTAACAATCACTCATCTGGATCCCTGCTTATCTAGTATTGCTTTATCTAAGAACTCCCATTCCATCTATGGTTGAGTCCGCCCCGTTGTATCATCTTACCCGGGTGTGGATAGGTGCCAATGATGAAGCATGTCACGATAAGTGAGTGAGGCGTCTACTCCAATATCTTTGGATTCCCTTATCCTCTAGGATAAGGCAGAGGGAGATTATTACCACCTCCTGACGGAGTTAAAAAAGCCCAGAGTTCCCCAAGAAAATTCTTAAGGCAGTGGTTGCTTATATGTGATAAGATACTCCAGACCAGTGCCTCAGTTAGTAATGCCCTGGCCCTCAGGCATCTACCCTGATTGGCGTCTAGGTGCCTTCCTCCATCGAAGACAACGAGAATGGGGCCAAACTGCATGCAGTCCCTCCTCAGCACATCCAAACTGGAAACACTTTCTTTGACAAGGGGGCGGACCACATGATCACATTACATTGAACTGAGTGGAGGTCTGGTTTCCCAACAGACATAATGCTGAAGAAACTGCCTACCATGATATGAGGTTGGTCTACTCTACACTGACTTGACCATGGAGTGGGAGGAGAGATTGTGGAAAAGGGTATGAGATCTCTCTTGCCACTTTGCAAAGAACTCGCCCTTATAGTGGTGTATCTTCATAGTTCAATATGGAAGAATCTAATGTCAAAGTCATTCTATAAGTATTGTTCTAACCACGATCTGCTTTCTATTTTTCTAATGGATTCTCCAATTTTAACGCAATATTGGCAGTATTTCTGTACAGTTTTGATAACGGCATTGACAGGTAATGCTAAAACAGTTTTGCTAGTTTACTCTGTGCACCAAAGTGCATGATTTTGGGGAGAGCAAAATTATAATTCTTCTCTAAATTCCAATTTTGTATATTTTATATTACTTTTAACTAACAGTGTACATGATGAGTAATACATTAACACACATTGCCATAATTGTAACTTGCTAAAAAAAAAAACACTTGTTGGAAGGCAGGAATGCTGCCCCAATGTTAAAAGTTCTTGTCTCGCCGTAACACATTTGTGCGCTAGAAAAATGTGTTCCTCTTTGGTGTACAACATATAATTCATCATTACAGACGGGGGTGTGAGCTTGTGAAGGGTCATAGAAATTGTTGTTCTATTTTATAGCTTAGATGCCCTTTGCTTGTCAAAGCAAGTTGTGCTAGCTTGGCGATTGGTTTCTACATGGGATAGGCCTGACTGCTCTTCCAAGCTACCAAGTGGGTGAGTAGTGGTTGTCTTGGTTGGGTAACTCCCTTACCCTGACTAGAGTGGTGGGTTCTACCTGGCTTAGGTGCATACCCTAGCCAACCAGAAACCCCATTTCTAACAGTTTCCATCAACTGATATTTTTAAAAATGCACAAAATGCTGCTGTCCCGTAGCTCAATATTATCACATAAATTAATGCAGTTCTTTTTCCTTTCAGTTTCTATGTTTGAAGAACATTCGAACATTCCTGTCATCCTGTTGTGAGGTTTTTGGAATGAAAAAGAGTGATCTTTTTGAAGCATATGACCTGTTTGACGTTCGTGACTTTGCAAAGGTAAGTGAAAATACATTTTCTAAATGTTTTTGTTTGTTTGATGCTAACTGTTAGAATTTGCAGTTGCAAGACAGTAACAAATCAGAGAAATGCAACATTCAGCGTGGATCTTGGTGGGATCATATGGCACTGATCATCTTGGACTAAAAATATTTTCCAAATTAGTCAGGTGATGAATATCGTGTAAGGATCAGAGAATGCTGATAACAGTTCATTTCTTTTTGGGTGACTGAAACTACTGGCCAGTCCATATAAGGCCATCTCTACAGAAGGCCAGACATAATATACCACCCTTTCTACATTCTCAGAGACACCCATATATTTCCATACAGGTCATACTACAAACACACTCAAGTAGGACAAACAAGGTGTTTGATGAGCAGGATGATTTCTTTAATATTCCACAATATGTTGTCAGGAAAATTACTACATCCTATAGAGGAAGGCAAATCTATAACTCCTTTATTAATCTATGTGATTGATAGCAAAATGGAAGACAAAGGGCCAATCAGTCAGCAGAATACACATTTAGGACACTAGGATTCAAAATACTCATTGATTACGCTTGGATACATGTATCTAACTTTCATGTATGCTCTAAGTTTCAAGTTATTTGAAGACCGGAGAGTGATCATGAGCCGCAGAGCATTTGCTTACTTGGAAGTTAGTATGTATTCAATAGTAAGGCAGATTGAAGAGTGTGGTGAAAAAGATAAAAGGAAGAATAGTGTGGAATAATGACCTATCAGTAAGTTTAAACAATCTGGGCGGATAATAAAATAGTTGAGGCAATGAGAATAATAGTACTGTCAGCTATAATAAATGTAAGTTGGTAGGCTGATTGAAATATATTGTGGAAAAATATGTGGAACTTTTCTATTAGTGCCAGCCACTTTCACAAATAAAGGGGTCCGTAAAGAGAGTCACATGAATAAATTAATATGTAGTGAAAAAAGACAATATAGGAAACAACTAAGAACACTAATAAAAAAGAATAATCACTCCAAGAGTATATGAATGCTAAAGTAAGAGTAGAGGAAAAGAATCACTCAATTAAAAAGGAAGAGAGGCTTGGAAAATTGCCTAGTCATACACTCAGTATTAACAATGGGCAAAGTTATATGTTTTGGTACTTTATAGCGACAGGCCTAGAACAAGATAAGTATAGAGCAGATTATCATATCCCATGTAGTAAATGGAAAGATTATATAACTGCATAATACAGAAATCACCCTGACCATACAATGGTCAATTTTGTAAATCAGTCGAACTTAATAAGAAAGAATAAAGAATCCCAAGCCCAGGGCCAAATTGAATTCCAATAGCAGTAATTAAAACAGATCCCAAAAATTAGAGTAATGCTCCGGCAATATTATTATTCAATCAATCCATTTTCATGGCCAAGTGTTACCATCTTGGTAAGGTTTCTGATTGCAGCCAATTTGCTTTTAAAAAGACCAAAGTCTGAAACAGGTAGCTAGCATCTTATTACATTGTTAGCTGCAGATGGTAAATTATTGCAAAGCATCTTCTGACTTTTCTCCATGGGCCTTATTTTGATAAATCAAACTGGTTTTAAGTCGAATTATTGCATTATTGATAATCTAGTGGATATTAGTTCCAGCAAACTTTAACCTTAAAACAGTATAATCTTTTTGTGTTGTGTGGATTTGTCCACCCCATTTAATAAAGTCTTAAGACAAAAGCTGTGGACAAAATTATTAAAATGGGGTATACATGCTCCCCTTGTACATCTATTGGTAGAATTTTAGGCGGATAAATGGGCACAAGTCAAATTAGCACGGGGCTAGGGTTATCATCAAAACCTATAATGGTCTTAAATAAGGGTGCATTCTGGTACCAATATTATTTGCATTTTATATTTTGGATTTGACCCCAATTCTCAACAAAGATAATGGCTATCCACTGAAATTTGATAACATTTGACACTTAATATAAGCTGATGATTTGGTTTTAATATCAAAGACTCAGAATGGTTTACAAAGACTGCTAACAAGTCTAAGAGATTTTCACTTGAAGAATGGCCTCTTTATTTATTATAATAAAACAAAAATCATGTCATTGGGAAACCCAAAAGGTGGATTTATGTGGTGAGTTGAGCAAGTAATAGAGCAAGTGACAGAATATTAAGGGTTACCATTGATCTAAAATTTTCATGGGTGTCACATTTAGGGGCCGATTCTGATACAGGTCTGCAGGGCACCGAACGCGATCCGGCCGAAAAAACTACGAGCGGTACGCGTGTTTTCCGCCCGACTCGTTACAGCTGTACGAGCGAGCCAATACGATGCAAGCTACATGAAATTCACCGACCGAGTCGTTTCCGGGTCCGAACCGCTCCGTTCGTCTCGGTCATAAGCTAACCGTGGCGTGCAATGGATGCTATTCACGACCGAGCCAGTACGATGCACGCGTCGGACAGCCTGTGTGAGCTGGAGTGTCCGGTTCGCAAAAGCTCCCGGAGTCGGACTTCAGGGGTCCACGTCGGTCCATACGACTCGCACATAGGGGGAGACCC
The DNA here is from genome assembly GCF_964204655.1 of Triturus cristatus. NCBI lineage: Eukaryota > Metazoa > Chordata > Amphibia > Caudata > Salamandridae > Triturus > Triturus cristatus. The sequence goes on from NC_140586.1 coordinate 571,159,168, forward strand.
ATGGAACTCCCCCACATAGGCATGTACGGTGCGGATGGTACCGACACGTACCCACTGTAGGGGGTGCACTTGTTCGAGACGTACCCATTCAGTCAATGGGAGCGCATGTACGCGTCATACAACTGGCTCCCATTGACTTCTATGGGAGTCCGACCGAACCGAGTCCGACAGCATACGTGCGCATCGTACTTGCTCGGTCGGACTGTAGGGGTCCGGCTCGGTCAGAAAACACTCCGGATCCGAATCGGTCAGAGTGCTTTCCGACCCGGATCGGAATCGGCCCCTTAGTGTGGATTAAGAATAGAGTCTATTGTGCGTTCTGCACATTTATATGGGGCGAGGGGGGTGCAATGGACCCCACGTTAACGGTTATAAATCAAAAACAGTTTCTGGTTCCTTTATATAGAGCTATAGTTTTAAAGAAACAAAAGTAAAATTCTTTGTTAATGAAAATATGAACATTTTACAGCAAATGTTTAAGTTGCATATTAGTACACCAATTAGAATTGAATTGGGATTATTGCAACTAGTCACTTTAAACTATATTAATTTGGCCAATTATCTCTGTGATTGTGAGAATGCATTTTTATCCAGCTTGAAAGGCTTGATTAGAATAGATATGGAAAACTGTCAGAGTACAAGCGTGTTAGTTACAGGAGCCAAGTTGGAGGAATTATTAAGATACTCCCAGTGACCAACACGAAAAAAACTAGCTGTAACGGTCAGGCTCTCTAGAAATACACGAATAAAAGGGAATATGAGAGCTGTAGCATATGAAATAGATCTCGCAGTGGCAGCAAAGTATAAGAACTCCCAGTACACGTATGGATCGTTATCAATAAAAAGGCAGATGTACCTTGATTCTAACCTAAGTCCATGGGTAAAAAAGTCCTTTTTACGTTTTAGGCTCCTATGTATCCACTTGTTGCAGTTCAAAGGCTGTTTGAATAAAACTGACGGACATAGGACTCCGTGTCACTTTTGCAACTCATACTCTGAAACAATTGAGAATATTCCATGCTTGTGTCCCTACCTACAGAATTTAAGAACTGAGTACCTGAAACTACTTTTTAAAGAAGCGGGTATTGGAACACTTAAAGAGGCAACTGAGTACTGTTTTGCAGGAAGGACGAATAAACTAATTGGGTGTACGATTACGTTTATTAAATTAATGCTGATGTGCTTGAAGAATCCAGGGATTCAATATAAATTGTTTTTATGATTTTAATGTTTATTAATGCCTTGAGATACGCTAAACAGATTGTAAATGGTGAATGTTGGGGCTACTGTATTGATACATTAGGGATGATTCTCACAGATTATTTGAAAATAGAATTATGAATTGATTTTAAGAATATGTTGATTAAATAATAATATTGTATGTGCTGTTTTAATAAGGAAAACAATTACCATTATAATGGAATTTGATGAATTATAATGATTTAATCTGTGGAGATTTTTAATGTATGAGCTATAGAAGGGATTGAGGGTAGCTTGTATGATTTACAGTGATTTTTAAAAGAAATTGTTCAATAAAGATTTACCTACCTATAAAAACACACTTCTTCAACAAAACATACTGGTCCACCTGTAATCACTCTGGACAGACTGAGACACAATTTGCATTGGTGGTGTACTAATCGTAGGTAATAGAACATTACAATTTGTAGTTGATAAACCTATGCAAAGACATTAGTTGATGACACAATAAAAAAAAGAATTAAGGTGGATGAATATTTCTCATAAGATATGATGCATTGAGATGTTGATAAGCTATTATTTGATTTGACTTCTAAAAAAGAGACATTTTCTGTTGACTGCAGTTCAGATGCTTTTGCTCTTTGCAATCTATTATGTATATCATCCAGGTTGATGACTATTATTCGCATGTACATTGCATGACCATGTTATATGATGTGGAGTAGTACACTCAATAATTTAGTAATAATAAAACGGTTAGCCTGAGTTCGACATTGTATTGCTCACACGGTAAGCAGGTATTATCACATCCCAGAAGAAAATCCATTCACGAGAAATCTAAAGAAATTTAATTACAAAGGGTTACAACCCAGCATTTGCCTCCGCAGAGGAGTAAATGTTATGTCTGCTAATTTGCTTGAGTCATTTTAGCAAATAGTCAAATGTATTAGTTCTTATATCTGCCTACTGTCTCTCCTTGTTAAGCTTATTTATTTTCTTTACATGAAACGTTAGTCCACAGGTGCTGGATCCATCACAGATTTTGAAAATATCCATGGGTGGATAAATTCACATGTAATAACTCTAATGCCCTGATTTAAAGTTGTGCGGAATATTGTGTGTTTTTACCATACCATACACGGTAAATAGCATTACCCCAGATTGAGGTATTTAATAGGAATTTAACCTTGGATCCACAGTTTGGAAATGAAACAGCACATTCACAATCAATATTTAACACACCAAATTCCACATTTTAACCTATATTCAGGCCTTTCCCCCAAAATAATTTGGCAGGGTTGAAAAATGCGAAAGTGCAATAATTATCCCACAACTCGTAATTCTGATCCCTGTGGCCCAGGAATCGAAATGTAGCCCTGAGCTTGGAATTAGGATCTAAATGGGAATCATACCCTGTTGCTCTGGCATAAATGTTGCACTCATGGATGGGTGATGGACACTCCTTCTCTGCACAAACAGACTACATTCCATTTGTCCTGCAAATGAATGAATAGTAGTTATTTTTAATATTCTGCTCAATCTTCTGTGGTTTTAATTGCTTTCCTTAATGTAATTTTCAGCATATGCCTTACATCAATAAGTGGTCCCCCCAAAAATGTTGGCTGTAAATTGCCTCTAATTTCAGCATCTGGTTTGAACGAGTCTGACTCAGTATTTTTGCCTTCCTTTTAGTGGCAACCAGTTAGAATAGTTAGGGTTAGAAGGAGCTTTGTGATTATAAATAGAGTTATCAATTTAAACTATTTTCGTTCGACAGGCTGAGGACTGTGATATATCTCTAAATTGACCATCGTTTTTTGCAGAGGAGTCAATTCCTTTTCAGTCTGGGGGAGGAGTAATATTGCCAATAAATCTGGTGTTATCCCTACAGCTATTTCTTGCATTCCTGTCCAGATTCGGAATCACTGATATGTTTCCAGCCATTTATATTCTGATTATTTTAATCAAATCTCTCTATATCATCCAGTCTTTCCTAATAGCACTGATTTGTAACTTTCGCTAGGCGTCGGTGGTCTAGTCTTTTTAATGCAATATTTAAATAGGTATGAATTTATATTTCATTTAATTGGGTATGAATTTCATTTATTTGCTGATTTAAGTGTGAGATTACATTTGCATTATTATGAACCTCTGTCTCAAGTGGAGCTAAATTATGTAATTGGTGAAAGCTACTTTTGCAAAGGTGCCACAAGTGAGAATATCCCTATATGCTCTGCCATGTTGTTAATCCTGTGACATGAGACTGGGTACCTTTGGGGTGAAAAAGATGGGTGGTCAGTGTTACAGACATGATCTAAGCCTCTCCTTTCTTTTTACAATTCTCCTTCACTTTCCTCCCACTTCCTGGCCCCTTCCGTCCCATCTGCTAGCCCCCATTGTAATCCTGTGTCTTTGATATAAAGTTGCATTCCTTATCTGTCACTTCCTGGCCCCTTCCAGTGCCATCTGCTAGCCCCCATTGTAATCCTGTGTCTTTGATATAAAGTTGCATTCCTTATCTGCCACTTCCTGGCTCCTTCCAGTGCCATCTGCTAGCCCCCATTGTAATCCTGTGTCTTTGATATAAAGTTGCATTCCTTATCTGCCACTTCCTGGCCCCTTCCAGTGCCATCTGCTAGCCCCCATTGTAATCCTGTGTCTTTGATATAAAGTTGCATTCCTTATCTGCCACTTCCTGGCCCCTTCCGTCCCATCTGCTAGCCCCCATTGTAATCCTGTGTCCTTGATATAAAATTGCAGCGACAACTATCAATGATGACTCTCGTGCCATAAGAATGTTTGATTAAATACCAGGAAATGCAGATTTTGGTGCAGAAAACATCACAATCTGCATGTTATGACATATTTTGATGGCTAACCTTGTAATTGAAAGTCATTATTGTACCGTTGGATCCCCAACCTCGGATGTGATCGTTATCTCATCCTCCTCTAGGCCAGCCATTTGATCATTAGAAGGCAGAAGAGTGTATGTGTCTGTCAGTCCTATTTGCAACCAGGCTTCCATTGCATATGTTGTGCAAGGAGAAAGAGCTAGGACAGATACTTGATTTATGTGCGAAGTTGGACTGGGTGAATGGAAGAATTAATGAATCACTGTTTAGCAAATCATCTATTTTCTTGTTCGATTACTGTTTTCATTTACAAACAGCTTACCTTAGCAGTTGACAGTGATTTGGGGCAACCGCTGACAAGGCCATTACAATAATGGTTGCCTGAAATGAACAAGCCTGTAATATAATAACGCCAATAAGTGCTTTGTAGAGTCCCAAAGGTAGAAAGGAAAACATGGCTGCACTATCTATTTGGAAATCCCTGAGCAGTGCTGGGACACATTTGTACATTCGTTTTATGGCACCAATTCCTGGATATATGTGATATAAAGTACCCTCTAGCATAGAATGTAAGCATATTGCAAGTCACCAAGGCTTTCCCTGACTATATAGAGGAATAAGACAGAAGGTAGAGTTACTTTGTAAGGTCATGGAACTCTGAGGTGACTTACAAAAACTTGTTATCATGGCAGAAAGTCTGTTATTCCTTATGATACATGGTCACACCGTTAACCTTCCCACAAACTGCTTAAATCATTGGTGTTGTCCTCATTCATATGAAAGAGGTAGCATGGTTGCAGACATGAAGAATGACAGCAGAAGCTGTAGTGCGAAATTAAAGACACCAGAAACCAGTTAGTGGATTGTTGCTAAAAGTTATTAGAAGCAGTTCAATATAAAGCAAACACAAGGAAATGATGGACGGAACGCTGAAACTTTTCAGACACTCACCCCCGTCACAAATCTGGATTTAATCCAATATCGTATAAATATCATCTTTCTGCTGATTACTGTTCATTTTATGAAAACAGATCAGAAGAATTAAAAGCTAGTTCTCGTTTGCATTGTTTACATTGCAGCTGTAATTATGCTTTGTTACTTTGGTTACTGGCTCTGGCAGCTGCCATTATGACATAACACCTCAACTCAAATCTGCTACTTTATTTGAGCAATTACTCATTTCGTTATTACAGGTGACCAGAGATATCACAACACAACTGTAATAAGGAAATTTTGATCTTGTCTTTTATACAGGGATTGCAGGCTGCCATGTATTATATCTGTGTAAGGGTTGGACGAGATCCCAGTCCAACACAACCTCCTTTGTAATAAATTGGCCACTTGCTTTATTGAACCAAGACATCATCAGAAAAAAAGCAAGAAGACAAGGTCGCAGTTTGCCTGGTTCAATAAAGAGTGCAGGAACCACCACAAACAAGTAGCTGATGCCATTAGAGCAGAGGTCTTCAAACTTTTCGATGCCGAGACCCCCTTGTAAAACTTTTTTAGGCATAAGGACCCCCTTCTGACAAAAATTTCTAGAACCTTGTATTCTTCATCATCGACAACTATAAAAAAAAAACAATTCCTACAGCAAATAATTTTACAGTAGGGAAATAATATTACACAGTGTTTAGCAAACCAACTAGGCGGACCCTGGGCTTGAGACGGGGTGATATGGGTATTTTCTTGCCTCTCGTCCTCTTGTTGTTTTTTTTTTCATTTTCTTGTTTTCTGTCCCCCCCCCTGCACCACCCCGCCTTTGTTGGGGGGGATCCACACTGATAGTAATGCATGTCTCTAGCGGACCATGGGATAGGGGTAGGCCCCTGGCGGGATTCAGTTATTATTTGGTGGTTTGGTTACCCTATAAAGGGATTGAGCTTAGTGATGAATATTTGGAGTATGTACGGAGGGTTTTGGCCTTATTGAGATTGTCATGTAAGGAATAGAGTGAAGGAGACATTTAGACCTTGTCAACCCCCTTGCAACTATGAATCGGGGGATTCCTGGCACAGATCCCTACATAAACCATATGAGGCATAGGAATGATGGCTTTCTGAAACTGTACTCAAGGTAATGGGGATTTTCTTTGTATTCGTCTTCTTCCTAATCTTGGTATAATGCAAACTGTACTGTATCACGAAGATCCTTTCTTTTTTTCTTGTCATATGATAACTTGTGCAAATGCCAATAAAAATAATTTAAAAAAAAAACAAAAGCAAACCAAAGGTTAGTGAGAATGGGGGTGTAGTCAAAGGTGTCGCTAAAAACAAAGGACCTAATTTATGAGGAATTGGCGTATTTATGAAATATGGTGTATTCCAGTCTTTTTCCCTTGCGTTGGTGCACAAATTACTGCCTAGCATGGACACAGGCAGGATTGATTTTGTACAGGAAGGGGCACCTTCCTTCACAAAAGCAATCCAGAGAGGCTTTTTCTCTTTCTATGTGAGCTGCAGAATGCAGCACACATGGAAAGAGGAAAAACTAGGAGAAATGAAAACATCTCTCCTCATTACATCTCCACTGGGGAGGCATCTGTTTTTGAAGCTCCCCAGGTTTACCTAATTTTTTTAATATGGGGCAGCATCAAAATCTATGGGTGTTGCGTGGGAACCCCACACAAAGCCCATGGAACACCTCCTTGATGCAGAGTATTTCAAAGCAGTGACTTGCGCTGCTATGTCTTACTCGGTATGTATGAGGCCATGCAAAGCCATGCAGGGTGACTTCGCACTCCCTCATAGGTATGGTTGAGAGGCTTGCGCCACTAGAGGGTTAAAAAAGTGATGCTCTGGCGATGCAAGCCTCTCATAAATAAGCCCCAACATATTCTGGGCCTTACTTATGAAGGCTTGCCAGACTTTTACGCCACCATTGTGTCACTTTTTGTGACGCTGTGGCAGCGTAAATAATGCGCCACGTTGCGCCATATTTACAAAGTGACGCATCTACGCAGATGAGTCACTTTGTAAAGGCCTGCGCTATATAATACCTGTGTCAAGTATAATGTTTGCAGGGTGGGTGTTCCCCCGCAATAAAGTGTTGTAGAAGTGACGCAGTGAAATCTATGAGATTTCACTGCGATACTTCTAGGACGCTACTGTGTCAATATCTTACACCTGTCTCACAGCAGGCGTGAGATTGATGCAGGCCCTTTCACATGGGGCTTGCCCCATGTGAAAGGACACATTGCTGGAGTTGCGTCTGTTTACAGACACACCCCAGCAATGTGTCACTTTTGCCCCTACAGATACGTTAGAAATACTGACGTATCTGTAATTCCTTACAACATGGTGCGCCGTACATTAAATGCGGCACATCCATTGTCAGAAGGAGGGCGCAGTGAAAACTGTTGCATCGCTGTTTTGTCGTAGCGATGCAACAATTTTCATAAATGAGGCCCTCTGTACGTTTTTGAGGTCTTTCACCATCAGGTATCTACATAAAAAATAATGGGCAGAGTAAATTAAAAATAAATTAAAAAGTTGTTACTCAGTGGGAAATGCACAGTAGGACATTATGAAACCTCTATTAGTGAATGCACTGCAGAGGTCTGCGTGTAACCAGAGAGCCACAGAATTACATCTTGGTTGGTTCAGTGTAGAATAGTGACGTGTATTTTTAGTGCTACGAGGTCACAGCATGTGACCGAAAGCACTGTGGAAATGTAAGTCATTATTTTATACTTACATTACACACAGTGTAAGATAGAATGCTGCAAAAGGTGGAAATAGTTTTACAATAAAATGGTGCTTCCAAACGTAGATTTTAGTAAAAGCAGAGTGTATGTAATGCAAACTTTTTTTTCCATAGCTGTCCCTTCAACACCTCTTTAGGGGCACTAAGGGCTGTGTAAATGCAGTTAAAATTAAAAGCAAGCACCTCCCAGCCCAGTTGTTAACGCTTTGCACTTCCACTCAAAAAAACAAATCTTTGTCATCACAAAGCTTGGAGTGATTTGATTAATTAAAGCTAAACTGCTCCCAAGCATCCCTTACACTTTTACATTTGCATTTCATTCAGAGAAGAAGCTGATAACGATCAAAATTAGCCATTCCAGGAGGTCTGTCTTTTTTCAAAAGGAAAGTACACGTTTTGAATTGCAGGGACAAGTGAAGCTGGGGAATGCGCGACCCCCTTGCCAGGACTCCAGGGCCCCCTTGTGGGTCGTGCCCCACAGATTAAAGACCTCTGCATTATAGCCAACAATGTGATCCAGACATGGGAAGTGAGGAAAGCTTACAAGCTTGCCCAGACTAGAGCAAAGAGGGAAAGGGATTAGAATAGATGGGAGCAACTTAGGGAGGCATGTGTCAAAAAAGACTCCAGAAACCTTTTGCTCCTTGTAACTAGAGGGGATGCCAGTAGACCCTTCCCGCCGACTAACAACATCCCAACATCAGCCTGGGTCCACCATTTCACTTCTCTCTACTCTGGGCCATGTGCCTCTCACAGTGACAATACTAATAGTAATATAGTCCATCCTATTGCCACTAATTTCTTTCACACGGGATGAAGTTATTTCCAGTGTGAACTCTATTGTCAGGGCCAAAGCTCCTGGCCCAGATGGTATCCCAGGAGACGTTTTCGTCAACGACCCGGAGAATTGGACATCTTAAATCTTGGCCCTAGCCAACGGGATCGCAGCAGGGGCCCAAGTTCCAGCCTCATGGAAGGGAGCGGAAGTAATTCCTGTTTACAAGAAGGGAGACAGATCTACCTCCTCTAATTATAGGCCAATCAGCCTTATTGACCGTGTCCAGAATGTCCTTGCACGTGCGCTTCTCCTGAAAATACAGGCCTGGGTCACCAACCATAATATCTTGTCTGTGTAACAAGCTGGGTTCAGGCAAAAAACAAGTACCATTGATCAGGCATTCTGTTTTCTATTATGGATCTGGAAAACAGTGGCCATTGGGCAAGGTAGTCTCTATGTAGCTTTCATTGACTTAAGGTCCGCTTTCGACCTAGTTCCTAGAGACAAGCTTTGGTCCACTCTTAAAGAGATGGGCCTTCCTCCCATGATCTTATCACTTGTCATCCGCCTTCATGTGTCTAACTATGAAAGGGTTTGCTGGGGCAATCAAGGGCAACTTGCCGAACAAATTAAAGTTGAAAAGGGGGTCTGGCAAGGCTGTGTACTGGCGCCCACACTCTTTTAGTTATTTATTAATGCGGGTGTCTAGTACCTTTATGTGGTTCCCGCAGACGCCCCACCCTTACTGCTTTTAGACCAGTTGAAGGCCTTCTGTGACTCCCGGGGCCTGGAGATTAATACCTCTAAGACAAAGCTTTTAGATTGAACCCACACAAGTCATACAAAGGGAATCTTACATTGGGCGGAATAGCGTTGGAGAGAGTGAGTACCATTGATTATCTCAGGATCACTCTCTCCGATGATATGTCCTGGAAGCCCCAAATGTCCTGGAAGCCCCAAATACTGAAGCGCACTTTGCAGCATAGACATATTATGGGGCCCTTGATTAGTGAGCATAGGTCCTCCTACAGCAAACTAGTAGCAGCTCCGCTCCACATATAGGACTGCAAGGCAATCAGCTCTGCCTTGCATGGAGTGGAATTGTGTGGATTTAAAAAGATGGAGGGTTTGCTGACTGCAGAGAATAAGTTTCTGCGGGCCTTAGTTTCGCTCCCACAGAGCACCCCTCTGCACCCGCTAAGGTTGGAAATGGGACTATCGTCGAGAAAGCTAAGTTACGTCCTCTGCTATTCTGGCTTCCCTTAAAACTACCCCAGACCTGTCTCCTTACATGGCAGCCCTTTATGAAGTACAGGCACTTGATCGATTCATGAAGATCCCTTGGCTGCAGGAAGTGAAATCCTTGCTTACTGCCATAGGCCTAGAAGGCCTGTGGGAATCAAGGGATTGTGAAGGGTTTCCTATGAAGGAATCATTCAAGAAATACTATTGGCGTTGGGTGGCCCATTCCTCTGCTTCATACTTGTCTTGGGGCTGCTTAACCACAGAGTTTTTAGAGTTCAAACAGCTTGCCTCATACGAATACTATCTGGATGCTATCACGATCCCCCAGGATAGGAAGCTGTTTATGCAATTTAGGTTTGGCTCACTTCCACTTACAGCTTCCTGGCGTCTAACATCTAATGATCTACAATATTGCCCAGGTTGTCCCATTGCTGTGGAATCAATTGGTCACATATTTTATGAATGTCTTCTATATGGATGGCCAAGAGCTAAATGGTTAGCTACCGTTTGCAAATGTTTTGGCATTCGGGGCCATGTAGAGGCGATGCGCATCTTAAAATATGACATCAGCCCAGTAATAGTTTGTGCTGTAGCAAAGTTTCTTGGCACTATGTGGTTTATCAGAAGGTCTGTCTTGAATCTACTCTAACCCTTCCCATTGCGATTGCGCACATTTTATCGGTATTGCGTGTAATATTCCACAGGAACCATTGTTTCTGATAATAATGTCTTGAATCTACAGCATTACTACTATGGACATTGCTGAAACACTTTTTAACATATCTTTTAATCTATTTTTAAACGAGCATTCTTATTTTCTGTTTCTAATGTGTGTGTCATGTTTTTACTGTTTTTACCCTTTTAACATTAAGCAAACTACTGATTAATTGTCCTAGGACGGGCCTTGTTATTTATTATTTCTTTGAGAGCTTCTTCTGTCATATCCCTGTGCGTCACTGTCCTGAGTTACTTGTATTCTAGTATCTATTTTAACTAATAATTGTGGTATTACCATTGTGTATTTAATTTTCTTGTTTAATGAATTGTCTGTATTTCTACTTTTATCGTCACAAAACCGAATAAAGTTTATGACTGACTGACTGAGATCTGGGTAATCCTGTTTGATTCACTAATTGGTTTAGTTCAAATGTATACCCTAATCAAGGGCTGGAGTGTCTTCTGTCAAGGTTTTTGGAATTTATCGGATTCAGTAATTATCGCCTACTCCGGTTATTTAGGGAATTGCATGTCAATTTTGGTTTTTACTGAATGTACATCTGTGTGACCTGGTAAATGCTGAGCATTTTTCCCCAGTTTAATTCCAGCAAGTTTAACCCGCAGAAATTGAAAGAAGACAGGGACCACAATTTAATGGACCACCCATAATCGGAAGCAAACTGTGAAACTCTAGACTCTCCGTAAGATTGATGAGAATGCGACTTTTCAATGGAGCGATCCAAGGGTATATTTTTTTAGACAAGTGACAATCAAAACCCACCTTTACTCCTCTGAACATTTTGTTTAAAATGTTATCATTGGTCCCTAGGAGGAGTAGCTCACCTCAGAGGTTGGTGGTAATCTGTTTGTGATCCTTGCCGGTATTTTCTCTTGCAGTACTGCTGCTGAAAAACACAGTCACAGTATTGCGGCTGCATTTAACAATGTAACTAACCGTACACATGCCCCCTCAGAAGTCAAATGAGGTGGGACAGTCTTCTGGCTTATGGGACTCACCCTTTAATTAGCTTATAGAAAAAGGTAGAAAAGTTGTTCAATGCAGGGGTTTCAAACTAATTGATCATGTGGACATGATCCACTATTTATTGCCTACAACCAGACCCTGACAGCCCCCAGAGAAAACATAAGCCACTGCATATGGCCGTTGACTGTGCACAGCTGTTGCTTAGTACTGTGCCGTGCCTTTCACCAGCCACTGTGCTAAGCCTCCATATGAGCATACACAACTTTGCAGGGCCTTTGCCTGTGTGCGGATGTATGATGATACAACGCGTACCATCACAACGCGGTATGTTACATCGTTACAGTCGTTACATCGACTTGCGTTGGAGGGCGCTGGATTTAGGAATAGTGTGAATTACTATTCCTACTCCAGTCTACGTACAGTAGGGAAGGTGTTGGAATAGTAATTCACACTATTCCTTAGTCTAGAGCGCCCTCCAGTGCAAGTCGGTGTAACGACTTTCGTTGTAAAAACCACGATGTAACCATACCACGTTGTAATGGTTGCGTGGTAAAGGATGTTTCCCCCTGTGTGCATCAGTTGTTGAGGACAGTGCCTTGCTTATGGCGGGAACCAGTCGCCAAAGCATATGCATCGCATGGATTGAGACAAGGTTTGTCAGAGTTCAGTTCGCAGTTCCTCTTCTTCCCAGAGCCCCTAATAAACCACTGCACATGACCATGCGCTATGTGTTGAGTGCATAACATTAACAAGTGTCAGGCCAAGCTCATGGTAACAGGGGCTGCACTGGCTTAGGAGGCTTAGCATTTAAAAAAAAGCATAGAGGGTTTGAAGCCTGTTCAGTAGTCTTCAGATATGAACCTATTGCTAAAAATCTGATTGTAGACCATGTTGGAAGTGTTTTTCTTGTACAAAGGCTCTCACAGAATAGATCCTTTAGCAATCTAGACCATTAACCTAACACCTATTTCGGTTATAGCAAATTCAGTACGCTTCTTTCCACGCATGTTTACAAAATGAGTCACACATCACATCTTAATGATCTGTATAGTAACAGATGTTCACCATAAAACCCAGGTTTTGTTATCTAAGGTTCTTGTACAGCCTTTCATTTACCATAAAGCTTTGGTAGGAAAATTGTAATTTAGTACATGTGCTGCTGAAATACGGCTGTTATACCTCTAAAGATAAAAACATTGAAGTGAAAACAGTTGGTATTTTTGTTGATATTTTTCTCTTTGATCTTATATTACTGACTCATTCATTCGCTGTACAAGTCACCTGATTAGCACATGCCTTCCTGGTGCAATCTGACACATAATGAAGAGGGGGTTAGAGGTAACATTAACGTTTACAACTAGGTTTTCAGAAGGGCTTGGAACAATAGTTGATTATCTTGACATAAGTGAAACTGGAACTGAAACAAAAAATTCCACCAAGGGCTGCCTGGACTGCAAGGGGTTGGTCTCCAATAGGAGTTTCTATCAAGGAAGAGGTTCACTCAAAATAAATGCTCTGCTCAGATTTAAACATTTTGAAAACCAGCCTTACCAGTATCCCTCTCCATCAGCAGGTCATGCAAGTGTTAGCCAGTGGGCATGTCGACATAGTATCTGCCTACTGACATGAGCACAAGGCCTTTTCATGTTAATGTTATGTTGAAGGAGCCATTCCACCATTTCTGTCTTGTAGTGGGTAGATCAAAGAAACATTAATCCCAAATCACAATTATCTGCAGTTCTCTACGTAAATCAAATTTTCTGGTTGGATACTTCACAATGATTTTTAGGACACACTGCTGCTATCCTTATGTAGTCTACAGGACTCTATTCTATCAGTTCCACGTTATTTCTACTGTTTACCATTCTTATCCACCGGTTAGTTATCCCTGTCCTTGTTAAAACATCTTTTCTTTGCCACAGTATGCTTTAGGTGCACAACATGCAATATCTAGGATGTGGAGCGGCTTAATTGAGGCTCCACCCTTACACGTCATAAGTGCATAACATAAACGTGTGCTTAGCACATGTTCCTTGTGTGGGCTATCGAGTGATGTAAAGTGTTGCACTTGACATCATTATTGAAGTGCATTCACTGTAGAATTAGAGACTTTATTCACACACAGTGTGCCTTAACCATATTAAATGATATATTCTGTAGAGACTTGATGAATAAACCATTCTAACTTATTACACATGTACTCACTATAGAACAAAAATTATTTATGTGATGTAATGCTTTACATATTACATTTAAATGTAATTCTTAGACATAATTATGCAAACACATTGGCGATTTAACTGTATGCCACATGTAATATAAATCTAATTTACTGACATTTTATATTCATTTGTGTTTGAAAATGCATATTAAATGTCCACCATTCATATAATACTTTAAGATGTCCTGACTAGGTCTGTTTTCCATACCGCACAAAATATAATTTTTCATATTCCGCTCACGTGACTTTTTCCTTGCAGGTGCAATTCACATTGTTTATTAGTTTGAGAATAGGTACAATACTGTACTACCGATAGAGAGTGAGGGCTTGAGAAGAAGGCCTTGACGTAGAACATGGAGAGCATTAACTGAAGGGTCCTATTTATCACTATTGCAACATGGTTTGGGTGAACAAGGACGATGTAATTTCCATGTTCAGCATGTGACATTTTGTAAATGTTGCAGCTTACCACCTGAGAATGGAAAAGGACAATTGGAACTCCTGATGATGCATACAGAGGGTGTTGCTCTTGAGATCCTGAGTGGAAATAACTGCTCTTCACACTGTCTAAGGTTACCACACTTTTCCCTTGGACTTTGCGAGGTTTAGATGGCTATGCTTTCACTTGATTCTCTGCTGAGTGTGGCTTAGGCTAACACTTATTCCCCGTCCCTAGAAGACTCTTGACCGAGCTTCTGAAATGCTGATACCTTCCCCCCCTGTTCTATTTTTCTCCTTTATTGAATTTCTCTAACTTTTGAGATTCATTTAGATATAAGCATCCTTTTTAGTTTGTACTTTAACTTAGGTGATTTCGGTTTTCCTCATGTATAGAAGAGAGAACCTTAAACTCTTTTCTGAGCACCAAATCTTGTTATTGATCTTTTGTATTGCTGTGACTGAACTTCTGGTTTGTCTTAAACTGGTATGCCTAACCTTCTTTAGGAGTTTGGGTTTCCCGGTTGGTATTCTGTACCCTTACAGCATGGATCCGAGATTTGTGGGCCTTTACTTGACTGCTAACTTGTAATTAACCTTCTCAACTGTTAGTCATGGGTGTCTCTAATTGGCAATAGTTTGCACCTTTGTCCAAATAGGGACCCTTGCTTCTACTCAGGGTAAGGGGGCTACACTCCTAAAATAACCCCTACTCAACCCTGTGGTAGCTTGGCACGAGCAGGAAGGCTTATCTCAGAGGCAGTGTGTAAAGCATTTGTGAACACATACAGCTCTCCTGTGGACAGACCCTTGGAAGAAACCCTGCTGCCTATGGGGGAAGACGCTCTCCCTGACTGGATCCAATGGCCCATCTAGCTGCCCTTCTGTATCCTCAGCCTCCTCTGCAGGCTCTTCCACATGCTCAGAGGCTTTCTTGCTTCCATCCAGGCCCTCAGCGCCTTTTGTAACTCATCCTTCTTGGTGAGGCCTGGAGTAGCAACTTTACATTTTCTACAGAAGGATTTCAGCTGTTTCACAGTGTAGGCCTCCAACCTTTCTTCCTCAAAATCTAGATCCATAGATGCATTGGATGCTGTTTTACTCATGGCAATAGGAGTTGGCAGTCTTTAGCAAAAATAACAGTTCCAAGGAAAATAAAATTCTACCAAAAATGTATGTGGTTGCATTTGGTCTGCAGTCACTAGTAGTGTACACCAATCACTGTATATGAGTCACAAATTCAAGTCCAGAATCCTTACCGCTGACCACCAATGTTAGAACTGGTGGTCTCTAGTTGGCAATGGTTTGCACTTTTTTCCAAATAGGGACCCTTGCTTCTAGTCAGGGTGAGGGGGCTACACTCCTAAAATAACCCATGCTCAACCCAGTGGTAGCTTGGCACGAGCAGGAAGGCTTCTCTCAGAGGCAGTGTGTAAAGCATTTGTGAACACATATAGTAATACAGTGAAAACACTACAGATGGACACCACACAGGTTTTTATAAAATAAGTATTCTTTATATAGACTTAACACAAGACCCAAACGACAAAAATCCACAATACAGTATTAAGAAAATGACTTTTAAATGGTAGAAATATCTTAGTTCAAAGATGATGGTAAATGCGAAACGTTTCTCACAAACTACCTTTGGATGCGTCACACAGGATAAACAAAAGGTTCGCAGGGAGAACGATGCGTCAGTTCCTTGCTTCGGGGGAGGCGATGCGTCTGTTCCTCAGTGCTTGCACAAAGTAGGCGATGCGTCTGTTCCTTACCGGAGAGGAGGTGATGCGTCGATCTCGTGTTGCATTCCGGTTGCGATGCGACAAGATGGCGCCTCGATGTGATGCGATGATCTGGTGCACTGCGACAAGATGGCGGCCGTCTTTGATGCGATGCGACGACGTGAAGGCGATGTGTGCACGCCTGACGGCCATGCGGCGACTCTGGCACTTCTGAGTCGCGACAGGCCCTATGACACCTTTCTCCGGTGATGTGATGGCGACCCTTGCAGTGGCGACACGCTTTTCCGGTGATGCGACGACAGACAGCTGCGACGGAGACACGCTTCCTTGGTGATGCGACGGCGACCCTTGTGGTGGCGACGCGCTTCTTCGATAATGCGACGGTAACAGCTGCGGATGCGACAAGCTTCTTCTTGTTGAGTCGCGCTTCCACCTCCCAACAATACACAGTCTTCTGTAGACAGAATTCCCAGCAAAGAAATTCAGGGGGGAGCTGGAGGTGAAGTTTTGTATCCCTGAGACTTCAGCAGGAGGCATGCACAGTTCAAGCCCTTGGAGATTCTTCTTCAAGATGATGAACGTTCAATAAAAGTTCTTTATCCTTTCCTTGGCAAATTAGCAACCACTGAAGGCCACCCCAGAAAATAGCACACTGGCATAGGGGCAGTCACCTACTTCAGCTTCTTAGGTTCCTCTCCATAGCAAAGGTTCGTCTTGATTCCCAGAAGTGATCAAAAGTCTTGGGGTCTGGGCCCCAATATTTATACTAGTAAATCCTTTGTCCTCTGAAGGCAGAGGGTGCCTGTACCTAGCCAAAACCAGTCCTGTGCAGCTTCCTGGCAGGAGGTGGAGACAACATTGTTGAAAGCAGACCTGGCCCAGTTAGCTGAAAGGAAATCTCTTACCCTGCTCTCTATTCTATGAGGGCTCAGGGGAGTGAAAGGAAATCTCGCCCCCCCCCCCCCCCACTCTCTACGCAGCCAAGGCCGTATTCAGCCCAGTCCTGACTTATCAGACTGCTGGAGCCCAAGCCCTTCTGTCACTCACAAACCGGACATGTAATACACAACCTAGCAGAGGCAGGCTGGATGGTTAGGTAAGAAAATACCTACTTTCTAAAAGTGGTATTTTCAAACACAGAATGTTAAAACCAACTTCACTAAAAGATGTATTTTATCATCCTGAGTTCAGGCATACTAAATTCGTTTTTCTACCATGTTCCCTGAGTCAGTTAGGATTATAAAATGTTATAATCAAACTGCCCATTCTGGCCTATGGGGACAGGTAGACTTGCAATAGTCAAAAATGAAATTGGCTGTAATTCACTATCAGGACATGCCACACACACCAGGGCATGTCCTACCTTGTACTTATAATGCATGCACCCTGCCCTTGGGCATACCTTAGGGGTGGCTACCATGTAGAAAAGGGAAGATTTAGGGACTGGTAAGTGGGTGCACTTACCAAGTCGACATGGCAGTACTAGACTGCACACAGGCTCTGCAATGGCAGGCCTGAGACACACTTTACAAGCTGCTTCTGTGGGTGGCACAATCAGTACTGCAAGCACATTAGCAGCATTTGATCTACAGGCCAAGTGCACACATGGTGCACTGTACTAGGGTCTGACAGGTAAATCAAATAAGCCCATCATGGAGTCACTAATCCATTACAATAATTTACAATAGGGAGCACTTGCACTGTGGCACTGAATAGCAGTGGCACAGTGCCTAAAGCATCTAAAACCAGCAAAACATATTAAAAACAGAGGAGACAGCAGCGAAAAATGGAAGGGAGACTCACGCCAATGTTACCAGGTCTAACATTAACTATATTCACTGATTTCTGGCCCTTATTGTTTATTCTGGTGGGTTACTTTTGTTAATTAAAGATTTACTAAATTTCAGGTTAACTCCCATGACCTCTCAGGCGGTCCACCTGAGGGAAAATGGTAAGAGGGTTGGCTCAGATCGCTGTAGCGACTGCAAAGTCGAGAAATAAAATCAACATTTTCTTCGCATTTATTTAGTTGCGTGACCTGGATAAGTTATAACCTTTACATGGAAACAACACTTCTTATTAATCTGTGATGGGAATACAGTTGATAAACAGAGCAGTTGTTTATTTGGTAAATTCTTTCAATGCAAGAGAGAAACGTCCTCCGCGAGGATTCTTTCAAGTTTTTTCACAATCTGAGTATTTTCACAAAGCACCCTGGGATTCTTTGAGCTGATCCACTCCCACACATATCCATATGGATCCATGTTTTTCTTTAAAAATATTAATCATTATCTGAGTCCAGCTCTATTCGAGGCAGGAGAGAGCGCCTCACTGCACTCGTATTTTAGGTATTCTGTACCTAGACCGAGAAGTCTGCATTGCTGTCGTGTATAGACTCCCATTAAGGGGCGACAAACCTGGAACCACTAGACTTTATGGATTTTATTGTGTCTGCTGCTGTGTATGAACAGCAGACAGAGTCCTTGAAACAAAGCATATGAAACCCCAAAATGCCATCCTTTAACACCCCGTGCCATCACAGAGTTGACCTGTGTCTTTACCTCCTCAGAAGCTGTCTATTTGCGGCTGAGACTATGGGTAAGTGGAATGTGCAATACATTTAATAGCTTATGCGTTGGCAAACCACTGAATTCACGTATGACAGAGGGGGAGAAAAAATAAATATACAGTAATAGAGTTCACTGCAGAATGGTAAATGTACCTGCCTTACAATCTAAATGGATGGAAACAGGAAGGAAATGAGGGTCTGTGGTGCAGCAGCGTGTAAACTGCATCTGTTTAAACGAGGTAAAGATGGCACAGACTAATGCCCAGACTGGTTTCTGTTTCTCAATACACATCACCCCACTAAAGGAAATCCCATCCATTGGCTAGGATCCATCAGGTTTTGCTTTTAGAACAAGTTTTGGCTAAGCCAAATAGATCTGATTTTATTGTGCAAACACATGTAAGCACGGGCGCTCAGACAATATATTCACATGCAAAAAGGTGTTAACAACATTAAAGCATGTCCTATTAACCTCTTCAGTGCCCATGACGAGATGGTCTCGTCATGGAGCACGGTTGCGCTGTTCCCATGACGAGACTATCTCGTCATAAACCCCGCCCACTAATGTAACGCCCAGCACAGGGCGGGGAAAGGGCGTGGCACTGAAGGGGTTAATTGTGCCGGTGGTTTACAAAAGTTAGAAAAAATAATTGTTTCTGTTTAGAAAGCATAAAGGAAAGAAAGAGTAACATGTGGGAATAAGCCTGAGTATTGTGCATACTTTTCTGTTGTATAAATTGTATGTATTCCCATGAAAGCAGTTTCTGGAAGGTGGATGGTACAGCGAATAGCCCACTCCATTCATATTTTGAATAAATCTCACCAACATGCCTTGCAGCCAGCTGCACTGTTAAACTAGACATACAAATTGCTCTTTTGGATAACTGCAAAACACTTCTCTGAGACACTGGCCAGCCGACGGCGGTCAGCAGGACAAACATGTTACAACTTGCATCTAGAATCCTAATCGCCGATTTTAATCCCATTCTAATCTTTTTTTTTTACCTTTATTTTTATTCTAATCTTTTTTACTTTAATCCCATTCGAATTTCTTTTTAACTGGAAAATAATTCTCTGTTGGTTGTAGCAAAGTTCCATTCAGCTAAATGTTCTTTGTCTGGGAACATGCAGCAGCAATAAAGCAATGTTGAATCAGCAAGACCTCACTGCTCAGAGAAGGATGCACTGAGCTGTTCAGAAAGTTTGTTAATGGATAGAACTGTCTCCCCCAACTTATAGCATAAAACATGCCCTGCATGAACATGCCCCATTTTGTTTCCATTTCCTTTCAACAGGCTTGGAGAACTGATATTTTGCTCACATCACATCCTAGAGTTGGTCTCTTTCCAATCACTGGGATCCCAAGCTCACAACGTTCTCATATTTTTACAATATGAGTTTTTGATCTGGTTGGGTTTGGTATTGCTGTTCATTTGATGCTTGGAACTGTTACTTTTCCACAAATGTCTTTAGGTCCCTCTGTGCAGATGCTTTATTTAGCACAGGTTTTTTTGGTGTCTTAGTGATTCTAGATTTCAACATCAATACGGGCATGTTTTCTATTGTTATTCCTTTAGTAATTAATTATTTGAGATTGAAGATGGTGTCCTGTGGGGCCCATGCACATGTGTCACTGGATCGAAGTTATACCTGGCTGATGAGCCCTAAGTAGGACGTAACCGGTCATGGATTGCATGTGTTCCGGTTGCGGGAGGAGCTGGCCCTGCAGTTCGGTCCTGGCCATTCCATTGGAGAAGGGTCAAGACTGATTTGCATACGGATGGGTCCAAACTGAGGTGGCACGGTGTGCAAAGTAACGATAGACAGGGATGCGGCACCAAGTGATTACCAGTGGCTGAGATTAATTCAAGCATTCCATCCATCACTTTTTGTATGTATTAGTGTGTCACCCTAAGTGGAACAGGTATGCCCAGATATGGGTCCCGTGCACACTGTGTCACTAGAACCAAGCTATACCTGGATAATGAGTCCTAACTAGAGTGAAACTGATCCTGGGTTGCTTGTGTTCCACTTTAGGGAGGAACTATGATGAGGCACCAAGTCATAACAAGGGGTTGAAAATAATCCAAGCATCCTATCGTTCACTTTTTGTATGCTTTAGTGTGTTGCCTTTAGATGTGTGCAGTGGTTTCTGGGTGTGTTGCAGGGATTCTGCACATACACAGAACTATGCACTGGAAATCAGGACCTCAGTGTATAGGGGTGTACCAATCTACCACATTAGTACCCAAAATCCCAAACCAACTAGCTATAGTGTCTCATTCGTTCTCCTCCAAATATCATGGAGATACAAATAATTTGACAACCCAGAACACAACACTCCCGACTCCTTCCGGAATCGCGGGAACAGGACGTACTCTTTCGTTCACTCACTCGTACTTGTTCACAATGAGAGTAGGCAGAGCCACTGAAATAGTTCAAAATATTTATTTTAACTATCGTCCTCTACAATACAGTATACGTGCCACTAAAAGAAGCAAAATGTATAAACTCACCACAGTTAGCATTGTTACAATTCCATAGAATACAAAGGGAGAAGTCATTTTATAAAGACAGTGAAAATAAGGGCTTTTAGGCTTAACCACCCTCTCCTTGACTAGAAGAAGTTTATTTTATATAAAGAAAGATCTCTGGGCTTTGACAGCAGACTCCATACCTTAAAGCCTGGATGTAAGGTTTACATCATAGGAACAGCGGAGCTCTTCTCCATGGAACGGCTTTCTCCAAGTGTGTTAAAACAACATGCAACAACATAATATCAAAGCACAAGTCTTCAGTACTGCAGCTGTGTGTAGCATGTTATGTTTAGCTGCTAGGGACTGACCAGAACAGAATAACAAGGGACATTGTTGATCGACCTTGCACATCGTGTTCAGACTAAACTCCAGGAAAGGCGAAGAACGCGAAAGGCAGTCCGTTCTCATGTGAAAGGCACAAACAGAGGCTTGCAAAAACAAAGTCATGTAGTACTGTGTGCAAAAGCAGCATCATGGCAGCCAAACTCATGCTAACTTAGCAATGTTGACAATGTCCTCAGGCACCCTATAAAAGGTGCAGGGTTTGGCATATGGCTGAAGCAGCTGCGCTCAGCCTTTGGCCAGGCACAGCAAACATCACACCACAGACTATCATAGGGGCCTGCTCCTGGTCTGTCCTGCCCATTCCAACTGTGCCATGGGCCCACCTCTCATGTCAATATTGCTCAATGAGTATAGTGTTTGGTCATCACTGTTGCACTGTGGGCACCCAGGCCCAGTCCGCCCAACCTAATTTTTGGTATCAGTACCTAGAATTCTGTGTCCCTCGTCAACTTCCCTGTGATCAGGGTGTGCTTCCTCTGCATCCTTAACCCCTCTGTATTTGCACAATGCTTTGTGATATGTACTACACAGAACAACAGGTTCTATCCTGGATCCTTAGGAAGCTGTGTTATGTTATGCTCAAAGGACACCGATTGTTTTGGTTTGATTCAAGCAGAAATCAATATTTGGGGTCTCCAGCACTGTCCAGTGAGTACCTTTGGAATATTCCAAAGTACAGTTGTATAAATTAACATGAAGGAATATCATCATTGTTAGACTTGGCATCTTTGGCGTGGTTTTCCCTGACTTTTTACCTTCACCGCCTGTATTTTTGATGCTGTGCTGGATTTTGTGTTTGCTGGCTTAGATGCTTTGGGCACTTTGCCACTGCTGATCAGTGTCAAAGTGCAAGTGCTTCCTGTGTAAATTGTGATTGCAATTGGTTCTCTCTGATTGCCATATTTGATTTACTGGTAAGCCCCTAGTAAAGTGCACTAAGTGTGCCAGGCCCTGTAAATCAAATGGTACTAGTGCGCCTGCAGTACTGATTGGGCCACCCCACATGAGTAGCCCTGGAAAGGTATTCCAGACCTCTCTGCACAGTTTTTAACTTCCATGTCAACCTGGCAAGTGCACCCACTTGCCAGGACCTAACCTTCCCTTATCTTACATGTAAGGCACCCCTATGTTAGGCACAAGTTACCCCCCTTGGCAAGGTGCATTGTATGTGAAAGGTATGACATGTACTAGTGTGTGTGACATGTCCTGATAATAAACTACTACTGCCAATTTCGTTTTTCACTATTGAAAGGCTATCTGTCCCAAAGGATAGAATAGGAGGTACTTTGTAACATCTTACAAGTATAACTTCCCATTGGGACAAGATAGAGATATAAAGTTTAGGCTCTCAGAACTCAGAATCTAATAAGACATCTTTTAGTTAAGATGGTTTTTAAATTGTGTGTTTGAAAATGCCACTTTTAGAAAGTAGGCACTTTCATGTTTAAACATTCTGTGTGCCTCTAGCTGTTTGTGGATTGACAGTGACTGGGGGTGTGCATTCACTGTAGACAGCCACTGAGGGAGTTGAGGTGTGCCTGGCCCTTCCTGGAATACTCAGAGCTGACCCAAATGGGGCTAGGCTGCAGTTAGAGTAGTGGGAGGAGATGTCCTTGCACCTTAATAGGGCCTGTCTCCCTTTCACAATGCTGTCTTCATCCCCTGTGGTCATACGGCACCATTGAGGACAGAACTGGTTTGGACTGGGCTCAGAGGCTGTTGCACAAAGAGAACAACTACAAAATGGGGTATAAGTAGTAGACCTTAAACCCCAGAACTTTAGATCACTTCTGGACTCAAGTGGAACCTTTGCCAAGGAGAAGAGCTGAAGAGCTATGAGGAGGAGTAATTTTCTTTTGCTGTGTGCTGTGTGGGGTTGGCCTGCAATGCTGTTTCTGCAAAAGAAAGGACAAAGATTGGAACTTTGCTGTGAACCTGCTTGAAGAAGAATCTCCAAGGGCCTGTGTGTGCTGTCCTCCTGTTCTGAAGTCTCAGGGACACAAAGAATTCACCCACAGCTCCCCTGAACTCTGTTGCTGAGAGTTCTGACCTACCAAGATGTGCCTGTTCCACGTCTGGGCCTCTGGAGGTTGTTCCTGCTGTTGGGAGCTGGAGGTAACCTGAAGAACTGAGAAAAGCAACGCATCGCTCTTCTTGCGGCTGTGTTTCCCAACACAGCACTGCCGTGCGAGAAGAATCTCCACGCATCGCCGCGCTGCTGCTGAAATGATGCAGCGCCTGTTGTGTCTGCAAGAATCGATGCAACGTGGGATTGCGCTGAAGAAACTGACACAGTGCCGATTGTCGCCACCGCATCGATCGCAGACGCATCCCGGATTTCCTATCATTGCACCTGTGCAGCAAATTTTCCCGATGCTTTACCCACAGACCAGAACCACCTTGGAGTTGTCGCATCATTTCCCCCTACAGTCTGGATACGACGCATCACTTCTCCTGCGTGCAGCAGAACTGTCCCATCACCTCCCCAAGGACTCTGGAACTGACGCATCTCTTTGTTTCTAGATACTTCCCATCTCTGCGGCTGTTTGGCATTTTGTGAATTTTGATGCAACTACAGGTACTTTGTGTAGAATCATGCATCCATAGTTTTCTATTGACCCAGTTAACTGAAACCTTTGAAAAGTCATATTCTTATTACATGTGTGTTGGATTTTTGTTGTTTTGGTCTTGTTGAGTTAAGATAAAGATACTTCATTTTTCTAAACTAGTGTGGTGTCCATTTGTGGTGTTAACACTGTATTACTATGTGTTTTGAATACAAATACTTTACACATTGCCTTTGGGATAGATCTGTCTGCTTGTGCCAAGCTACCCAGGGGGTAAACAGGGGTTATCTAAAGTGTGTATCTCCCTTACCCTGTCTAGAAGCAAGGGTCCCCATTTGGACAAAGGTACCTACCTCTGCCAACTAGAGACCCCCATTTCTAACAATCAGAAAACGGGCACAAAAATTAAGCTCCACCCAGTGCCAGACACGTCCAGCACAAAAAGTAAGCATATTTATTTATTTACTTATTTATAAAGTTTTGTTTAGCGTAAACAAGACCCAGGCGGGTATCAGAGTGCTTCACAATATGGATGGGTAGGAAATAATAGTGGGGAAGTACCAGCGTTACTTATAAATGCAAACAAGAGCATGTTCCAAGAGGGTATCAGAATACATCACATTAAGAGTAAGACATATACCGTACTGGGAGAAAAACATACATTACTTAAAAGTGCATACCGGGCGAGGCTGGGATTAAAAGGTAAACACCAAACTAATAAACAATCCGGGAACTGTGAGTAAGGAGTGGAGCCACGGCCAATTAAGGCAAGAACTTGTTCATTAGGATTATTTTTACTTCCTTTTTACTTCCTTTTCAAAAGAAGCCTTGGAAGAGATCTGGCGGACTTCCAGTGGAAGAGAGTTCCAGATCTTCGGGGTAGAGCCTGAGAAGGCACTGTGGCTTGTTCTCTTTTTGTGGAAAATCTGTGGTTTCCGAAGCAGTGAAGTTGCACTTTGTGACAATCTGTCCCTTCCAGATAATTCAAGCTTTTGAGCCAAATTAAATGGGGTCTAAAAATGGAGGGCTTTATGAGTCAAGCAGGCAATCTTTAGCTGAATTCTTGCTTCGCAAGGCAACCAGTTTAGAGATATTAGGACTGGGGATATGTGAGCGTTTCTTTTTGTACCAGTAATCAATCTGGCTCTGGCTGCGGCATTCAAGGAGGCTCTTTGTGGGGCAAAGGTATATTTGGGAAGGCCACAGAGCGTTGCACTACCGTAGTCTAGCCTAGACAGAACAAGCGCTTGATCCGCCTGATTGAAGTCATCTTGTGGAAAGAATTGTTTGAGGTTCCTGAGTATACTCAACTGGTGTTTAGCGCTCTTGCTTATATTGCTATTATGATTCTGTATATTCAAGTGCATGTCCAGTGTGATTCCAAGGGATTTAGTAGATTCAATAATGTGGGGGGAGCAGTTGAAGGCTGTGAGGTGTTTCAACAAGAGGTCCATCTTGGGGGTGTGATTAGGAGGCGAGATGAGAAAGAATTCCATTTTGGAGGTGTTGAGCAAGAGGTGATTCTCAGTTAGCCCAGTTTTGAGTATTCATCAGGGTAGCGTTGAGTGAAGTGAGGTCTTCAGGGGAGGTGATTTTCAGATAGAGTTGAGTGTCATCTGCATACATATGAAAAAGAATGTTCGCGGAATTTAGTGCATTTGCTAATGGTTCCAAGAATAAATTGAAGAGGATGGATGATAAGGCAGACCCTTGTGGAAACCCCATGGATACTGCAGCGGGCTGGGATAGAGAATGATTCACCTTGACTCTTTGAGATCTCTTGTGGAGGAAGGAAGTAAACCAATGCAGTCCTGAAAGGCCCATCCTTTATTCTAGAATGGATAAGAGTTTGTCGTGGTTGACAGTGTCAAATGCGGAAGAAAAGTCGAGGAGGATCACCAGTATGCAATTCTGTGTCAACAAGATTTTTATTTAAGAAACTAAACTGGATCCATTGTTTTTCAGCAGTGAAATTGTGCCCCTGTTTTGAGAAGCAAAGCCTGCTTATAAGCATGTTTTTTACTAAATGGTACATTTATTGATTGCAACATATTTTCCAATGTTTTTCATAACGATCTTTTATTTATATGAGTGAGAAGCAGATGAAAGCTTATCCTAGGGGTATAGATGAAGTGTATCACTCCGCACTAACTTAAATGCTGGTTTTTATTCTTGTCCGGATAGGAATTAATTTATATAGAGTAGAGGGCTTTAAGAAATACTAATCATAATACAAAATTAGTGGCTATAAATTTGGATCACAAAGCCAAGGCTGTGTCTGCATGGTTAGCATAGCACTGTACATTTGGAAATTTGCATATTCAACTTTAGAGATTGGTAGTTGTAATTTTGGGATATGAATTATTTCCTCTATGTTAGTGTTTCATCCTCTCTTGGATAGCAATACTGAAATGTTATTGAAAATATGAAAATAAATTTCCAAAAGTGTTATTACTCACTCAGAGATTGCAAGCAGCCTATCCCTATTATCATGTTTAGGTCTCACCTACCAGACAGCACAAGCTGCCTGGTTGCAAAAGACCTATTTTGAACTTACAGCGGACTTGCCTCCCACCCTTTGCTTACTAGTGGTTGGCTTTAGTGTCACTCTCATTTGCCTGCTTCTTATTTGATTGCTTGCCTTCCTCTTGCATTTGTCACGCCCCTCAAACATAGCCCTTTAAAATTCCTTTTGATTGTCTGACTTGTATCATACTTCTGCTCACTTTTAGGGACCAACTATTTTCTTTTTGATTAAGCCCCCCCATGACAATGCATGTGTTTTTTCAGCTCTCTACCTCGTGTGTGTTTCCCCTGCAAAATACCTGCTCCTGTGGTCCATGTTGCTCTCTCCTTCATGCACTTCACGCCACTCATTTGTTGCTCTCTTCCTTTGCTTCTCTCTCTCAATCTTTCTCTCTGTTTCTCTCGCTCTCTTTCTGTCTTGTGTGCTTTGCCCTTCCCCTCTAGGGTTCTTCCCTCCCCAGATTCCCACACCACTGTATTCTATGCTGCTTTCTACTTCGTGCACTGCTCACTTTATCTCTCTTGTGTGCTTGTTCCCCACAAATCCACCACACTCATTTTACTCTCCAACAAGTATTTCTACCCGCCTGAGTTACTCTCTCCCTCGTGAACGCCTACCTGTTCTCCCACTATCTCCTCGGTGGTACTATTTTCTTTTCTTTGTGCTTTTTACTAATAAAAATATATTTTTAAATTTTCTTAACAAAGAAATGTCCACAGTCTTGTATAGAAAAAGAAAAAGAAAAATTTGAAAATTTAGCCCATTTTATTCTATAGGTACACCCATGTATGGTGATGCAGGTCTAAGCCTACAGAATGATGCAACTGGCGAAAGCAGTCACGTCATCGAACCTTTTTTCATTTTTTGTTTTTGATAGCACTCTGCAGCATCTGCAAAAATCATTTTGCTTTTTGCTCATGTTGCACAGCATTGTCAGACTTCATTGGCAAAGCACATGGGTTCAAAATGTCAGACCTATTCGCTTTGGCACGTTTTGTTCAAATAAATTATCCATAGAGGCATCCAATAGATTGGAACCGTTTTTGGGAATTATTTTTTACAATTTCATCATTTGACATTCCATAGCACCCTCCTCACTTTCTTGTATCTGTCCTCATATCAAGAGGCGTGTCCACACTCTGAAGACAGGCACCTCACTGCCTACCGTTTGTTGGCTTCCTCTTTCACACCTGGGCTTGTGCTGGCATTTTGTGTATCTGCACCTCTGTGCTGGGCATGTTTGCCACGTGTTTAGCTAGGGTTGAGGATTAACCTGTCCTTCTCAGGCTCCCTTCCAGGCTTGGTGGTGGGTTTCGTGTTGCTCCTTTTGATGACCTTTAATAATACAGTTTGAAACGCTGTCGGCTACCCAGCCTGGAACTCGGGCGCTGTTGTGGTCAATCTATTTTTCTTAAAATTTGTACATAAAACACTGTTTATATATTGCAATTTTGACCACTTTATCCTTATCTATTATCGCCGTTCACGCTGTTCTCCGCACCCCTGTGTCACTGCGCCGCCCACTTTCACTAACACGCACAGTGCCAACGTGACAGTAGGGTGAAAAAATAAATTATAATTTTGTAAGTAGTTAAGAAGCACTACAGTACATATGAATATACAATGACCAGGACACACAAAGTGAGCACTGTGCGTGCTAGTGAAAGTGGGCAGCGCAGTGACACAGGGGTGCGGAGAACAGCGTGAGCGGCGATAACAGATAAGGATAAAGTGGTCAAAATTGCAATATATATACAGTGTTTTATGTACAAATTTTAAGATAAATAGATTGACCACAACAGCGCCCGAGTGGTGGCGTCTTCAGTGAGACCAACTCAAATGCAAAAGCATTGAAACCCTTTCATAAAGCTTTTGCATTTGACTTGTGAGGAACATCTAGTAACGACTAGTGGAGCTGCAGCTTGATGTAATAATAATTTCAATGCTTTTGCATTTGACTCGTGAGGGACATCTAGTAACGACTAGTTGAACTGCAGCTCTTTGTAGAATTATTTTGATATTGGACACTGTAATATTCACTGCCCACTGCTAATCTCGTCCCATAATGCTTTGCAGGGCCTTTGGTTGGGATTGTATTTTTGCCCATAACTGTGCTTGCGGTGGTCCTAGGAGGAAGGGACCACCACAGAATCGTTCACCAGCATGATATGCTCTTTGTGTTCAAGACATCTGCTTGGTCCTCCCCCTAGGTTAGGGGGCCCCCAAAATCATCACCTTTCTCATTGCCTAAGACTTTCATTCACAGTTCACTTTTGTGAAATGGTTATATGCTTTATAGCATGTAAAATTGCTTTATCAAAGCATTTGTGGGTATTGTTGATATTGCTGCTACGCTACATGTAGCACAGTTTTTGCACTGTGCTACATGCATATTGCGTAGTGTGTAATAGTGCAAACTACGCATGCTCCGTGAGTGAAGCGTAGTACTATGCCCAGGGTTACTTGCCAGGTCGACATTGCAGTCACAACTGCACGCTGACACTGCAGTGGCAGGTCTGAGAACCCTTTGAAGGGCTGCTTGTGTGGGTGGGACAACCATTGCTGCAGGCTCGGTAGCAGCATTTGATTTACAGGCCCTGGGCACATACAGTGCACTGTACTAGAGACTTAAAGGTAAATTAAATAAGCCAAT
This sequence comes from Triturus cristatus, assembly GCF_964204655.1. Taxonomy (NCBI): domain Eukaryota; kingdom Metazoa; phylum Chordata; class Amphibia; order Caudata; family Salamandridae; genus Triturus; species Triturus cristatus. The sequence continues at coordinate 571,188,252 of NC_140586.1, forward strand.
CATGGAAACACCAATCCATAAACACAATTTACTTGGAGAGCATATGCACTTTAGCACTGAATAGCAGTTGTAAATTGCCCAGAGCCCTAAACCAATAAAAACAGGGTCAAAAACAGGAGGCCAAAAAGCAAAACGTCTGTGGGTAAACCTGCTGAAAAAGCCAAGTCTAACACTTGCTACCTGTTGGCAATCAATGCAAGTCAACCCTGTTTTACTGTATTATCACAAGGTAAGGCCTGGAATGAGGAAACAATGAGGATCTAAAACTTCATTAAGCTACCTGTATTTTCATTACATTTACTGCACTTCCTCACACCAGTGCTAATGAACCACCCATCATCCCCAATGTATGCCCGAATTCCCTTTAAAACTATTGGGCTGCTTTGATTATCAACTAAGGTAGGTTGTTGGTAGAGCTGATCCTTCATTGATAGGGCTGTATCTTGGCCCCTTTTCTGTTCAACTTATAGCTTAGAGAAGGCCCTGGTTGATGTGAAAACAGATTGCCCCGCAAGTGGGGTCACATAGTCTACCGGTTTGATTATACATGAGCGATGCAGTCCTCATGGCTAAAACTGTAAGAGGTATGCATTACCTGTTGAGCTCCTCCACCAAGTTTATGGAAGAGCTGGACTTATCGATTAATGAGAAGAAATCCTTTGTGATGGGAGTCTGCCCCCTCCACCAAATCAAATAAGTTTAACTTAAGATCCTGTGTTCTTCCCAAGACCAGAGTATTGTCACACTTGGGCCTGCTGTTTGACTTAGCATTAAGTTGGCATCATCTAATTAATAGGAAAAAAGAGGATTGTATATGTACAAATGCTGTAGTTTTTAGGTCTCGCCTGACCCAGCGCATGCGCTGGTCTGGCGAGACTTATTGAGAGGGCTCCAAAAAGTGCTACCAGGCCAGCCTAGAGCTACAGTGCATGTGCGCGGGCGCGCGCGCCGTGCTTTTCCGCGATTACTTTCACTTTCGCGGCCGCGCGGCCGCTTTGATGTTTGATCGTGATCGTGATCACGATCACTTTCACTTTCGTGGCCGCACATGTTGCAGAGTGGCACACTGCTGTGCAACAGGGTTTAAACATATAGACAAATCCAGAGTTCTCGTATAGGCGAGACTTATTGGCTTCGCCAGTGCTTACTAAGACCAGCATCCCCAGCACTGTATGAGAAAACATACTGCACCTAGGAAAACTCCCCCGAGCCGCGCACTGCGCGAGCCTCAATTGTTTTAATGGCTCCAGCATGAGATGAACCCTTCTTGCTTCAAAGCTTCTATGACGGTAATAATCATCTCTTGTACTGCTAAGCACACAATCTGTCAAAAGAGCTTCTGAAAACTACGGTCAGCCAGGGTGGACAAACAGTGGGCGTCTAATGAACGGGCTGCGTGACACCTTAAGCAAGTTAGAATGCACATTTATTATATAACAGTCCGTCTTGTCTTAGCACATAAAAATATCACTTTGATGGATGAAGTGGGGGACACTTCTGCACAGCGATAACCTTTTTAATATAGCGTGGTCTCTAGATATACTCAAAGTCACACAGTCAAACAGGGATACGGACAAAAGAATGCTTACTCACATGCATACAAATATGGAAACCCAGTGCAACCCATGCTTTACTGCTGACGTGATTACGCATTACTTACAACCTGTATAATGGCATTAATGAGTCAATGGGTCCCCCCATCAGAAAGAGAAACAGCCTTTGGCGGGCTCAGGGAATGCTGGCACTGAGGCACTGCACTGCGAAAAAAACATTCAAATTAGTGATTGTTGTTAGAATAAAAATACAAGAACTGTACCCCAAAACAAGCTCTAGTACAAGTTGCTAAACTAGCTCAGTGGGTTGAGCTCCCATTTCATTAAGCAAGAGGCCAGAAGTTTCAACCAAACACGGCCCACTTCAACCTGAAATCCTTCCTGGGTCGAGAACACTGGTACCATCGAGGTAAGTAACAACACAAAATACTGAAGCTTGAAGCGGTAATCTGCACCAGGTGAATAATCACTATTATTATAAACAACGTGTCACAAAGACAAATACAAATAAATCCCCTGTGATTATTTAAAAGTGCATTTCACGCTATAGCTTTCGTGTGAAGATGTACAAATTCATGACATGCGCGAAAAACACTTTCAGAAAATAAGGGGCATATTATCAAGACAGGCGATAAAATTATCGCCGCTTTAGCGGCAGGAAACTGCCGCTAAAGCGGCGATAACGGGCTTGATCATATGCTCTATGGAATTCCAATTGAAGCTCAGGTTGGACGTCCTTCACATTCTAACATGGGCTTCAATTGGAATTCCATAGAGCATATTATCAAGCCCATTATCGCCGTTTTAGCGGCAGTTTCCTGCCGCTAAAGCGGCGATAATTTTATTGCCTGTCTTGATAATATGCCGCTATGATACTTAAAAAAGAATGTCTCAGATCTCATTTGGGACTGGCCTTAGCAGAAGTCAGTGCTCCTTGAGTCGACCCTACAGCTTCGGGAGTTTAGTGAACGTGTGTGTAGGAGTGCAGCGCCTCAAAGTTGTGATGCTTTCAGCAGCCATTGATTTGTGCTACAATTAAACACGGCTGCAACAAGACCTATAAATGAGCATTTGCGGAGCTTGAACAAATCCAGAAAAGAGATTAAATGGGTCTAAGCCTGAGCGAAAAAGTAACAGGAAAACAGTGTCAGAGCTGAAAAAGTCAGAAAGGTGCCAGAACGGACACGAAAAGTGCCAGTTACTTGTGGTGTTACTCGATACGTTTCGTTTTTTTTAACCAATCGTTACTCCCACAAAGCAGTACAACCACAAAGACCATCATAGTTCTGCCCTTCACTTGTCAATCATTTTAAAACCTGCTTTCTGATAGCTGCCTCCTCTCCTTAAATTGACGTTTTTTGGAGCCCGAAGAAAGTAAAGAGAAGTGCCTGGATGACTGAGTTCTTCTATCAGGAGTCGGGAGGTAAGGTGCATGTTGGGAACCTCCCACCTGATTCTAGAATTGGCACCTAGATTTGTGACATCTTGGTTCAGCCTACTGTAATAGTTCATTGTTCTCTTTTCGTTTGGCAATAGGCATTTCATTTTTAATTTAGGTCGGAACTCGGTGATACACCAACAGATGCGTACCAAGCATATTATGAACGGTACAAAGAACCACAGCAACGTTACAGTCACATGTATGCGCTGTTACAAAGTATTACTTGAGTCTTAATCTTTAAAAAATTTTAGGCATATGTGTACCGTGAGAAAAATTGAAGCATGCTTCGCTTGTCTTCGAGGAGGACAGATTAAGTGAGGAACGATTCAACTATAGGAAAAGTTACTGATGTAACTGTGCATTTCGGTTCTTGTCACTCTGGGATGAGACCAGTGCTTTATATGGGCAGGTACTCCATAACTGCACTGCATTAATTTAGAAGGGATAGCACCGGCACGTCTCAGCACTGCTCCAATGCTTTTAATTGTAGAGTACCGTCAATTCACAACAGAGAACAGGTACTCTGGGACAAGGATACCTGCATTTCCATATTTCCATTTGAAGCACTAGACGCGTCTATTAGCATAACATTAGTTGCATCGGTTGTTAAAGGTCCTTATTTGTTACACAATTATTTCAGTGGTTGTCCTTCAGCATTAACCTAACCATCAATTCAATTTCTAAAAAAGAAAGAAGCAACAAGACCTTCAACAGATATTGGAACTATCTCAACCTCATCTTGTTGCGTTCTTGTCACCCTAATTGCATACCAGATATGAAGGGTAACTCAAGGATTCAACAGAAGTGCACCCAGGGTCTGGAACTCTATGCCCCAGACATCAGATCAAACCTGAACCTTAGAGTATTCCAACATGATTGGAAGGTCCTTGTATTTAAACACCACTGCTCCCCCTAATTTCAGGCAAGAAACCATATGATGCAGACTTTGGATACCATTGATTTTCCCCTCACCTTTCAACTATCAGTGTCCTAAAAGTACTATCACATAGATAAGTTTCACCCTTTATAAAGATGCATTTGTTAGCAACTCATTACAAATAGAGACTCTCAAGCTTTTAAAAAATATATATAACTAACTTTAAACGCGTATCTGTGGAGGACATAATGTTCATGTCCACACTACTTTTCCAGTGAGGAGGACGCAAACATCCGGTCCTCACATTAAGGGCATGAATTCCCTCTGGTGCTCTCACAATAGGGATTGCCTCTTAATGCCCTTCCTGCTGGCAGAGAAGAGCTTCCCTTGCAGCAGAATTTTTATTTTTTTCAGTTTCAGTGACACACAATTCATCATGCATGCTGCCGTCACTAAAACTGAAATCAGCCAGAGTCTAAAGGCTCACTGAAATTAACAAGCATTGGCATAGCCAATAGGTCTCGCTTTTGGGACCTTATAAGTATTTAGTTATGTAGCACAATATCCTAGGGCAACAACATTAACTGTTGCATGGTTAAATACTTATAAGGTTCCAAAGGCGAGACCTATTGGCTATGCCAATGCTTGTTAGCTTTGCTACAAGATTGGGAGTAAAATGTGGGGATACGTTAATCAGGCCATGTTGCAAAAAGTGGAAAACAAGTTTTTAAGGAGGCTTTTGTGCCTTCCACAAATTACTCTCACTTTTTCAGTGCATCAGGAACTAGGCATAGATTATATATAAGATCTCATGGCCTTTCGTCCTCTTGCACTTTGGTTGAATATTTGGTCAAGGCCTGGTATTAATTTAGGCAAGGAGATTCTGAAAGATTGTTTGTCCCTCCACCACAAACTTTATATCCCCTGGCTCAAGTATATCAACATCTCCTTTCAGAATCTAGGTAGGGATAATCTATTTAGCTCACCGGATGGGATCTGTAGGGCCAATTACATTTGGTTTGAAGAACACGTTTTCAGACAAAGGCTTATGGATAGGGAAGGGACTGCACTAGCAAAACCCCGTGCACGAAGACGTATTATTTTGAAGACAGTGTTAACTACAGAACCTTATCTCCTTTTTGTTAAGAACAGGCATGATCGATTCCTGTTGACCAGGTTTTGATTGGACTTACTTGACATTTTTGCTAGCTTATCCCCTGCGTAAGAACAGAAGGCATATATTTACATCCTGCGGCTGTGACAATAGGTCTCCGCAGGATACCCTGCATTTTACTATGTTCTTCAATTTTGATTTGATGCCCCGGAAGGCAAACCTTGTCCCTATTTTGAAAAGGGCAGATCTCTCCCTAGTCAGGCTGGTTCTTATGTATTTGCAGATGGTCTCAGGGGATAATTTTTTTAGTGTCCTAAGTTTCTTGAAGGAACAGTAGTGATTAAGGCTCCGATGACTTCAATGGCGCATATTATCTGTCATGATATGCTGTATATCTGCACATTCAGATCAGGATCCCTGATGTTTTATGCAACTTTTTATCTGTATTTATTGTTGATTTTATTGGATGTTTTGATATATTGCACCTGATTTTATGGTTTGTATTCTCAAAACCGAATAAAGCTAATTTGATTGAATGACACGCTGGGAGGTGGAGGCGCTTACGCTGTTTTCTTTCAGGCAGGCACAGGGCTCCTGTCTCCATGGTGTGAACGCAACTCAGGTTATAAGTACTGGGATCAAGAAGTCGACTTAGAGTAATGAAATTACTGACAATTAATCAAAGCGTACCAATGAGTTTCCTTTGTTGCACCCTTTTGATGTCGACAATGCTAATTAATTGTCACTATTTGTTACACAAACAAGCAGAGATAATTTGATTTAACAACGTTATTGTAATCATAGATTTTCTCATAAATATAAACTCATCATCTGCCTAGAAGAAGAATTGAAATTATCAGCTTAACAAATGACCATGGATTTTTCACTCCTGCATTTGTTCTTCTATTTTATGAGCTACTGGCAAAAGCTTCAAAGTCAAGTTACAAGCTGAGGGTGGCAGTGTGAAGCCTGTTTTTCAATATCCGACTTTACACTGCTCTTTTATAGGAGCTTTAAATGTTGGGCCTATTGTTATCTAGCTTTCACAAACTCTGCTTGTTGTTTCCAACATTTGGAACGTTTTCCAATTACGTTGTATACGGTTTTATTAATATTTTTTTATGTGTCTCTTCCTGATTGCAATAAGAGCCTACAGTTTTCACATGATAGCGGTTCTCGTCCTCGCTTTGGCAGTCTAGTTATCCAAGCTTTCCTCGTGCGCGACGGGCACTTTCCTTTCACTATTACGTCATTTTCCAGCTGTGCGAGGAAGACCCCTCAGTGAGGCTATGCCTGGCTGCCAGCTGTGGCGATGGGACGATGACTAAGAAGTCACAGTGAGGCCAGTGATGTCAGTGAAAGCTGCCATCCCATCGTGGTGGTGTGAATCCCTTTAATTTGAGTAACTCAGCTTAGTGTCGCTTCTTTGCTCCGTGCTTAAGGCATGTTGCGTCACTCCAGTCGTTTTTTCAGGCTCAAATACATAAGTAATAAGGTGGCTTGTTTTTCAGAGCTTCAAAACACACGTCTCATTTACGAGCTATGCAAATAACAGGTATTAATGTTATCCAATGTAGGCCCTCATTAGAAGTTGTGTGGTGTGGAATTCCTGTATGGAATTACGATCTCAAATTGCATGTGGGCCGGTGTTTCTGCATCCAGATTTTCCAGATGTGGGAACAATGGACTCGATTTTATGCATCGGGGATTCCAGAGGGTAACATTGCTTTAGGAGTGCTGCAGTGACCTCCACCAGCCCCTCAGCCAAGGCGCCGGGGGAGAGCTTGTAACACTAGTCCTGCCAGCCGATGCCCTCTTCTCTTCTGTCTCCACACTCGCCCCTCATAGGACTCCTTGCAGATGTGTACGCCTGGGGTGAGCCGGTGGTAAACATCTACATTGTCTGAGTTGAACTCCCTTGTGTCAGAATCGGGAATTCTACGTGGATTCCAGCTGGTAATTCTGGCTCCACACAGTCATTCCCCATTTCAAGGCCTCTAATTCTGCAGGAATCCTGCGCAGTGATAGTGGCCAGTATTGGAGATTCCGTTGCATCTCCGCAGAGAACTCTTCCTTACTCGTTATCAGGACCGTGGTGAGATTTATGTTGCCGACCTCGGAAAGATGAAAGGATGAGTTGATCATGTCAAGATTCAAGCTAATGGCCTGCCGAGGACAGCTGATGTCAGCCGCAGTTGATTAACTCATTGTGCTATCTTCTTGTCAGTAATATAATGAGAAAGGACAAAATACTTTTGCAGTGAGAAACTATTTCTGTTCGAAAACAAGTCTAGCTGCATCAGCATGAACACACAAGTAGATAAATAAAGTAGAAACCTGTCTGAATCTGTGAAATAGATTTGTTGAGAGGAGCAGGCGGCAGGCCCATCCCTGATGACACAGCACACTTTTTTCAGATGTCTCCTATTTGCTCCACGTGAACGATAAAAATGTACCGTGTTGCCGGAAATGTGATTTTAAGCCACAAGTGTATCCTATCTTGTTCACAGATAAAAATAAACTAACTCACTAGTCATGCAGTTTGCTCACCTGAAAGCCTTCGCCTCTTCTGCTTTTTCCAACATTGCTAAGGGGCAGAGGGCAGAATAAGTACCCAAAACATGCTCACAGTCAGAAAGAGTGAACTACATAGGTTTAGATTAAAAATTACACCAAACAGTGACGTCTCATAGACTTACAGTTTTTAACGCAATTACAGTTCTGAAGTGATTATACTGTGGAAACTGTGACGTGTTTTGCGTTGGGTTCTGCTCCTACAGAATGTTACACCAGGCCCCTTGCATGTAGTCTGCTGGAGCAAGCCTTTTAGACGTGTCACTGTCACTTTGCAGCGGGACCCCACTCCTTCCCCAAAGTGTCCACATGCTGCACCATTCACCCGTTTCTGGCCGCTGCAAAATATCGCATTTCGACATCAGTTTCAACATCTTTGTTTCCTTTATTTTATATCTGTCAGTTTCCTATTTCGAGCGTTCTTTTTTTGCTTTTACAAAAGATATTGCTATGGAATTACTTTTTCAGTCGATTTATCCCTTTTTCAACTCTTCTGCCATCTCTTTCCTTGCATGCTGTCCTAGCCCTTTTGGGAAAATCTTGAGGGAAGATGTGAGACATGTCTTGGGGCCTCATTTAGAATATGACAGGTGGTCTGTTGTCTGTCAGGGTGGAGAAGATATTTACATCTGCCCACCATACATCGAGAACTTCACGGGCCCTTTCGAGGTCTTCGGGCCTGTAAAGTCACAGCACATTAGCTAAGCGGCTGCCATTATCAAAGCAACCACTCAGCAAACGTTTTGTTTTTGAGAAACAAACTCTCAAAGCAGGAGTGGGTTTTGAAAAACAAAAAGTAATAACCCTTCAGACTGGACGTTTTCTCCTGAGGTATGAGGGTTATTTTAAACTTTTTTTTTCAGGAGCACCAGAGCTCCCCTCTAAAAAGGGCAGACAGTATGATACACCTGTACCAACAGCCCCATCTCTGCCAGGCCGTCCTCACGTGTAGGGTTTCCGCCAGCAGAGTCAGCTGCGGCCCTGGTGATGCTCTGCCCGACTCTAAATAGAGATTAACGGTACACTGGCATCTTTTGGTCGAGTACCCCAAGGTCTTATTGGTAATGCGGGCACTCGGGAAATAGCCGAAGGGCCGGCAGCCGAGTTCTAGGTGTCCGCTGCTTTTTTGGGCAGCTTGGGGGCAGTCTGTGCTGTTAGGATGCCGCCAGTGGCCCAGTGGGTGCCTGAGTGGCCTTTCTAGAGGCAGATGGGCGGAGCTATCACTCCCTGTCTCTCGCTGGGATGGCCCATTAATGTGCCATGAAGTGATCTCACTTGCATTCATGTGTGACTCAGCAGTGTGAACTAATCTGTGCATTTTTTTAATTGAAGTGAAGGTAATAAAACATGCCCCCATCCCCTTTCTTTTCATGAAACTTCGAGGAAGCAGTGTTTTGCGGAAAGGCAACGTGCAAATGTGGGCCACTTTTTTTTTTGCAGTGCCCGGGCCGATTTTTTATTCCAATCCATCCCTGGTACTCTCTCCGCCAACCTATTAATCAGGCCCTTAGTCTCTCATTGGCGTGTTGCAAGAGCAGAATTTGTATCATGGAGAAAGCAGATGTATTCCTGAACTGTGGTAAAGTTAGCGAAGCCCCAACTCAAGTATTCTTCCGGTTTTCTGAACTCCTGTTGTTAACATCAGGGGGGCCGCGGCAGAGGTAGACACATGATGTTCTCTGTGCACACCGACCAGTACGTCACAACGCGAGAGCAGCGGCGCCCTTTTCAATGCCATTCCTACATCTAATATATGTCACCGGTGCAGGTTTACCCGCTTATTTGATATGTTGTTAATTAGGCAGGTAACCCTAGCCTTCACTAGGCGTTGCCGTAGTACCAAAGAAGGGCCCCGCACTACATGTGGGACCTGAACCCCACAAAAGCTTCTGACCAGCTGCTCACAGGTCCAGGTGCAGCACTGAGTAACACTACTGGTCCTCGCGGTGCCTACTGAGCAGCATCCGAAGCTCCAGGTAGAAGTGTTGGAGCTTGATGTCCTGGTTAGCTGCAGGCTTGGTGAAGAGATGCTCATGGAGATCTTGGTGCTTTCTACCTGTACTAGGAAGCATGGACTTCATCTAGGGGTCACCAGGGGTTGCAGCTGTGACCTCTGGCTTGCCCATGCGACCTCTGACACCGTCTATGTGATCCCTGACCTCAGAGGCGACAAAATGAGTGCCAGGAGCACAGAGGCAGCTCACACTTATGGGCGTTGGTTGGGGCTCCACTTGCCTGGTTTTCTGGCTATTTTTTGTTCACTAATAGTGAATAGTATATTGTTAGCTATTAATATTATTGGAGTACAATAGGCTGGAATGGGTCCTTCCACAGCAGTTAAGGTAAGAAAAACACTTGCTTTTAAATGTATGGTGTGCGAGTGTGTATGTTTGTATGTGTGTTTGTAAGCATGTTTGTGTAACTGAAAGTGAGTGAGAGTCAGCGACAGGTAGTAAATGATAATGTGTGTAACTGAGTGTCAGTAAGTAAGTATCAGTGAGTGAGACTGGGTAAGAGTAAAAGTGACTGCGAGTGAGTGAGAATGAATGGGTGTAAGGGAATGTTAGCGATTGTGACAATCAATGTGAATGAGTGAGAGTGCCCGTGAAGTGAGTGAGAAAAAAGAGTTAGTGAAAGTAAGGGTGGGTGAGAAAGTAAAGGTGATTGAGTATGAGGAACAGTGAATTTGAGTGAGTGTTAATAAGTGCGAATGTGTGAGTCAGAATAAGTGAAAATAAGTAAAAGTGATTGAGTGAGGGGAAGAGTGAGTGCAAGAGAGTGAAGGATAATGCATGGGTAAGTGCAAGTTAGTGAAAATGACTAAGGGCCTCATGTAGGAAGCCAAATACCGGTCGGTAACGGCCGATTTTCGGTAATTATACCGTTACCGACCGGTATTTTGGCTTTTGAGATGTAGGGGGAGAATTTCATGATTCGGTATTTACCGAATCGGTAAAATTACAGAATCGGTAATATTACCGATTCGGTAAATTTACCGATTCGGTAAATACCGAATCATGAAATGAGATGTAGGGGGAGTGTGTGGTGGGTGTGGGGATTCGTTATTTACCACCAACTAAAGGTTGGTGGTAAATGACGAATAGGTGACAAAAAGCATTTTTGTGCACGTTTAAGTGTGCAATGTGGCAGACATACATGCCCTTAGGGCATGTATGTGCGCCACATGTGCACACATGGCCGAATCAGGGGTGCAACAGGGTGTCAATGTGACACCCTGCCACCCTTGCATGTGCTCCCCCATTACCGAATCGGTATTTACCGATTCGGTAATGAGGCATACCTTCCCATCAATGGGAAGGTATGCCTCATTACCGAATGGGTAAATACCGAATCGGTAATTACCGAATTTTTCCGAATCGGTAATATTTACCGACTCATTACCTACATTGCATTTACCACTTCATAAATACCGAATCGGTATGATTCGGTATTTATGAAGTGGTAAATGCAAGCCCACCTACATAAGGCCCTAAGTGAGAATGGATGTGAATGATCTAATGTAAGTGAGCTTGAATGTGAATGTGGTATTATGCTTGCCAGTCTGCCATTTGCCCTGGCTAGTGAAATACATTCTTGTTGTATGGAAGCACTCATGGTAAAATACTGGTGCTAGCATTCCTTTGCATGACAGACACCTGTGACAAAATGCTGGCACACTGGAGGTAATTCTTGGCATAGTGATTCAGTTCTGCTACTGGCATACTGGAGTTAATTAGTACTGGAGTTAGTTCTTGACATAACGTTAAAATGCAGGTACTGGCATAAGGTAATTCGTGGCATATAGGGCAGCTGTGGCAAAATGCTGGCACTAACAGATTGGAAATAAGTATTGTCATGAGGAAGGACAACCATAGCATATGAGAGGGCGCAACCACGACCAACTGCTGGCCCTGGCATACTAAGGTAATGATTGGCATAAAAGGCCACCCAGGGTGTACGGATGACACTAATAGCAATATTCTGGCTCTGGCATATTGCACGCATTTTGGTGAATCGACGTCTATGTAAGTCACCCGCTTCCAAATGTGCCCTTAAGTCTTGTTTTGCTGACGTTTGGTGACCTTATCCGTGCTCAGGCTTCCCATGAATAGTGAGGGCATGTGCCTAGTCCACGGGCCTGTGTTGGGAATGTGAAGTGCTAAACTTACAATGAAGCGAGGAGCCCACATGCTATAAACTCGTGTGGAGTCAAGTCCAACAGTTCGGCAAAGTGCGGTAAACAACCAGAAAAGATACATTTTGCATATTTTGTTAAATTAATGTTTCCACTGATTTTCTCTTACCTTTAAAGAGTAGTTTGCTTCCTTTCAGCCTATGCTGGATGTATTATAGTTATTTGTAGGCGAGGAGTCTCATCAGCCGGCTGAAAGATTCATTATCAGAAGTTGGGACAATGAATACATCCTATCATAAGATGCATGACTAGATAGGTCCTCGCCGTCAGCATTGTCTTATGCTGCCATCTAATGGTCATTTTAAATAAAACAGCTTTGAAGCTCCATTTACACGCGTTTTTCAAAGCTTGTTAGAAGAGGTAGTACTGTTATACCATTTTAATAGTAGGGACCAGGCCGCTGAATGAAGCATATTTTTATTTTTTATATATGTTATATATATTTATATACCTCTTATTTCAGATAGGATCTCAACCACGGCTCCTTCACGTCTAGTTATGTTTAGAGCACTAAAGAGGGCAGTTTTAAACATAAGCGCTGTACGCCAGTAGGCCAACACCAGTTAACCAGATTGCTGTAGAATAAGCTTAAGAACAGAGACGGTAGATTTCTTGATTTAGGGGGTGGCTGTTGCACACAAAGACTTTTGGCTTTTCATCCAATTTTCTCCTCCTGTGTTCCAACCTTCTCAGTGTCTGATTGCAGTGGCGTCATCCTTCCCTGCTAACCCAATCAGCATGAACATGATACACCACCGCTAGGAAACTGTCCCCATCACTGAAGATATTATGGAAAACATACTTATGCAACTGCTCTGCCATTATGTGAGCATCCCCCTGGGACACTTGCTCTTACTCTGGGGTGGCGTCCCTGATCTTACTACTTGAAACCTGGCCTACCTTCCGCCCTCTCAAACAGTTATACAGCAGTAGTGTCAGAACTCACAAACACACAAAAGCAGAAGTGACATGGGTCATTGACAAACAAAATCATTATACATACTCAGTATGCACGTATTTCCTTGCAAAGGGTAAGGCCCACCTCCTCACTGGCGGTCTCCATCAAAAAGGAGGCATGTTTATCTTCCAAGTACCCTTCCGAGCACATATGACGGAAATCCCCACATTACGTATCTCTGCCAACCCTACAATCCAGTGGAAGACTGGACAACTGAAACATGCAGATGTCCGAGTTGACCTTTTTCTGGATTCAAATCAGCGTGGCTATAAACAGGCCCAGGAAGCAGTTCAAAGCTCTTAAAACAATCCTCTGGTCAACCTTCCTGCTCCTCTGCTCCGTTGGCCAACTAAGATAATGTTTCTGACTTTTTTGCAGATAAAGTGAGAGTACTGAAAAACAATAGGTGATGTATAATCAGTCTCAAATGACGTAACAAGTTTGGGAAAATCAGCCCTTGACTGGAATACCTTCATTTTGTAATTTCAGTGCCACAAAAACCTCGTCCACTGCCTCGATTACTTTTCACTACAATTTGCGAAAGGGTCAGCACTTTGTTTTTTCTTCTATCTCACCATTAGTAACTCTTCTCTGTCTCACTGAGTGGGACTCAACATAATGAAGTCAGTTAAAACCCCCTTCTGTAGGAACCAGATACGAAACCTGCTAAGCACCATTGTGTTTCCAAAAATCTGCTGAAAAAATGGCAAAATGATTTGACACTTTTCTATTTTAGCGTGGTTAGCACTGTGCTGATCCGATGCTTAGCATTTTTACTACATAAATAGACATTTATTGTTGGCAGATTTAGGGCGTCATAGGTGATGCAGTCTTCATAAACAGTAGAAGCTCTTCACTTAACATAGGAATTACCCAGAATTCCTAGCTTTTTATTTGTATAATTGATATAGCACTCTAAACTTGTGATTGTTTGGTTTTGACCTCCACTGGGTGCAGCGTTCAGTCTGGACAAAGCTCTAATGAGAGCTAAAACACGTTACAGGAGCAGCGTCTATTTATTCCAGGTTGACTTTCATGGTATTAAACCAACCCAGAGCTGTAATACTGTGCCTGTGTTTGTAAAATGCTTTTGTAATTTTTTCAGCTTGACATAGATATCAGAGTTAGTACTATGTTCAATAATGTTGCTGCAAAAAGTGCAGAACCTTTTGTCCCTTTTCTAGCTCGGCACGGATAGCACTGTGTTAATTCAAAGACTCATCTGTTTTTTCTAATGTGCAACTCACCATTCGCAAATAGAAAGTCTGTACAACAGCAATACAGGTGCTCATTTGTATTTAAAGTAGACGGTGTGTCGCCCTTGCCACACTAAACTCAGCATCGTTTACAGCCAAGGGCTCTGAACAAGAGGCATCTGCAGCAATGAAGATGCCTGTAAAAATATCTGCAAGAGCTTGTTAAACCACTTCACATACAGTGCTAACTTTTGACTATCATACAGCAGAATATTGACAAATCTTTGCAGTTACCAAGAGAAGCACTTATTTGGAATAACCACAGCAAATCAAAGTGACAGAATCCCATTTGTTGTAGAAAATCATCCTTCAGGTCCGAAACATTAACATAAAAAAACATTTCCCATATTGTCCACCTCTGAAAAGAAGTCACAGATCAGAAATAATTCTTCAGAAATATGACCATAGCCAATTAGTTTACCTTTGTGGACTATGTGTGTTACATTTGAATATTTTCCAATAAAACATGTCTATAAGACTGAACTATTGGACTCCAAAGTCACTGCACTCAGAGGGGCTGTACATGAGTGAGAATGCCGCCTGACAACTGCCTATCTCAAAAGATCTCTGTCTTCACTCATGATACTTTTAAAAAACCCCAGCACTGTCAGCTGAACAGTTGCAAAGCAAACATGTCTCTTAGTACCTCAACGCAATGTTCTAGTTTGTTATATATGGTGGTCGGTTGTGGTGTGGAGCTGCCTCCACACCTATGCATTCTTCTCCCTTCAACAGTATTAATGAAAGGCAGAGCACTCTAGAACATTGCAAAGCCCTTTATTGGCGAAGTTCTGCAGAATCCACCATTATATATATATATATATATATATATATATATATATATAGTGGGAGTTGGGCTCTATGTGTTACCAGTTGCAAGCACCGTTAACCGTCAGGCCCTCTCGGTCTGGAGCAATGCGCCTGGCTTGCATTCTTTGGATGTGGTATGAAAATACAGCGCGTCGCCCCCGCAGCCAGAAAAGATTCATTAAGATTATATTGCCATATGGGGAGAGAGGAAGCAGTCGTTTACTGCGAAGAAGATGACAATATCGAGACTCACCATCATTTCCTTGTTGAAAGCTGCCGTGTGAGTGCGATAACCGTGGCCAAAAGCATTGGGACGCCACAGGGCGTACAAGTGTTGAAATGACTAAATTCACTCTCGCAGCGGGAGGTACAACACTCGGCATGGATCATCTTGGGGAGCAGCGCAGAACTGTGTCCGTGGAGGATGGGCTAATCATTTACTCCAATGGGAGTCAACATTCTTTGATTTAAGCTGGCCCCCTGGTGGAACCATCTTCGGAAAGGTGGAACTGGGACTGAGGACAGCCATTATGGCTGAAACGCGTATGCCTAGCGTTTCACCACCTTAATATCTCCATGTCATATGCTTGTCATTTTGTCAATAAAAGTCTTTGTTTTGTCATCGAGCTGTGCTGGACTATATAGTAAGAAATTTGGTTACTGGTTGACTGGGGTGTGAGCCCTGGTTAAGCAGCAATCACAATCCTAAGGCTCAATCAAACACAAAATTAGCCTGTGCTCAACCCCCTGGAAGCTTGCTACAGAACAGTCAGGCTTAACATTGAGGCAATGTGTAAAGTATTTGTGCAGCACTTAAAACAGTGAAGACACCACACAAAAACATCCCACACCAGGTTAGGAAGATAGAGCAGAATTTAATAAATGAAACAAGACCAAAACAAAAAAAATCACATCAGTAGAACCTGAGTTATGAATTTTTAAAGAATAAACTGCAATATAGTGCCTAAAAGCATAAAGCACCAACCGTGGAAATCTGGTTGCGCTGGACCCGGCCAAAGTCAAATGGTCAGCCAACCGTGATGGAGCGCGGGTCGGATAAAGTCCCAGATTAGTACCGCTGAAGGTTTACCTTCTCAAGTTTTTTGCCAAGAGTACCGTTTGTGTTGAAGATCACTGAGAGTGAGGAGAGTGTCGCTGGCGGTAGTTTGCGTGGCGATAGAAACAGACTGACTGTCGCTGATGGACAGGTTGAAGCTTTACGTTGTCAGTCTGTGTGGGCGATCAATGCTTGCTATGCAGAGAGATAGGCCGTCTGTGACTCGTGTTGAATTTTGGTGCGAGCGGCACAGTTCTGGTGCAAACTGGACCATTCACTGTCATGAAGAGCCCAAAGCGTGAACGTAAAAGCGCAAGAGCCACACCAAGGGTCCAGGACCTGAGAGGCACCTCTGTAGGAAGGTGGAATCTGACTGCATGGTGGCCCCCACTTTTTTCCTAGTGTTTTGATGTTTTTTGACTTAGTTTGGCTGGGAACCTGCTATTCAGGTCCCCAGCCTACCTGCTTTCTCTTATAAATTGATTCCATGTACTTTAGGTACACTCCAGATTGGATCCTGGGGCACCCTTGTGAGTCCCTAGTATATGGTATACTATGTACCCAGGGCATAGGTACCCCAGAGGCCTACCAGGGGTGGAAGCATGTATTATGCCGCCCCTGGAAAGCCACCCAAAATGACACCACAGGTCTGCTACTGCTGCCTGGGTAAGGTGGTGCATGCACCCCTTACTGAGGTATAGGTTCACTATACCTCACCTATCACTGCACATACAATCCTATCAGTCACTCCTATGGCAGGCCTTAACGATCCTGAAGGCAGAGTGCTTGGTTATTTGTGAGAGGGTGCCCAGGCCTGAGCTGAGCCCCTCTACAGCCTTCGGAATCTCTTCTCCGGCGTTGTCAGTGGTGCAGCCTGACCATATACTCTTAAGTGCATTATAACCCAATGGTAAATGCTAACTTTGGACTGGCTGCACGGAAACATGTCGTGTTTGGTGTCAAACACCTTGGAATCATACCCCCACACCAGTAACTGGTGTGGGAGTATGATCCCACCCTTCTAGATGGAGAGACATGGCAGTACTGGTATACCCGGTAGAAACTTAACAGAGCCCTGGCATCACAAAATGGACGCTGCAGCCACAGACACGGGTCTGGCTTCCTGCTGCTGACCGAAACTCCGGCTGGGGAGGCCTGGACAATAGCTTTACTGTCACAGGGAGGTGTAACCACCTCCCAGACAGGATTATGTGTATTGGGGCTGGGTGCGAGCACTCTTTGAGTGCTTTGAAGTCCTGCACTGGGGGCACATTTGGTGTCCCTGTGCATAGTCCAGCTCAAACCGGTTCAGGGGCTTCTAGCCCCTGCTCTGGTGCTAAACTGGACAAAGGAAATGGGTGTAGCCACCCCTCTTTCCAAACCATAGGTGGGGCCCCATAGCTAGTCCAACCCCATCCTTAGGTATAAGTAAGGAACCTCCGTAACCAGAACTTTAGATATCCCTGGATGAAACTCTGAAGCTGAATCCTGGAACTTCGACGCTCTACTAACGACTAGAGGACTGAAGAAATCTCCCTTGGGGTCAAGGAGTTACTCCCCTGCTTGGCAGGCACCAATGAAGCAAATTGCCAGTCTGCATTTCCGAAGTTCCCGCCGGACTCTGAAGTATTTGCAGCCCAGGAAGAGGATTTCCAGACATCTCAGAGGCTGACCCGAGTCCCCAGCAAAGCTGAGACCCGCAGCCATCGTGAGTAGCGTGGAACCGGAACTCCTGGTCACCGTGCACTTTTGCAAGTGCATTGACTTCTCAACATCTCTTGAAGTCGTGCTTAGGGTTACTTGTAGCCCCCACCTTGAGCAGAAGATCCACTGAAGAGTGACCCGTGGGCCGCCATTTTGTGTTTCCTCTCGAGGTCCCTTCGCGATCCCTGGTCCGTCGACTGGTGGGTCCCTGAGGGAGTAACTTTGATTTTCCTTGGGCTTCCCTGATTGCTCCAGACGTGCCCCGACTCCCCACCAAGTGGTGAGTTCCTCAGACCTCGCTGGTCTGCACCAAAATATTTTTCTCCTTTCTGCGTGGGTTGCTGTTGCCAAGGCTTGTTGTGTCCAATCTGGGCACCAATGCTTCAACACTTGACATCCTTCGTGGGACAGCTCGAATCCAGCTCCTAGTTGTCCTCGATGCCTCCTGGTCCTCGTGGCTGAAGAGTCAAGCTTCACCTTCTTCACCTGAAACACCCAACATTGGTGGGCATCCGCCTATCGTCTTCCTGGTCACTGGCAAGTGACCCAGACTCTGTCCCCTCTGCTTTCAGGTTCTTCTCATCTTCAATCCAGGCTTGGATCTCTTCGGACACTTCGCATCTTCCCGGCAGCAGCACTTCTTTGCCAGCTCCCATTGAAATCAATGACGCGACCCGACACCATTTGACACCTATGCACCCGGCTTCCCTGGGTGAGGTAACACGAGTACTCCAGTGCTCCCATAGGTGTTGACCCTGGAACTTCCTAAGTCCCAAAGGGTTTGGTCCTAGTTCGTTTCTAAGGGTCCCTAATCTTTACAAATCTAACCGCGACTTTCCCCATAGAAGCTAACAGGAGCTCGTGGCTGTGTTCACACACTGCACATGGCCCCCGTGGGTGCCCTGTGTAACTACCTTGGGTGGTTCCTTGGGGTCCCAGCAATTCTACAGGCTCTAGGCCTTGTATCTAGTTAAGTCATGGTTCTTATACCACTATTTTAGTATATGATTTGGCTCACCCCTAGGGCCTGACGTGTATTTGTGCTTATTACTGTCTTATTTGAAGTGTAACTTATGTGTTTTGACCTCTAGTCTCATAAAGAGTCTAGGAGGGTGTGTCTAGAAATAAATACATATATTTTATATATATACCTGGTGTGGTTGTCTTTCATTTAGGCTAGAGATTATAGACTAGTAAAACAAGCTGCTTTACATTCCTTCAAGACTTAGCCTGAAGGCTGCTCTCCATAGCTACCACTAGGATAGCTTTCAATAAAGGTTGTCTTTAACCTATAACCAATAAGGGGTTGTTTGGACTGGTACAGGGTGCCCACTATAACTAGTGGACAGCATATACCAGGCCAACTTCTCACATTGGGGACAGGAAATTTGCTGAAGACAGCTCCAGGAGCTTTTGGGGAGCCTGTTATGACCCTGAGGCTCAGATCAGGAGGACAGCAGACTAGTCGTTTGAGTCAAAGCAAACACAAGGAGATGATGGATGGAGTGCTGAAACTTTTTGAACATTCACCCCCAATCACAGATCTGGGTTGAATCAATCATCGTTTTTTGTCTCACTTCGCCACCCCAGATCAGACCCAGCCATATGCAAATCAGTCTTGACCCTGTTCCTCATGGGAACAGTCCAGCCCGAGCTGCCAAGCCAGGTCTTCCCTGGATGGGAAACAAGCATCCTTGAAGCGGTTTTGGGTTAACACTCCTCATCAGCCTGGCAAGCTTTTATCCAGTGGCCCTGTGAGCAAGGGACCCATGGCTGGGCATACCCTGCCAACATAGGTAGAACAAAGCAAACACAAGGAGATGATGGATGGAGCGCTGAAACTTTTAAGACACTCACCCCCAGTCACTGGTCTGGGTTGAATTTATCACCGTTCTTTAGCTCACTTCGCCACCCCAGTTCAGATCCAGCCATATGCAAATCAGTCTTGACCCAATTCCTCATGGGAACAGTCCAGCCTGAACTGCAGAGCCAGATCTTCCCCGGACCAAAAACAAGCATCCTGGGACAGCGAGAGTCTACACATCATTTTGGCTAATTATGTATTAATGTTAATAGAAAACCTTGCTATATGACAAACATTTCTGCTCTTTTATCATTAGTATTGGGAATAGAAGTCAGACAGAAAACTAGATGACAATGACAAGCTGATGGTTGAAGACCAAACATGTATTAACTAAATAGGAAAAGGTGTCGTTTGAGGACAATTATAGTGCTGTAATGGATGGAGCGCTGAAACTTTTCAGACACTCACCCCCAGTCCCAGATCTAGGTTGAATCCATCATCGTTCTTTTGCTCACTTTGACACCCCAGTTCAGACCCAGCTATATGAAAATCAGTCTTGACCCTGAGGCTCATGGAAACAGTCCAGACCGAACTGCTGCCAAGCCAGGTCTTCCCTGGACTGGAAACAAGCATCCTGGGACCGGTTTTAGGGTAACACCCCTCATCAGCCAGGCTAGCTTGAATCCAGTGGTAAATAGAACAAGGGACAAACGTCTGGGCATACCCTTCCCACTTAGGGCAACACTGAAAAAAACAAAGGTTAATGTGACGTTATAGTTAGGTATAGTAATAATACATAAAATAAAACCTTAGAAATCCACCTAAATTCTTTTATAGTTAGGAGTGATGTTATAGTTAGGTGAATATGACAGTTTGAATGTAACATTTGAAACAAAAATCAATCAATTGAGTAGTATTTATAGAGTGCGGCTTGTCACCCTTGAGGGTATCCAGGTGCTTGCTCCAGGCCTTGAGCCCCTTCCTGAAGTCGGTCAGCGAGGTCGAGGTGTGGAGGGGGAGGATGTTCTAGGCTTTGGCGGCGAGATGGAAGAAGGAGCGTCCTCTGGTGCAGCAGTGGCGCATGCGAGGGATCTGCTCAAGGGCAAGGTGTGCAGAGTGGAGGTTCCTGGAGGGACGGTGGGAGTGTAGCCAGTATTCAAGTAGGCAGGTCCTTGGCCTTGAAGTGCTTTGTAGGCGTTGGTCTACAAACATAAACATACAGAAACTCAACAGTTATAGTTAACTGAAGTAACTGTAACTCGTGCCCCCACCATGCACATTGATATCATCAATTATGTAATTTCAGATATCAATGGTGATGTTATCAGTGATATCATAGAACATGTCATGAGTGATGTATGATGTGAGGTCATACGCAGTGCAAGGTGTGGGCTTGAGTAATAGTCACTTCACTTAAACCATTGTTTTTTTCAGTGAATTTGTCGGGTTTTTAACCTAAAGTAATATTTTTTTATGATATGTAACCATGACAATCCCCTGCCACGCATGACCTTTGGCTGTGTGCTGTTTGAGGTTGGCCACAAATCTGGCCAGGCCCTCTGCTTCAAACACATCTGCTGTGCTGAGTATACAGCTGGCCGCAAAATCAGTTCCCACACCCCATGAGTGGCCAACCACCGCTGCACACAGCCACGGCATGGGCTTGGTCACAGGACAGGCCCTGCTTCCGACCCTCTGTGGGCAGCCAACTCCCCGCCACACATGCCCTTCAGCCATGCACAGCATAGAATTGCCCTCAGAGTCTGGCCTGTGTCCAAGTCCTGTGTCCAACATTCTGTGGGTGGCCAACTCCCCCCCAGGGCACGCTCTTTGGCCATGCGTCATGTGCGGTTGGCCGCAGAGCCTGGCCTGCAGCTAGACCCTACATTCAAATCCACCCGCAGCCAGCAAATCCTCGGTGTAAGCCGAATCTCCCTCCATGCATGGCCTTCCTCCAAGCAGGCTTTTACATCGAGGAAAGAGGGATGACTAACAGCACAACGTGGATGTAAGACTGCTAAACACCACCCGGATAGATATATCACGAATCTACGAGGGGAAGTTAGCAGTGCGGGTAGAACAACCATTCTCGCGCAATGTGTTATAGACAAGATTTTATTTAAGCCCATATACGTGGCCTTTAATACACATGGTCCATTTAAAGACACTTAATACCAAGACTAACAAACGGCGATAGTGTCAGTACTGTGTGGGAGTAAGAAGAAACGGATAAGATTGCGGTGGAAAAAAAACTGAGCAACAGATCATATAATTTGAAAGATAAAGAATAGGACTGTCACTAGCCTCAAAGCTGCAATACGACAGATATCTTCTACGATATAAATTGTGTAACAAGAAGAAATGTGACCCCGTATCGTATTTTGTCCTGAGGAAGTTGGTTCAGCTTCCAAAGCTTATATGCCGCCGAAATGCGTCGACGCTTCTGTAATTCAAGAATCCTAAAGAGCAAGGGACCTATAGATAAAAGGGAAATCCTTTTTACTAAAAAGTGCCGGATAGATTGTATACAGCTCTGGGATCTAACGTATTTTTAAACAGATAATAATGACTGTTTTTTATTTAGTAGGGTTGCAATAGGTTTTTTCGTTTATGATTGTTTTGGAATTATGTTTCATGATATTGTAACGTATCAAGTGAATGTTTAATGTATTAAAAAGATTTACACCTTCGGAATATTTCTGAAATTTTATTTATATTTTGAAAGAACAGTAAACTCTTTTTAATCCAATAACAGTGTATGCATTACATTTCAGTTTGAATCTGTATCCTGGTTTGGGATTGGTATGTTTGATGCAGTGGTGATCAGTAGTTTGTGTTGTGTGAGGGTCTTAAAAAAAAAACCACAGTACAATTGTGTGAACAATTGAGTGTATGAGCGTGTTCTCCAGGGATTTTCTATTTTGCTTAGTTACTTCCTCCAAGCACTGCATATATTTTGTCACTGGTCCTGGTCTGCCCTAGGGGAAATCCACCCACTTATTTTTTTAGGTCTCGCCTGACCCAGCGCATGCGCTGGTCTGGCGAGACTTATTGAGAGGGCTCCAAAAAGTGCTACCAGGCCAGCCTAGAGCCACAGTGCATGTGCGCGGGCGCGCACGCGCCGCGCTTTACCGCGATGACTTTCACTTTAGCGGCCGCACGGCCGCTTTAATGTTTGATCGTGATCGCGATCACTTTTACTTTCGCGGCCGCACGGCTGCTTTGCATAGCCAAAAGGTCTCGCTTTTGGGCCCTTATAAGTATTTAGTTATGCAACTGTTGCATAGCTAAACACTTATAAGGTCCCAAAGGCGAAACATATTGGCTATGCCAATGCTTGTTTTAAATTTGTTTTCCAATCCAGCGGGACTCTTGCAGGAGTAAGGGATCAGGCTGGTTCCTGCAAGAGTGCTGTGGGATCATTGCTTCCCTAAACCCCCCACTGCCACAAGTTCCAGGGGTTCAGGGTACCCCTACCCTACCCCCTTCTACCTTTTACGGTTTATTTTCAGGACACAAGGACTGAGTCCCCGTGTCCTGTAATGGTGACTGCAGCATTTCTTGCCATTTTACTGCCAGTCAATCAGAGGGTGGTCTACTGAGGGAGTGAGTCAGCCAACAGGAAAAGAGCCCTCTTGGCTAATTAGATCAGTCTTTTATGTGAAGTTGCGTGGCCTTGGAACTCCCGCAGGACACCCGTGAACCCAACTACTATAAATGATGAACTTTAATTTCTCAAAACTATTAAACAGATTTACACTGAATCACAAAAAGCACTCTTTCTGGGTGAAGATCAATCTTTCTTCTAAGTTTGGTGTAATTCAGTTTAGCCATTTTGGCTCTAAAACTGTTCACACATCCCTATGTAAAATGCATGAGGAAATTATATTTTGAGGGCCCCTTCTCCTTTTTGTTGGTCCTCACTTGACAGATCACCATGAAAGTTTCCTGGAAGGAGCAAACCCAAAAAATAATTTCCTATGGTAACTAAGTCCCACGTATAACTACATAGTTGCATCCGCCACTATTTAATATACATATATATCTTGTATTTATTTTGATTTGACATGGATAAGCCTTTTCATTGAATGTTTGCCAGTAGATTCAAAGCTTGTATTTCAGAGAAAATCTAAGCATTCCTCTTTTTTCAGTTCTTGTAATGTTTTCAAAATGCTGCTGCTGCTCTAAGGGCATTAATGAGTACACCTGACAAGCTCACCCTTGCAGGCCCATCCTTGATGCAAGTGTCTGACAATAATTGATCCCCAGTGTGTGAAAATAAACATTGTAAATGCAGAACCATTTCAGAAGAAAATTATACTGTTCCACATTGCACTTTATTTTCTTCCTTTCGTCATATATCCTAACGCTAATCTATAGTGTCAATACTACAAAAGGAAAGCACATTTTAGAATGCATGTGTATAATTTCCTTACCAACCACGGCCGCTGCAGGTAAGAGCAGTTTGGCGGTGGGGCCGGCTGAGGGCAGATTTTGAGAGACGACCAAATGGGAAAATTAAATAAATAATTTGTTTTCCCTTGTGGTCGTCTTTCGAAATCCCCCCCCAGCCAGCCCCACTGCCCCACCGCTCTTACCTGCAGCGGCCTCGAATGTTCCTTACATTGCACTCTGCATTTAAAATTGTACTGATAATAATATGTAAGGTATCGCAAAACACAATATAAATAATAGCACAAACAGATAATTCTCAAATATTTCTAAAGATTACTAAATCAGTTATAAAATTACGCAACATAAGAAATACTTGAATGAGTAACCAGTGTAATGTGGTCCAGTATTGCCATCTTGGGATTGAGATGACATTTATAAACCACTCAACCTTCCTCCTTTTGATTTATACATTTCACCAGAACCCCGTGATGGGAATATGGGGCCATATTACACAGTTACCCATTATTTATTCTCTTCATACATATAGATTTAATATATTTGTGTAAAAACTCATATTTCAGATATTCCTGGGAAATATGGGTATTATCATCATAATGACATCTCCCAAACCATTCTGCCTATTTTCAGGGCTACTAGGATCATGTGGCTAGGGTACCCAAATCATGTGGCAAAATATTCAAAGTAATGCATCACATTACGTAGAAATTGTATTTTAATTGATTCGAGTTAGAAACATATTTTTTGAAAAAATTCTAATTAGCTAAATTATGTTGCAAACTATATGGCAAATACTGTAATGCCATATGTATGTTGTAAAGGCTGCATCTACTGAATCACCTAAATCCACTGGACCTCACCATTTTTCACTGTTTTAGCAATTGTTTATAGATGGTAACCAAAACCTAAACATTCTAATTCCAAACAGTGCCCAATGTTAGCTGCACTGAAGAAATTAGCTTTTCGGCTAAATCCCCCAAAACAGAATGTAATAAAAAAAACATAATGGGTAACCACTGAAATTTGCTAGCATACAGACAGCATACACCATTGGTGTGTGAGACAGTGCTACAGCTCAGTCTGTAACTAGTTTTTTCAGTGAATGTTTTTAATTGCCCATATCTCAAAAACTACCAAAAAAGATTCACATTAAACCTTCGAAAGCACATGTTCTGTCTACAGTTCAACCGTCATGCCAGGTTTAGTGTAAATCCGGTCAGCTTTTTTTGCTGTAGACAAGAGCAACATTTTGTATGGGGTCTAAACTAGGAAGTTTTCAGATTTCTGAATGCTGACCCTGAATTCGATGACCATCCACAAACCTCACCGAATCTCTGGACCCATAGAAGAGGCAACTTGGTGCCAGAAAAAGAAACCCAGGGAAAATGTGGGTTAGGGAGCTGAAAGAGCAAAATAATTAACAGTAGTGTTCTTTGGTGCTAGTTTAGTGATAATGTCTTTCTCACATGTGGTAAGATTTCAATACAGGGAATGCAAGTCTTCTCACTACAGAGTGTGATAACTTGCTTACTGTAGCTGCCTGTAATTTTTACTGCCATAAAACAAACCACAGCAACATTAATTATCAGTCTCCAACAAGGGACAAGATATTGATGAATTCCAAAAATACAGTTTTTAGCATCTGCAAAACGTGGAAGACTGGCAATTCTCTAATGTACGGTTGTTGGAAAGTGGATTATTAGTAGGGGCAAATGTATATCCGCCACTGGAAATAAGGCCACATACACAGTATAGGGCTCAGAATAGGTTGTAGAAAATTATTCCTATGCTCAACCCTTGGTAGATTGGTTGCGAGCAGGCAGGCTTAAATTCAAAGACAGGTATGTAAAGCATAAAAGTAAAGTAAACTATCTTTAAAATGACACCAAAACAACAATAATCCAATGTAGGAAACCGAAGTTATACATTTTCAAAGAATCAGCAACATCTAGCACCCAGAAACCTATAGCACCCTACTCCCGGTCAAACTCTGGAAGTAGGACCTACGGAGCTTTTCAAGCAGGACGAACCTGGACGGCAGGCCGCCTCATGGTTGAAGGCAGACAGCTTGGCTGGTCAGGTTGAGTCGGTCCCCTTATGGAGCTTTTTTCCAAGGTTGCTCCAAAGTTCTCCAAACTCATGGAACGTCTTCTCGAAGTTCCCCAAAGGGTCCCAAAGTGTCTTAAACCTACTCCAAGGGTCTGGAATTTCCAAGATGGTCCTTGAAAGTTGAGGACGTCAGTTCCCACAATCCACTTGGACAAAACCCTTACAAATCCACTGGTAGTTCTCCCGGTTGAGGATTCTTTTTTTTTTTTTTTTTTGAAATTTTATTGAACAATAAATCAATTACAAGCATGGGCCTACAACCACCAGGGCCGGCCGCTAGATTCAGAAAGGATCATACAGTTATTAAGGCAGTAGTCGACTCCCGGGGCCCAGCCCCGTACATGGCTCCGGATAGTCCTAGGGAAGCAGGATACATAGGTTTAACATAAATAACAAATAAAAACAAAAGGCGAGGCATAAGGGCAAAAAGTGTGGGTCAGGCTACCTCCGGGGGACTCTACTTCAGACCTTCAAATAGCTATCAAGAGGAAGGAGTACTGATAGGTCGGGGGGGGGTCACGGGAGAGGAACGTCTATATTCGGTTATTCCAAAAGTCACAAGGAACCATCAAGGGTCAGGGGGACAAAGCAATATCGGTGTCCACTAGGGGGGGAGTACAGATACCCCCACGATACGCGTTCCATTGCCCCCAGATTCTACCCCACGCCCCCGGTTTACCACGAGCCACATACACAGTCTTCTCCCTGAACATGCACCAGTCCATGTTCTCCTTCCATACGGACACGGTGGGAGGCCGCTGGGAACCCCATAGCTGCGCTATATCTCTCTTGGCAATCATGTTCCCCAGGGCCGCCCACCGAGTCTGAGCCGCGTTATAATCATTGGGCTCCCACACATTCAGGACACAGCGACGCACCTCTGGCAACAGCGCAACCCCGGTGACTTGTCCCATGACCACATGAACCCGGCGCCAGTATTCAGCCACCTCGCAGCACTCCCAAAGGATATGGAGAAAGGTGGCACTGAGCCCACATCCCCGCTTACAGAGCCCGTCTTCAGAAAATCCCATCGAGACCAAACGGGGACCCGTCACATACACCCGGTGGAGAATCTTAAGCTGGACCAGGCGGAGACGGGCTGGAATGGCCACTTCCTTGGGGGACGACAGTGCGGACTGCCAGTCCTCGTCGTCCAGTTCCACCCCATCCCCCGTCCACGCCTCCCGGAGGCGCACCAAGAGGTCAGCCCGATTATTGATAAGTTTTTTATAAATTAAAGAGATAGTACTGTCGGGGACATGACCATCGAGTATGCGGTCCTCGAGGGGCGAAGAAGCCGGGATCTTGGTCCCCTCCCCAAAAACAGAGAGCAGGGCATGCCGAACCTGGGCGTAGCGAAAGAACTCCCTTTCCGTAAGTTCGTATTCGCTCTGGAGCGCCGCGAATGTTTTAACCGCACCCTTAATCCATAAGTCTCCCACTCTACTAATACCAATCGTGTCCCAACGTTCAAACCCCTTCGTTGTCCAGAGGCTTCCCAGTCGGTCGGAGGCAAACAGGGGAGTAGCACATGTTAATCGCTCACTCCAGCCCATGGCTACATTGGCCGCCTTCCAGATCCGTACCGCAATCTTAGTAGGGCCCGTAAGGGTCCGTCCAGCCGAGCTGGAGTATAGTGCCCTGTTATAGTTCCCGCCGGGAAGCAGGAATTTATCCATCTCATACGCCGGATTCAAGCCAGGCGCATACGTGGCATGGTTAATGGCCGATAGCTGAGAGGCCCAATAATACCTGCGAATGTCGGGAAGCGCGATGCCCCCGTCGTACCAGGGGAGAGTAAGCTTTGCCAGTGCGATACGAGCCCGTCCGTCCCACACCAGTCTCCTCTGCAGGCTCTCCACCTCCCGAAAGTAGGACACAGGAATGACATCGAAGGAGTTCTGAAGTGCATAGAGGAATCTGGGAAGGGACATCATTTTAAACAGTGCTGCCCGACCCAGCGGGGACAAGGGCAGCTTACACCACCGAGCCGTGTCCTCCCTCAAACGCCGAAGTGGAAGCAGGAGATTCTGCTCATAGCGAGCCACCGGGTCCATCGAGACGTATATTCCCAGGTATTTAAAGCCGGACAGAGATAATTGGATCGGAAGCCGAGGCGGCAAGAGAGGAGGGTCGCCGGAGATAGGATAGACACAGGATTTAGACCAGTTGATCGTTAGACCCGAATTTCTCCCAAAGGAAGTCAGAACATCAAAGAGAACATTAAGCGACTGCCGCGGCGAGGTGAGATACAGGAGAATATCGTCCGCATACAACGAGACCCGATCCTCGAAGCCCGGGGCCCACCGGATCCCTCTGATCGAGGGCTCCCAGCGGAGCCAAGCAGCGAGCGGCTCCAGGGCAAGAGCAAAGAGCAGAGGGGACAACGGGCACCCCTGCCTCGTACCCCTACCGAGAGCGAAGGGCCGAGAGACCCGACCATTAACCACCACCTGAGCCATGGGTCCCGTGTAAAGAAGCTTCACCCAGCCAAGAAATCCTTTCCCAAAGCCGAATTTGGTCAAGACAGCCCAGAGGAATGGCCACTCGATGGTGTCAAAGGCCATCGTGGCGTCTAAAGAAACCAGCACGGCCGGTTCGGAGAGGTACTCCGCCCTGGCGAGGGCGCCGTGAAGACGCCGCAAGTTAAGAGCTGTGTTACGGTGAGGGATGAAGCCGCATTGATCAGGATGAATCAGATCGCAGATGACGCTCAACAAACGATTGGCAAGGACTTTGGCCAGGATTTTAGGCTCTGCGTTTAGCAGTGAAATAGGCCTATAGGAGGCACAGCGGTCTCGTGGCTTACCGTCCTTGGGGATCACGACTATCGTAGCCAGACGCTGGTCGTCAGGAAGGGAGCCTGCCTCAAGGGACTCCTGAAACATACGACGGAGGAAGGGCGCGAGTTTATCCGGGCGCAACTTATATAATTCAATAGGCAGACCGTTGGGACCCATCGCCTTGCCCGAACGAAGGGACCGAGTCGCAGATGCAATTTCATCTACAGACAAGGGGGCGTCCAGCTGCTCACGGTCTTTGACGGACAGGCAGGGCAAAGCAATATCCCTCAGCAGAAGGCAAGAGTCTTCCTCATCCCTATCAGTCACCGGGGAGTACACGGCCCGGAGGTGGTCAGCAAAACATTCCACAATCTCACCAGGCTCAGTCACACACACTCCATCCGAGACACGCAGCTCCGGGACCACACGATTCACTCTCTCCTTCTTATCCAGCCACGCAATCAACTTTCCCGCCTTGTCCCCGGCATCATACAATCGACCCTGCTGCTCCCTATACATCGTTTTGGCAGCGTCAGTGACAAGAGACCTGTATTCAAACTGTTTCAGGCTGAGGGCATGGAGCCCGTCCGGAGTGACACCCGTCTCCAAGGCCGACTCCAGCCCCGAGATGTCAGTCTCCAGCTTCACCACTGCCTCACTCTTATGCTTCTTAGCCACCACTATCTGGGAGAGGGCGTGTCCGCGGATTACGGTTTTAAAGGCTTCCCACAGGGACATTGCGGACGACACCGACCCCTCGTTTTCAAGGAAGTATTGGTCCATAGCCTTAACCAGACTGTCGCGAGTCGTAGGGTCTCGCAGGTACCACGGGTTGATGGGAGCGATCCGCCCCGCAGACCGCGACTCGGTGTCAAAGAGCAGCCACAGCGGGGAATGATCGGAGATACCCCGCGCCAGGTGCCTAACCTCTCGTATCCGACCAGTCTGTGCCGCGGGCATAAGGAAATAGTCTAACCTAGAAAGACTCCCATGCGCCCCAGAGTGAAAGGTGTACTGACATTGGGTCGGATGCATTAATCTCCAACTATCTACCAGACCGAAGGTCTCCAGCAGTCCACCAAGCCATGCCTGGGCAGCGGGGAGGGCCCTGGGTGGGTGACGATCCAGGTCACCCGAAACCACCGAATTAAAGTCCCCGCCCATAAGCAAAAGACTATCCGGAAGTTCAAGCAGCATTCGACCCAAGTCCGCAAAGGTGGAGTTCTGGAGGCCCGGGGGGACGTAAACTGAGACCAGGGAAAGGGGCTGCCCCTCCCACCTCCCAGTCAGACACACATAGCGCCCTCTGTCATCCGAGATTACCCTAGTGATATCCAACGGAAGTGAGGATCGCAGGAGAATGCCCACCCCCCTGGAACCAGTTGTGAAACCAGAATGGGCCACGAGGCGGTATCCCCCCCCTGTTCATTGCATGACAAACATTACCAACCAGATGCGTCTCCTGGATAAACACCACATCAGGAGTCAGACGGCGCAAATACTGCAGTACTACACCCCGTTTGATACGGTCCCCCAACCCATTGACGTTCCATGACATCAGCCTCAACCCGTCCCCCCCCATCCCCTCCAATAGATCAAAGGCCCCCCATTCAGTAGCACAGTTCCCGAATCTGGACAAAAATCAGTACCTCGCCCTGCAAACAAAAAACACACAGCAAAACAACCCCTCCCTCCCCCCAACCCCCCCCCAAATCCAACTCCCCCCACCCTGCACCCCTGCGGGCCAGAAAACCCCCCCAACTTGCAGTGTGCCTGTCGCCCTACTAACCCCATTCTACGAAAAGACCCCGGAGGAGGAAAGGGACCCGTCTCCGCCCGCCCCCCACACAGGTCCTAGTGAGACAAAATGAAAAGAAGTAAAACCCAGCTGAACAGTGCAAAATGGCAAAATCAAGGACCAAAAGTCACTCCAAAGGGGACCCGTCACCTTCGGCGCCTGCAGAGGGCCCGGGACGGCCACCTCTGTCCGGCAGCGAGTCCAGCCAGTCACTCACGGCCACAGGAGAGTCAAAAAAGGCAGTCCGATCCTCATGTTCCACTCGGAGTTTTGCAGGGTAGAGCATAGAGTACTTTAGGCCCTGTTCACGGAGACGACGCTTCACCCCCTGGAATCCCATCCGCTGTTTCTGGACAAGTTGGGTAAAGTCCGGATAAAAGTTAATGGATGAGTTCTCATGACGAACCGGGCCGTGGACCCGTGAGGCCTGCAGAATCGCATCTCGGTCTCTATAGTGGAACAGTTTGGCCACGATAGGCCTCGGGGGGGCCCCCGGCCGCGGCCGACCGCCCGGAACTCGATGGGCCCGCTCCACGGCAAAGAACTTGCTTAGGCCTGCAGGGGCCAACTGTTGGAGGATGAGTTCCTCGACCAGGAGGTCAACCGGGCGGTTGTCGGAGGACTCCGGTACGCCTATGACACGGATGTTGTTGCGTCGGGCCCGTCCCTCGAAGTCCTCCAGCCGCCGAGCCATCTGATCGTTGACCGCCTTAATGTCACCCAGCGCGGCCTGCAGGTCCGACACATCCGCACCAAGGGTGGAGGTCCGCGCATCGAGAGCCTGAACCCTCTCGTTAGTTTTGGAGAGATCTGCCCGAATTAAGGTGACATCGATTGCCACCGTGTCGATTTTACGGGCCAGGGCCTCGTATTGCGTGGCGATGGTTTCCCTGATGCCATCAATGGCGCCCATGATGTCCTGCAGGGAAAGCTCCGGAGAGACGGTCGTGCCACCGCCGGCGGCATCCGGGGGGGGGGGCGGTCACTCCAGGGGACCCTCTGCCCTGAGTGTAGCGGTCCATGTTGTTGGCCTGGACCGGTCCCCCGCGGAGGGAGGCCTTAGTCTTACGCCCCTCGGGGCCCCCCTTGCCCCCCATGTGGTCACGGACACAGAAGGGGACCGCCGATCAAGAGTCGTAGGGGCACCGGCACCGCAGACCAGCGCCTCACCAGGGACCACAATATAGTGGTGCGGGGGGACCCAAGGCGATGGGCACACTAGTGGCAGGTGGAGACAAGGCCTCGTGCAGAGGCCAAGGAAACACCCCGCCACATCAAGTGCGTTCGCAGGCCAGCCCCCTGAAGTCCGAAAGTGAAACCGAAAGTGGTAGAGCGGCCACTGGCACCGCACTGCAGCCGCTGTTGTTCAATTACGACACGGCTCCACGGTTCACCTTCGCCCCGGGCACCTCCGTCGGGTGGGTCCCAAAAGTTCGAACAACGACAACTCAGGATTCCCAGGTCCGATTCGAGTTCTGAAAAGAGATACGTGCTCAGCCGGTCTTCATCTGCCAGATTCCATAAACCACATCAGGATATTCTCAGGATAAATTCCGAGGAGCAGCAAGGGTCCGGGGAGCCCTGTGCTCACGCGACCATCTTGGATGCGCGCTAGGCTCCTCCTCCCGGTTGAGGATTCTTGGTGGTGATGTTCCAAGCGAGCTTGCCAGTAGTCCACTGTTTAGTCCTTTTACAGCAAAGCAATGCACAGGCTGTAGTTGCAGATGGTGCAGAAGGTGCAGTGTTCAGAGTGCAGGCCTTTGGAAATGCACATCAAACTTCCAGCATGGCAGTCCTGCTTTCTCAGCTTTCAAGCAGCAGATCTGAGGGGCTCTGCCCTTCTCAGATACTTATTCCAACTTCTCTGGGTCAAGCAGGAGGTCACTTTTGTCCAATGGGCTGCAGGGTTCCATCCAAAGGTCTGACCACTTCCTGCAGAGTGTGGCACTATTTTGTCCCAGAGTACACCAATTCTTCCAAATTCATAATGGCTGATTTTCCAGCAGGGAGAGAAGAGCTGGCTCAACACACCCCTAGGATGGCTAATCTCCATAGTCTCTCCCCCTTGCATCTGCTCAGGGTTATGATTATAAATGTAATGCCCTTTAGAGTCTTTGATTAAAATTGTGTTATTCATGCTAAACGTTATGCTGAGTACACAAATCACCCAGAAATGCATAGACATTTTGTCTTGTGAATGTCTAAATGAAGTATTGATTCTGACAACCCCTTATGTTCAAGGTATACATGCTTTATTGCCAATATTAAGTGTGTTAATTCAAAGTTATATTCAATTATTGCATTTTAATACAAGTCAATGTTTTGACGTGATTTGGTGATCTAGATCTTCTTATGGGAGGGATAAGAGTGATTAAACAATGTCATAAAGAAGTATTTCCATCAGGTTATGTATATTTGTAAATTTCTGCATAGTATTGAGTAATGTTGTGTATTAAATGTACCTTTTCCTTTTTCAAAAGAAAAAGCACATACTATGTATCTATGAATGGTGATTACTAGCCCACGCCACCTCCCTTTAGTAGGCCTTGGACTGCTCTGCTTCGCTACCCTGAGAGAGTCAAGCGCCACAATGAAGTGTTTGCTTCCCAGTGGAGGACAAATGTGGACCATTACTTGTGCAGGCCACACATCTAATTACCCATTTTTTAACATCCGTCATGCATTTTGACGTTTGCAATAGTTCATTGAATCATCCATAATAAGATTCAAATTGTGAGATTTGCAGTAGTGCACTGAATCAGACATAATAAGAATCAGTTTTTTAAACTGTCCCCTGCTGGGCACGGTATTTACTCTGCTGGCCAGCTGACAGTTCAAAAACCTTTCTTGGACAGTTGACCTATTTCTGGGGGGTTAGCCTTCTCCTGGAAGAGGAATTTGACTGGCGAGGAAATTGTGTATGGTGGTTAGTTGACACTCACTAACAACCCCGGGCATGCCCTTCTCACAAGGCTAAAGAGGGAATAGGTAGTACATACACCAGGGGTTGCTTTTAAAATTTTGGAAAGAAGGAACCAATTTTGCAGTGCCAGTTATGGGCAGGGCTATGATACAAGGAGGGATCACTTACAAAATAGTGACAGCAATAATATCGTGTAACAAAAATATTGTGTCAAAAATAGTGTTTACAAAAATATTGTCTTCCTGTACTTTCAATGGTAAGTACAAAAATATTTTTTTTTAAATAATATTGTTACACTTATATTGTTAAAAACCACAGAAAATATTGTTTTTTTAATATCTATACATATATATATATATATATATATATAGTATAACATAGTAAATCTTAAATAAGTTAATATCAAACATTAATATAATGTACAATAAATAAATGTAAATAATATTTTACAAGATATATAAATATCTACTTATATAAACACACGTGTGTGTGCATGTTTATATATACAAAATTAATATAACACTATCATTAAAATATATATTTTACATGATATTAAAAATGTTTTTAATTTACTACTATAAGAAGCATATATATATATATATACATTAGTGAAACATAAACATAAAAAATACCACATAAATTGTACACATTTTAAATCCAAAAAAGACATTATTAAAAATATTATACGAATTTAAAAAAACACACTTAAAGTATGACTAAAATAAATAAGTGTAACACAATTTACATAATTAATTATCACTTCTCTTCAATATTTCTTTATTTCGTTTGATAACCATAAAAGAACAGACACAAGTATATACGAAACAAGTTGAAACAGTTAAAATGTTAAAAAGGATAAAACAGTTCATTTGAGAAGTTACTTTAGATTTAAAAAAATAATGAGAAAATCAATCACAATCCCAGTCCTTAACTTTGTATATTGAGAAAGTTCATCCTTGCCCACCACATGGAGTTTAAAAAGCGTGAGACCGTATAGACAATATGGGGATCAGTGTTGAATTTTAGAAGTATAAATGCTTCCATACAATGTGTTGGGCCTAGATTTTTACATAACTGTACCAGCCATCTATGTCTTATTGAATCATAACCCAGGCAAAAAAAAAAAGACATGGGGTTCGGTCTCTTCGCACATATTGCAAGCTGGGCACTCCACTGAATTACAACTAGACCATTTGCAGGTGAATGCACGCAAGGGGAGACAACCATGCCAAAACTGCACATAGAGTTTCCTGCCTAATGCCGGACGAATTTCGTTGAGGCATGGCTCCAACTTGTATGTGTCCTTTGCGTCCAGATAATGTAACGTAAGAGAGCCATGGGCAGATTCAGCATGGATTTTTGCGGTTTTCCACCCCAGTAACTGGATCTAAGATGTTTGCGTGAGGTTCTCCGACATGCTGTGTAAGGGTTGCCCCATAGATCTTTTCATCCTATTGCACAGAGGCCTTTCCTAATGTATATAAGCCACGGCACCTTTCCTGAACCGGGTAGGTCAGAATTTCTAAGAACTCTGATCTGTACTCTGCCAGTTCCGGTGTCACCCAGAGGCGCCGCCAAAAGAGTAGTGGCCTGCAGCCAATTTCCTCAGCGATGGATCTCAACCCTATACACAGTGGAATCAGAGGGGAACTTATTGGTAATCCGAGTAGTTGTCTAAGAAATTTATTCTCAGTACTAACCAAGTGCCTAAGGTTAGAGTGCCCCCAAAGTTCAGCTCCATATAGGGCAGCACTCCTAACCTGGGTTTTGTCAATCTCCATAACTGGGCTCACTGGTTTATGGAATTACTTTCTAAAAACGTAGCCATGCCGCCTGTGGTCTGTGTCAGTTTGAGATTTGACTTGTTTATTTGAGCCCCCCAGGTCATGTTTTTAGTGAGTGTCAAACCCAAGTTCTCGAAAATAGATACCCGCTCCAGGGGAATGCCGTTCAAGAGTGTATTGGGACGTGTTGATTTACTGGTGTTGAAGACCATAAATTTTGTTTCTTGAATGTTAATCTCCAATCCCCTGGATCTGCAGAATGCACAGAACTCATCATTGATTCTCTGAATACCCATTGGAGACTTAGAGAGGAGTTGGGTATCGTCTGCAAACATCATGGCCGGAATTTGCTTTTGCGCTATCTTTGGAGTGTCTGTATCCTTGCAAGCTCTCAGTGCTCCTACCAGTCCATTGATGTAAATGCAGAACAGGGTAGGGCAGGCACACATCCCTGTCTTACTCCCCCATTTACAGGGATGGGCCATGTCAGTTCCCCGTTTTTCCCGTATCTAATTTGGGCGTACTTACTATCATGTAACCTTCTCAGTATGTCTAAAAGGTAAGGGGCAAGTCCTAGCTCACTCAACACCCTCCACAAAGCATCTCTGGGTACCAGGTCAAATGCACTCTTCAGATCAACAAAGACCAGATACAGGCTTCCCCCTTCTAGATGGACTGTTTCCCAATAGAGAAGCTGCAGCCTGAAGATCTGGTCTATTGTTGATGTTTTTTCCCTAAAACCAGCCTGCAAAGGGGTCAAAATCTTTTGTTCCAGCCAGGATTGCATACGATCTAATAGAATCCTGGCAAATACTTTTTGTGGGTCATCAATCAAACTGATCGGTCTATAGTTTGTGGGTGAGAGTGGTGATCCCTTCTTGTATACCGGGAGGATCTCGCCACCAAGCCAAGTTGCAGTAAGAGCCATCCCCTGCAGGATGGCATTGAAGACCACCCAAAAATAAGGGCCCCAGATCTTAGATCCTCTGGTATCTTATCCAGGCCAGCAGCCTTGCCAGGTGCTATTTTGCTTAGGGCTTTAATGACTTCTGGCAGGGCTATCTCAGCGATAGCTATCTCAGATTCCAAAAGAATCACAATTACTAATGTCTGGCTACTTTCCAAAGCATCGAGTGGGGCATAGAGGGCTAAAAAATGCTCTCTCCAACTATCAGCCCCAATATTTGGCTCGAGGGCCGCATGTCCTTTGGTACTGCCAGTAGATACGATACTCCAAAATGATTTCATATTTTGGCTTCCAGAGCCAATTTCAAACTGTCCCACTGGTCCATTTCCCATGTGGATTTAGCTGATGTATAGTGGTTTTGTAATGGGACCTGGCTACTTTTACTGTGAAGTTACTCTTTGTTTTTATGGCCTCTATCAACGCCTTTATGGCCGCCCGGCAACCATCACTAAACCAAGATTGCCTCGGCTTCCTCCCATGACCCCTGGTACACGCTGTTTAAAACGTCTCCTCCAGCTTAGCGGTTATAGACTCATTCATCGTTGCAACCTCTACGAGGGAGGCGGTGAGGTCTCCATGCTTCACTATCTCTGATAGGGCCTCAAAATGGCATCAAATAGAAGAGCCATTTTTCCATGCGATTTTTCTACCCAGGCCCACCTGCCTTTCCGCCTGTTGTATGTTAGGGTCAGTCTATGATCAGCGGCAGATGATTCTCCTGGTTTTTCACCCTGAAGTGGCAGATTGAGTACAAGTATTAGGGCGTTATGGTCGCTGTCATGTTGCGGCCAGACAGTGAAGTCCTTAGCCAGGGCCCATAGCCTAGTTTCTATAAGGATATAATCCAAGATGGATGAGTGGCCAACTCTATTGAAGGTATGGTTCCCGGGGGAGTCTGAACTAAAGCGACCGTTACAGGGTTGCAGAGAATACTTCAGGGTAAGTGCTTTGATTTGGAGTGCCAAAGGTGTCCAAGCCCTCATTGGAGGGATGTTGGTCTCAGGAATGGCCCACAGCTTGTCCTCCTCTGTGACAGGTGCACCAGTAAGATCTTTCAGTGGTTCAAATTGACAGTTTAGATCGCCACCCTGCACTACTAGAGCATTGTTTGAAAGGCTGGATAACAGATTATCAAGATGGTCTAAGGTTGTTGATTCTTGGCCAGACTTCACCAGCCTCGAATAGATGGTAATTAGGGCGATTTTAAACTCTGGTTCAAAGGTCAGTACAAGGCACAATATGTCTGTGGGAGTTGTGCGCCACTGGGGTAATCCTGCATCGTAGATAACTCCCAACCCACATACAGAGCCCGCCTGAGGGTCTGCCTCGTCCCCTGGTTACAGCTGGTATAGAGAATGAGGCAAAGCCCTTACAAGTTGGTTTCTCTGTTGACCAGAATTCCAGAAACATACAGATGTCACACGTTTCTACAAACCACCCCCCCCATTCAGGGCAATCTAGTTTGCTTTTAACACCTGCCACATTCCGAGATAACCTTGAGGTCTTTCAATGCACTGCAAGTGACTAGGGGGTCCCCATTATCTTGGTCATTGAATGAACTACAATGTCTAGAGTCGCTGCGGTGTCTAGAGTCGCTACTTGGCGCTTCTTCGGGGAATCAAGGATTAGCACTGTGTCTGTCCCCCTGTCTATAATGCCAGAATTTTCCCAGTTTTCGTAAGGATAATTAGGGGCATGTGAATGTGTAGGGGTAACAAGATGTACTTCCTGAGTGGTAGTGGGAGATTTAAGACTGGCAGTAGCTATTGAGTCATTGAACAGATCAAGGGGGGGGGGCAATTAACCCAGTGTGGACATTTACAGTGGTCATGCTAAGGTCACTTTCTGGAGAGCTAGATGGCTTGTTCTTGGGGTGCGGAGCCCTTTTCCCTATGGGATCACTCACACATGGCGACCGAGATGTCCACTCAGCCGAGAGTAAGTCAACCTCTTCCAAGGGCCCAAATCTGTTTGCCTGGGGCAGATTGAAGGCAATGGGTTGCATTTGAGGGGCACCCTGGCCTATCAATGGCCGTGTCCGATGCCAGTCGTCTTGTCTATATCGAGGATCGACCCTGTTATCGTAGATGGGCACTGGGGCATAGAAGTGGGTGAGCGGGAAGAGTCTGATAGCAGAACCTATGGATATAAAACAATGGCTCAAATGCAAAATATGTTGTACAATGCGTGGGTTCCTAAAGTTAACTATGACACAGTCCCCCCTCAGGTCTTTAGATCTATTGCCCACCCAGCTCACCCTACGTGTCATGAGTATTTCAACAGCGTTTGCATAGTTAAATTGACAATGTCTGGCAAACAGGTGTAAACATTTGTTTTTAGCTCAAATTGGGTTTCCTTCTGGCCTTCTTTTAGGGATGGACCTCCAGTAAGAACAATAACATAGGGGGTGGAGGCTGGTGGGAGGTTTACTGTTGGTAGGTCAGTCCCTACCCTACCTCTCGATCTCATCATCCCCACATTATCAGAAGTTGTCCCAGATGTACCCTCATTTGCAGGTGCACTGACCCTGACTTTGTGACCCTTGTCACACTGTGCGCTTTGCGCCTCCGGAGTGACAGCAGGAACCCCAGAAGGTGGATTGGACTTCTCCCTATTTTCAGTTGTTCTGGGTACTGTGGGGTCTATAGACACCACACTGATCTCTCCAGCCGATGTTGAGGGCTTAGGTGCTTTCCCAACAGTACAAGTACATGAGTTGGAGATTCGTTACAAACGGGCAGATACATGGGCAAGTTCCTCTCTTATGATGACTCGAATTTGACCTCATAGTGATTCCAGCATGGGAGCAAGCCATGCAGGTGGTATCAAGTCCATGTGCTGAATTAGCCCCTCGGGCGCAATCTGATCTGACCCATCTCCCAAATACATCGGAGATCCGTTGTTGGTCTTCTTCCGTTTGACCCCAGCCTTTATTGTCTTAGTGGGTTGCTTTCTATTAGAAGGCTTAACTATGCCCTTGGTGGCTCCCCTCCTTCTCGTAACCACTTTGGGAATTGTGCCAGTGTCCACCCCTGGTGTCGAAGTCAGTTTTGTGGTTTCAGGTGATTGTTCTAGACCATTTTGCATGGTGGGCGAGACCATGATCGTACTGATTTGGGGGTGATCCAGGGTCAGAGACAGTCTGCGTTCAGTAAGTTCTATCTCGGTGACCACAACTCCTATTGCCCTTTGGAGCATTCTATCAATAGATGTCTGAGGTAGGGAGGGAGGTACGAGCCACGGAGGTGCGTGGCTTAATGCGGTTGTTGTCTGCTTCCCCATTTCCAACTGTCTTTACTGAGCTCCTAGCAGGAATCCCTAGGATCACTGTTAGTGCCAATCAGCTGGACGGATGTATGCCTCACCTAACTTTTATGCCAGAGTAATGAGGGCGGAAAATCGAACAGGAGAAAATAAAACGCAAATGCGGCTAAAAAAAGAGTCTGGTTTCACTTACGATCTGTCCCAGAGGCAGCCTCACTGTAGCAGATGGTAATCCGCCCTTAAATATTTCCTGGTTTTTTGCAAGACACAGCCACCTTAAAACAGACGATCCAGGGAGCTTGGGAGTAAGAAGAGTATTTAAAACATAAACACACCAAAAACAAAATAAAGAAAAGGAAAAAGAAAAACCAAGAGAAGAGGCCCAGCCCATCCGGCCTCGGACAGGAGCAGCCCGGGCAACGCCCACGTGCGAACCGCACTGCGGGAGGCTGTCAGTGACTTTATCGCGCTTCCAGCCGCTTTGCGTGGCGTCGTGGCAGGCGTCAGAGCGGGGGTTGCCGGTGAATGAAGTTCAAGTTGGCTGTTGCTCTCACGGCAGGTAAGGCAGGTTTCCAGCAGCGTTGGCCGTTCCCTCAAGGCAAGCGATGTAAGCAGCACCCTCGCTGTTGCCCCGAAAGCTGACACCAGCATTAATTATCGATTAACTGATTAATTAACAATTCATAATTATTTGTTAATTATTACTTAATCGTCCCACTCTATACCCCTACAAACCGCAACTAAAAAATAAATAAAATAAATCAGAATTAAATAGTGTACATGATTAATTATCAATGAAATAATTAATAAATAAATAATTGTTAAATAATTATTACTTAACTTCCATCCCTATACCCCTGCAAACCCAGCCTGCACCTAAAATATAATTAAAAAATATTTGTTGTTGGTAAAATTAATTGTTATGATAGAACGGATATGCTTCTGTTGAAATGATTAGTAACATTCTGGCAAAACCAATAAGCCTGACATTTTATTCATGCTTAACCCATGTTTTGTACTGGGCACCTAAGGGGATATGGTATTTGTAGAAGTAAGGGCTTAGTGGTGTGCAGACCATTAAAGATGCTTCAGCACAATGGGTCCCCGGGGTCTGTAAAACATTTCATTTTGGGGAGAGGAGTTGGCCTAACGGCTAGGGCGCTCGACCTCGGACCTGGGGAACTGGGTTGGAGTCTCGGTGATGACGCCGAACATCCTGTGATTCTGGGCAAATCTCTTAATCTCCCTGTGCCTAACAAAAGAATGAATGTGTGTCCTAATGTAACGTAACTGGTGCTGTGTAAAGCGCTCTGATACCTGATTGGATTCGGGTCAAGTCCGCGCTATATAAAACTCTACAACAAAAAAAAAAAAAGTAAAAGCACTGTAGGGACAGCAAGTTATACAGAGCTGTTTGTTTAGTTGCTGAGTGCCTACCCTACAGCTGCTCCACTGAATAAGCCGCGCTATTTTGAGAGTCAGGTACTGACATGGATACTTGGTTCCCAGCTTGGTTATCTGCAGTACGGGGCCCCAGGACAGCAGAGGCAAATGACACCAGTCCAGTACCTTCTCCAGGCGCGGCCCATGCAGGTAAGAGCGGTGGGGCGCGGTGGAGGTTGATTTGACAGACAACGAGGCACAATTCATTATTTATTTAATTTCCCCTCATCTTTGTTTGTCGAATTCCCCCCACCCCCCAACTCTGCCCACCGCTCTTACCTGCACAGGCCGCTCCTGACCGTCTGACGTCCCTGGGGCCCTCCCACCTGGAATTGTCGCAGAAATCGAACATGGAAACATTGATGCCTCGCCACATTAAACTGTTGTGCGTCCTTGGCAATACATGAAGCCATTAAGTCATTCAATTAAAATTTTATCTTGTGGGATTTTATGCATGCAGTGATTTGCTGAGGCTCTCTCATGATGATCATCTGTCTCTTGCTTAATTGCATAGGGATGGCATATAAAGGGGGCTGGTGATAAGAGCCCCAATAAATATGCCTCAGTAATGAATTCAGACATTTATTTGTAAGAGTTGCCTGCGCCAGCGATCATGTTTGTAGGCAGAGGGGATTGAATTTCGAATGACTTGTCGGCTCATCAATCACCAGAGGAGCAATAACACCACTGAAGAAGAGTGATGACTCTACTGCTTTTCTTGAGCATTTGTGAATGACTGCATCACATTTAATGGTGTCCTTCCCAACCCTATCACCACTGACATGTTTCAATGTTTATTCAGCTATTGAAGATTCTTTTTTGCTGTACCTGCTGTTGAAAGGGAGGAGCATACTGCCTTCGCATTTTCAGATTTCCCTTGATGAACATTTATAGTAATATGGACATAGATCACAATTATTATCAGAACTTTACATCTAAAGTGCACAACGCTTTTTTCTGTCTTCATTAGCTGCTTAGCTGTCTGAATACTTGTCTTTTTGTCTGTATGGACATATGCCCATCGTTATTTGTCTCCTCTACCTGTTGTCGTCTGGACTAGTTGCATATCTGCCTCTATCTGGTATAGACACCGCAGATTTGACAACCTCTGGAAGTTCCACCTCAATCATTATAAATGAACGACTCAGCAAATAGAAATGTGAAATTCTTCTTCAATATGTAAATCTCACAAACTATAATTGCTGACCAAGCATACTGAGCAGCACGACATGGAAACCTGCTTCTTCACGGAGCAAACCACCAATAATTGGAGGGGAGCTCAGCGCCCATCATGGCAGCAAGGACTTCAGCTAAAGTTCTGAGGGACTGGGACTGGACATGACAGGGAAGCACCAACATGATCCAAGGAGCCAATAGCACCTTAGTGCATGCGATACTCCTTCCCCTTCCCGAAATCCAGCAAGACAGGGCTGGGGAGGAACCTCAGCGCCTGCAACCTGTAACCAAACTCACAGCAAACTACGCTTAGGTACCAAATTCTCACATCTCTTATACTATGATGATTTTCTTCTAGCAAGGGGTGCCGCGTCATAAACCATAGATATTTTCAAAGTGCTGAAGCACCAGTTGAGTCCATCCACAAAGTGTTAAACAATCACATGACCGAGAATCTGTGACATACAAAAATAATGTTTGTCACCCTCCTCAGAATATCATCACATATGACATGAAGGTAAACAACATACTCATCTCAGTACATCAGAGCCCAAAGGGCCTCCTAGATCTTTTGTCCAACAGATTCCTTGAGGCAGGAGATTCAGTCCCTCTTGGACAATAGTACCCAGCAAGGATTTGGGTTGAAGCTGAACACACCTGTAAGTCTTTCCCTGACTTAAAAATACCAGTTATATGAGATGTCTTCTTTACTCTATTAGAACAACTGTTTTCTGTAGCTTCATTATAATTTGAAAACAATAAGGAGCTCAATTTATTCCGCAGTACATCTGCCATCCACCTGGTTTTGCGGGTTTACCTTTCGCAAAGATGTGCTTAACAATGTTTTTGCTCTATATTTTTATCTAGGTTTTCCATGTGTGGTTTTTCAAATTTGGTGAGCCTCAGAATATTCAGAAAGGTTCCGTCAGGCTCACACTTATTTTGCAGATGTATTTAAGGCTTCCCACAATGTATTTTAAATGTGTTAGATGTTTCATCTTCATTTATATGTTTATTATACTTTCAGTACTTTATCTATTGATTTAATAGTTTCATGCCGCACTCTTCTTAGAATAACATCGTTTTTGCTAAATTCTAAGCATGGCATATCCTGAAAAGTCTATATGAATGCAACGTTTTTTCAGAACCATATCCCACTTTTTCTATTTGCTGCCATAGTTGCTTGTTCTGACATTTTAGTCTATACTCTTTTTATACTTACACATTCTCAATTCTTCCCGTTTAAATAGCAGATTAACAGGTTTTTCTAAGTAACTAATAAGGGGTCGAATCCACATTAGTTTAGTAAACTGTCTCAGGCAGAGGTTTATAATCTACACAAACAAGGGTGTGTGTTCCTTCCTCCTCAGTCCTAAAAGGCTTGAAAATCAAGAAACGTCAGTAGTGTTTGTCACCACATTGAATTCACTAAGCAACTCTATCGAAAAATATCATTTTGTGCCATGTCCTATTGAGTTCAGGGGTCGATTTCGAGAAGAATTTATTTAACTTTAAAATGGGCAATAACATTTCTGCCCATGTTGTAAAAGCCTTACTATAAAAAATTCAAGTCACTGACTACTCACTGAATGGGACTTCCCCGAAGTTGTAGGCCATTTCAAAAGTGGAAGTGTTGTGCATTTTTGCGAAACTGCCACTATGAAAATATTGCTCATAATAACTTTGCTTATAACCTGACCACTTTCACTAACTGCAATGTGAATAATGCAAACAATGCTGTTATTGAAATCTACCATATATATAGAGGTCTCACGTCAAAGAAATTCAGGCAAAGAATATCTGAACCCAAAAGATTAATTAAGTGTGAAGAAGTAAAGCGCCCTGTTAGACCTGGCATCATTGGCATGAGTCTCTCCTCCATTTTTTTCTGTTTGCCTCCTCTGTTTACGATGTTTTTGCTGGATTATTGCTTTGGGCACTGTGCCACTGCTGATCAGTGCCACAGTGCAAGTGCTCCCTATGTTAAATTGTTACATTGATTGGTGTTACCATGATTGGCTTGGTTGACTTACTGTTCAGACCCTAGTCTAGTGCACTGCGGGTGCCAAGGGCGTGTAAGTTAACTGCTGCTGGTGGGCTTGCAGCACTGGTTGTGCCACCCACGGAAGCAGCGTGTAAAATGTGTCTCAGGCCTGCCACCGCAGCGCCTGCGTGCAGTCCCTGACTGCCATGTCGACTTGGTAAGGAAACACACTTACCAGTCTCTAAACCTTCACTTTGCCACATTTCAGACACCTCTATGGTAGGCCCTAGGGCAGGGTGCATTGTTGGTAAAAGGTAGGTCATGCCCTGATGTGTGTGGCATGACCTAATAGTGAATTACAGCCATTTTCGTTTTTCACTATTGAAGGGCTACCTGCCTCCAATAGGCCAGACTGAGCAGACTGATTATTAACTCCATTATAATCTATCTGACTCAGGGAGCATGGTAGCATGTCGAGTTTAGTATCCCTGAACTCAGAATTTAATAACACACCCTTTAGGATGGATGGTTTTTAAATTCTATGTTTGAAAATAACACTTTTAGAAAGTGGCTATTTTCTTGTCCAACTATCTACCGGTCTCTGCTGGTTTGGTGTGTGTGTCAGGGGCTGGGTGGCTCCAGAGGTCTGGGTGAGTCAGTGTGGGGTGAATGGGGCGTTTACACGTAGAGTGAGGGAAGAGTAGCCTGCCCTGCCTGACACAATACTGGCTCCGCCTCCTGCTGGGCGACTGATAGCCCTGCTCCTGCCGGTGACAATACTGGCTCCGCCTCCTGCTGGGCGGCTGAGGACTCTGCCCTGCCCAGTGAATAGGCCAGGTGCCTCTGCCTGGCAACACCCACAACAAACCTGAGATGGTGGGA
Organism: Triturus cristatus; assembly: GCF_964204655.1. Lineage (NCBI taxonomy): Eukaryota > Metazoa > Chordata > Amphibia > Caudata > Salamandridae > Triturus > Triturus cristatus. The sequence continues at coordinate 571,233,121 of NC_140586.1, forward strand.
ATCTCCCTGCTTGGACAAAGGGAACAAAGGGAAAACGGGGTATAAGAGAAGGACCCCTGAACCAAGAACTCAGATCACTTCTGACAAGGAAACCTGTACCAAGGACAAGAAGCCTGCTGATCTAAGGACTTGCCTCCCCTTTCTGCCAGAGTGCTGTTTTGCTGTGGAGGAACCTGAAAGCTGCTTCTTTATTTTTGCCAAGGAACAAGGAGAGAGGAACTTGGTGTGTACTCTCTGAACACTTGCTAGGAAATCTCCAAGGACTGGAAGAGTGCCAGTCTCCTGCTGAAGTCACAGGGCCAAAGGACTTCACCATTTGCTGAATTGCTGGAAAGTGTTGTTTCCAGTACACAAGGGAAAATCTGCAGTCTCGACGCCGCCGACGCCGCCGAATCCAGCTCGACATCGTGAGTAACGGCTCCAGTGTCCCGAGCCTTCGACGCCGGCCGCCGGGCCCGATCGACGCCAGCAGCAACGCCAGTGAGCAGTGGGTATCGGCCCCAGCTCCAAGTGACCCCGTCTCGACGCCGGTATCGACGCCAGTGAGGAGTGAGTATCGGCTCTACCTCCAAGCGACCCCGTCCCGACGCCGCTGCTGATCGCATCGACTCGACGCCCTTCTCGACGCCGTGAGCGCTGCTCCGGCCCGACATCCCTCGGCGCCGCTGCGGATTGACCCGACTCCGAGGCACGATCGACGCCGACCTCGACGCCGACATCTCGACGCCGTGGATCATCGTTTTCTTCGTTTCTCAAGGTACTGTACTTGTGGGGTCTGTTGCAACTCCAGGCTCGACGTAGCGCTCCTCGCGGTCGACGCCGAACCTTGGGAATCTTGTAGACTCGACGTCGTGTGACTCCTGTGGGGGTTACATTGTTGCCAAAGAACTGTGCTCAGAAGAATACTTTGCTAAAGAACTATTTGCCAAGAAGAAACCTTACTTGAACTATTATTTTTCCTTCCAAAGAGTATTTATTAAGACTGTGGTATATTTTTGTCGTTATTTGGTCTTGTGCTAAGTCTTATATAAAAATACTATTTTTATAATAACTTCTGTGTCGTGTCCATCTGTAGTGTATTCACTCTATTACTGTATGTGGTCATAAATGCTTAACACACTGCCTCTGAGATAAGCCTGTCTGCTCTGCCAAGCTACCAAGGGGGTAGCAGGGGTTATCTGAGTGTGTAATCCCCTTTCCCTGACTAGAGTTGGTTGGTCCCTATTTGTCAGAAGTGTATACCTCTGCCAACTAGAGACCGCCGGTTCTAACATTGGTGGTCAGCGGTGAGGATTTGAACTTTGCATTTATGACTCATGTGCAGTGATTAGTGTACGCTACATAGTGAAAGCAGACCATAACGCAGCCACAGTCTGTTTGGTAGGATATTCTATTTTTGTTCTCCGCTTTCCTGGAGCTTATTTTCTTAAGCACTGCCAGTTTTGACCATGGAGAATGCCGGAGCTGCTACACCTGTGGAGAATGTTGTGGGGGAATTCGATAAGGAGAAGATAGATTCCTACACGCTAAAAGATCTAAAAGGATTTTGCAAGCAGTTTAAAGTTCCTACCACAGGTGTCTCAAAGAAAGAGGGCTTCCTCAAAGCGCTGAAGGCCTGGTTAGAGGCCAGAAATCCCTCTGATCCGGTGGTGGTACCGGAAGAGGAAGAAGAAGAGGAAGAGGAAGAGCCCACAGGTGGGCCAGTGTCATCTCCAGGCAGTAGTGCGTCCTCTAGGAGCCTTTCCCCCGAAGAATTAGAAGACAGGGAGAAGGAGAGGGGGTACAAGTTAGAAATGGCAAAACTTAAATTAGGAGGGCAGTTGGAATTAGAGAATGCAAGAAGCAAGAGAGAAGCTGAAATGGAGAGCAAAAGATTAGATTTTGAGAGAGAGAAATTAGCGTTTGAACGTGAGAAGATGGTGAGGGAGATGGAGCTTAAAACTAAGAGTTTAGAGTTGAATCCCTCTGGTGGCAGCACTCCATCTGTGCCTGCAGAAAGTAGGTTTTATTTTCCTAAAGATGTGATCAAAGATTACAGTAAGAATGAAGATATTAGCCAATGGTTTAAAGCATATGAGTTAGCGTTATTGGCCCACCGGGTCCCTGAGAAGGATTGGGGAACGGGGTTGTGGAGCCGCTTTACAAACGAGGGGAGAGATACCTTGTTGAGCCTTCCTGCTGAGGATAGGATGTCTTATACTCATATGAAAGATGCTTTAATGCTGAGATATGGCTTAACTCCAGAAAAGTACAGACAAACCTTTAGAGAATGTAAGAAGTTGCCTGGTACTACGTGGGTTGAATATGTGTCTTTTTTCTGCAGAACCATGGATGGTTGGATAAAGGGTAGCAAGGTTGATAGTTATGATGCTCTTTATGATTTGTTTGCTTGGGAGCACTTGTCTAATAACTGTTTTCCAGAGCTACGCCAGCACCTTGTTGATAGCAAGCTATCTAACCCTAGAAAACTTGCTGAGGAGGCGGACCGCTGGGTCAGTACCAGGGTCCACAAGGGTCCAGTGGGAGACTCAGCCAAGGGTGGGCAGGGTCCCCAGCAGAAGAGTGGGGGGGACAGGGGTAAACAGAGGGAGTTTCAGAAAGGGCCCCAAAGTAGTCCCCAAGGGAACCAAGGGAAGGGTTCCCAGCCTCCCCCTGTAAAGAAGCCAGAGGCCCCGACAGGTAAACCTGTTCACAGGGGCCCCATGACCTGCTATGCCTGTAAGCAGGTGGGACACCGTTATTATGATCCCCAGTGTCCCATGAAGGATTCGAATGCACCGCCGCGTGCACCCCCTCGTCAGGTAGCGAGTGTAGCCCTGGGAGGGGAGGAGATGGGTGCCCCCGGTGGGTGGGGTCCCGCAGAAATGTCCCTGGTCTCTTTAGGAGACGTGGAAATGGTCCCTCCAACCCCTCTGCCTAGTAACACTAAGAAATATAGGCAGTGGGTGACCATTAATGGCCATAGGGTGGAAGCTCTCAGAGACACCGGAGCGAGTGTGACAGCTGTCAAGTGTCACTTGGTGTCCAGAGAGCAGGTGGTCCCTCATGCATTCTACCCCGTTGTAGCTGCTGACAACTCACAGAGTAAGTGTGAGGTAGCTCAAGTTCCTTTTGAGTGGGGGGGGGTCTCAGGTACTCTTCAGGTTGCTGTGAGGCCCGCCATGCCTGTTGATTGTCTCTTGGGCAATGATTTGGAGGACTCCCCTTGGGCTAAGGTGGAGAGAAAAGCGCATCTGGAAATGTTGGGTCTGCCTGAGTGGGTGTGTGCGACCACCCGGTCCATGTCAGTCAGTAAGGGTGTTGATGGGGGCCCGGAGCCTGAAAGTATGGCCCAGGTCCCAACCGCGAAGAGAAGAGGCAGGGGGCGCGGGAAACCGTCCCCCATCGTTCCCGCGGTCCAGGAGGGAGCAGACCCTGAGGGGGATGCCCTGGAACCGACAGGAGAACAAGTGGCCGAACTGGGAGACCTGCCCGAGCTGACCCACTGGCAGCAGGATGGTGGTCCCTCCAGGGAGGAATTTTGTGCTGAGCAGAAAGTGTGCCCTTCTCTTGTGGGTATGAGGCAGCAGGCCTCAGCCCAAACGACAGGTGATCAGTCAGGATCACATTGGGTCTACTGGGAGAACGACCTCCTGTATAGCGAGCCTAAGGCTGCTGAACCTGGGTCAGCCCGTGTGCTGGTGGTACCCCAGCGCTTCAGAGCCTTCCTACTGGGGTTGGCTCATGACGTTCCGTTAGCTGGACATCTGGGGCAGGACAAGACCTATGACAGGCTTGTCACCCATTTTTATTGGCCTCAGATGAGAAGGGATTCAGATATCCATTGTAGGACCTGTCAAACTTGCCAGGCAAGTGGGAAAAGTGGGCGGAAGCAGAAGGCTCCCCTCCAACCTTTTCCCGTCGTCAGTACCCCCTTTGAGCGAGTGGGAATTGACATTGTGGGGCCACTGGACCCCAAGACAGCCATGGGCAACAGGTTTATCCTGGTCTTGGTGGACCATGCCACCCGGTACCCGGAAGCCATCCCTCTCCGAACAGTGACGGCCCCCGTGGTGGGACGGGCACTGATGGGTGTTTTCTCCCGCATGGGGTTCCCCAGAGAGGTGGTGTCAGACCGGGGCACCAACTTCATTTCGAATTATATGAAGTCTCTGTGGAAGGAGTGTGGGGTAACCTACAAGTTTACCACTCCTTACCACCCTCAAGGTAATGGGCTGGTTGAGAGATTCAACCGGACCCTAAAAGGCATGATCATGGGTCTTGAAGAACCAATGAGGCGTAAATGGGACGTCCTCTTGCCATGCCTGCTGTTTGCTTACCGTGAGGTGCCACAGAAGTCTCTAGGGTTCAGCCCCTTTGAGCTTTTGTATGGTCACCCGGTAAGAGGACCTTTGAGTCTGGTCAAAGAAGGCTGGGAGCAATCTCCCAGGAAACCTCCCCAGGATGTATATAGTTACATGCTGGCCTTTAGGAACCAGACTCGGCGCTTCAGAGATCTTGCTCAGGCAAATCTGGAGGCCAGCCAGGAAGAGATGAAGCGGTGGTACGATCAGAATGCCACTCTGGTTGAGCTTCAACCTGGTCAGAAAGTTTGGGTCATGGCCCCTGTGGAACCTTGTGCGCTCAAGGACAGGTGGACTGGACCGTTTGAGGTTGTGGAGAAGAAGAGCGATGTCACCTACTTGGTGGAC